>NC_056677.1:117200894-117825869 GCF_018350195.1 Panthera tigris | reverse complement strand
AGGTTCAACCCCGTAGCATCACCTAAGGTGCATTATTAGCATTCAGCAGAAATGATACAATGGTTTCACCATTACTTAGGCAACAGTGTCTTCAATATGCTTAATAAAGTTCAGTTGACTCTGTCAGACTGCAGGTTTGCTTAAAAGTCATAGGAGCAAGATGTAAGCTTTTGAAGGCCAGCTCACCAGATTATTTCATTTAGTAAGTAGCCCTCACTTCTCAAAATCTTTTCATACATTTGGGTAGATTTCCTTCAGAAACTCATAAACTAGAGGGCATGTCTCGACCTATGCCACCATACATGTCCTCTGATTCCGGAGAAGTTACACTTTTGCAAATAGTCTGATTTTCTGGTTCCAAGTTCACAGAAACTCTGAAGCCCAGTTCTTTGATTTTTTTTTTTTTTTTAGGTAAGCTGTTTTGTGCAGCAAGATAGTGTGTTTTCTGCCACAGCCATATGTTTTCTAGATGGATTTGAAACCTTCAGGTATCATCAGGATCCGTATCAATTCTAAGGTCCTTAAATGTGTTCCAATTGCCCAATTTTCATACAATCTATTCAAAGCCAAGGGACAGAGTCCTTAGAGCAAATCTAGCTGCTCCCACTGCTTTGGGACTGGGCACTCCAGCACTGTTAATTCTAGTCCATGACAGCTCTGACCCTTAGCACCCAAACGCCTTGGCTTTTTATCAAAAGTCACAATTACCATCAAGTCCTTTACAGGCCTTGCTACATTAATCCCCAGCAGTGAGGGAAGTCTGGTTTCTGAATGGTCATTGGACTACCCTTTCCATATTATTTCTGACTTTTTAAACTCTCGCTCAGGTCATTTAGGTCATTTTTTTTTTAATTTTTAAAATAATCTTCAAGTAGTTTTTTAAATATCTCCTCTGGTGTCAACAGAATTCCAAGAGTTTTTCATTACTCATAATTGACAAAATGTTGCCTGTAGATGGTAGTGGAATTCATTCCAGGACTTGTGATCACTCCTGGCAATCATCACTAAATTCGTTTTCCCACCTTCCCACAAGCAGCTAAATGTAACTGAAGAAAAAACACAACTACACAGATTGATCTCGCAGCCAGGACCCCCAAGTGGGCCCTCCCTGTGTCCAAAAATCCTATTGCATTTTTTTCTGGTCCTTTTATGCTTATGCTTCTCTTCCTCGGTTATTATTTTGCACCTTATCCATTTTTTTTCCTCATCCATTCATTCAACAAATCTTTTTATGAGCACCTATTATCTTCCTGACACTGTTTTCCGCCCCCCCCCATCTAACAGTGTGTGGGTCGCAGGTATACCATGTTTTGATTGAAACACCTACGTAATGCAAAATGATTACCACTGTAGTGTTAGCTAACATCTCCATCACGTCATATAATTACCATTTCTTTAAAAAAAATTTTTTTTTTATTTGAGTATAGTTGGTGCACAATGTTACATTAGGTTCAGGAGCATGACATATCGATTGGACACCACACGATGCTGTCACAACATCATTAGCTATATTCCTTATGCTCTGCCTTTTATTCCCATGACTTACTCATTTCGTAAATGGAAGCTTGTAGCTCCCTCTCCCCTTCACCTATTTTGCCCATCCCCCCACCCCCCTCCCTTCTGGCAACCATCAGTTCTCTCTATTTCATAGGTCTGATTCTGCTTTCTGTTTGTTTACTCATTTGGGTCTTTTTAGATTCTACATTAGTGAAATTATATGGTATTGGTCTTTCTCAGCCTGATTTATTTCACTTAGCATAATACCCCCTAGGTCCATCCATGTTGTCGCAGATGGCGCAATCTCACCCTTTTTATTGTTGAGTGATATTCCGTTGTATATATACCACATCTTCCTTGTCCATTCATCTATTGATGGACCCTTGGGTTGCTTCTAGACCTTGGCTATTGTGAGTAATGCTGCAATAACATAGCAGTGCACATATCTTTTCAAATGAGCATTTTCACTTTCTCTGGGTAAATACCCAGTGGTGGAATGATTGGACCACACAGTATTTCTATGTTTTTATTTTTTGAGGAACTCCCATACTGTTTTCCACACTGACTCTACCAATTTACCGGTTCTTTTTTTGTGGTGAGAACATTGAAGATCTTACACCACTCACCAGAATTAACTTGAAATGGATTAAAGACTTGAATGTAAGACCCGATACCAAATAACTCTTAGAAGAAAACATATGGGGAACAGCTCCTTGGCCTTAGTCTTGGCAATGGCTTTTTTGGATATGGCGCCAACAGCACGAGCAGCCAAAGCAAAAACTAATAAGTGGGACTACATCAAACTAAAAAGCTTTTCACTGCAAAAGAAGCAGCGGGTCTTTCTCCTGCATTATCAACTATTCACCTGTTGCACATTCCTATTATGCAAACGTGTTGGAATGGATCCCCTCTTCAAACACAAAGTAAACAACAAAACTCACTCAGTGTCACACGCTCCTCAACTCAGTACCTACTTCTCTACCCCTTTTTACAGACAAATGCACTGTTCAGTCTTCAGACCCTTTCTCATTCACCCTCTCAGTAGGTTTGATACAGTTGATCACCCATATTCCTTGAGACACTTTCTTCTGTTTTCCGGGAAACCATTGTCTTGCCTCTGCTTTTACCTCTCTGGCTACTGCCTTGCAGATTCCTTTCATGATTTTCTTTATTGCCTTCACCTCTAACCATAAGAGTGTCCTTGGCCTTTGGAAACCCCTTCTCTATCAACAGTACTCCCCAGGCGGTTACATCCACTCTACCGATTCCTCAGGCAAAAAGAAACATGGCATTATCTCTGATCCACCTCATTCTCTCACTCTCACATCCAATCCATCAGCAAATCCTGTTAGTATTTTCCTGAAAATATATTCAGAACCTATTTCTGACCTCCTTCACTATCCCACAGCCCCAGCCTCCATCACCTGAATGAATGCACTAGCTCTCTGGTTTCCCTCATTTTATTCTTCCCCAAGTCAGGCTGTTCTCCACACAGCATCCAGAGTGATCCTTTTAAAATAGGAATCAAATCGGGATGCCTGAGTGGCTCAGTCAGTTAAGCGTCTGAGTTCAGCTCGGGTCATGATCTCGAGGTCCATGAGTTCGAGCCCCGCGTCGGGCTCTGTGCTGACTGCTCAGAACCTGGAGCCTGCTTCAGAATCCGTGTCTCCCTCTCTCTCTGCCACACCCCTGCTTGCTCTCTCTCTCTCTCTCTCTCTCTCAAAAATAAACATTAAAAAATTTTTAAATATGAATCAAATCATACCCTCTAAACAAAACTATCCAGCGAATTCCCATCTTACTCACGTAGGGCCAATAATTATACCATATTCTACAAGATGCTGCGTGAGATTTCTGCCTGCCTTTCTTACCTCCTTTGTTCTCTCTTCCTCTGCTTTACTCTGGTCCAAGCACTGGGCCTCCTTGCTGTTCCTTGAATGTGCCAACCGCATACCTTCCCCAGGGCCTTTGTACTCATCATTCTGTGTATCTAGAAAGTTCTTACCTTGGATAAATGTGATTTGTTTTCTCACTTCATTCAGGTCTCTGCTTAATGGTCACCATAGATCGGGGTATTTCTGCATCTACGTTATAAAAAGCAACCAATCACCCTCTAATTCACCCATTTAAAAAGTTATTGTACACAACACTTCTTCACACCTGATCGATATACTAGATGTGTTTGTTTCCTGATTGTTGCCCTCCCCATACACTAAAATAAAAGTAAAATTTAGATCTTGGTTTTCTTGAGTGCTATGCTCATAGTATATAATATTAGTTGGCATCGAGTCAGTGCTCGATAATAAATATTTATTGAGTAAATGAATTAACTCCCACCCTTCATTCATAGATCTCCTCTAACTGCCCTCTTACTACATCTCTGAGCCTCAGAGCCCTGACTTTTTGTGTTTATTCCCTCTGCCTGGGATTTTTGCATGTATGGCTCGCTCTCAGTATTCAGGTCTGAGCCGAAATCTCTTCTCACCAGGGAGGCTTTCTCTGATCACCGAACATAAGTTATGCGCCATCCAGGTGTCTCTCTATCCCACCACCCAGTTTCATTTTGTCCGTAACACTTTTTGCTATCTGTATTCATCTTGTGTGTTCCTTTACTTGCCTATTGTCTCTCCCCCAGCATCTCACCACCCACCAGGGCAGTGTCTGCATCTACGTGATACTCCATGATTATTGAGTTTAATGTGTTCCAAAAGAATTGAGAGTTCTCCAGAGTCGACTCCAGCTCCGCTTCTCTCAGGTAGCTTCATTACTTTGAACCATTGTTATTACTTCTCTACCTTTTTGGCAAAAAAGAGGAGCTATGCATTGCACTACTGGGACATGTGGGAAGCAAACAGATAAGAACTTGATTTTGTTTGCTACTTTTCCCTTTAAATTTGCTTTGCTGGGCCCCTGACTGAATACCTGTTCTTCCCACAGATTTGTGGTTATTTCCAGATACTCTATGGGTGTCCAGTGTCATGCTCCCAGGTGATTTCAAGGCAGAATCTCTCGCTCCTGTTCCAGCTTAGGCCTCAGTCAGGAAATAGGATGTGGCTGTTTTCTTTTTGTCTGCCTGCTTTGCGTTTCTGCATCTCTGTCTCTGCTTGGGAAGTGGGGCTTGGAATAGAGATGAAGCAGTTGAAAATGTGGCATAGGCATATGCTTATTCGACTGGTACCACGGCGCGTAACTACTGAAGTATTCTCTGGGCCTGAAAAGTATTCAAAGCTAATTCTTTCCCTCTTATCCTGGGCCAGGCATACACAACAGAAAAGTCAAGGCCAAGGATTGACTCATTCAACTGGTAAAGATGCGATGATACGATTCTACATTCAGAGAGTTTATTACATTACTAAAGAAAGCTATTATTTATTTGTGACATAACTAAAGGATCAGACTACTCATAGATGTGGGCTCTCCATGGTCCCCGTCCCACACCGTAAACGTGGTATCATTGAAACAAAGGGGCTTATAGTCTACGGCTGTATTCCGAGGGCGAGCATGGCAGAAAGCCCCTACCTCATCAAGATGTGGACGGTGAGGAGAAACTGTTGCGTGACAGCCTCCCAGGGATGATAAGGAGGCCAATGGGAGGTAGTCTTAGGGCAGCGTCTCACAGATTTCCCCTCCTGTTGTGTTCCAGGAGCATCACCAGGCATTCTGCCGAGACCCAGATAGGCTGCAGTTCCCCCATCCGCCTGTGTGGCCTGTACAGACACACGCCAGCTCACCGAGGCGCCACGGTGGAACCTTTCCTTGTACCTTGTGGTTCTTCTCACGTTCTTCAGTGACATCCCGCCCTCACACTGGAGATCTGTCTTTACGGTTTTCTTCGGACTGTTGATACGCCTCGCTCCAATCTGTCTTGCCCTGCTTTTTCTGAGCCCGCTGGATTCCCACCCCAGTGTCAGGAACATGTCTTAAGCTCTAAGTTGTGCCATTGCAATTCTGCCCCATAGACTTTAGGTGAGGGGCAGGCCCCTCAGTCCCACCCCATAGTAAATGAGACTCATTGCACACTCCTGTCTTTCTCCAACAATCCTTTTCTCAAAACCTCTCAACCTCTATCTTATGATCCCTTTATATAGCCTTTAATGGATGTGAGGACTCTGAGATTTGTATGACCTCTTATTCACACTGGCTTTGCATCTAGGTGTGGGACCTAGGTTTGATTTCAGTACTTGTCAACCTTGGCTCTCTGCCTAAAGATCTATTTTAATATCACATGATACAGAGTTCTCTCATTCTAAATAAATCATAATTTCAAGATAATTCATATTACTGATCCTTTCTTAAACCACTGTAACTTACTAATGTCCTATAAGTCTCTCTGGCATGTGCTTTTCAAAGTAGTACACGGTTGGAGGACAGATGGCAACTCTTTATCTTTTTATCTTTACCCATAGGATTTGGTAGTATACCCTCATCAAGTTCATCAGAGAAAACCAAGATTTCCTAGGAGACAGACTATAGGGCAATTGAAATGGGAAGATGAGGGCAGGAGGACCTATTAGAGTTCACTGTATCAAACTCTGGTGCCTCCCACAGAATTTGACACTTCATCCCGTTCGGAGCGCACATCACCCTCTCCTTCCTGGTTAAGCATCACTTCATTGGGAGTCACTTTAGCAGATAGGATTGTAAGTTCCCTCGGAATGGTTGAGTTGACCAAAGCAGGCTGAGAAACTCTTTAGGGAATGTTTAACAGGGGGTCCAGTGTATTGGCAAGATGGGATATGTCTTCAGGATATACTAACTGGTCCTCCATTCATTCACCAAGCACACGTGTATTGAATTCTGTGTTTCTGGCACAAGTTTGAATTTGATTTGGTAACTTCCGTTAGACAAGCATGTGGGATATGGAACTCTGAGATTCAGGTGATACTAAATGCTAGCTCTTGAGGGGATTGTGCAAATCTCAGCAGGGCCACGTTTGTGGACTATTCTGCAGCCGATGGAGAATATTGCAGTTCTGTGCACGTATACCTCGGGCACGGAAGCAGAAAACTACTCCTAGCTTCTGCTTTTCTCCTTACACACTTTAGGCGTTTGGAAAATTTCCAAATAAATGCTTCTTAGAGCTAGTTTATAGGACCTGGTCGAAATCTTACAAACCTATCATGTTGAAGACCTTGAATGGCTGAAGTCTTCTGCTCATTTACTGACCTTCCTTAGGACCCCCCCAACCTTCGGAATATTAACATCGGGGTACTTTTTGGCTAATCTTTTTATAATACTCAGATTCTTCCTCATCCAGACTAATTCAGTCTGCAAGTTGTGCTTGTAACTTTCAGAACATCACCCTCGGTGCAGCGGCATGAACTTTGTTGGCCTACAATTTTTAAATTCAAATTTTAAAAATTAGTGTCAAACGTAAGTGGATTAAAAAGTCATTTTCCAAACATCCATTTTCTGGTTGTTCCCTGGTCATCAGAGTAATTAATTTCCTCAACAGTTTCCAGTATGATTGCAGTGACTTCATTCCTGAAGATACTCTCACGTCCTGCCTCTGTCCAGAGGTTTTAATCAGTCTGTAATGTCTTACACATTTTAGCATCAGCCTGTTCACAGGTACTTGTCATACCTGCGATGAGCTAAGCGTGCTTTCCTCTGCATGGCAGTCTCTTCACCCTTTTATTGCTATTGTCCCAGATATCAGATGACTCTATTTCATCAGTGAACGTTACTAGGATCATAATAACCCCAAATAAGTCGAGTATCGTCCGCCTATAAACCTATAACCCATAAACTTGCATGGGTTTGCAAGTTATGACCCATGGGCCAAATGCAGCCAGCCACTTGTTTTCATAAGTGAAGTTTTATCGGCAAACAGCCATGCTTATTTTTTCAATACATCATCTATGGCTGCTTTCCCATGACAATGGAAGAGATGAGTCATTTTGAGAGAGGCCTAAGGCCCACAACATCTAAAATATTTACTATCTAGAGCTTTGCAAAAAAGTTTGTCAAACCCTGATGTGAAAACAGAATTGACGTCATTAAACAAAATATTCAAATTCCAATTCTCCCATGCTCTAATGTTTGACTTGAAATTTCTCCTCCATATTTGGCAACACATCCGACGGCAGTTGCATGAGTTTGCCCATCTGTGCCGGTTGCTTGTTGTGACTGCTTCCGTGTTGGAAATCGGAAGTCCCAAAGGATTGCAGCAGTTACAGATACGCCTCCCTGATTCAAAGCCCCGGCTCTACTAACGTCGACATTCCAGCACAGACATAGACGGTTTTACAAATGTGATTTTTCTGATGGAGAGGAACTGATTGGCAGAAACTTCCAGGCCTGTTATAGCAGTGGTGCAGTCCATCATGCCCAGTGGAGTGATGACAGGCACTGGCAGGGAATTGCTGTACCCAGCAGAGTGATAGGAGGGCTTGTAAGAGTACTATGCCTAGATGAGAGACAACTGCAAAATGTTTACACCCAAAGGACAGATAGATTTCACATCATATCTACCAAGCCTTAGAGATAGGTGTCTAGGCAAACAACAGTACTAGTTCTCATTCTGGCTGTGCATTAGAATCTCCTGGAGAGCCTGTAAGAAGTACAGGCCAGGCTTTGCCCCATGTCAATCGAATCAGCATCTCTTAGGATGGGCCCGGGTATGGTTGTTTTAAAAGACCAATTCTGAATTCGTTTTTGGAGAGGGATTGGAATGGAGTCCAAGCCCCCAGATGTCATTTCCCATTTGTTACAGTGGTATCACTCCTGACGGACGCTAATGACAACCTCAGTTTTGAGAAGAAAAATACACCGCTTGTACCACGCCATAATTCCACCTTATATATTTCTCTCTCTCTCTCTTTTTTTTTTTTTTTTTTTTGGCTGTTTCAGCATCTTGGCTGAATTTCTGTCTTTCTCAGTCCATAAAAAACCAGCAAGGGATATTTTTTAAAGTTTCCATTTAGATTAAATGAGCCCTGATGGATATGTTCAAATTCTATGTAAATTGTTATGAAAATCCCCATATCTGAAACTTTCAAGCCTCACATTGGCTGAGCACCACTTATGCATTCGCTGTGGCACTAGACCCTTTACATACATTATCTCATGAGATCCTTGTAACAGCCCAAGTTTTATTTGTCCATTTTACAATGAGAAACATGAAGCCAAGAAACTTTAAGTGACTAGCTCCAGTCCATCCAACTAAATAGTGACAATATCAGGATATGAACTCATAAATATCTGGCTTCAAAGCACATGTTTTTGAAGCCAGATATTTATGAGTTCATATCCTGATATTGTCATTACTTGCAGTTTGCTTGTTATGGGCCCCTTCACGATGAATGACTTAGCTTCAGTCTTCCCGCCCAAGCACAGCCTTGCTTCTCTTAAAAGGAGTTCTGTCTTCAAAAAGGCAAGTATCAAAGTCCAGTACTGCCAACTTCCGGGGTCCTTGAACATCTTCTTTCTTCTTGGCCTTATCACCCTCCTCTACCACCTTACGGTATATACTGAGATGAATCTGAAAGGAAGGAAGGAAGGAAGGAAGGAAGGAAGGAAGGAAGGAAGGAAGGAAGGAAGGAATCTCAGAGTGAGCCACAGCTAATACAGATGACTTATTCCTTCAAAGTGTTTCTACACATTAGGGAAATGGATTCTGATGAAATGTTTATTAATTATAACAGCTAACATTTATAAGGTGCTTACTAGGTGTGAGCTGATTTGCATAGTTTTCATTTAACCCTCTGAACAACTCTTCAAGGGAAGGATGCGTAATATCCTCATTTTGCATTGCAGACCCTGAGGCCCAGAATATCATAGCACAGAATGCTGGAGTCACCCAGCCAGTAAGGGGCAAGTACAGGGATCACGCTTTGGTTCTGCCTTATTCCAGAACCCATGCTCTCGACCACTCCTATGCAATACATCTGTCAGAGCATAGAAAGAATTTCTATATTATGAAAATGATACTCCAGGGCTCTACCTCATTCCCTCAATAAGTGTGAAAAAAGTTTCAGTGATATGAGATTGTTCAACTAAATCACCATTTCTCAAAATGTTCTGCAGAGTACTACTTACAAGAGCTGCTCTGCAAGAAATAGGTTTCCTCAGCCAATTACATTTGTGACACACTGCATACTAAATCTTCTTCATGGAGACACCATGTAAATGTGTATATCCCAGATTCTGAAAAAAAATCTTCAGGAAACACACACACACACACACACACACACACCATGCAAAATTACTTGAACTCACTATTTCTAAAAGATATTTGAGAATGGGAGATTCATCCCCTAGCTATATAATAATCCTAGTGACTGTTGCTCGGTGAATTAATATCCAGCAACGCTGATTTAACTCATTCAGACATTTAAATGATTCAATTATAAATTGCACAACTCATAGAGATTACACTGATAAGTGCCTAAAATGTCTGCAAGTGTTGCATTTAATAAATTTTTTTCTGGAGAGAAGTCTGTTTTACCTCCCATCCCCACCACACACACACATGCACACACACACACACACACACACACACACACACCTTTACTACCACCACCATATCATATTTCTTCTTGGAACTCCTGTTTTGGCTGACTGAAACATAATAAGTCTGTCATACCCCCTGTCTCTCACTTCCTCCTGTGAATCCCCCAGATAAAGAAGGTGTCTGTGGTAGTTATGAAAATGTGCCAATCATGTCTCCTGCTCCGAGTTGCACAATTGACAGATGGTCCCAGCAGCTTCATTCTGAATCCAATACTACACTTGAACTGAGGTCACATATCCCATGGTCTTCTCTCAGTTAATGAGAATTGAACAAATACTATGGCAGGCATATTCCTGCAAGTTATACAACTTCTCACTGGCCTCATCGAAATAGAATTGCCCTGTACTCTGAGATCTCCGTCTATTCAACCTTCATTCCTTCCTTCTCTCCTTCAGAGGGATTCGATCTGTATCATAGCCTCATGGCTCCCTCCATTGCCCCTACTGTTCCTTTTACTTTTCCCTAATAGGCATTTCTATGACAAATCTCTCAATACCTAATCTCATCCTGGCATCTGCTGTTCAGAGGGTCTTAACTAACACAGTGTTCTTCCCCTACCCAATAGTCCAGTATATCTTCCACACAACTATATTTTTACTATTTTCTATTCATAAATCCATGGCTTCCACTGAAAAGTATAAATTGTGTCTTGTTTGTATCAGTATCCCCAATGTCTAGCAGTATTTGGAATATGAAATGATGGATGGAAGGACAGGATAAAGAAACAGCTTTATATCAAGATAGCAGTGCAGGAGGTCCTAGACCTTACCCACCACTCCATCCCACTCCAGAAATGTTGACTTGACAATGATCTACAGATGAAACACCTTTGTGAAAGTTCCAGAGATGATTGAGAGGTTTCAGCACACTAGTGGAGCAGAAAAGTCAAGAACAGCCATACTGAAAACAGTAAGAACCATTTCACTTTACCCACATCAACCCTCCTCCAAGCTGGCATAGATTACTGTAGAGACAGACTGTCTCTGCCCATGATTTCTCCTGTGGGGGAAAGACTGAGTGAAGTGTCTGACATCCCCAACCTTTTGAGACATTGCTTGAGAGGCCAGCTTCTTTCTCATCTCACCCAGTATCCAGAGGTAATCAGCATAGCTGAATGTCTGGGGGCAGCTAAAAACAAACAGGGGCCACTGACATGTGGATTAAAATGACCAGTTTGCAAATCCCACGGCTGGCTTTCCCACAGACCCTGTCAGTTAACCTGCTCACAGATCCTTCTAGCCAGCCCACCCATGTGCAGACCCCATCAGCCATCTATCCCACATGCACCCTCACAGTCAGTGCCCCATATGACCTTGCAGCCAGTGCCCCAGGTACCACCAGAGATGGCTTCCCATGCACCCTTGTGGATGGCACCCTGTGTGTCCTCACATATGACATGTGCATGCTCCTGCAGATAGCATTTGGACCACAGCAGCTGCCTCCACCCTGCAGAATTGGGAGAAGGCACACCACTCTGAGACTGCCCCTTCAGGAGGGCAGGAGAGTAGTGGAGATTGTGCCCATTGTCCCTGCATCTCTGCCCTGCCCTAGAGAAAAGGGTCAGGTTACTCTCAACACCCAGTATGGCTCTGTGGGGTAGGAAGAGGTGTAAAACCCTAAAACATCTCCTTCAGAAGAGAGGGAGAGAAGTGGAACTTGCCCCCAGCATCCATGTTTTGGGGCACTCCTTTAGGAAAAGGAGTGGGTGGCTCTAAGCACTTGGAACAGCTCTGTGGGATCAAGAATGGGCACACAATCCTAAATATTCCTTCCCAGGAAGGAATGATAGGAGTGGAGCCGGCACACCCGTAGAAAAGAATTGAGAAATCCTCTAGAGTCTCTGGCTGCAATGATTGGTGAAGGGCTTACCTCTCTAAACTAGTTCATAAAAATTGGAGAGGTGACTGCTTCTTCAAATGCACAGATACCAGCACAAGGTTATAAGGAACATGAAGAATCAGGGAAACATGACAACCTAAGAGGAACAAATTAAGCTGTAGTGATAGATAACAAAGAAAATGGAGATCTATAAATCGTCTGACAAAGAATGCAAAATAATTGTCTTAATGATGCTCAGTGAGCTACAAGAGAACACAGATGGACAATTCAATGAAATATGTAAAAAATATCTGAGCAAAATCACAAATGCGGCAAAGATATAAAAACCATAAAAAAGAGCCAAACAGAAATTCTGGAACTGAGGAATACAATGACTGAACTGAAAATTCAATAGAGAACTTCAACAGCAGACTCCAGCAGAAGAGAATCCATGAACTCCAAGACACTATTTGAAATTATACAGTCAGAGGAACAAAACAAAACAGAATGGAAAAGAGTAGGGAAAGCCTATGGGACTAATAAACACTATCAAGCCAACCAGCATATATATTATGGGAGTCCCAGAAGAACAGAAAGAGAAATTGGCAGAAAGCTTATTTAAAGAAATAATGGCTGAAAAGTTCCCAAACTGGGGGAGGGAAATGGACATCTATATTCATGAAGCCCCAAAGTTTCCAAATAGAATGAACCAATGGAGTCTACACTGAGACACATGATCATTAAATTGTTAAATGTCAGAGACAGAGGATTTTGAAGGCAGCAATAGAAAAACAATTCATCACATACAAGGAAACCCCCATAACACAATAAAGGGATACCTCAGTGGAATGTTGCAGGCCAGGAAGGACTGAGATAATATAATCAAAATGCTGAATGAAAAAAAAAAAAACCTGCCAACCAAGAATATATATCCAACAAAACTGTCTGTTAAAAACCAAGGAGAGATCAAATGTTTCCCCAAACAAACAAAAACAAGGAATTCATTACCACTAGACCTACCTTAGAAGTACTATGAAACATTGGTATGAAAAGTTTGAAAAGACACAAATAAATAGTAATATGTTTCATGCTCATAATTGCAAGAATTAATATTGCTAGCATGTCCACCCTACCCAAAACAATCCACAGAGTTAATGTAATCCCTATATAAACCCTATGCACATATTTGACAGAAACAGGAAAAAATCCTAAAATTTATGTAGAACCACAAAAGACTGAATAGTGAATATAATTTTGATCAAGAAAAACAATGCTGGAGGCATCACACTTCATGATTTCAAAACATACTACAAAGCTTCGGTAATCAAACAATATCTTACTGGCATATCAACAGGCATATAAACCATTGAAACACAATAGAGAGCACAGAAGTGAGCCCATGCATATATAGTCAGTTGATCTTTCACAAGAATGCCAAGAATATACAATGGGGAAAGGCTAGTATCTTCAAAAAATTGTGTTAGAAAACTGGCCTTCATGCCAAAGAATGAAATTGGACTCTTATCTCAAATCATACACAAAAATTAACTTAAAGTGGGTTAATGACTTGATCCATATGACTGGAAAGTATAAAACTCCGAGAAGAAAATATGAGATAAAGCTTTTTGACATTGGTCTTAGCAATGACTTCTTGGATATGACATCAAAAGCACAGGCAACAAAAGCAAAAATAGACAAGTGGGACTATGTCAAACTGAAAAGATTCTTCACAGTAAAGGAAACAATTACAGAGAGAAAAAGGCAATCTACAGAATGGGAGAAAATCTTTGCAAATCTTATAGATAAAGGGTTAATATCCAAATTGTATAAGGAACTCCTCCAACTCAGTATCTGCCCCCCCACACACACACAAAATTATTAACAGTGGGCAAAGGATCTGAATAGACATTTCTCCAAAGAAGACAGAAATAACCAACAGGTATATGAAAAGGTGCTCAACATCATGAATCATCAGGGAAATGCAAATCAAAACCACAGTCAGAAAACCTCACACCCATTGGAATGGCTATTATCAACAAATGAAGAGAACAAGTGTTGGTGAAGATGCGGAGAAAACAGGACCGTCATACAAGATTAAAACATAAATGGGTGCAGCTATTGTGAAAATTTTCCTCAAAAAGTTCAGTGGAACTGTTATATGATCTGGCAATCCCACTTCTGGGTATGTATCCAAAGGAATTAAAATCAGGATCTCAAAGAGAGGTCTGCGTTCCAAGTTCATTGCACCGTTATTCACAATAGCCACAACATGGAAATAAACTAAGAGTCTATAGACAGATAAATGGATAAAGAAAATGGAACACACATACACTAAAATATTTTTCACCGTTTGAAAATAAGAAAATTCTGCCATTTGCAACAACATGGATCTAGACAGAAGGCATTATACTAAGTAAAACAAGTCACAGAAGAACAAATGCTATACAATTTCATTTCTACGAATGAGGAATCTGAAATAGTCAAACTCACAGAAGCTGAGAGTAGATTGGTGGTTACCGGGTTTTGGGGGAGGGGAAAATAGCTGTTGGTCAAAGTGTACAAAATTTCAGTTACACGGGATGAATAAGTCCTAGAGATCTGCTGTAAAACATAGTGCCTATAGTTAACAATACTCTAACGTATACTTACAATTTTACCTAGAGGGTAGATGTTATGTTAAGTATTCTTATTACTACACAAATAGATAAATAAGGTGGGAGGAAACTTTTAGAGATCACGTATATGTTTTTAACATCGATTGTGGTAATGGTTTCATGTTGTATATTTATTCTCCAACTTACAAAGTTGTATGCATTAAAAATTCACACCTTTTTGTATGTCAACCATGCCTCAGTAAAGTGGCTTTTAATTTATAAAGAAAGAATGAAAAGAAAAAGGGAAGGAAGGAAGGAAATAACAGAAAGAGGGCTCTTTCCACTTACCAAATAAATTACATTGGCAAACTGACTTGATCTCTTAGGAGATGATTACCTTTCTATAAAATTGTATCAATAATACCTGTGCTGCTTACCCTACGTAGATCTTGTGAATATGAATTTTCGTGTAATTTTTCCATTTACCTAGGCACATGGCGCTTTCTATAGCTACTCCCCATTCCCTCATTTAACAAATATTTGCTGAGCTCCTCCTTTGAGTCATGCTCTCTTTGAGGCGCTGGGCATACATAACTCTCACGGAGCCCACAATCAAGTGCAGAATACTAATACAGCTGAGGAAATGTTCAATGTGGGATAGTGATTGGGCGACACTCAACGTGCTCTAGATACACCTGCTCCAACTCGTGTGAGGGTGGGGTAAGGATTGGCTTTGTGGAGCATGTTGCACCTGAGCTGACTTTTGAAGACTCAATATAAGTTAATAAGATAAAATACGCAGTAAGATGAAATACGTGATCGGAGTATCCTAGCAGAGGGAAAAACAGAAGCAAGCAGCAGGGAAGCTAGAGAAAACATAGCACATTCGAAGTTTCAAGGGGTTCTGTCAGGCGAGGACATAGGGAAGCAGGAGCAAAGTGGGTAGCAAGAGCGGTATCACCATATCCCAAGTTTCTGCCTAGAATGTAAATGGAAAGTGTTTAACGAGAACTAGATAGTCAGCTGATATTTAGATGAAGTCCAGCTTCATATGTCAAACCCGCTTGATAATTCTCGAATAGGAGATATGCTATCTGTTTCTAATATTACTTTTTTTCTTGGAAGTCTCTGTTTGGACTTCACGCTAGAGATGAAAAGGTATCGAATTCAAATGTGAATGGCAGGTGATAAGAATTCTAGAGTTCTGAGGAATAGACCATGTCTAGTAAGTGACAAGGTAGCTTTGAGAAATAGAAGGACAGTTGTTTTTTTTGTTGTTGGCTTGTACCTATTTCCAAACCATAAACTGGTTTAACCAAGTAATACCACACTTTGTTGAGGGTTGTAGGATAATAAATAGGTAAGGGAGGTGGATAGGTCATCTAAAGCAGTGATGGGTCAGCAATAAACAGAATTCATCAATAAGTGAGATTTAAGATAGTATAAATGATGACTATTCTTATTCTACTTTTCGAATTTAAAAAAAAATGCATGATTTATTTTCACTATCAGCCTAAGAAAAGTTTATATGAGATCATTGAGATCAGTTTGAGGTCCTACCTCATGATGAAATGGCAAAATGTCAAAGTGCCTGTTTTCAAAGTTCAGAAGTGGCAATATTACAGAACTCAGAATGGCTACAAGTGAATAGCTTGTATGTGACCAGCAAAGGAGGCTCAGTCTGACAAGAATGTCAAGTTCCTATTGTGCAAAGAGCGTAACAATAGTTTTCCATTTAAGAAAGTTATTTAAGTGTTTCATTTTCGTGTCTTCTGAATGTTTCTTTGAAATTTTACCCAAAACTTAGATCTTTTAAGTTTATCTTTTGTTGAAAGGATAGAAGAAAACATATCCTGACAAAACGTGGACGTATATTATTTGGTATTCATACCAAATGTGGATTTATGAATAATAAAACACTGAGGGGACAGTACTAGGTTTAACAAACTTAAATTCTTTCTAATCTCTCAAGACAAGAAGAGATCTTCACATTTGGTAAAATAAGGAAAGAGTTGTATAGGAATAGCTCTCTACTTCAAAATATATAAAGAGGAATTGCCAACCACGGCAACATCTAGACTCACGTGAAGGAAGATGCCAGGAGAGAACACATACTTGGTGCACCTCTTCCTGGGCAAAGCCAACTGATCGTTATCTTCTCTAAAGTAGGTATCTCACCCCAAAGGTAAAAAAAATTCGCAAGAACCTCTTTCCAAAAGTAAAGGTATACAACTACTGATATCCAGCTAATGGTGGATATGGAAAGTAAATGAAGGTGACCTCATATACTCATAATTAGTATCTCTGAGGAAGAAAAGATGAGATAATTTCCAAGACGCCTCGGGAAAATGTTTGTAACTAATCAAAGATTCAGCTCTATAGATCAAACGGCTTCACCATATTCCAGGAATATTGTTACATGACGATCATAATCATCATATCAGCAAATAAGAAGAAGAATAGTGGCACCGAGTATTTGTTAAGAGTGTGAGGAAAGGATATTCTCATTCCCTACTGATGGGAATGTATATTTACAGTGTGTCCGGAAGGCCATTAGAAGTCGCATATCAAAAGTATTTTATTTATTTACCTATCGATCTGTTTTTAGGGAGAGAGAGAGAGAAAACACGTGAGCATGTGCGAGTGGGGGAGGGGCAGAGGGAGTGGGAGAGAGGGGATCTTAAGCAGGCTCCGTGCTCAGCGTAGAGCCCAACGTGGGGCGAGATCTCATGCCTGTGAGATCATGACCTGAACTGAAATCAGGAGCTAGACGCGTACGCAACTGAGCCACCCAGGTGCCCCAAAAGTATTTTAAAATTAGCTTTTGACTGTTAATTTAATCTTTTGAAATTGATACTAATTACTTAATAGAATATTCATGATAAGGCATAGTTACTAATATGGTTACCATAATATCATCCTTGATAATAACAAGTTGAAAATGAGAATCTCTAAAAGTCCAACAATATGAGGAGATTGCTTTAATATATATATGAATATATATGGACTATAGTTATATGACAAGTATTGGAAATATCAGGATGTCTATGTATCATTTTAATAAGTGGTTATCTTTCAGTGGTGGGGTTTGGTGGTATTAATGTTTTAGTTTTCTTTCTTTTTGATGATTATCTCTATTTCCTTTTCATGCAATGTGTATGTATTGAAAAAGGGAGAGAGACTTTCAGAGTAGGAGAATATAGTCTGCTAGTCCTAAAACTAGTCCCTAAGCATGACCAGCCCAAGTCCCATATGTGCAAGCTGAGAAGGACTCTCAGGGAATGGTAATCAAGTTACTTAGGTAAGGAAGGGAATGTACAGTTAGACGAAAAGTCAGATCTAGACCCCAATCCTTGAATTCCTTCTATAAATCTTACTCTCTGTCCATTTTAAGGCAATTATATTTTACATCTATTTTTTTTATCAACCTCAATCTGTCTGTAGCTATATAAGTTAAAACACCATGTTTTTGGATGTGTCAAGGTTGATGATGTCCCAGTGTACATATGTATGTACAAATATAAAACTAAATTAAAAAAAAATAATAAAAAAAATTTAAAAAAAAACAAATATAAAACTAAATTAATTTCCAGACACAATTTGGTAGCTAGAAGGCTTTTAAATGCATGGAGTTCTAGCAAGATTATCTAAACCTACAAGCTGTTGTATCTTTTACCCACGGTAGCATTTGATTCCTAAGGTATAACTTGACAGTGTATGACTTCTAAGAATGAAGACGAGAAACATAGTGTCACGCAAGTAAATCATTGCTATCATAGGTTTCAAAATACCGTGTCAATCCAGAAGCTTCCGATCATGCATAAATTTGCCTGTGTATTATTTTTATTATTTTGGAATTTTATGGAATGTAACCTCACTTATTTATTTCATTTTCATATAATGCCCTGAACACAGTGGCAATGGGTAATTTTCGTTGGGTGAATGAATTTTCCTGCGAATGAATGAATGAACGGATGAATGAATTTTCCTGCGGCTCAGGGATTTAACAGAGCAAGAGCTTTGAAACCTGATAGAGCTTATTTTGAATCCAGGCTCTCTTGCTCGAGAGGTCAGTGAACTTCTCTGAGGCTCTGATGTATCATTCTGGAAGGGAAGTTCTAGTGTCCTCAGAAGGTCAGTTTGAGGATTAAATGAGATCATAAATGTCAGAAGAACGTCAATGGTGATAACAGTATTCCTTGATTCACCACATCGCACCCTCCTTGGTTAATCAATACGAGGATTTTTGGAGCTCTCTGTGCCACTGGTGCCCTTGAATGGTATACGCCAGATCTCGTGGGGCCTTAATGACTAGGTATGAACTGACTAACAAGCCTCTGGGTGAGAGGAAAGACCTCTGAATATTGCAGGCCCAGCCTAAATAGGTCTAACTGTCCTGTTAACATCGTTCCGTGTGGTTTAACCTATTCCGCATGAGACTGTCTCAGTTATTCCCGCTGATTCTTAGAAACAGAAAAGAAATCTCTACCTACTTCGATTTCAGAAGGTCTGAGATGAAATGTAGCCAAAAGTAAATATATTGTCCATCTGTGAAAAAGAAAACAGACACACAGCATTTTCTAAGTGTATTTCCTGTAACCTCAGGGTTCTGCTGAGCCCTTCCAGGGCTCCCGGGGATAAGGCAAAGGAAGATTATGTTTGAATAAAGGACTCTACTGCTAAAATAAAGTCAAAAGCTCCATATATGATGGCAAAAACACTGTGTTTGGGGTCAGAAAATGGTGATGATGATAATGATGATGAGGAGGAGGAGGAAGGAGGAGGAAGATAAGTAATAATCTGTATAGCACATTATAGTTTACTAGAAATATTCACATAGAGCACTTCATATAATCCTTACAGATAGATATTATCAAGTAGGTACCTATTATCCTCATTTTGCAAATGATGAAACTGAGACTCAGAGGGTTTAAGTGACCTGCTTAAATAATGCAGCTAGTTAGTGGTAGAAGTGTGATTAAAACCTACATGTTATAATAGAACGAGCTCGTTTTATGACTTGACTTTGCCCATTATTGGCCACGTGGAATTAAATAAATCTTGTCCTCTCGTTGATACTTAGTTTCCTCATCTGTAAAGTAAAAGGTTCAGGCTAGAAGGTCTTTACTATAATCCAATTGATATACTGGAGGTCCAAATGTACCCTGACGAAAACTATTGAATGGTTTAAAAAAATAAAAGCTGCTTCCCTAAATTAAATAACATTAAACATCTCCCACAGATTGGGTTCCATTTGATTGTAGCAAAAGTGTCCATAGTAGTACATGCAACTCTAAGACATTTTATTCATCGTATACTGCTATTTTGCAGATACAAGACTTTGTGTAACTTTCATTGCAAAATGAAATATCTCCCACAAGCATACATACATATATGCACGAAGTTACGAGCCTGTGCATTCCAGATGAAAATACCAGTTGTGTAGCTGTCTTAGTCAGCTCGGGCTGCCGTAACTGATTACCATAGACTTAGTGTCTTAAACAAGAGGAATTTATTTCTCACAAGTTCTGGAGGCTGGCAATTCCAAGATCGCCGTGTCAGAAAATCTGGTTCCTACTGAGGGCTCTTTTCCTGGTTTGCAGACTGCTGTCTTCTCCCTGTGTCCTCAAGTGGCTGGGAGAGAGGGAAAGTGAGCTCTCGTCTCTCTTCCTGTTGCTATAAGGACACTAATCCCCTCATGAGGGCCTGGCACTCAAGACCTCATCCAAAGCTATTACTTCCCAAAGGCCCCACCTCTAACCCACCTTCACACTGGGGTTCGAACTTTAACATAGGAATTTGGGGGGGACACAGACATTCAGTTCATAACGGTAGCTGAAGTTGGTGGGTACATAATGTGAGAGAGGGCCAAGATGTCTGCTGGTTGACATTGAAAAGCTTCTGGGATTGTACTTGTACAACTTGATACAATAGCAAAATCGTAGTCAAAAAACAAAAGCAGAAGTTTAGTGGTGAAGTGCCTCAGCTCTGAAGAAGTACAGATTAGATGGACTCTTTGACATTAGAGATAATGGATTTGAAAGAGCCATTGTGACCACTCCTGTTGATGATAATGGAAGCCTCATTGACGTCTATTGCGATTGTAATAGTGTATGGGAGCGCAGCTTAATGAACGTATTGAAACAGCACATCTTTAATGTCCCTGTGCTTTTGATCTTACTTTCTCTCTTTGTCTCTACACTATACCATTTACAATTTTTAATGAGCCAAACAACTAGCCAGCAACATAAAATGTTAACACCATGAAATGCATACTTAAAATGTAAGAGGTGGTTTAATAGAACTTTTCCCTCGTCTCTCTTTCTTAAAGCATCTGTATACGGTCTTCAAAGCTTTTAAGCCCTTTTTAATGCATCTTTTGCCATACTCACCCAGGATGACAAATTACATCTTGACACGAATTCCCTCTCAATGTGTTCTTAAAATTTCTCCGACAGCGTTCTTTTCTTTTGCATAATTAGCTCTAACTGAATATTTGTTGACAAAAAGAGATGATTTGGAACTTATGTTTGTATTAGTTAGGGTGCAGTAAGTGAAGGAGAATATATTGGTGCATTTGACAATTTCTCTTCCTTCTTTCCTCATACACTTGGCTGTGCAAAAACCTCACACTGCAATTCATCATTTCAAGTAACAGATAAGATATTGTGTAAGATATTGTGCTAGGTGCTGGGAAGAGAAAGAAAAAGAAACAAGCACTTGATTGTAAGCTGCCTGAAAGCCCTGGGTCTAGTGTAGCACTCTATACACATAGGATGCTTTAAAAATATCTGTTGGGGGCACCTGGGTGGTTCAGTCAGTTGAGCGTCCAAACTTGAGCCCAGGTCATGATCTCACGGTTCATGAGTTCGAGCCCCATATCTGGCTTGCTGCTGTCAGCACAGAGCCCACCTAGGATCTTCTGCCCCCCACCCCCCACTGCCCCTTTCCCGCTTGTGTCGTCTCTCTCAAAAATAATTAAATCTTTAACAATATCTGTTGAAATGGATTCAGTTGAGGTAATTATCGTAGAAAGATCATTGGCTCACAGGTAGGATAGGAAACACGGACCTAAGTTTCTCCATGTATGAAATGATTAAGTAGAAATAGATTATCCTTCATGTTTATCTGTCAGGGAAGCAAAGTCGTGAGGGAGGTAAAGGTTTTGCTTTTCTGTTAATTCTAAAACAAAGCCTTTTTCCTCCAACAGCATTCAAGGACATCGGGAGTAAGGTGAGCATGATGTCCTATCTCGTATGATCTTGCTTCTGATTCTTTGCCCGTTTTTAAGAATGTGGCCGTGACCATTTGCTCAACCGTTGTCTGTCCTGTGAACTAAGAACAAAGGCAAATTAAGAATTAAGAAATGTATACAATCAATATGTCCTGTCACAGAATCTTCAGGCTACACTGAAATCCGTATTATTCCATGATTCTAGTTACATCACAGCACAGCACAGTAATCACAGGTTAAATAAAAGCTCTGTAGTTATGAGCTCAAATCTAATTCCCAATCTTTTAGAGCAAGACATACCTATAAGAATTATGACAGAAGCACTCTGGCGGAATAAAATTACATAAAATATGAATGACTGATAGAGTTCTGTAAGTTTTTCAATTAAAAATATACAAGTAAATACCTAACTTGTAGAACACATAGTTCAGTTAATAGAAATAAGGAATCTCAAGTTGTTCAAAGTCTTTTTGGTGGATTTGGGTAACACATATATAGTTTATTGTAGGGTCATATTACTTTAATTCTTTCTGGGCCCAAAGACTGAACTCAAAGCCTACCTCCTCATAGGGAGCTTTTCTCACTGCTCCAGGCAAAGGAAGTTACCTTCTACTATAGTCATTTAGGACCTTGGTTGTATCTGTGTTATAGCACTCATCACATCCTGGTGAGTTTCTCAGGGTGTTTCTGGCTCTGAATACAATACCTGGTACACAGTTAGAGCTAGCTAGATAAGGGTTTGATTGGTGCGCAGCTACTTGTAGGCTTTCTACTAAGCCCTACATAATGAGTGAATCACAGCTGGTCTTAGGGCCAGAGGAGAGAAGAATGATCTATGAAATGATCCATCAGCAAGTATGATGGTCAGGAAATAGTGGAATCAGGGTTGGTAGAGAGTGCACAAATTCTGATCTCTTCCTCTAACAGGAGCAGGCACGTGGCTAGAAACCCAGTGATGTGTAACTGGTTTTGACCAGTATTCCTCTGGGTAGATTGTATTGGACAAACAACCTTGAGTTTTCCAAGGCTAGATTTATGCAAAGGAATCAGCCTTGCTGTTAGAACTCATCGATCCGTTCATTTACTCTATGACTACTTTTGACTTGTTTACTAAAATATAAGTTGGACAAATATAATATTGAGTGGATGAAATGAGATTTGGCAAACCTGTAGCACAAAAGCCACCGGTCACCCATCTTACTAAGAATATTTAGAAGTTTACCTTTATCGAGTGCTTACGTAATAGATATTGGTAGCTAAAACCCCAACATCCATTATCCATTTGTTGCATAGAAGCTCACTCCAGTATGGGCTGCTGGGTTGGATGTGTGGATGTAAGGCCTGGAATTGCTGGAGCTATTTTGTTCCCATGAAGGAAGCCAGTTTTTGGAAAAATCTAGACTAGGTAGGAGAGCAGAGCGGCGATCATCATAGAGAAATAGAACCACTGATGGCATCATGAATCTGTGGTTCAAACTCTGAGGGAAACATACCCAACCTTTGGACCTTTCAGTTAATGAGCCAGTTTTCCTTACTCTTTAAGTATGCTTGATTTTTAGTTTTGCAGTGCTTTCTACTAGAGGAGCTCTTATTCACCTAATTTGCTCTGTTCCGGGCCTTAGACTAAGCTTTCTAGAGTGGTTATCTCATTTAATTCTCACCAAAAACCCCATAAAGGGGACATGACAGACCTTGGGGCAGTCATTCCTGCTGAGCCCAGATATATTCTCAGAATCTTCATCAACGGAGAGGTCCACGCAGCTGTTACCAATCAACTAGAGGGGACACGGACAATGAAAGGAATCCCTTTCTTCACCGTAAACTCCTGCCAGGAAGCTTGGATCTAATGCAGCACTCTATACATAGAGGGTGCTTAATAAATACCTTTTGGAAGGTATTGAGTTGGGATAATTAATGTAGAAAGATCACCACAGGAGCACTTTCAGTGGCTTCCTCTTTCCAGTCCCTGAGGCCCCCCGGAGCCCATTGAAAAATAACTGCAGTATCTTCTCACAGGCATGAGGATTTCTCCTTGCTCTGTCTCTAATCATCTCCAAGCTCTTGCTCTCTCGAGGACTCCTCTGTATCTATTTTTTTTTTTTTCACTGCTCTTCCTCTCTGTCTGGCTCCTTTAAATGGATTATTCATTTAGCCTGTCTATCTACAATCTGATACGGCTTCCATTTGCTCGTATTTTCCATCTCTGGACCAAACCATCCTTAACTCTGTATAAATGAACATCTTAGTAAACTCCTTATTCGGCCCTATTGTCAGCTTTATATTGAAAAGTGTCCTGTACTAGTGGGAAATGAGGCAGACAACCGCCCCAGGAAGACATTTTACAACATGTCAAGTTCAGGATTTGCCAGACTGCTTTATTACCATAAAGATAGAAATTATGCTTTATGCTTTGACACTGCTTTTTTTGCCCATCGCTAAACCCAGCTGAGTTTCCAATGCCATAATCTCATCAGAGAAGTTCACGTCGCACCTTTCTGGAAGAAAAACATGCCCATTCAAGTTTCCCGGGAGTTACATTAAGGTTTGAAACAGTCACAGTTGATATAGTAGCAATTGTTTCTTGTCACTAGCTGGAATGAGAACAGCATCTTATATGGTAAAAGATATTACACTTTTCATTGTTGTTATCTATGGCAATATGTTAGCATCCACTTGGGTGTTTCCTGTTACAGCCAACTTATGGACAGTGAGTCTGTGACAGGGAAAAAAAAGACATCAAAAAAAAAAAAGGAATATAGAAAAGACTTAACTGTGACTTCAAATTGCTTGTTGAAATGAAATGGTACATGATTGTGGAAGAAAGCCTCCTTCCAGTAGGTGTAATCACCCCTAACCGATCCATGGCAGGACTAAGCAATATTTGTATTTTATATCAACCAAAGAGTTCTTCTTGGTCATATAAATTTTGACAAATAATAAAAAAGAAAGACATCTATTCTTTGTCACCATTACATTAAGAAACGTTGAATTAGGTTTAATTTCCTGGACAGGTCTCTGTGACAATGTCTATGTGCTGTGTAAGAGACTCGATGCGGAAACCTTTATGACAATAATATTTGGGAAAATCGATGATAATGATTCATATAACACCATTACTGGTGACACTATTACTACAAACAGCGTGTGTCATACTCATAAGCTTCCCTGAACCTGATCATCCTTTCCATGTTTGGGAAACCCACATATCATCAGGGAGAGCTCACTTCTCATTCATTACTTTAATCGGCACAAAAATTTCAGAACATCTGGTCTGGGGTGAGTCCTGGGATTTGGGATAATCAAATAAACAAGCAAATAAAACTCCCCAGCTAGGTGGAGAACCTCTAGGCTGGCCTAAGGGTCCTCTGCACATGACTTTCTACCTAAGATCCTCATTATAATGTCGTGGCATAGCTCTTTACGTAGCTTCACTTCTTGAAGAATTTGATTGCCTAAACCCTCCAGGAAATTTAATATTATTGCTTTCAATTTTCCTTGGTGGTGTTAACATGTGTAATTTTAAACCTATTGTTGACTGCCTTCTAGAGTCTACTTGGTCCTTGGTAATGCTTTGTCTTCTTAGGATTCCATAATTGTATCTTTCTACTTACTGCTTTTTAATAAGAAACAATATCCATCAGTACAACAGAAGCTAGATGCCTCCCCCACTGACTCAAAAGGGACTCACCTAATATCACAAAAGTTCCCTCTTCTGAAACCAACCTGTCCCTAGGATTCACGGGGATGCCTTTGGGTTGATAGTGCCACAATGCAAAGCTAAATCCTAGAAAGAAAGATGAGTTTAGGTGATTATCTTAGTTAGGCCTGAAGTATGTGCCAGGCAGGTTTCAAGAAGACTCCTTGAATTCTTGTGCCAAATATATACACAAAAATGGACTTGTGGTGATTATCATTGCCCTCGCTATGCATTTTCCTTATCCTCTCTTTTGATCAGAGTTAAAACCTTATAGGTGAGGCCCTCATTCTTTCCTACTTGAGCTCCTACTAGAATTGTCAATTATTTGATCCATATTTCATTCTTGGGTACAATGTTGGCCCAAAAGTGGATACTGGACTCATGGAGAGCTCCTAAGTATCTTCCCCAAAGTGCAGAAATTGGAAGAAAGAAATTTTCCACTAGATTAACTAAGGAGAGTGTGAGACTAGAGATATCTGTAACCATCTTACCCATCACACGTAGAGCACATCTATGTAGAATACAGCTAAGCAAAACAAAGAGATGGCGAGACAGAACGATTTGAGCCTCTAGACTCAGCATCTCAATTTGTACTTCTCAGTTTATGAGCCAGTAAATCCCCATTTTTTGTTTAAGCTAGTTCATTTTGAGTTGGGTTTCTATCACTTGTACCAGAAAGAGCCTCATGAATTCAGCCACATTCTAAGGAAATTGGCTGGTAGAAGTGGATTTCATCTTGTGTTTGGAGGAGAATTAACATGATTTCTGGATACACCTAATTGGAGCAGTGTACAAGTTGAAGGCAAACAGAGCTGAAAATAACCAAGGCTGGACAAGAGATAGGACAGTTTCTTCCCGGGTGGCTGATACGGTCTTTCCAATAAGAGCACTCCATTTGGGAAGGTCACAAAATAACTGATTCGAGGGGGGCCTGAGTGGCTGAGTCAGCTAAGCATCTGATTCTTGATTTCAGCTCAGGTCATGATCTCACGGTCATAAGATGGAGCCCCACATCAGGCTCCAGGCAGAGCACGGAGCCTGCTTGGGATTCTCTTTCTCTCCCTCTCTCTGCCCCTCTCCTACTGGTGCGCATGTTCTCTCTCTCTCTGTCTCTCTCAATAAATGCATAAACTTAAAAAAATAACTGATTCGAGACACTTGGGAATTATCAGTTTGAAACATGAGATCTCCATTTTTAGGTTAAAAATTGTCAAATATTATCAATTTAGTTTGATTAAACCTAATGTAATTATTAGATACATAGATGTTTCACTTGCGATAAGCTGCAGTCATTATCCTGAGCAAGCTAGGCCACAATTTTTGTTCTTTATGAAGCTCCTGTTGAAGCGTTAGAAGCACTGAAACCAGGGGCGCCTGGGTGGCTCAGTCAGTTGAGCTCCCGACTTCGGCTTAGGTCATGATCTCACGCTTCATGGGTTTGAGCCCCGCACCTGGCTCTGTGCGGACAGCTCAGAGCCTGGAGCCTGCTTCGGATTCTGTGTCTCGTTCTCTCTCTGCCCCTCACCCATTTGTGCTCTGTCTCTCAAAAATAAGTAAAAATGTAGAAGCACTGAAACCCAAGGTTGACCGTATGGGTCTTTATGTTCATGTCCAATCTATCTTAGAACAAAATCTATACATTCTTGTAAACCCTAATGATTCTGACAAACACAAGAAATTGTTAAACTTTTGACCAGTACTCTCAGCCTAGGTCTTAGTATTTAACCTCTACTACTACTAGAATCTTGGCTGAGAGTATTCTCATTTCATTTGTTAGTTCACAAATATTTATTAACAAAATGCAGTGGAAACAAAGCAAAAATGACCTATTGGGACCGCATCAAGATAAAAAGCTTCTGCACAGGGAAGGAAAAAATCAATAAAACTAAATGGCAGCGGACAGAACGGGAGAAGATATTTGCAAATGACATATTGGATAAAAAGTTAGTACCCAAAATCTATAATGAACTTATCAAGCTCAACACCCAAAAAACAAATAATCCAGTGAAAAAATGGGTGGAAGGCATAGACGCTTTTGCAAAGACATCCAAATGGCTAACAGACACATGAAAAGATGCTCAACATCACTCGTCATCAGGGAAATGCAAATCAAAACCACAGTGAGATACCATCTCACCCCTGTCAGAATGGCTAAAATGAACAACTCAGGAAACAACAGATGTTGGCGAGGATGTGGAGGAAAGTGAACCCTCTTGCACTGTTGGTGGGAATGCCAACTGGTACAGCCACTCTGGAAAACAGTATGGAGGTTCGTCAAAAAATTAAAGATAGAACTACCCTACGACCCGGCAATTGCACTGCTAGGTATTTATCTAAAGGAAACAAAAATGCTGATTCGAAGGGGCACATGCACCCAAATGTCCATCAACTGACAAATGGATAAAGAAGGGGTGGTATATATATATATATATATATATATATATATATATATATATATATATATATAGTGGAATATTAGTTGGTGATCAAAAAGAATGAAATCTTGCCATTTGCAACAACGTGGGTGGAGCTAGAGTGTATTGTGGTAAGAAAAATAAGTCAGAGAAAGACAGATATCATATGATTTCACTCATATGTGGAATTTAAGAAATAAAACAGATGAACATAGGGGAAGGGAAGGAAAAATAAGGTAAAAACAGAGAGGGAGGCAAACCATAAGAGACTCTTAAATACAGAGAACAAACTGAGGGCTGTTAGAGGGGAGGTGGCTGGAGGGGTGGACTAAATGGGTGATGGGCATTAAAGAGGGCACTTGCTGGGATGAGCACTGGGTGTTCTATGGAAGTGATGAAACACTAAATTCTGCTCCTGAAACCAATACTACACTACATGTTGACTAACTTGAGTTTAAATTTTAAAAAAGAAATGATCATTTGTGTTGGATTTATATCATTCCATCAAACACAAAATCTGTGCCTTCCTGGAACTTACATTCTGGTGAGAAGAACGAGACAAAAACAAAAAGTAAATTTATTGGGTTGCCTGGGTGGCTCAGTCGGTGAAGCATCCGACTTCGGCTCAGGTCATGATCTCACGGTGTGTGGGTTCGAGCCCCGTGTTGGGCTCCGTGCTGACAGCTCGGAGCCTGGAGCCTGCTGCTGATTCTGTGGGACCCTATCTCTCTGCTCTTCCCCTGTTCACGTTCTGTCTTTCTCTCTTTCGAAAATAAACATTAAAAACATTGTTTTAATTTATATATTAGAGGTTCATAAGTACTATGGAAAATAATAATGCAGGAAAATGGGTAGGGAATGTGGAACAATTTACAATTTTATTTTGGATGTGTGGTGGGATGGTTGGGAAAATTTTCACTGAGAATATTCCATTTAGGTAAAGAACTGATGGGCGTAAAGGAGCAAGCCGTGTAGACATCTGAGGGCAGAGTGTTCTGACAGAAGAAACAACAAGCTTAAAGTCTCTGAGGTACGTGTATGATGAGTGCTTTGAAAGAATAGGAAAGAGGCCAGCATGACTGGAACAGAGAGAGAAAAACAGTAGGGAAGAACGGAGGTCAGAGAGGACACAGGAAGCCACATCTGTGGCTTGCAGCCATTACAAGGCTTTAGTGTTCACTTTGAGTGACATGGGAGCCCTCAGAGCATCTTGAGCAGCAGAGGAATGGCATGATCTGGCTTCTATTTTGACCGAATCACTTTGGCTAACGTGTTGAGAACTGACTGAAAGGAGACAAGGTTGGAAGCGATTATGGGCCTATAGCAGCAGTCCAGGTTAGAGATGATGGCGACTCGGACTAGGGTCATAACAGTGGAGGTGCGGGGCGCCCGGGTGGCTCCGTCGGTTGGGCGTCCGACTTCGGCTCAGGTCATGATCTCACAGCTCGTGAGTTCGAGCCCCGCATCGGGCCCTGTGCTGACAGCTCGGAGCCTGGAGCCTGCTGCGGATTCTGTGTCTCCCTCTCTCTCTGCCCCTAACCCACTCGCATCTTATCTCTGTCTCTCTCAAAGATAAATAAACATTAAAATAATTTTTAAAAAATAACAGTGGAGGTGGTGAGAAATGATGGGAATTCTGGCTGTAATTTGAATATGGAGCCATACACCAATGGTCCCCATTAGTCTATATCTGACCAGTTCTTCCCTAATACTCAGTTGGGAACACTATTCCACCTGTGAAATCTGCCCGGGTGACATTCTTACTATGAAAAAAAACACCTTAATAATCTTGCCCTTTTATAATTTTCTTCCAATTTTCTTCTCAGTTAACGGCATTGATTTTCTGGTTGGCATCATTAAATATCAATTCCCGGGGCCTATGCTCCATCATCGGAGTAAAGAGACTAGAAAACCATTTACTACACAGTGGTCAAACATACTTGATCCTTTATGATAAAATATTTTCCTGGCGTTGCCCTCTGAGTTCTCACTCAGCTAATGAGTGAGCTAATTCAGCTCATTACAGTCTCTATTTTTAAAGGCAGATGATGAAGGCATTTGATGTTTTTCCACATCGCTTTTTCAAATTTAGCAGGTGTAGGGACAAGGGGTCAGAATGATCAGAAGTACTGAGTGAGGGGTTGAAGGGGGATATTCAAAGGCATGTTCTTCCGAACTACGCCTGCTGACTTGGTTATCGTTGAACTACTTTCTGTGCTAATGTTTCCACAAGGTTATCGTTGAACTACTTTATGTGCTAATGTTTCCACAATCTTATACTCCATTTAAAACCGTGTTGTGCTTTCAAAGGCATTTTGTCCGCACAATACAACCTCCAGGGTGTGTGTTTGCCTGCTAATAAACTCACACCCAAGGCGTGTATGTATTGGCACACAAGCCCATACCCTGGGGTGTGTTATTGCTTGCATAATTAGCCATCAATTATCACCAGTTACATTTGCACCTGTTCCATTTGCAGATCTTTGGAATTTCAAGCCTGCCCAATTAGCATGTTCTGAACTTTCTCACAAGCGGGATAATAGTCCCTTCTTGGAGGAACCTCTCCTTAAGGAGGATCTCCACAACACCCATCTGAAAAGGCAGTGTTTTAGTCAACCACTTCAGAGATGTCGTGAAACAACGAAGTTATTTATTCGCAGTCATGGGTGTTTAGAGCTTGAAAGGCCTCTCGAGATCATTTCATTTTCCTGATGAATATAATAAGCCCTGAAAAGCGCAAGTGACTTTTCCAGCGTCACGCGCCGTAGTCGTGGCAGAGCCAGTGCCAGAGTTCAAGTCTTCCTGGCTGAAGTCGGCTTCCACTCTGGCGTGTAGTTAAAATTCACCTGTTCCTTTGCGACCACATTCAAGACCAGACGTGCTGCGCTTCTCCAAAGTTACGGTATTGAACGGCACATTTGAAAGCATCACTTTCCCATTTCAGCTATACCGACTGCTGATTACAGTAAGCTTGGATTACATGTGTTCTCAGATGAATGCTTTGTCTCTACTTATTTTGAAAGCTTTGCCGGGCATATCTCTGTGACAGTCCTACAATTAGTAACACAGGGCCTTGTCTTGGGTCTTTTAACTCAAGGCGGACTTCGATGCCTTTCACTTCGGTCTGTGACTGGATGCAGTTTATAAAGACCAGTTGTATATGAGGCTTCTAAGCCTACTTTGCCAGCTAACGGTCTTCCAAGTTGCACTGGTAGTTAGGGTGACCTTGATTGCCCCAAAGCCGCAGGTGTTAACATAATTCTAGTGTAAATTACACTGGAAGAGAAAGTGAAGGATAAATTGTGCTCCTGACCTTTCTATTTTACTGCTTATAAAAATGAGGCTTCTGGATCTTTAAATTATAGATTTTGGTCCCCATTCAACTGTACGAGTCCTTAATAGCTACCTAGTTTGGCTTTTTCATAGACATAATTTGAAGTAGTCCACCCTCCAAAGGGTAAATCTGTGTGCTTGGGAAAAAGCTATGATTGGTGGCACAGTTAGCAATTTAACAGATGTCCTGCCACATAACTTTTCCTGTCTGAACTTCAGTTATAGTTATTACATTTGGTTCCAGTGGTTACGTTATCCAGGAATTTTTCCATTTACAAAACTTTTTTCTTTTTCCTCACAGCATAGTATGTACAAGGATCCACTCAATGAGGCTTAACTTGACAGTTAAAATCTTCATAGTTGGTGGGTTAAAGTGATGCCATAGTGACTAGAAAATCATGCTAAAGAGTCAAGAAACTCTCCTTCTGTCCAAATCAACCACTTCTGGTCTGGTTTCCTGAATCAAAGAGGACTATTGAGAATATGACTTTTGGAATGAAAGTAATCTATCACTTATGCAAGGCGTGACCTTGGACCCCTATGTAATCCTTTTAAGCTTTAGTGTATTCATCTGTAAAATGGGAAATTTTGTCTGGGTTGCAAAGTTTATTGCGAGGATTATGTGATTTATAGACATACCTCCACACCTAAGAATTGCTCTTATTGCAATCAGGAGCTGAAGGGGATGCACAGGACTGGATTCTGAGGGTGCTAGGTGAGATAAGTGGAACCTAAAGTTAGATCGTAGACAGTTGGTCAAATTCAGGGTACTCTTCCATCTTGTAAGGTTTTAACATCCATATAAGAATTTGGGGATAATGCGAGGAAGCGTTGTTGGGAAGGCTCCCAGAAAACAAACAACAACAAAAAAGTTGCTCTGTAAGAAGCGAACTTGAAATTCCAGAATTGCCATGGTAGACATGGAAGGAGGGCGTAAGAGGTTCATAGAAGTAGACATTCTAGATATACTACCTTGCCTTTCTTGTGCAAGGCAGGAAAACATATCCAATGACTGTGTCCCACTGGGAACGTGGGAGGAGATCACTTACCAAAGCGATAAGGAAAGCATCAGGGAAAGGGGTAGCAGCATCACTGTGAAGTTTAGTGGGGGCCAAAGCTAATGATAGGAGTTGCCGTTACAAAAACAGGCTCATTGATAGCAAAAGGAAGATAGGATCCAGAAAAAAATAGAGGTCATGTGATGGTGCTTCACATCAGAAGCAAGATGGATGCAGTGCTCATAATAAGTCTCCACGTCACAGTGGCAAGCCCAGGATCCTGCTCTGCAGAAAGTTATGGAGATGGCTACTCCAGTAGAACATCTCTAGAGGCAGACTTGATGGCCACCGAAACAGGTGTCAATCTTCAATCAAGAACGTAAACTGAAAACTAGTCAAGGATGGATATTCATGAATCTAAGGGTATTCTTCCCTATCAAAAGGCATTATCTCTATTTTCAGACCTCTAGAACCCAAGGACTATAGAGGCCAGATCCCCAAAGTAAGGACTCTGCGGTGCCAGGGCAAGTATTCATGGAAACAATTATTCCTTTACTTCCACAAAGGGAATAACTCATCTGAGGATAAAATATTTAACATTGAAAAGGAGAGTATGGAAATGTTATCAGAAAATATGGAGACTATATTTCTTTATTTCAGCAATGAAATGTAATACATATATATATATATGTACTTATACATATATATATATTACATTTCATTTCATATATACATAGATATATTTAAGTAGGCTTCACACCCAAAGTGGAGCCCAACGTGGGACTTGAACTCACAACCCAGAGATCAAGACCTTAAGCTGAGATTAAGAGTTGGACGCTTAACTGACTGAGCCATCCAGGTGCCCCAGAGTATGATATATTTTAATGAAGTCAAAGCACCACATGAAATGAAAACCAGCATAATTACGTACCTATAAAATAATGGTACATGCTTCCTATTATCTATATCTGTCACTCTTGCTCTCGTGCACCCGCCTCTTTTTCTCCCCCTCCCTCTGTTATTTGACAACAGGATCATATAGTTTTTCTCCCTTGAAACTCATTTGATGGCAACGGCAGTTGAAAACTTCAGTACACCCTAAAATAAATTCAGATTACCACGTATACACAAATACATGCGCAGATACTCAAAATGCACACACGACATTATTTATACACAGTTACTCAAATATAGTTGAAGCATTGTGAGAAACATTTAAGATAAATTTAAAAATATCAATTAAAACACATCTCATGGAACAAAAGGTATAATTGATCAATAGGAAGGGTGACATGTTTATGACGATTATTTTTTGGGATCAATTTAATCACTTTGTATGAATGGCAAATTGTTGAGAATATCCTAGTGTTGTTGGATGCTGAAGCTTTTGTAGGCACGCCTCAGAAGGCAAATCCGTGATGATCAATGGCATTAAATTTTCTATGTCAACATTATATACAGTCTACTCTACACATGACAAAAATATCATAAAGTGAAATTAAAAAAGACTGAAAGAAAATATTTCCAACACATGTATAAGGTAACAGTTAACATTTATCATGCATAAATTTTACGTAAAAATCAATAAAGAAAATATAAATATTAAATAGAAAAAATGGCAAGAAAAGATGGCCAGTCTCACTGGTAATCCAAGAAGAAAAAACTAAACAACAAACAAATATAGTGAAATGCCATTTTTCACCTATCAGACTGACAATTATTTAAAAACTCAGTAATGTTCGTCTTGACCAAAGTGAGGAGAACGGGGTTCTCTTTTTAAATGATGGTATGTTATTACTGACACTTTGGGAGACAATTAAAACATATGCTTCCTACTTCTCAAATCCTAGCCTGGAAACACACTGTATACATTGTGTATTATACAGTAGACAGAGATCTAGATGGAGATGGAGATATAGATAGATGTTTATTATTACATTGAGATAGTGAAATATTGGAAAAAATACAAATACCCATCAGTATGAGATAAATCATCTCGGTACAGCCACACTATGAAATACTGTAGTAGTTAAAATGTAAATTAAAATAAAACAAGTTAGGTATGTGATGAAATGGAAAGTTTTCTACAACATTGTCATTGACTCTAGCAAGTAGCATAATGCTCCATGTACGACAATGTAAACAAATACATACACAAAACGATATACATTTTGGCCGGTTTATGCATGTAAATGCACAGTACAATCATTACCCAGTTCAGGTACCCAACAAAATGAGCAGTTTTCAATAAGAGGTTTACTTAGAGCAACAGGCAAAGGTGTTTAGAGTATTATGATAAAGGAGGACATTTGTTTTTGTGAAATTTGTAGAATACTACAATATTTACAATTTACTTGTATAAATAAGAATTAATCTAAACTTAAGGAACAAAGCAATTCAGGTACTTTCTTTGCTTCATTGTTTTTAGGCAGGTCTAAGGGATGGAAATGATTCCATATCTAATGCTTGAAAGAATGCACCTCTTTTTTTTTTTTTAGTTTTTTGTGCTTTTTTTTTTTTATTTTAGAGAGAGAGAAGGGAGAATGAGTGGGGGAGAGGGGCAGAGGCAGAGAGGCAGAGAATCTCAAGCAGGCTCCATGCTCAGTGTGGAGCCCTATGCGGGGCTTGATCCCACAACCCTGGGATCATGACCTGAACCAAAGTCAAGAGTCGGTTGCTCAACTGACTGAGCCACCCAGGCACCCCAAGAATCCATGTCTTAAACCACATACTCAGAAGTATTGGGGGAATGTTTCTTCATTGTTTTCTTTTCCAGTTTTTGCCATAGTTATTGGTTCTTTCCACTTTTAAATTTAGGAAAGGTTGGTAATTTTCTCAGAAGATAGTATTTTATTGAGGTTTTTGAATGCGTTATCATAACACTTGTCACTACATCTAAATGTTTATGATAATACAGTTAAGAGTATGGGCTCTGTAGTCAGATGGGTTTGAATCACTGGCTCTCTGGGCCACCTGGGTGGCTCAGTCGGTTGAGCGTCCAAGTTGGGCCCAGGTCATAGTCTCCCAGTTCATGAGGGTTCATGCGTTCGAGCCCTGCGTCGGGCTCTGTGCTGAAATGCCAGCTCAGAGCCTGGAGCCCGCTTCAGATTCTTTGTCTCCCTCTCTCTCCCTCCCCTGTCATCCGCTCTCTCTCTCTCTCTCTCTCTCTCTCAAAAATAAATAAAAACACTTAAAAATTTTGAATCACTGGCTCTCTTACTGGTTGTGTGATCCTTGTAAAATCACGTAACCTTTCTGGTCTGTATTCTTCTCCTGTATAACATGAGCATAATATCACCAAGTTTAGAGTTATGATGTGAGCAGGAAATGATACCGTGTTTATAAAGTGGTTAGCGCACTACATTCTGCTGTTGCTTCTTTTGTATGTTCATTCTTTTTTTCTTGATTTTGTTCCTCAGATATCTGTATATTAATGCTTTTGACAAATTATTCTGCTGCTGCTTCTTTTGTATGTTCATTCTTTTTTTCTTGATTTTGTTCCTCAGATATCTGTATATTAATGCTTTTGACAAATTATATTCAAGATGTGTTTATCAATTTATTGTCTCCGTTCCTTTCATCAAAATTCTTGAGTTGAATAATGAGCTAGTTTACCTTTATTCTTTCTTATTAATAATGCAAACATTTAGGGGCACCTTGGTGGCTCAGTCGGTGAAGCATCCAACTCTTGATTTCAGCTCAGGTCATGATGTCATGGTTTGTGGGACTGAGCCCTGCATCCAACTCCATACTAACAGAGCGGAGCCTGCTTGGGATTCTCTCTCTCTCCCTCTCTCTCTGCCCCTCCCCTGCTCATGCTCGCTCTCTCTATCTTAAAAGTAAATAAATAAACTTCAAAAAATAATAATACAAACATTTATAGCTGTGACTCTTCCTCTGTCATGTTGGCCATATTCATTGAGCTTTGATGTATAAGATTTTATTATTTGATAAATAGTATTAAATTGCGTATTAGATATCTTTCCGTTTCCTCTTGACTCGCTTATAGTTTGAGGAGGGTTTTCTTTTTAACTTTATGAGTAAGTGGATTTAAATTTGATCTAACATTGATTTCTAACTTTCTTACAACTTGATCAAAGACTGTACATGAACTTCTTATTTTGTGGTTTTTAAAATATATTGACTGAGGTTATGTTTTGATCTTGGATGTGAATCCATTTTATTTACACAGACTTTGTTTTTTAGAGCAGTTTTATGTTCACCAGCAAAATGGAACAGAAATTAAAGAGATTTCCTTTTTTCTTTTCTATTTAAATCCACTTAGTTAATAAACAATGCAATACTAGTTTTAGTTGTAGAATTTATCTAGTCATCACTTCCATGAAACACCCAGTGCTTATCATAAGCGCCCTCCTTAATACCTGTCACCCATTTAACCCGTCCCCCCACCCACCTCCCCTCCAGTACCCTCAGTTTGTTCTCTATAGTTGAGAATCTGTTGTCTGGTTTGCCTCTATTTTTTCCCCATGTTCATCTGCTTTGTTTCTTAAATTCCACATATGAGTGAAATCATAACGTATTTTTCTTTCTCTGACTTATTTCACTTAGCACAATACTCTCTAGCTCCATCCATATCATTGCAAATGCCAAGATTTTATTCTTTTTAATGACTGAATAATATTCCATTGTGTGTGTGTGTGTGTGTGTGTGTGTGTGTGTATGTATATATACCATATCTTCTTTACCCATTTAATAGTTGATGGACATTTGGCCTCTTTCCATAAAAATAAAAGAAGGAGATTTCACTTATAACCCCTTCCACAGTCTCCCTCACTATCAGCATCATGTACCAGGAGTGGTACATTTGTCATAATCAATGAATCTATATTGACAAATCATCATTACCCATAGTTGATAGTTTATATTAGAATTCACTATTGTCAATGTGCATTCTATGAGTTTTGGTAAATGTATAGTGACATGAATCCATCATTATAGTATCATAAAGAATAGTTTTACTGGGGCGCCTGGGTGGCTCAGTCGGTTAAGCGGCCGACTTCGGCTCAGGTCATGATCTCGCGGTCCGTGGATTCGAGCCCCGCGTCGGGCTCTGTGCTGACAGCTCAGAGCCTGGAGCCTGTTTCAGATTCTGTGTCTCCCTCTCTCTGACCCTCCCCCATTCATGCTCTGTCTCTCTCTGTCTCAAAAATAAATAAATGCCAAAAAAAAAAATTTAAAAAAAAAAAAGAATAGTTTTACTGCTCTAAAAATCATCTGTGCTCCTCCAAATCATACCTCCCTCCCCTATAACCCCAAGCAACAATGGATCCTTTTGTTGTCTACAGCGTTTTGCCTTTTCCAGAATCTCATATATGGAATCATACAGTATGTAGTCTTTGCGTATTGGCTTTTTTCACTTATTAATGTACGTTTAGGTTTCCTCCATATCTTTTCAAAGCTTGATCGTTCATTTCCTCTAGCACTGAATGATATTCCCTTGTCTGGATGTACCATAGTTTATTTATCCCTTTACCTACTGAAAGATATCTTGGTTGCTTCCAAGTTTTGACAGTTATGAATGAAGCTGCTATAAGCATTTGTGTGCAGGTTTTTGTGTAGACAGAAGTTTTCAACTCCTTTGAGTAAATACTGAGGAGCGTAATTGCTGGAACATATGGTAAGAATATGTTTAGTTTTGTAAGAAAGCGCCAAATGCAAAATGGCTGTACCCTTTTGCATTTCCACTAGCGATGACGAGAGTTTCTGTGGTTCCACATTCTCACCAACATTCAGTGTCAGTATTTCGGATTTTGGCCATTCTAATAGGTGTGGAATGAAATATCATTGTTATTTTAATTTGCATTTCCCTGGTGGCATATGGTGTGGAACATCTTTTCACCTGCGTTTGCCATCTGTATGTCTTCTTTGATGAAGTACCTTTTAAGATCTTTGACCCATTTTCTAAACCAGGTTTTTAATTTTTTTTATTGTTGAAGTTTAAGAGTTCTTTGTATATTTTGGATACCAGTCCTTTATCATATGTGTCTTAAGCAAATATGTTCTCCCAGTTTGTAACTTGTCTTCTCATTCTCTTGATGTTGCATTTTGAAGAGCAGGAATGTTTAATTTCGATGAGTCCACCTTATCAATTATTTATTTTAGAGACTGGTCCTTTGGTGTTGTATATCCAGGTTATCCTAGGTTTTCTCTTAAGTTATCTTCCAGGAGTTTTATAGTTTTGTATTTCACATTTAGATCTGTGATTCATTATGAGTTGATTATTGTGAAGGGTGTAAGATCTGTGTCTAGATTAATTTTTTTGCATGCGGATGTCCTATTGTTCCAGCACCATTTTTCGAAAAGACTATCTTTGCTTCATTGCATCGCCTTTGTTCCTTTGACAAAAGTCAGTTGACTCTATTTATGTGTGTCTATTTCCGGGCTCTCAGCTCTGTTCCATTGATACATTTGTCTATTCTTTCCCCAATTCCACACTGTCTTTATTGTTGTAGCTTTATAGTAAGCCTTGAAGTTGTTGGGTAGTGTCAGTCCTCCAAGTTTATTCTTCTTCGATATTGTGTTAGACTATTCTGTTTGTTTTTCTTCTCCATATAAATTTTGGAATTAGTTTGTCAATATCCAGAAAATAACTTTCTGGGAGTTTGATTAGGATTGCACCGAATCTATAGATCAAGTTGTTAAGAACTGACATTTTGGTATTATTGTCTCTAATAAATTTTTGAAGTATTTTGCTTCTAATCATGTATTAAATGATTTTCAGAAGCATAGCGAATCATTAAGATGAAACTCCATTTCTCTGTTTCTATATTGTTTTATCAGAGACCCAAAGTAGTTTTGTTTCTGTTTATTCCATGTGAAACAAGAACAAATCTATACAGATTCCATGCTTATCAACAAATAGAGTCTGTGGTGTATTCTCTTTCATGGCCCCACTCTCTTTCCATATGAATAGTGTTGCCAGATAATCTCAACAGAAATACTAAACTATAAAGTTTGTGGTCTCATGTGAAAGCATCAAATCAGCAGAACAATGAATCTCAAAATACTAGAGTAAGAACATTTGCATGGAAGTCACAATAGAGCATGTCTTTACTTGACAAAATATTTAGCTACCCTAATCAGACCCAAAATTTACACCCATAAAACCGTACACTTGGGTTTTGGTGGAATACCCTTGGCATATTTATAGCTAGAGGACAGATGGGTGTACATAGGAGTTGGCCCAATTTTCAGTGAATATTCTTCTAGTATGTCTCATTGGAATTGAGTTGAAATATTTACCTATCTCCACTATCTCTCTTGCTCTTGCTAAACCAAAGAAGCACATCAACCCAAAGGTCTCCAACATGTGATGAAACCAAAACTCTTCCTCTCTCTATCCCATCCCTTAGAAATTTATAGGTGGCTATTATCGCCCTCCAGAGGCAATAAATAGATACCACTCCCCTCAACCTCCTGCTCTATCTTGTGTGTGAATGATTGTATCTCACTGTGTGGGGAATAACCAAACATCCAAGGGGAAGGGCATAGTACTTTGACCACCTTCAAAAACAATATCCATGAACATTGTCTTTCAATCATGACAAAGTGTCTGAAATCTTACTTGCATTGAACTGGAAACGACTGGAAAATGGACAAAATATAGGAAACATTTGTTTTCAAATATCAAAAAGCATGCAGAGCATGACAGTGATACCTGAGAGAAGGAAAACAAGGAAGTGAAACTTATGATCATCCAGTCTTTCTGCCCAGAGACACCTTCTACCCTACTGTGCAGGAATGGGGGACCGATGCATAACACAGAGGTTCTGTTGAATTGAGACAGATATTAGAGTTAAAGGGGTCAATGTAGCTGAAATATGTAGGGCAGAGTCTTGGAAAGAGCAGTCTATATAGACAAAGAGTTCCAGAAGTCTGAAATGGATCCCCATGAGTATAGTGCTGAATATAAAGTTGCACATACATAGGATAAAACTTCTCAGGACTAGGCAATATAATGCTGGGATGCTATAAGGTGAACAATTCTTAGCTCACACAAGCCTGGAATCCATTCGAGTTTTGACCAGCCAGAATGGAGACACTTCACTGGACACCGGACATATTTAGTAGAAATCTCGGAAGAGTTGATCTTCAATAGCAAGGATACAATAGGCTTAGCGTAAAGGCAACTATAGAAGTTGTTCTAAAAGGCTTAAAAACAGTCCTCAAAGGGACCTTGCCAAGATATCTACCCAGGAGAAATGAGAATATATGTTTATATAAAGACTTATTCACAGATTTTATAGCCACTTTTTTTCAAAATTTCTATGTATTGAAAACAATAATTTTCATCAACAGATAAATGTTTTGATACGTTGATACAATTAATACTACTATACAAAGAAAATGGGTTACTGATACACACATAAGCACAGATGAATCTCAGAGACATTATGCCGAGCTTCAGAAGCCAGATACAAAGATCACTTACTGCATAATATCATTTATGTAGAGTTTAAAAACAGGCAAACCAAACTTGGTTGATAAATATCAGATCAATAATTGCCTCTGGGGGAGGTTGATATTAACTAGATGCAGGCATGAGGAAACTTTCTGGAGTTACAGAAATGTTCTAGATCTTGGTTGCGGGGATAGTTACGGAAGTGTATGTGCCTGTCAAAACTGATCTAACAGCATAGTTAAAATGGGTTCATTTCATTATGTGTAAGTAAATTATACCCCAATAAGATTGTTGTAAAAAAATAAACACAATAATATGTAGAGAGATGTTTATACAGGTTTCTGGTTGGTACAAACCCTGGACATCTCAGTCACAGAACAGCCGGCGGGGAGAAGGGCAAGGCATCTTTCTTGCAGGCTTTTCAGATTTCCTTTAGACAGGAATGCATAAGTTGTGTTAGTTTATTGTGATGTATAAGTTGTATTAGTTTATTGTGAGTCTTAACTCAGTGCTGTGGGTCTTGAAATTAACTGAAAATTCTCTTAAATTGGGACAGTAGATTGTAGACTCTTTTTTTAATGGAGTTTTTTGTTTGTTTGTTTGGGGGGGGGTTTGTTTTTAGTTGTTATGTGTATTTTAGGGAAAGGTCTAGCGGTGCATTACTAGTTAAACGCTGTCTTAGCCCAAGCGTGAGGTGCAAGGATATTCATCTCCTCTGCCTTTCTACTACTACTAGGAAGACTTTCTCTAGGTTCTGATATTCTCCTCCCAAATTGACTCCTACATACTTACCCATTCCTTTTTATTTTTTTTGCAATAAGCCTGTGTTACCCTATGTAATTTCTCCTCTACTCATCATCCTCTCTCAACTTGCCCTCCCACCTACCACCTAATAAATCCTACACTAAAGAGTATCCCTTAAGCAAATTTCTACTTTGGCTGATAGTGTCCATTAAGTCAACTACAGAATTTCCACAGTGGAAACACACTTATGAGGCCTCCATTAGTTGGATGGTAAAATTCGAAATAACCGGTAGAATGCTTGCTGATGGATAATGCACTGGGCTTCGGCGTCTTGGCTTTCCTATTGGCAAGAAGAGAATGATCTCCTTGGTCTCATATAATTTTATGAGAATTATATGAGCTAAAGTATGTGATATGACCATAAATATGTGATATACTTTCAAATAATCAAATAAGCTGGCCTCCCAGATTATGTATGTAGTATGTATGTATATATGTATAGAATATATAGACTCATATAGATTTGGAATATTTAACATGGTTTACAGGTAAAATGAGTCCACACATGTATAGCTAAATATAGGTATTTTAAATGTGCATATAATAGCATTAGAAAATAAGCAAACGAATGGCTGTATCGTCTATCTCATTAAACGTCAAGGTCATGCATAGAAAAGTCCCACAGACCTATAATTTTTTTTGTTCTGTTGAAATGTTTCTAATGTATCATTTTATTTCACAGACGTGTGTATCAAGATCATGGAATTTGCAATACATTAATGAAGGTGTTAAGTTACCCCGTACAAGCCACTTGGCATCTTAGCACATAATTGATATCGATGTAACCTTGCTAAGAAATATAATCTAACAAGGAACATTGGATTCTTGTACCATTTACAATTTGGATAAGACATGAATATTTGACAGTAATTTTTATAATCGGCTGCAAGATTTTTGTTTGGGTTTAGCTGAGCTGAATATCTGGCCTAATCAGTAGACATTCTAGTTTGAAAACATCAAGTATTACTTAGACATTTGCTGCTATATCAGCTTAAGAGCCTTGTTGTTTTTTTAATATCACAGTATTCATGTCGATGATACGTGTAGATTTTGTAACCAAAAAAATAGAAGCTTCGTATAAATAAAACACACAAGAGATGCATTGAAAATTTCTTTTTGAAATCATAACTAAACAAGAGTCATTGCCTTTGTTAGATCTGACACGACTTCTTCATTAGAGAGCAACAAGTGTGCACATCTGTATATTTGCATACTAAAAATAGTTGTTCAAGAAACAAAAGGTTGCTTAGAATACATAACCTCTTACTCGTCTAAATTACATGTTTCCGAGTGTAGTATTATGATCTTGTTTTCAACTACATGTATGTGACTACCTAATTACAAAGCAGACAATTTAAACATAGTGTTTATTGCAAAGCATTGTATCTCAGAATAAAAACGCATTAGAAGCAGCTATCAGGAGGACGGGAGGCCGTGTTCCGAGTATTAGCATAGACATCAAGGTCTTTACTGTCCATCCTCAGTAAGTTTTGTGGTGACCAGACTCCGTATAGTGTAGATTAAATGCAGCCGTTTACCTATGAAAATGCTGACCACATGATCAATCCATGAAGAATCATGTCAGCTATTTTCATTGTACCTGAGGTTCATTATCACTGAAAATGTTGAGGGTCGGCAGAGAATGGGACCCGGGGAATGCTGTTGCACTGTCCACATCTGTATTTATTAGCTCTTGGTCAGCTTTGTCACTTAGGGGGTAAGGTTTAGTGGTGGTACTTGCTCGTGGGGAGAGGGCAAGGTCACCAGGAGAGAGTTGGGAAAGGTAACGAGGAGGGAGTTTAGAGGAGGTAAGTCTAGGTATAGGACCAGATGCCGAGAATCAGGGCCAAACTGCCCAGTGTATAAAGTCCAAAGGGATGAGATAATTTTGAGCTGGCTTTAGCACGTTTTGTGGTTTCAGTTCTTTCCCAGGAAGATCCTAGCTAGTGTCTAGGGAATGGAGGAGAGGAGGGAACAAGTGTGTCACACGCAGAACCAGCCCTCTAGGAGGAGGTGACAAGAACTAAGGTGGACGTCAGGCTCTAGGGTTCAGAGTTGTCGAGTGGGAATTGTAGGACTTGGCAAAGAAACTGGAGGAAAACTCCAGCCATCATAGTGCACTGATAGGGTGGTCACACAGGTATACGGACACCTACCTACTAAATCAAGAGCAAACATGTAGCTTTCGGCCCCACTTGGTACTTTGTGGTGGCTCTTTTGATGTTGCTTCTCTCAGCAGGGTTGGCTCCGGGACTGTGCTGGGGGGGGGGGGGCGGGCATCAGCGCCTCCCACTGTGAGGGGTTGGAGGAGACAGGTAAAGACAAAAGAGAACGGTGTCTCATAATGTGCGCCTGTGCAAACAGTGACGCATCTACTCCGGGAATAGATGATGACATCTCCCAGTTCTAGCCACCCCGCATTTCGCTTCAAAAGATGTGGAAAGAAAAGTTCAAATGGAGTGTTACACGGTATTTTGGGTTAGTTAATAAATATAACAACGGTGACCCGAGGTGAATTTTGAATGTAGAGATAGGTGTCAGAGTTTAGCTGACATTTAAGTACCGATGGCACTCAGTCCGTGCAACGTTTGAGATGTCCCTGCAGTAAAGATATTTCCTTTCAAATCAAGATGACGAGGCAATTCCCCACACATGTTAATGTAAGACAGCCGTACGCGCCACAGTAAATAATCTCGGGCATAATCAATTAGGTGGTGGTTAGTTATCTGTAATTTTATTTATTTTTAATGGTTAAATACATTGCTATAATTCTTCTGAGGCCACAGGATGAACACACCGGATTCCTAATTAGCCATCACACTGGTTAGTGCCACTTGGACAGAACGAACCCTGGAATCTGAATCCCGTTTTAAACAGTTTACGCAAATGTACTTTTTATTCTCAAGCTGTTTGCAATCACAATCGAATTTTTAAATGGGGTAATGCTTTTATTTACTAAAGTATGCATGCTTCTAGCATCCATTCCCCCTCTTTCACTTATTTATTCTACAACAAAGTGATACATTTTTAGTTCTTCTGAAATCCATATTGCTGGAAAACGTGTTGGTCCCCAGGGCTCACCTTTGGTGCTGCAGCCACAACTTTTGCCCTTATAGATGATATTCAACAAAAATTGATTTAAATGTCCTATCCAGGCCACAGTTACAGAAGCTAAGTGGACCTTATGCCTCTTTTTTTCCAATTGAATTTAAAAGAAAAGCAAAAGATATTTCCCCCCAGACACTCTCAGGCCTGTGATTCTAGCCTACTCTGGACTAATGCTAGTTCTACTGTCTAATTCCTCTCTCCCTTTCTGGATCACATCATTGAATTTCAGTTAAGTAGAGTGAAATCAGTGCAATCTATAGCCATTATTTGATTTGATTTGATTTGATTTGATTTCATCTTATTTTAATGTTCATTTATTTTTGAGAGAGAGAGAGAGAGAGAGAGCGGGGCCCGGGGGGGTGGGGGGCAGAGAGAGAGGGACACACAGAATGTGAAGCAGGCTCCAGGCTCTGAGCTGTCAGCACAGAGCCCGACGTGGGGCTCGAACTCACGAACGGTGACATCATGACCTGAGGCCAAGTAGGACGCTCAACTGACTGAGCCACCCAGGCTCCCCTCTCGCCATAATTTTAAATTGAAGTATTGCCTTTGCACGTTTGCAAATTGTGAACAACAGATAAAAAACAAAAGAAGCCGCTTTGCTTTAGACCAGATAAACAAGTTCACTATTTTTTCCCTGTAAGTAAGGATGCTAAAAGATGGCGATAGAGATGAGAAGTGGAAGTCATATGCAAGAAAATATTCCAGTCCAAGGGAAACTTAATTAGAATTATCCAGGAAGGAAGAGTTAGCATTTGTTGGAGACGATGAGTAGTGTTACTCTCGGTTGGCGAGATGGTAGGACCAAGTGCTCGAATGAGTAGTATTTTGCACTGGGTAGAGATCAAGCTTAGAGTGTGCCAGGTGATATTGCTTAAGAGCATGAGGACACAAAAACAGATGAAAGACTAAAGCCATAGGGAAAGCAAACATTTCCTGTCCCTGGGTAAGTGGACAGTGTCTCCTCTCCAGTGTTTCCAACGGTCTTGACTTGTGGTCTGGGAGACCTGGGAGGAATGTGTTGGCTAATTCTTTCAAATGGCTTTGAAGGAGCCTAAATAGGTTGTGATGGTAGCTCCTTTGACTCAAAAGTGGATCTGGCTTTTCTAGCAAAAGCCGCGTCTATCCTGAATTGGAATGCAAAGATGCTTGGGAACCACTGAACTGAGGCATTCACCATCAATATAGGAAATCAAATGGTTTTGTTGTCCAATGATTTAATTTGAAAAAACAATTTATAGAGGTGAAACAAGCCACTGGGAGGAGCTCATTTTCTATTCTGGTTGCATTAAAATATATTGAACGTTCCGCTATAATGAATTAATAAAAGAATACAAATAAGGGCTACAGAATCAAATCAAGTGTATCAGCTTCCCACATCTACATTCATGCCAAAAATCAATCAACAAAATGAGCAAAAAGAATACATTTCTGCGGAAGTGGACACCCATTAAACGTTTTCTGTAAGCAGTGGAATACTTTGATTCATGTTCAGATAGCAATCCAGGTTATAATTTTTAATTCCTGCCGTGGTTATGACCGTCCCAAATTCCCCATCAACTTCAATTTTGCAAAGGGAGTGATCAGTATGCATGGCATTTCTCTCTTTTGCCTGGAATTACAGATGATGACTCCAACACCAGTGTTCTGGGCTTTATCTTGCAAATGGGACATTGACTAAAATATGAAGACCATTGAGGCCCTGGCACTCACATAATTTGCATTCTGGACACAGTAAGTTCTGCTTATATAAGGATGGCCTGATCAGTTCTCAAATGCAGCATTTTTGAAAATAATCACATTAGTTCACATTTTGGAAGAGAAGGAAACAGTGTCCCAGAAGAAAGAATACAGAGATTACAAGGGTTCTAAACCTGCCTGTAACACTACCTTGCGGTGCTTGCTTTGGCCAAATCGCTTCCTGTCCGTTGACATGTTTCAACTGTTTCATTTGTAACGAAAGTGTATTCAACTACTTCATGATTCCCACATGGGGGCGGCAGGTGGAGGGTGGGGCAGGTAGGGACTATGCATCCAAAGGAGCATATCGGAAACTCCTGGATGATTTTTTTTTTATTTTTCAAACTACGCATGCTCCTACCCCAACTCTCTTCTCAGATCTTTTGGTTATTAACAAGACATAATGTTAGCGATAATATGTTACCTATAATGCCAGTAACGAGGCCAAACTGGTTTCAAACCTCTGGACCAGATGATTTCTAAAATTTCTTGCAAGATTAATAGTTTATGGATTTATGAAGAGAATGATTGCTTACCTGTACTACGACTAACCATGTACACCCAAATGTTCTCTTACTTCACAAAACCGTATTCGGAGAATGAAATAATATTGATGTGGGAAACAGCACCGTGTTGTACCTGGTACATGGTGCGTCCTCCAAAAGTTTTCCTTATACATAATGTGTTCAATGATGGGAGATGTAAAGACAGGAGGAGGATGAACAACAGCTTCTCAAGAGGGACCATTGATTCATGCTGCCATTTAGCAGTTTTCACTGCACAGCTCTTACTTAGACGGGAGATATGACTATCCTCAGGTACTGTGATATGCAGGCAAATAGCCAGATTATTGCATTTAAGATGATATTCCTCTTTTGTTTAATGAACATCTTTCCCAAACATGAGTCCTACCTCATTCGTTATACAGGAAATACCCCCACCATTATTTAGGGAGTCGTTTTTTTCTCTTTATGACACACAGCACTATTATGCATGTTTTTTGCATATTAGAAGGACAACTGATCAGGTGAAATTCTTTTAAATTGTGTGGCTTTATTTACATGCTCTAAGCATAGAGTCTACACACATTTGTTACACAGAAGCACATGTGTTTGGCATAAGTGAATATCGATTTTTATAAATAGATACATACATTGGGAGAACTTTTAAGATGTCACACATGCATTTGTTGTATAATAGTATCTATCTAAATATAATACATACATATTATTTGTTAGGCTCAAGCCTGAATGGACAGGACCAAGACCTAGAGAAAGAAAAGAATTAAGAATGTATGTGATAATACATACATATTATTTATTTAAGCTCAAGTCTGAATGGACAGGACCAAGAACTACAGAAAAAAAAAGAATTAAGAGCGTATGTGAGATTTCATTCTTTTTCATCACTGAATACTATTCCATTGTATGTGTGTATGTGTGTGTGTGTGTATGATATATATGTGATATATACATATATATGATATATATGTGATATATACATATATATGAGATATATGTGATATATACATATATATGAGATATATGTGATATATACATATATATGAGATATATGTGATATATACATATATATGAGATATATGTGATATATACATATATATGAGATATATATATGTATTTGTGTATATATATATATATATATATATATATATATATATATATATATATATATCTCACATCTTCTTTATCCATTCATCAGTTGATGGACATTTGGGCTGTTGTGATGCAACTAGAGTATATTTTGCTAAGTGAAATAAGTCAGTCAGAGAAAGACAAATATATGTATGTGGAATTTAAGAAACACAACAGATGAACATAGAGGAAGGGAAGGAAAAAGAAGATAAAAACAGAGAGGGTGGCAAACCATAAGAGACTCTTACATACAGAGAACTAAATGAGGGTTGCTGGAGGGGAGGTGGGGGGGAATGGGTTAAATGGGTAATGGGCATTAAGGAGGGTCTTTGTTCAGATGAGCACTGGGTATTATATGTAAGTGATGAATCACTGGGTTCTACTCCTGAAGCCAAGACTACACTGTTTGTTAGCTAACTTGAATTTAAACTTAAAACAAAGGGGCTCCTGGGTGGCTCGGTCGGTTAAGTGTCCAACTTCAGTTCAGGTCATGATCTCGTGGTTTGTGGGCTTGAGCCCCGCATTGGGCTCTGTGCTGACAGCTCAGAGCCTAGAGCCTGCTTCAGATTCTGTGTCTCCCTCTCTCTGCTCCTCTCCCGCTCATGCTCTCTCTTTCTCTCTCTCTCTCTCTTAAATATAAACATTTCAAAAAAAAAGTGTACATGAGAGAAAGAGAAATGAAAGTAAAAAAATATGAGTGCCCCCAAATTAACCCAAAGAAATTATATGTGATTCTGAAGTGGAACTTAAATGAGGTATAATGAGAAATTGTCATTGCTTTAGTATAAAAAATGAATTTAATGGAATTCAGTAACAACTAGCTGTGTTTGTTTTGGTGAGCACTGTACTATGTGCTTTACCTTTTAGTCCTTATATAGTCCACGTTCTGATTATTGTTGTTGCACAACAAATGGCCCCACATGTGGAGTAAAACAAAACTCTTTTTACTACGCTCGTGGTTTAACTGGTCAGAAATTCAAGAAGGGCTTCGTTATCTAGTTCTTTGGATTTCTCATGCCACAGCAGCCAGATGTCAGCTGGGGCTTCGGTCATTTGAAGGTTCAGTGAGACTGAACATTCTAAATGGTCTGCCCACGTGGCTGGCAGTACATGCTGGCTACTGCATCCAGTCGTTGTAGGCTGAAATCCCAGCTCCAACGGTCCACCAGCTCAACGTAGAAGTCACAGAGCAGTTGAACTTCACACATGGCGGCTACCTTCCTCCAATCAAGAGTTCCAAGAGAACCTGGTAGAAAGTTCAGGGCCATTTCTGTTTCAGAACTGGAAGTCACATAACATTATTCAGTTGTCCCCTAATGCTCAAAACAGTCACAAGTCCAATCGGATTGGAGGGGATGGGGCAGAAAACAGTCATAAGTCCAATTGGATTGGAGGGGACAGGACAAAAGTCCTCCTATTGATAGTAGGACTCTTTGGTCACCTGGGTTGCTCAGTTGGTTAAGTGGCCGACTTTGGTTTAGGTCATGATCTCACTGTTCATGGATTTGAGCTTCATGTTGGGCCTTGTGTTGACAGTGCTGAGCCTGCTTCAGATTCTCTGTCTCCCTCTCTCTCTGCCCCTCCCCCACTTATGCTTGCTCTCTCTCTCTCCCTCTCTCTCTCTCTCTCTCAAAAATAAACATTAAAAAAAGGTTCGATAGTAGGAATCTTCATGTCACATTATAGAAGAGCATGCAGAATGGGGGATGTTATGGTGGCCATACTTGAAAAGTATAATCTGCCATAATTGATATTCCCGTGTTTTTTAGGTGGGGAAACTGAGTCCCAAGGTGTTTAAGAAACTAGAAAAAGATCTAACTGGAACTCAAACCTAGGTCGATCATCCTCTAAAATCTATATTGTTTCTATTGTGCTGCACTGCATCCTGAGGAGTATTATTCCTAGATTATTATATATTTTTTAAAATATGAACAAAGTGAAATTAAGTATCAAAGACAGACAATCTCAGAGTCACAGACCTGACTTCCACTCTTGTTTCTACTGCTTGAAAGGTTGGGTGAGTTATTTCCCTTCCCGGGGTGACTTTTCCAGATCTGATGAGCAGAAAATTTGTGCCATATTGTCTCCAAAGTCCCCGACACTTCTTGAATCCTAAGCTTCATGAGGTGAAAACATGTCAGAAGTACGCACGCGTGTGTGTGATAGAACAGTGTTAAAAGCTTTAATAATTTTTAATAGCAAGATTACAATACCTATTTATCTCACTTCTAAAATGTCTAATTTTGGTTTTGTGATCCCTGCCTGGGATGCTCATTAACCTCTGAGGCAAGAGGCAAATGATTTAATTAGTTGTGCAATTGTGTCTTTTCTCTCTGAATATTTCCTTTTATATTCAATCACATTTCCTGAATCAAGAGGTTCCCATAGGCAAGAGAAAGGCTATGGATTTTATGGGTTGATTTGGGTTACTAACTAAAATGGAATGAAACTATCATGGGCTTGAATAACAGTTTGAGTAAAATAGTATTCTAATTCTGCAGGCATGACATAGTAATTTGTTTCTAGGCAGTAGGATATGCACTCTTGGAAAAAAATGCGTCCTCCTAGAAATAGCTTACTGAATAATTGTCTCATGCAGTAATATAAATGAACTGTTGAATTGTCTGGAAATGTTCTAAGTCTGGCACAAACCCCTTTGTACGTAGACTAGAGTCTAATTCTTTCATCTTATATTATTGTAGCCATTGAATTCATTGCAATTTCACAAAATCACAGGATTCAGAGCTTTCCGGGATCTTCAGTATCATGGACTTCCATTGTTTCTCAAGCATTTATTCTCACCAAAATCTTTTCTCAAACAAAATCGGAAGCAAAAGTTTCATGTACAGTCTTGGGAAAGGTGTAGCTTCTGTATTTGAAGTGGGGTTGAGGCTCCAGAAGCCCTCCCTCTGCTACCTCCTCTCCTCCTTTCTACCTCCTCTGACCCCTACTGCAACTTTCATGGTATCTGTAAGGAGCTCTTGGAACTTTGAAGAATCTGGCTTGAAAATCACTTGTCCAGTCCGTTATTTGATTCATAAAAAAAATTGGTAAAAAGTCCCATAGGGGACTTACACATGTAAACAAACTATTTTAGCCCTACTGTTGGTGTGCTAATTATCGCCTGTTGTAGGGATACCTAATGTGATCTGGGGGCTAGCGATCAGAAATGACTTCCTGCCATAAGGGAAAATACCGACACCTGAAATAAAATCAGGAGTGAGCCACGAAAAAAATGGGAATGGGGGCGGAGGGAAGATGCTTCAGGAGGAAATGAAAGTACGTATAAAGCCCATGTGAGGAGGGCTATGGCATATTAGAGTTTTTCTTGGGTAAAAAATGTGAAGGGAGCCAAAGGTAAGGGATAAACCTGTAGCTGAAATCAGAACGCACATCACGATGGCCCTTGTACGTTGTTTAACAAAATCTGAAGTGTAACCAAAGGGTAATTGGGCAGGGGGCCACTCTAGGAGGTTAATGGAGGATGATATAATAGGAAATATATTTCCAAAAGAGCAATCTGGATAGTGTTTGGAGAAAGGATTGGAGAGGGCCAAGACAGAAGAAAGAGGGGCCTATTTTGGAGGTAGATCTGGCATCATTGCTGGTAGATTGGATATCGTCCCGGAAGAAAAGAGAGAAATCAAGAATGACCCTCAGGTTTTGGCCTGAGAAATAGGTGGCTATTGATGTTATTTACTTACATGGGGAAGACTGGCAGATGAGAAGATTTGGGGAGAACATCCAGCATTTTTTCATAAGGGTGAGATACGTGTTCAATGTCACGATAGAAAGGAAGTAAAAATGGAAGGTAAGCAGTTAGCGATTAGGGAGAAAGGTGAGAAACAGTACATCTTTCTCCAGATATTGATCATGGAAAATAGTATTTTTCTGAGGATATTTGAATGAATGCTCAATGAGTCAGCCAATTAAACTTTACTTGGATCAGCAAGGATCAGAGCCAGAATCAGGTCACACAGTAGGGTGACAAAGGACGTGGGGTTAAAGGAGCAATCTTCGAGTGAGGAGGGCCTTCCTAGATAAGAGAGGGGCCGTAATGGAAAACACTGATAAAATGTATGACTTAGGGGCACCTGGGTGGCTCAGTCGGTTGAGTGTCCCACTTTGGCTCAGGTTACGATCTCACAGGTTGTGGGTTCGAGCCCCATGTCAGGCTTTGTACTGGCAGCATGGAGCCTGCTTTGGATTCTGTGTCTTCTTCTCTCTCTGCCCCTTCCCCACATGCGTGCGCACTCTATCGCTTGAAAACAAACATTTAAAAAACGTAAACGTACGACTTAAAAATTTTAAACTTTTATAATACCAAGAAACAGTATAAACATTTCAAAAGACTATGTCTTGGAAAGTTGTACCTCTTTAATAGATGGAGGACTATTACTGTTAATATGCAAATAGCTCTTAGAAATGTGTGAGGGGGAGGTGCAGATAAAGTGGGAGAGGAAAAGGGGAAGACCACTCGTGGGGAGAAGATATGCACACAAGAAAGGAAGGTGGTTGGGGCGCCTGGGGGGCTCAGTCGGTTAAGCGTCCGACTTCAGCTCAGGTCACGATCTCGCGGTCCGCGAGTTCGAGCCCCGCGTCGGGCTCTGGGCTGACGGCTCAGAGCCTGGAGCCTGCTTCCGATTCTGTGTCTCCCTCTCTCTCTGCCCCTCCCCCGTTCATGCTGTGTCTCTCTCTGTCTCAAAAATAAATAAAACGTTAAAAAAAATTTTTTTTAAAAAAGAAAGGAAGGTGGTTAATAAACACAGGAAGCGAGGGTTCACTTCAGTATAAATCCAGGAAATACACTGTATTTTGCCTATCAGATTTGCAAAAACTAAAATAAAACCGAACAAAAGAAAAGAAATAAAAAGATGGTAAACAACGTTATTGGCCAGGGTACGAGGAAACAAACAGTATCACTGTTGGGTGACTGTAAAGCGTTGTATCTTTTCAGAAGGCGACAGCAGTATCTGTGGACAGTAAAAGCATACCCCGACTCAGAAGTTCTATTTGTAGAAACTTATCACATAGAAATGCATGCACAAATATTTAAAGATGCATGTTTAAGGATGTTCACTGCTACGTTATTAAAAATTTAAGAAGCGGAAAATACTCCAGTCTCGGTCAGTGAGGTATTTGATAAATGGATTAGGAAATGTAATCTGCTAGTGCAATGGAATACTATGCACCAGTTGAAAGGCACGATGACAGATCTACAGGAATTGACATGAGATGTATGTCCAACGTGTATTAAGTAAAAACAGCAATCAAGGGGCAGTGTATATCACATGATCCCATATTTGTAGAAAATAAAAAAGTGGCCCAGCACGTGTTACACGTCATCTGAAAGGTTTCAAGTGACACAATATGAGTAATAAATAAGCTGCATTCCACGTGTTACACATACTGATGCTGTGGGCCAGGGACGCCTGGGACAGTCCCCTGGGCTGTACTACTTGTGGCGGGTTCCAACCAAGGGACATTTCCCCAGCAGAACCCAGGACTGTGGCCGGACTGCCCCTTGTGGTTTGTATTATGATTGCAAGACACGCCTCCGCAGCAAGGGTCAGAGGACTTGGAAAATACGAGGCTTCTTACTCACAGGTCCTGGAAGGGGACATGACGGGCCTGAGGCCGCACAGCAAGGTCACGGGAAAAGAGAGAGAAAGGGAAAGATTATGCTGGTCTGGGGTCCTTCCTTTATTGAGGTTGAGGGTGGGGGCCTAGGGTTTCCCAGGTTCGCTCTTTATTGGTGAATTGTAAACACAGAAGCAGGAATTAAAGTGTGGGAGGGGAAAGTCAAGGCCACTGGAAAGGTCAGTTATCTAGGTCACCCAGGGCTTTCTAAAAAGGGAACTTCATGGATGGAGGTGGCCCGGCGCTTTATCTAGTTGTGTAGCTGGCAATGTCTTTATTCCAGATGAAGATCTTTAAAAGGGAGGCCTCGGCAATCAACAGCTTAACGTCTAGCACTTACGTTACAATAAAAAAACCGATTGTCAGTGACTTACAATAGATGGTTATATGGCATGATGTACATAACTTTTTTTGAGAGAGAAAGAGAGAGGGTGCAGGTGAGCGGAAGGGGGGGGAGAGAGAGAGAGAGAGAGAGAATCCCATGAGGGGAAGAGACAGAGACAGAGAGACAGAGAAGAGATAGAGAGGGAGAGAAGTAGGGAGAGAGAGAGAAGCAAGGCTCATCCGAAGCATGGCTTGAGCTCATGAACTGCGAGATCATGACCTGTGCCAAAGTCAGATTTTTAACAGGCTGATCCACCCAGGCACCCTGTACATAATGTTTTAAGGATACGCTACAAATTTTTAATGGTGCTTATCTTTGAGGATTAAAATTGGGGGGCAGGTTGGGAGAACTTTCTTTTTTCTCTATTTTTCTCTGTATATTTTCTCTGTATATTTTTTTGAGAGTTTATACTCACTGTAATTTTATTCTTTTTAAGTTTTTACTTTAATTCTAGTTAGTGAACATCCACATTGTTATATTAGTTCCGAGTATACAATATACTAATTTAACACTTCCATATATCACCCTATGCTCATCAAGACAAGTAAGTAATTAATCCTCATCACCTGTTTAACCCATTCCCCCATCCCCACTTATGTATATATTTGAAAATATTTTTATAACAAGTATAATTCTGAAAACATAATGTTTGAAAAATCAGTTCCAAAAAAAAAATGAAAAATCAGTTACAAATACTACAGCGGGAATAAGACAAGGGCTAACGACGGTCCATTTGCTTTAGCAGCACTGCTCTTATTCATGGCACTTTCAGTATTGATATATTCCTAAAAACCCAAAATAATAAAAGTATGGTTTATAGTTGTGTACATCATTTTCAAGAACGGCTTTAGGATTTTGAAGTCAACGTAATACCTGTCTCTCAAGCAGTTGTTCTTGTCAAATACCCTATATTTCGTTGGTTTTAGTGCCTCTCCTGTCACCTTCTTCAAAACATCATCATTCTTGGGGCGCCTGGGTGGCTCAGTCGGTTAAGCGTCCGACTTCGGCTCAGGTCACGATCTCACGTTCGTGAGTTCGAGCCCCGCACGGGGGCTCTCGACTGTCAGCACAGAGCCTGCTTCTGATCCACTGTCCCCCTCTCTCTTTGCCCCTCCCCCCATTTGTGCATACCCTCTCTCTGTCTCAAAAACAAATAAACATAAAAAAATATTAAAACAATATTAACATTCTTGGGTCCTACTTCATCTCTCTTTCAGTTGAGGTACAATTAAAGTAGTTTCTACTGAAGAGGGAACAAGAATTCTGTTTGTGAATCCTTGTACAGGTGAGAAGAGAATGTCCCAACTCATGTGCCGTAGCCATGTACCAAAAATGGGTATGTGTGTGGAGGAACTGACCCCCTTCAACTCTGGGGTGACTCATCATAGCTTGGGTCAGCCAGAGCCTCAGGCCAACGGTCTCTTCTTGTGAGAAACCACATCTAGTTACCTTATTATGCTATAAAAAACATCTCTTCCTAGATGTGTTATGAGGTATAGAAAAGGGGGGGGCAGGATGGTGGTAACACTACTTTAGATCATCACTGTCTTCTTCCCACGTATATCACAAGTCAGTTGGGTATAAGTCTTAGGTCACAATTTTTTATCCCCCAAAACATGGTAGGAATTTCTTCATTTTCTTCTTGTATTTAGTTGTTTGTTTTTTTGTTGGGGGGTTTTGGGGGGGTTGTTTTGTTTTGTTTTGTTTTCCTGAGGAGAAAACTGGTCAGGTTGATTTTCCTGCGTTTGTCAGTAAGCATTTTTCCTGTTTTGATGATCTGAGACTTGGTAAATTTGATATAGCCAAGATATCCCAAGGTATGAGTCTCTTTTCATTAATTTTGCCTGAATATTGATGAGTGCTTTCAATCTGAATATGCACATGTGTTTATCAGCAAAGGAATATTTTTTTTTTTATTTTCTCCTTCTTTCCTGGTTGGCTTCCTATCGTTCTCCTTTCTCCTGTGAACACCTACAATTCTTTGGCCCTCGACATCACATAGCTTTTGTGTTAGTACCATTCCTTACATTTTTCTTCTACTTAACTGATGGAATTTTCTTTCGCATTTTGTCAGTTGTTCCCTCCAGCGCTTGATCTTTTTTGCTCGTACTCGTCTTTCATGGATGTTCTCCTTTGCTCTTGCCAACAAGCACGAAGTCTGAATTCTTCACTATTTGTGCAAGAAATAAAACATTTTTTAGGCGTCCAGATTCTTTCCTGTGGTGATGCCCCCCTGCCTTATTTCTCCTGCCACACTGTTTTAGAGGTGGTTCAATATCTGAGAGAGCGCTGGTTAGAACGGAAAACAAACCTTGACTAGTTCAGAATGGACAGAGCGCCCCGCCAAAATGTACATACTTTTCAGGTACGCCAAACAAATTTCATGTGACTTTAAGCTAGGCTTGTTAAAAGATGTGTAAACATATATTACGAGGCCATCAGGAAGTCTTACGACGTTTTATTGAGGCACCCGGGAGTCCTAGAGAAGCCATATGTCACCCAAACTGGAACTGTTTTGACCGCGAAGGGGGCACCATATTAATACTTACACCAGAAAAATGGGCGTAAACTGAGACCGTTGTAAGCGAAGTGAGACGGGTAGTCACTGGCTCGTTCTCCAGCAGTTAGTTGCAGCTGCAATGTCTGTGGTAGGCCAGCATGTGGGCAGAGTTCTTCTTCCCTTCTTCCCGTGTGTCTTTTCGGATATTTTCGTAGGATGTTGGGAAAGAGGTACAACAGGGATCCTTGATTTCTGCCTCGCTCGCCGACAAGTCTCAAAGGTTATGTTTAGTGAATTGCACCAGCTACATGCTTTATTCAGCTCAGAAAGTGCAAAAGATCCTCTATCCCCATGAGTAAGTATGCTAGTGCCTCACCTAGGTGTGTAATTTGAGGAACGTACTCTGTGAAAGGGGTCCTGTGTTTCAACGTTTTGTCACATTGAGCCCCATGATTACCCGTTCCACATGGGCTCTCATGCTGGGGAGAGCTCGAATAATATGCGTAGAGCGGGTGCTGGGAGAGAGACACAGATACCGGATCAGTTGGGCTCCTGGGCTCCAATAAAGCGTATGCTCTAAGCAGGGAACATATAATCTAGAGCGTGTGAAGGGCTCGGGATAGCTGGGAATTTTAAGTACGTGGCAGTCTTCTAATTTAAATGTGAAAATACCATGGTTGTGCGTAGCCAGTGAACTGTAGTAGCTCATAGGTGCATCGTCTTCATTAACCTATTCACACTTCACAATAACCCTGTGAGAATAGACAGGATTATCTCACTTGCGAGAAAATCAGGGCTGCCAGAGTATACTCGGGCCAAGCTGTGCCTCTGAGATTTGCACAAAAGGTCTGTGGTCCAGTAGTCCGAGCCCTAAACCCCCCAATGTGATACTCTACATTTGTAGTGCTAACTCACACAGATAGCACTGAGCCAGTCCCTTGAGATAGGTATCTTACAAGACCTAAGTAGGATACCAGGTTTTCACGCAATCTGATGGGGTTTTATCGCAGGAGATAAGAAAGAGGGTTAAAAAAAAAAAAAAACTGAAGGCTGGTTGTATGGATGGGTGAATGAAACAGTGGAGGGAGCATTAGGGAAAGCTTCTGACTCAAAGGCCACACAGATCTAGCTACAGGGCTCACCCAAACATGCTACGCCATGAATAACACGACAGATTCCAGAATCTGAATGAGTGGAATCATGCTCACACATCTGATTTCAGTCCTGGCCAGGATTAACTCAGGATCAGGAGGGCTGGGTAGGGAAGTGCCCCTGATCTTGAAATTCGAATAGTATTGACTCTAGGTTGGAGAAGCTGAGAAATCAGGGGATGACTCCAGTTTTAGTATCTTCAGAGAGCTTCCCTTGTTAAAGGCTTCCTTAAAGCTTGAAATTGAAGACAAAAAGAGAAGACATTCATGGGCAAGAGACCCACACTGGGGCAGTGAAACTCATATTAAAACATCGTTTCAGATGTTTTGGAAGGAAAACATTAGATTTAAAGTTCAGTTACATCATGTAATTATATTTAATATTGCCTATGAATAGAGATCTATTTAATGATTCCAAGTTGAGAAAATAATTTTTGACATCTGTTTCCATATTTTGGCTGTGTTCCTGACAAGTAGAATTTCAAAGATAGTGTAGTGAAGGCTCACTCGTCGTGAAAAGGAAAGAAGCTAGAAAAGATAATGAATTGAGGTATTGAAGCATCCTTTGGGACACATGGCAAATGACTTTTTCTAAAGAAAGAAATCAAACCATTATACAAAAGAAAGGTGTATTTGAGGATCACAATTCAAAGTGAGTATCTCCCTGTTCTGATCATGCAGGCGAAGCCCAGGAAAGCAGGAATTCATTGAGAGACTTGGGATTTCAAGGTGACAACAATGCTCAACTCTGGCCAGTCGTGTAGGGGCAGGCAGGCAGCAGGGTCGGCAAGGTATGAGTGACTAAGTTAAGGCTGGGTTAGTCATTTTTTTACAGATCCATCCTGGAAAGTGCCCCGGGCCCTCAAAGCCAGATTACCATCATTGCAGACATATGCACGTTTGGTCGTAGAAATAGTGAAGAGGAAGACATTACTCAGTGTCAAGAAAATATAGATCAGCACTTTCAAAATAACTCAGTGTTGGGCGGGCTGGGGTCGGGGCAGTGAAAACTTTATTTTGTGCAGTATAAGCTACGTTATACAAATGCCATTAATATGTTGTCTCATTTCAACCTCACAACACTTTGCGGTGGGATACTCTTATTATCTGCATTTTTAAAGATGAAGAACCTGAGGCTCAGAGAGGTAAAGTAACTTGACTAAGCCCACATACATGGTGATTTGGACTCTGGGTCTATATGACTAAAGCCCATAGTCATAGCCTGTTGTTGTGAAAAGTGATGTTGGCTCCTAGAGGATTCCTTACCTTCTCCGTTCTCTGTTTAAGATGCTTTCTCTTGGCCCTGTCCTTGGGAGAAAATCCCTGGTTCTAAGGACACCTTTATTCATTAGATCAGCAATAATTTTGTAAAGCAAGTAGATACGAGTAGTAATCTTGGGTCCTTCTGGGTAAGATGCTGGGGGTCAAAGCAAACCCCATGAACACCTGTCTAAAACTTATGCAACGCCTCATATGGACCTCCGGGGTTCAGATACTAAGATTAGCAGTGCACAGCCTTCTATCTCAAGGAAAGATCAATTCCCAAGTTAAGGCAAGAGATGCAGGTACAGGTTATCTCAACACTTTAAAATCCACCCTCTAATAAACCCACCCTTTGCCCTTCCTATCCCCCACTCCACTACAATGAATGCCTCACCATTTCTTTTCAACCCTCTCCACCTTTAACCATGCTTTCTACAAGAAATATCCATAACTTATTGAGAGCTTATCAACTTCCATTTATCCATTAAGAACCAGCTCAAATGACATATCATGAGTGAAGAACTTCTGAATTCCCAAGGCAGATGCAATCACTTTCTCTTCTGAAGACCTCGAACCGTTTTCCCACACCTCTGCTATAATACCTTCTAGGGAGCACCGCATAGGTCACAAATCTGCAAGCCATTCCAGGTCCCCATCCACTTAACCTCTCCCTAAGTCAACATCTATATCATAGTAAGTATTTGCTGAATGAAATTTATAACACATAAGCACTTAAAATGATGCGTTATTAACTGGAAATGTTACTTATAAATGAGACGCCTGTGGTAAATTTGGTGACAGTGTAGTCATTTAAATTTCTAAAACCCACTCACTTTTGAGTGACTGTAGTGAGAGGGCCTGAATATAAATTTAGAACTCAAATGGAGATGAACATAGGAGACCTTACATAGGAGACACGGTTACATAGTACATAGAAATGTGGATTCTGGGGTGAAAGAAACCAAGTTGAGAGACTACAGCATCAAGGCCATTGTAAAACCAAGAAGGGATTCCAGTAAAAGGGGGTAGGAAAAGTCACAGCATTTGGTGCATCTGTTTATGCCCCTTCCCCTGTGCAGCATAAGCACAGAGCAACCAGCAGGAAAACCCCTATAGCAGGACTCCTCCCCTAGGTGAAAAGCAAACAAACAAAAAATGGGCAATGTGTCCAATGTGATGTGTTGTCTGGGGGTGGGTCAGGGGACTGGTTTGTGTTTCACCTGACTTGAATTACTGGCGAGACTGGCATCAGAGTCTGGAAGCCACTGAAGGCAGGTGAGCAGCACATTAGAGCTACAGTTCTTCGAGCAGATGCTAGAGGAAGCAGAAGATAAGAGAAGGTTTAGAAGGTTCCTAAAACCTCCAACCAGACAGACTGTGAAGGTCTTTCCTTGCATGAAGCCAGTAGGCAAAGACTGAGAGGGCTGGTTGTTTCTTCAAATACCATGTTCCCAGCAAAAGATTACAAGGCATACAAATACACAGGAAAACATGGCCTAACTAAAAGACCAAAATAAAATTCCAGGAACTGACTCTAAAGAAATGCATATCTATGAGCCGCCTGACAACAAATTTAATATGACTGCCATAAAGGTGCTCAGTGAGGTAAAAGAGAACACAGACAGACAGCAAAACGAATTCAGAGAAATGATGCATAAACAAAATGAGAATATCAACCAAGAGATAAAAACTATGAAAAAATAGCTACATGGAAAATCTGGAGCTGAAAAATGCAATAACTGACCTGAAAAAATCATTAATAGGGTTCACCGTCAGAATTCATCGGGCAGAAGGAAGAACCACTAAACATGAACGTAGATTATTTGAAATCATCAAGTCAAAGAAGCAAAAAGCAAAAAGAATGAATAAAAGTGGAAGAGGCTAAAGAACTTACGGGACACTATCAAGTTATCAATAGCTGCACTATGGAAACCTCAGAAGGAGAAGGCACAGAGAAAAAAATTCCAGAGAGCTTGTTTGAAGAAATAATGACTGAAAATTTCCCAAAATTGAGGGAAAGAATTGACATGCAGATTCAAGAAGCTGAAAGAACTCCAGCTAGAATAAATTAAAAGACATTTGGGCTCTTTCCAAATGTTTCCCTCTTGTTGATAATGCTGCTATAAACATTGGGGTGCATATATCCCTTTGAATTAGTATTTTTGTTTTCTTTGAGTAAATACCTAGTGGTGTAATCGCTAGATTGTAGGGCAGTTCAATTTGTAACTTTTTGAGGAACCGCCATACTGTTTTCCAGAGCGGCTGCACCAGTTTGCATTCCCACCAACAGTGCAAGAGGATTCCCCTTTCCCCACATCCTTGCCAACACCTGTTGTTTCCTGTGGTGTTAACCTTACCCATTCTGACTGGTGTGAAGTGAAATCTCATTACAGTTTTGATTTGTATTTCCCTGATGATGAATGATGTTGAGCATCGTTTTATGTGTCTGTTGGCCATCTGTATGTATTCTTTGGAAAAATGTCTACTCATGTCTTCTGCCTATTTTTTTAACTGGATTATTTGGTTTTTGGGTGTTGATTTTTATAAATTCTTTATATACTTTGGATACTAACGCTTTATCAGATATGTCTTTGCAAATATCTTCTCCTGTTCCATAGGTGGCCTTTTAGTTTTGTTGAGTGTTTACTTTCCTAGGGAGAAGCCATTTATTTTGATGAATGGATAAAGATGTGATATACATATACAATGGAATATTACTCAACCATAAAAAAGAATGAAATCCTGCCATTCGCAGTGATGTGGGTGGAGCTACAGTGTTATGCTAAGTAAAATAAGTCAGTAAGAGAAAGACAAATACCATATTACTTCACTCATATGTGGAATTTAAGACATGAAACAAACATGGGGGGAAAAAGAGAGAGGCAAACCAAGAGGTAGACTCTTAACTATAGAGAACAAACCGATGGTTACCAGAGGGGAGGTGGGTGAGGGGATGGGTTAAATAGATGATGGGGATTAAGGAGGGCACTTGTTGTGATGAGCACCGGGTATGGTATGTAAGTGTTGAATCACTAAATTCTACACCTGAAACTAATATTACACTATGTTAACTAACAGGAATTTAAGTAAAAATTTAATTTAAAAAAAGAATAAATTAAAAGCAAACCATACCAAGATCCATTATAATCAAGCTGTCTCAAGTCAAACAGAGAGAATTTTGAAAGCAGCAAGAGGAAAGCAATTTGTCACATACAAGGAAACTTCCATAAGATTTTCTAGTAGAAACTTTTCCATGAGAGAGTGGGATGACATATTTAAAGTGTTGAAAGAAAAAACTAACAACAAAGAATACTATATCTGACAAAACCATCTTTCTAAAATGAAGAAGAAATTAAAATTTCCCAGATAAACAAAAATTGAAGAAGTCCATTACCACTAGACTTGCTCTACAAGTTACGATAAGGAGAATCCTTTATGTTGAAATGAATGGTTGGGGTGCCTGGGTGGCTCAGTGGGTTAAGCATCCAACTCCTGATTTCATGGTTCAAGTCATGATTTCATGGTTCATGAGTTCAAGCCCTGCATGGGGCTCTGTACTGACAGTGCGGAACCTGCCTCAGATCCTCTGTCTTTCTCTCTCTCTGCTCCTTCCTGGTGCGCTCTCTCTCTCTCCCTCTCTCCCTCTCTCCCTCTCTCCCTCTCTCCCTCTCTCCCTCTCTCCCTCTCCCTCTCTCTCTCTCTCTCTGAAAATAAATAAGTAAACGTACAAAAAAGAAATGAATGGACAATAGCATAAAACCATATAAAGCTCTCCTGTAAAGCTAAATACATGGACAAATACAGTAACCTATAAATTTGTAGTTTTAGTGCATAGAATTTAAATGAAAAAAATGAAACATCATAAATCTGTGTCAAAGGGCATACAACACATAGGTGTAATTCGTGGCATTCATAACATAAAGTGCTGGAGGGGGTCTATAAAAGCACTAGAGGTTTTGTATGTGATTGAAGTTAAGGTGTTACTAGTTTAAGATAGAATGCTAGAACTTTAAGATGTTTTATGTAATTACAATGGTAACCACAGAGAACATATCCATAGAGTACATACAAAAGTAAATGAGAAGGGACTCAAACATATTACTATCAAACAGAAAGAAAGGAAGAAGGAAAGAAAGACACAGTGATGCGGTAAGAGAGGAAAACAGGGACTAGGAAGCCACAAGACATGAAGCAAATAATTTTTTTTTTAACGGCAAGCAAGTCCTTCCTTATCAGTAATTACTTTAAATCAAAGTGGATTAAACTCTCCAATCAAAAGACAGATTGGCTGAATGGATGAAAAAACAGGATCCAACAATACGCTGCCTATAAGAGACTCGTGTTAGATCAAAGGACACACATAGGCTGAACAAGATGATGGAAAAAGATATTTCATGCAAATGGTAAGAAACAGAGAGATGCATGGTTATATTAATGTTAGACAATCTAGACTTTAAATGAGAGACTGCCACAAGAGACAAAGAATGACACTATATAGTGATGAAAGGGTTGATTTGCCAAGAAGATATAGTAATTATAAATATTTATACACCAAATCTCAAAACCCCTAAATATACGAAGAATATTGACAGAATTGAAGGAAGAAATATATGCCAACACAATAATAGTAGGGACTTCAATATTTCATTTCCAATAATTGATAGAACACCCAGACAGAAGATCAATAAGGAAATGGAGCACTTGAACAGCCCTATAGACTAGTTGGACCTAACAGACATATACAGACTATTCCAGCCAACAACAGCAGAATATACAATCTCCTCAAGTGCTCCTGGAACATTCTCTAGGATAGGCATTAGGCTACAAAAACAAATCTTAAAAAAAAAAAAATCGTGAAGGTTGAAATCATAGTACCTTTTTTGATCACAATTGAATGAAACTAGAAATCAGTAGCACAAAGAAAACTGGAAAATCCACCAACTTGTGGAAATCAAGCGATACACTCTTACACAACCAATGGGACAAAGAAGTCACAAGGGAAATTGGAAGATACCTTGAGACGAATGAAAATGGAAACACAACATACAAAAAATTATGGGATGCATCAAAAGGATCGCTAAGAGGGAGGTTTAAAGCTATAAGTGCATACAGTAAAAAATAAGAAATATCTAGGGTAAGTCACAGGAATAAAAGGCAGAGCATAAGGAATTATAATTGGTGATATTGTAATAGCAATGTAACAGGACAGATGGTGGCTACGCTTGTGGTGAACACGGCATAATGTATAAACTTGTCAAATCACCAAGCTGTACGCCAGAATATAATGTAACATTGTGTGTCAACTATACTAAAATAAAAAGTAATGATAATAAAAATAAGAAAATACCTGAAATCAACTGCATAGGTGTATACCTCAAGAAACTGGAAAAAGAACAAACCGAACCTGAAACTAACAGAAGAAAGGAAAAAAATAAATACTAGAGCCAAGGTAAGTGAAATAGAAAATAGACAAGCAATAGAAAAAAATCAATGAAACGCAGAGCATTTTTTAAAGATAAAGGTGGCAAACTCTCAACTAGAATAAGGAAAAAGAGAGAAGTCACATGACTAAAATCAGGAATGAAAGAGGAAAAAATGAGGAACGCACAGAATGTCCTAGGCAGTGGAATGAACCCAACTTCATGTAAACTTACATTGTATGGATTCAAGTTACATTGAGGAACATGATAAAAAAAAAAAAGGCTTTCCTAACAAGAAACATTTTGAGCAGCTAAACTTAGAACTGGTCAATAGTATTAGAAAGTGTATGGGAAGTGAATTTCCAAAGAAATTCTCGATAAGTTACGATTGTACTCCTAACCAAATAATGGATTCATGTCCACTTGCCTCGCCTAAGTCAACCACCATTCCTTTGATTTGTGGTCACTGACAGGGCTCAGGCACTTTTAAATTCACCACCTAAGCCTGAGAGTTAGCTTTCGTCTCCCGACCTCCTCACAAACCAGTCAAACTCTCACCAGTGCCCCTACCTACCATCTGCACCAAGAATGACCCAGGTGAACGCTGAGGGCCTTGGTTGGTCTTTAACCAGCGACTGCATGAGTGGAACAGACAGGATGTGAAGCTCACAGATTTCAAGAAAGAATGTGAAAACATATTTAAAAGCCAAAAGTCCCCTGCTCTTCACTACATGTTCTAAATGTAAAACGCTGTCAAGAGATGAATTGAACATAGCTGACCATTTGCAATCGGTTGGTCTCCTGCTACTTAGATCAATCTCGTACATTTGGGAAAGAATGGAAGTTCTAAAGTGGGAGCAGTTGAGGGGTGCCTGGGTGGCCCAGTCGGTGAAGCATCCAACTTCGACTCAGGTCATGATCTCACAGTCTGTGAGTTTGAGCCCTGCATCAGGCTCTGTGTGGACAGCTTGGAGCCTGGAGCCTGCTTCAGATTCTGTGTCTCCCTCTCTCTCTGCCCCTCCCCTGCTCATGCTCTACCTCTCTCTCTCAGAAATAAGTAAGCATTAAAAAAATTTAAAGTGGGAGCAGTTGATTCTATAAGCACTCTTGGATACAGCAGTAGAGTCTTGGCTATCCAGGCAAATGCCTTACTAGCTATTTTTCTGTTCATAGTTTCTATTTCTTCATGATTCCCTCTTACCAGGTTGTGTGTTTATATAGAAATTTTTACATTTTTTCTGAGTTATCCCATCTGTTGGCATACAACTGTCGACAGTATTCTTTCATAACCTTTTTTTAAATTTCTGTTGCATCAGTTTTTGAAATATGAAGTCATACTCCACTGAGAACTTCAGAGATGGTTCATGGTCCAGAGAGATAAATCAGCCATGCCTTACTACTGATTCATTCTGGTTCATTTCCTCAAATTTTTAAGCACCAGTGCAGGCACTGTCCCTGTCTTCTTGGCCTTGGGCAATAATAATAGTAATTATTATATTATTAAATAGTACCATGGCAGTAATAATAATAATAATAATAATAAATGCTAATTGTTGAGTGCCTACTATATGCTGAGCGCTGTGTTAGAAACTTCAAATACACAAAGTGGTAATGCAGATACCCTCCTGAAGCTCGTATCACAGTTTGGAAGTCCATCACACTGCAGATGTCCAAAATACAACTTGTATTCTCCACCTCACTCCGAGCCTGCTCCATCTATGTGTTACATGATTTTATGAGGTCTGTAAGTTAAAATAAACCATTTACTCAGAAGTCCTGGTACTCAGAACAAAAACGAAAACAAAACCCCCGATTATTTGACAGTCTCTTGGATCAATCTGTTTCGTCAGAGAACACTGAGATGCAAGACTAGTGGGTCTGGCATTTATTCCGGCTTCTGCCTCTGGTGAGCTGTGTAGTGTTAAGTTCATTGACCTACCGTCTCTGTATGTCAGTTTCCTCAACTAGATACGGTGAGGATTCACCTAGCTGATGCCTGTAAGGGCTCAGTTTAAACATCCCATGGTTCTATGAATTGGCGAGTGATAATGACCTTTACAAGTGGAGAAAGCCCAATGACTACACCCTCATTTTTTTGTGTGTAGATACATAATTGTTCTGACATGGCAGGAAATCGGCTGAAATTGGTACATATGGTTAGATCATAATAATATAAATAGGTTCCATGAGATATAGACAATTACACTCCCGCAGAACCTCATCTAGATTTCAGATTAACCTTCATCAAAAGGAGTGCCTTACATATGTCACTTTCTTGGTTCACAACTTCACCTACAGGATAAAAATACAGTACTAGGTTCCTTTAAAAGTCGTCTGCATTCTTCTTGTAAGTTCCCCTGTCACATTCTTACTCTACCCCATTGCTAATATCCTTTGCTTCAACCAAATTAATCTAGCCATTGTTCTTCGAAGAAATCAGCGTCACACTTCTAAGCTGCTACCGATGCCATCCCTCTTGCTTGTTTAGCAGAATGTTAAGTGGGACTTCACCTATAATCTCCTGATTTCCAAAACTGAAGATAGTGGCGATCAAGTATCCGTAAGTTGCAAAAAGAGTTGTTGGGCACACCCGTGTAGAACATTTGAAAGTTGGATAAACCTGCTCTTGAATTTTTATACGATCGCCCACCTCCACGGTATACAGGAGAAGTCAAGACATTCAAAGTAAATTGTCCCTATGATGAAACAATTGTTTCTTGGAAGATGGTTGTATGTGAAGTAGGGCGTACTGTAACATTTCGGTACCCTTTGCCATAATCTATCCCCAGCCACGTGAAAAGACCCAGCAGACTCCGAATGCTGTCATATGGCCAAAGTGGTATTAAAATTTTTGTGGCAACTTGACTCATGTCCCCTGGGATTTGGGGGAACACAGAGACTGGTGCCTGATTCTTGCCTGACGAAGTCTAAAGGCCTGCTGCTGAGACCTTGAGCAGAAAGAGCTCCCCTGAAAGCCAACTTCACTTTCACCCAATTAAGAAAGGGTTTCTGTATCCAATGGGCCAAGGGGACACTGTAAGTAGTACATGGCTAGAATCATCTTGGCGGAAGAGGCTAGAATACTCTTGATAGGAGGGCTATTTTCATCAGCACAAATGGGGGGATGGGGAGGAGGAAAGTAACAATTGCAATGGAATGAGTGATGATGCAGTTTTTATTCCGAATATACTGGACATTTAAACAGCATTAAATGAGACTTCTAAGTAAACAAACATAGCTGGAAAAATATAGAATCCTCCACGATATTAAGAGGGCAGTGAAGAAAGATCTTACAGAGTTTATCTGAAAAAATGCAGTAATCGGGGCACCTGGGTGGCTCTAGCTAAGTGTCAGTCTCTTGATTTCGGCTCAGGGCATGATCTCAAACTTGGTGAGATCGAGTCCCGCCTTGGGCTCTATGCTGACAGCATGGAGCCTGCTTGGGATTCTCTTTCACCTCTCTGTCTCTCCCCTGCTCTCCCCTGCACAAGTGCTCTTGCTCTCTCTCTCTCTCTCTCTCTCTCTCTCTCTCTCTCTCTCTTTCAAAATAAATAAACCTTACAGAAAAAAAAAATGCAGTAATAAACTTCATTGTTTGTATCCTCACCATGTTCAGCCCATAAATGGGGTACATTTGGAAGGTCCTCCTGACTCCTTTTCTATTCTAAGCTTTTCTTTCCTTTAAGAAGTTTCTCCTGACCCCAGTCCTTGGAGATCTTCTCTGAACTCTTGCTGTGCCAATTACGTATGCCATTCACATGGCCCTTTCTCTACGCTGACTGCTATGTTTTATTATTTACATGCTAGCATCTATGTGCCATTTCCTCAACTGGAGCGGTAAGGCCAAGTGAAGGGAAAGGGAACTACCATTTCTTAAGCACCTACTGTGTGCCAGGAACTTGATCTACATTTATCTGCTTTTCACAGTAACCCCTAGCAGTGGGCATGATCTTCCCTTGTGACAGATAAATATATAGAAGTTCAGTGAATTCATATAAGTTGCTTATTGAACTATCTCGTACTTTCAAATAAGCCTCATTTTTCCTGAGTTTTCCAGGTTGAACCGTGTATTATTTGAGTAGATTATTTTTATATCTTTCAAGAAATATCATTTTTTCTTGTAATGGCTAGAACTTCCAAAACAAAGTTTCAGAGATGATAGGAATTACTCTTGTCTTTCTCCAGTTTTTTTGTTCTTTTTTAAATCGAAGCATGGTTGATACATTACATTGGTTTCAGGTGTACAACATCGTGATTTGACAAATCTGTACATTATGCTCTGCTCCCCACAAGTATAGCTACCATCTGTCACCATACAACACTCCAGTGTTTAATAAGAATGCTTTTATATTACAGCATTTAAGTTACGACATTTACTCCATATGTAAGTTGTAGGTATACGTATTTTATCATTTTAATCTAAGAATATTTATTTGTAGTTAGCTATGCTATTACATGGGAGCTAGATACTAAACCCCTTTTACATATGCCTTTTTAAGAATCTATGAAGATGTTCATATGGTTTTGATTCTTGTCTGCTTGATGTGACGAACAGAAGTTTCATGAATAAAAAAATATATACCTCCGTGAAAGAAATCCTACTCGTTCTTTAAGTACATCTCTGTGTTTGAATTGGTTGTATTTTATGCAGTGCATGTATTTTTGTGTGCATAAATAAGATTAAAGCCAAAAAAACATTGTTTTTCTAAAATGAATTGAAAAGTAGCTTATATTGCTTTGTGTTCTTTTTTATTAGATTCAAGTTAGTTAACATACAGTGTAGTATTGGTTTCAGGAGGAGAATTTTGCGACTCATCTTTTGTGTTCTATAATAGCATAAATTGATTGATATTTTCATCTATTCTATGCTTTTATGTTTTCAAATTCATTAATTGTCTATTTTATGTTTATTAATTCATTCTTCCTGCAACATTTGGTACTTGTTTTTTATTACTGCTTTTAATGCTTAGACCATGGAGCTCGTTTGAACAATGTTCTGTAATAATGAAATCAATTGACACTAATTACATTTTACTGAACACTGTGAGTATTTATGGCTTGGCCAGCTATGTTTTAGTGAACACCACTTTAGGCACTTTCTAAAGGCTCGGCCCTTAATTGTCTCCCTGTATCTTCTTTTAGAATCATCTATAACTGAAGTTATGATTTCCTGTTTGACCTAAGAAAGGGTTTTGTAAAAAATTTTACGGCGAAATCCATTAAGGTCCAAAATTTTAGCCTTTCCTCTTTCTGAATTTTAGAATTTATGCAGTTTCCGTGTGGCATAAGCAACAGTTCATTAAACTGGTATTTGTATACCAGAAAAAAATTTTACAATTAGATGGCCAAATGGATAGATGATATATACAGAACTTCCCTTTAACTGTATGATTTACACTCACTCCATCCATACTGTTTGTATTTATCAATTTGACTGATCAAAGACATAGCAAGTTGTGTAACACACTCCGGGCACTGATTGTATTATATTGGTTTTTAATATACATAAAAACTATCGTTTTATATTTTGATGTTATAGAGGATGTTATATATATATAACATCCAGTATATAAATAATTAGTATTGGCATGCCTTCATTGTTCTGCATGACTTTTAAATGTAAAAGAAGCATCTTATTCCCCTTGAATGCTTTTAGGTTTGCCTTCGATTTTCTCTCTCAATAATATTAAGATATCCATTTTCATTATGTTGTGATTTCCATTATATCTTTGCCCAGATATTTATTTTTATCCTTTCTATGAAATCTGTTTTATGTGCTTCTCATTATATCAGTCTATATAGGCTGTTTTTTGCAAACTCAAAAATCTGTTTTTTTATGTTTATTTATTTTCAAGAAAGAGAGAGACAGAGCATGAACAGAGGAGGGTGGTGAGAGAGGGAGACACCGAATCCGAAACAGGCGCCAGGTTCTGAGCTGTCAGCACAGAGCCCAACGTGGGGCTTGAGCCCGTGAGCCTGAGGTCATGACCTGAGCCGAAGTCGGCTGCCCAACTGACTGAGCCACCCAGGCACCCCTCGAAAATCTGTTTTCTTAACAATATACCTCATTTCTAACACATTCCCTTGACCAGAACGACTCTTCACAAGGTCTCATTTAGATGCAAGGGAAGGAGCTGAGAAACGTAGTTGTCCTGTGTTGCCAGGCGGATAGTATTATTTCTGCCCTTCTTGTTGCCAAATATCCATTTCACTCTCCTTCCCATAAAATTAAAAATGTTCATCTACCCCCTAATGAAGACAAACCAACGTCCCATCCATGTAATGAATCTAGCTCAAATTTCAGAATCTCCGGGCTATGCCCAGTACTCTCCCTTAGAACTAGATAGGATCGTTTTCATTTTGGTGACCTATGAACTCAAGAGGGCAAGTTATCTGGCCACCACCACCACACATAATCAAAATATAATAGTGGGGCAAGTAAAAGGATATTGGAGGAAAAAAAGAAAGAAGTGAGCAAGCAAAGGAAGGAAGGGCTTTTCCGTTCATTAAAAAGAAAAAAAAAATTTTTTTAAGGCATAAAGGAATATATGTACCCATCAGTCACTAGTACATGGCAAGGATGAAATCCTGAAAAGCAGGCATTATGACGGCCCCCTACCCTGTGAGGTAAGAAGTCTCTCAATTAAGGCCCAATTCTTCTCACTAAGAGGGAATCCTTGTTGATTATCGCTGAGCCTGCGCTCCGCCTTCTAGGAAGTTCTTTACGTGATCTTCCTTGAGCACATCTGGAATACATGGGAACGTGTCCTGTGGCTCCACAGCTGTCTTAACTTGCTACAGATACTGGAAGATGAGACTGCAAGTTCTTCTAACTTGCAAATTATGGGAGACTTTGAAGGATGTTGACCTATTTGCTTCAAATCAGTTCCATGTACCAGTAACCATACACACAAGCATTTCCTACTCGTAATTCTCAATTCTGATTTATTTTGCTTCCTTACACACACACACACACACACACACACACACACACACAGAACATACACACACACTCTCTCTGATTAATAGTATAACTTTCAGGGGCCCCTGGGTGGCTCAGTCGGTTAAGCGTCCGACTTCAGCCCAGGTCATGATCTCGCGGTTCGTGGGTTCGAGCCCCGCATGGGGCTCTGTGCTGACAGCTCAGAGCCTGGAGCCTGCTTCGGATTCTGTGTCTTCCTCTCTCACTATTCCTCCTCCCGCTCATGCTCTGCCTCTCTCTGTCTCTCAAAAATAAATAACCATTAAAAAATTTTTTAAAAAAATAGTATATCTTTCAGCGCCTGGGTGGCTCAATGAGTTAAGCAGCTGACTCTTCATTTTGGCTCAGGTCATGATCTCACGATTCCCGAGCTGGAGCCCTGCGTCAGCCTCCGCTTTGACAGTGCAGAGCCTGCTTGGGATTCTCTCCCTGTCTCTCTGTCCCTCCCCAGCCTTCTGTCTTTCTCTCTGAAAATAAATAACCTTTAAAAAATGAAAATAGTAGCTATCTTGAGGCTATCTGTAAAAATAGGCGGGGAACCATTCCTTTAGTCTCATCATTGTCCTGAATCACTTTATTCAACTGAGTGTTACTGAAATCGTAACCCTTCAACATCTTTGTCGTCCCCAATTCCCTTTCTAGTCCACTTGCAAACTAACTGTACGCTGAGTTCATCTCTTCGGTACGTTATCTTTGCCAAAATTTTGCAGGCCATGCCCAGCAGCACACGCTACAGAGTTTTTCAACCTTTTTCTCTAGGATTGCTGGCTAAGTATCCATTTGATTGTAACTCCAACTTACGGAAAGTAACGATTTAATTAAAAGATTTACACCGCATACCATACATCATCATCTTTCTAGCCTCTTTTATCTGTTACCTTGCTTCCTGGCACCCAAACGCATAAGTTAGGGCTTTGTTATAACAGCACTCCAAGGTATTAATTGATGGATTGGTAGGCTAGGTTCCTACAATGGTGACAAGTGTCAGGTACTTACTCCTGCAAAATCCAACGCAAATGATCCTGATTGAGTGTTTATCTTCCGTGTGCTCATACAGGGATCTAGGCTTCTTGAGTTGTCTTGCACTCTGAAATGAAACTATTTTTAATTTTTTTTCCTTGGAAGTAATAAAACCGTGACGCTCCTTCTGTCATCCTGTTTGATATTTTGTGTTCTTTTATGGCTTGTTTGTCACTGACACGTTTTCCTGTGGTATTAAATGAAATGCCTTTCTCAGTTTATTTAAAAGGTATACATACACCCTGTTTTCATTCAAGAGGTTACCATTGACATTGAAATAGATATTTGAACTTAAGTATAATTATTTTAACAATGAGACCATGTCTGTCATATCCCAGCTGATGAGGGATTTATTCCTTGGCAATTTCTCTCTATTCCCTATGAAATTTCACACTGAGATTATTACTTATTGTCACAGAAGTATCTAATAAAATCTATCTTCCTTCAAGAAGGTATTTTTAACATAGCTTTAGGTTTTATTACCAAACTTAAATTATTTAGACTGAAGTCAATATTTTAACTGGCTTCAGTGCTCATAGTAAATCTTCTATAAACACGTCATCTTGAGTTCTTTGCTTTGAGTATTTCCAGAGGAAACGGGAGCAAATCTTCAAGATCTAGCAATCTGAGAGGAGGAGTATACTTCTGGGAATTACGTAGGTGGCATTCTTTCTGCACCCTTGGATATAGAGAAAGCATTGTTGTTGCTAAGTTCCCCTAAGGGCCACCTTGACTATGTATATAATGTCTCATTCACAAAATTTTTTCTCCCAACCTTCTGTAGAACTAGTTCCTCTAAGTGTTTAAAAAAATACAGAAAAGAAAAAAAAAAAAACCAACAACTGAATTTGATCATTTACCATCGACTTGCTGCTTCTACTAAATTACTTACAGGGACAAAGAAAAACTTTGAAATTCAAGGGTTTTTCAAAAACAAATCTGAATCTTGGTTATGTTTCATTATTTGCCATTGGATGGTGCACAATTTTACTTATCATAATTATGTCTTTTTCACCTCAAGAATATTTTCTTTGCTATTTTTTGATTGTTAATTTCATTAATAATTTTTATATTTGTTCTTCCTTCTGGGATTCAGATCCTGTATAATTTGGATTTCCACAATCTGTCCTCTCTTTTTATTTTATTGTATTTATTTATTTTTTAATGTCTCCATTCTTTTCTTCAGGGTTCTGGTAAAATATAACCAGTTTGTATTCTACCTCAGTGATGTGACTATGCGTCAATCTGGTTTGTGCTTCCCTCGTGGTATATTTTTATTTGACAATTGTGAATTTTCATTTCTGTGAAATTGTTCCTAATTTCACATTTTCCCCTTATGGTTGGTTATTCTTAGTTCATAAATGCCATGTACTCTGAAATATTAAGAACACAAAACCTATTTTTACTTTAGATTTGTATTACTTCAAATATTCTATTTATAAAAATTATGGAACATTACAGAACAAGTCTTTAGATACATTCCTGTCACTACCATAAATTCCGTGTGTATCTTTCCAATCACAGTTTTTCCTATGTATAGAGCTGTATATTATATATTTTATAAAAGTTACATGAATGCTTTAGTTTTTCATGTTGTATACTTGATTTTCTCCCTCTAGATATTTATGAAATCTGTGTTGTTAGGTATTGTTCATCCATATTTAATTCTATGTAGTCTCCCACTGTAAGAATGTACCATATTTCTCCTTTTGCCTATTGTTGGACATGTATGCCACACCATGCTACTATAATTGTTCAATGAGAATTTTGTATTTTTACTTTATCCAACATCTATTAAGTGCTACTATAGACAAAAGCCTCTACTAGATACTCGATTTATACAGGCATACCTCATTTTTTTAAAGTTTTTATCTTAATCATCCAGCGCTCATCATGACAAGTGCACCCCTCAATCCCCATCACCCTTTCACCCGTCCCCTCACCCACCTCCCCTCTAGGAACCATCAGTTTGTTCTCCATAGTTAAGAGTCTGTTTCTTGGTTTGCCTCTCTCTCTCTCTCTCTCTCTTTTTCCCCATTCCCATTTGTTTTGTTCCTTAAATCCCACATATGAGTGAAATCGTATGGTATTTGTCTTTCTCTGACATTGTACTCTCTAGCTCCATCATGTTGTTGCAAATTGTGAATATATACCACCTCGTCTTTATCCATTCATCGGCCAATGGACGCTTGGGCTGTTTGCCTAGTTTGGCTATTGGAAATCATGCTGCTATAAACACAGGGGTGCATGTAACCCTTTGAGTTAGTATTTGTGTATTCTTTGGGTAAATACCCAGTAGGATGATTGCTGGACCGTCGGGTAGTTCTATTTGTAACTTTGGGAGGAACCCCCATGCTCTTTTCCACGGTGGCCGCACCAGTTAGCATTCCCGCCAACAGTACACGATGGTTCCTTTTTCTCTACATCCTTGCCAACACCTCTTGTTTCTTGTGTTGTTGATTTTAGCCATTCCGACACGCGTGAGTTGATGCCATATCGTAGTTGTGATTTGCATTTTCCCCGATGATAAATGATGATGAGCATCCCCTCGTGTGGCTGGTGGCCATCTATTCCTCTTCTTTGGAAAAACGTCTTCTGCCCATTTTTTGGTTGGCTTATTTGCTTTTCGGGTGTTGAATTTTATAAGTTCTTTATAGATTTTGGATACTAGCCCTTTATCAGCTAGGTCATATTTGCAAATATTTTCTCCCATTCCATAGGTTGTTTTTAGGTTTGTTGATTGTTTCCTTTGCTGTGCAGAAGCTTTTTTTTTTTTTTCATGTAGTCCCAATACTTTATTTCTGCTTTTGTTTCCCTTGCCTCGGGGGACCTATATAGAAAAAAGTTGCTACAGCCAATGTCAAAAAGGTTACTGCCTGTGTTCTCCTCTAGGATTTTAATGGCTTCCCGTCTCACACTTAGGTCGTTGATCCATTTTGAATTTACTTTTGTGTATGGTGTAAGAAAATGGTCCAGTTTCATTCTTTTCCATGTTGCTGTCCAGTTTTCCCAATACCACTTGTTGTAGAGACCATCTTTTTCCCACTGGATGTTCTTTCCTGCTTTGTGAAAGATTAATTGGCCATTTAATTGTGGGTTCACTTCTGGGTTTTCTATTCTATTCTACTGATCTATGGGTTTATTTTTGTGCCAGTACCATACCATTTTGATCAGTACAGCTTTGTAATATAACTCAAAGTCCAGAATTGTGATGCCCCCAACTTTGCTTTCCTTTTTCAAGATTGCTTTGGCTATTTGGGGTCTTTTGTGGTGCAATACAAATTTTAGGATTGTTTGTTCTACTTCTGTGAAAAATGCTATTAGTACTTTGATAGTGATTGCATTAAATGTGTACATTGTTTTGGGTCATATAGGCCTTTTATTTTATTTATTTATTTAATATGAAATTTATTGTCAGATTGGTTTCCATACAGCACCCAGTGCTCATCCCAACAGGTGCCCTCCTCAACGCCCGTCACCCACTTTCCCCTCCCTCCCACCCCCCATCAACCCTCAGTTTATTCTCAGTTTTTAAGAGTCTCTTATGGTTTGCCTCCTTCCCTCTCTGGAACTTTTTTTTTCCTCCTTCCCCTTCCCCATGGTCTTCTGTTAAGTTTCTCGGGATCCACATAAGAGTGAAAACATATGGTATCTGTCTTTCTCTGTTAGCCATTTTAACAATATTTGTTATTCCAATCCATGAGCGTGGAATGGGTTTCCATTTCTTTGTGTCATCTTCAGTTTCTTTCATCAGTTTTTTATAGTTTTCAGAATCCAGATCTTTCGCCTCTTTGGTTAGGTTTATTCCTAGGTATCTATTGTTTTTGGTGCAATTGTAAATGGGATTGTTTTCTTAATTTCTCTTTCTGCTGCTTCATTATTGTTGTATAGAAATGCAACAGATTTCTGTACACTGATTTTGTATCCTGTGATATTACTGAATTCCTTTATCATATCTAGTCGTTTTTTTGGTGGAGTCTTTCGGGTTTTCTATATAGAGTATCATGTCATCTGCAAATAGTGAAAGTTTTACTTCTTCCTTACCAGTTTGAGTACCTTTTATTTCTTTCTGTTGTCTGATTGCTGAGGTTAGGACTTCCAGTATTATGTTAAATAGAAGTGGTGAGAGTAGACATCGTTTTCTTGTTCCTGACCTTAGGAGAAAGGCTCACAGTTTTTCCCCAGGAAAAAATGATGTTAGCTGTGGGTTTTTCATATATGGCCTTTATTAAGTTGAGGTATGCTCCCTCTAAACCTACTTTGTTGAGGGTTTTAATCAGAAATGATGTTGTACTTTGTCAAATGCTTTTTCTGCATCTAGTGAAATGATCATATGGTTCTTGTTCTGTCTCTTATTGATGTGATATATCATGTTGATTTATTTGTGAATATTGAGCCACCCTTGCAACCCAGAAATAAATCCCACTCGACCGTGATGAATGATTTTTTTAACGCATTGTTGGATTTGGTTTGCTGGTATTTTCTTTTTTTTTTTTTTTTAAGTTTATTTATTTTAAGAGACAGAGAGTGTGGAGGAGGGGCAGAAAGAGAGAGAGGGAGAGAGAGAATCCCAGGCAGGCTCTGTGCTGTCAACAAGGAGCCCGATGTGGGCCTCGAACCCACGAACCGTGAGATCATGACCCGAACAGAAACCAAGAATCGGATGCTTAACCGACTGAGCCACGTAGGTGCCCCAGTTTGCTGGTATTTTCTTGAGGATTTTTGCATCTATGTTCATCAGAGATATTGGCCTGTGGTTCTCTTTTTTCACCTGGTTTTGGTATCAGGGTAATGCTAGCCTCGTAGAATGCATTCGTTCCTTTATGGTTGTTATTAACTGTTTTTTGTATTTGGGTGCTCTCATGTTGGATGCATACATATTTACAATTATTATATCTTCTTGTTGGATTGTCCCCTTTATTATTATATAGTGTTCTTCATTCAGTCTCTCTTGTTCCAGTCTCTGTTTTAAAGTGTATTTTGTCCAACATAAGTATTGCTACCCCGGCCTTCTTTTGACATCTATTTGCATGACTAATGTCTTTCCATCCCCTCACTTTCAATCTGCAGGTGTCTTTAGATCTAAAATGACTCTCTTGTAGGCAGCATATAGATGGCTTTTATTTTTTTAGCCCTTCTGTCACCCTGTGTCTTTTGATTGGAGCATTTAGTTCATTTACAGTCAAAGTAATTATTGATAGATATATATCATTACTTGTTTTGTGGTTGTTTCTGAAGATTTTCCCTGATCCTTTCTTGTCTTTCTTTCATGGTTTGCTGGTTTTCTTTAGTGATGGATTTGGATTTCTTTCTCTTTATTCTTGGCACATTTATTAGTGGTTGTTCATTTGTGGTTACCATTAGGTTAATATATAACATCTTCCGCACATAGCAGTCTATAGTAAGTTGATGGTTGTATAAGTTTGAACCAAACCTTTACTCTTCTCCTCCCCACAGTTTAGGTAAATGGTGTCATATTGTATATCCTTTTATTTTGTGACTTCCTTGACTGATTTTTTACAGAAATACCCATTTTTACTGCTTTTGTGTTTTTGTGTTCCCTACATTCATACTGTCACTTTTGATCTTTCTTTTCCACTCAAAGAGCCCCCTTTAATATTTCTTGCAGGGCTGGTTTAGTGGGCCTGAACTCCTTTAGTTTTTGTTTGTCTGGGAAACTCTTTATCTGTCCTTCTATTCTGAATGACAGCCTTCCTGGATAGAGTATTCTTGACTGCAGGTTTTTTCCATTCGGCACTTTGAATATGTCATGCCGCTCCTTTCTGGCTTGGAAAATTTCTGCTGAAAGATCCACTGATAACCTTATGGGGTTTCCTTTGCATGTAACTGACTTCTTTTGTCTTGATGCCTTTAATATTTTTTTCTTAGTAGATTTTGCCATTTTAATGACAGTATGTCTTGGTGTGGATCTGCTTTTATTGATTTTGTTGGGGGTTCTCTGTGCCTCCTGAATCTGGATATCTTGTTTCTTTCCCCAGATTAAGGGAGTTTTCAGTTATTATTTCTGCAAATAAATTCTCTATTATTACGTTTGATGGAGTCACTGAGTTCCTTAAGTCTATTCTCATTTTGCATAATCCTTTTTTCTCTCTTTTGTCACCTTGATTACTTTCCATTAATCTGTCTTCTGGGTCATTAATTCCTTTCTGTTTCTTCCAGCCTGTTGTTCATGCCATCATGCATGTTTCTTATTTACTGAGCCCTTTATCTGTGCTATGTTATTCCTTATCTCTGTGTTCATGGCCTCACTGATGTCCTCCACTCTTTGCTCAACTCCATTGAATATCTTTATGATCATTGCTTAAATTCTCCATCAGACATGTTAACTTACATCTGTTTCATTAGATCGCTGGCTGTGACCTTGTTCTGTTCTTTCATTTGGGACAAATTCCTCTGTCTTCTCATTTTGTCTAAATCTCGGTGCCTATCTCTGCGTGTTAGGAAAGTCAGCCACATTTTCCGTTCCTGAGTGTAATACCTTTATGAAGAAGAAATCCTGTAGTGCCCTGCTATGTGGTATTCCCTGTTCCCCAGGGCCTGGGACTTCAGGGAGGGTCTCCAATGTGTGCCGCATGCGCCCTGCTGTTGAGTCCTGGCCGCTTTATCCTTCAGAGGCTCTCTTTGCCTGTTTTGGGCAGTGTTTGGCCCCTGGCCTGAATGTGGTGAGTTTCAACGAGTTGTGCCCTGGCCTGCTTGTGAAATGAAACCTGTTGCCGCCACCACCGGAATTGAGGCCTGGCAAAACTCAAGCACCAGGAGGCATGGTGTTGACAGGGTTTTGTGCCAGTCTTCTGGGGGATGGGTCCCACTGATGTGGGACTGAGGCAAGTGTGACTGGGAAAGGCAGTTCCACAGGAGCGTGGGGAGCAGGGCTTGGTGTAAACAAGTTAGGTAGTGTCAGCCCTGCGCGGGTTCCCACAGGTGGCCCTGTGCTTATGATGAGGGGCGGGGGAGGGAACTGGCTCCTGCAAGTTCCTTTGTACCCAGAAGGGTCTATCCATGAATGCTGTCTCTCTGGGATGTACCCCAAGGTGAGCAACTAGCCTCCCCATTGTGTACCCCAGGTGCTCTTCAGAATGTACAGAATGCTGTGCATTCTGGGCTGTTTGCTTGCCTTCTCTCTAAGAGCAGTCCCAGTGTCCTCTGGACTATCCCTGAGCCAAGCCTGCTGACCCTTAGAACTGCAGGCTTTAAGCCCCACTAGTTACAAGAACTCACAAAATCCGGGCCCTTTCACTTTCCAAGCCAGTTACTGTGGGGTTGTTTTCCCCATGCGTCCCTGTGTGCTAGTCTGTGTCTCACCCTTCTCAGCAACTGTGGCTCCCTCCCTACTGCAGTGGCCATGACCCGTCTCCCTCCCAAACCGTGTCTCCATATTCCCTACCTTCTTTGATGTGGCCTCTTCTCTACCTTTAGTTGTGGAGTTTGTTTTTCTAGTTTGCAGATCGATCCCTGGGGTAATTAGGATGATTTAATAGTTTTCCGGTAGTATTTCTGAGATGGGACAAGACTAGGGTGCTCCTACTCTGCCCCCATCTTCCTGTCCAGCCTCTCTATACCTGCTTTTAAATTTCACTGATTTCGGCGCTAATTTTTTTAGTGTGTATTGATTTATTTTGAGAGAGAGCATGCTTGTGTGCACAAGCAGGGGAGGGGCAAAGAGAGGGAGAGAGAGAGACAATCCCAAGTAGACTCCACACTGTGGGCACAGAGCCTGATGCAGGGCTCGATCTCAGGATCCATAAGATCATGACCTGAGCTGAAATCAAGAGTCAGCCGCTTAACCAACTGAGCCACCCAGGTGCCCCGCTGACCTCATTTTTATCATTTGTTTTATTCTACCTGCTTTACATTTTAATTCCTTTTCTTTCTTTAGTTTCCTAAGATGGAAATTTAGATTATTGATTTTAGATTTTTTTGTCTTCTGTAATACATTCATTTAACGCTGTAAATTTCCCTGTATTCACATATCCTGTAAATTTTGATAAGATGCCCTTTACTTGGCTTAAAATATTCTTAAACTTCTCTTGAAAATGCTCCTTTGACCCTTGTGTTATTTCAATCTTCAACTATTTTGTAATTTTTTCAGCTATAGTTCTATTATTGATTTCTAGCTTAATTCAATACTCGTCTGAGAGCATGATTTCTATCAGTCTGGTTTTTTGTCTTTTATTTATTAAGCTGTCTTTTGTGGCCCAGAATATGGTTTTAGTGAGTGTTTATGTGGACTTGAGAATGCATTCTGCTGTTGTTGCATGGGGTACTCTGGACATTTCAATTAGAGACTGTTGATTGATCGTGATGTTCAGGTAAATTGCATCCTTACTGATTTTCTGCCTGTCTGATCTATCAATTACCTACCAGTTTTTGCCTCACATTTTTTTATTGTTCTTTGTTAGATGTATACACACTAAGGATTTTTTTGGATAATGGACCCCTTTATCATTATGTGGTGCCTCTCATTATCCCTGATAATTTTCCTTGTTTTGAAATCTGCTTTATCTGAAATTAATATACTGATTTCAGCTTTCTTTGGATTAGTGAGAGCATGGTATATCACTATTCACACCTTATAATCTATATTTGCTGTTATATTTAAAATGGGTTTCTTGTAGGTAACATAGTTAAGGTAATGTTTTTTGAATCCGCTTTTAACAATCACTGTTTTTTAATGCCTGTATTTAGACCATTCACATTTAAAGTGATTATTGATATAGTTGGAATAATATTTTCTGTGTGTGTGATAATTAATTTCTATTTGTTGCCTTCTTAATATGTGCATTTAGACTAATCACATTATCATTTCACATCAATGGCGACTTGATGTGCACAAATATCACTTATACTTCTTTTTAAAATTTTTAAGGATTTTTCTTTCCCTTAGATTTCCTGCAGTTTAAATAATATATGCCCAGGTAGATTATTTGATATTTATTCTGCTTGGTGTTCTCTGAGCTTCCTGAATCTGTGGGTTGGCATCTCATCAATTTCCCAAAGTTCTTGGCCGTTATTACTTGAAATAATTTTTCTGTTCTTTTCTCTCTTCCTTCTCCTTCTGGTATTCCAATTACACATATTTTACGCGTTTTGAAATGATGACCACAGATCCTGGATATTTTGCTATTTTCATTGTTTGTTTGTTTGTTTGTTTGTTTTACTTTGTATTTCAGTTTTGAGAGTTTCAAGTGACCGAGATCTTCAAGCTCATTAATTCTCTTCTTGGTCACGAACAAGGCCATCAAAAGCATTCTTTGATTTTGCTTACTTTCAGAGTTTCTACCTCTCTGCTTAAATTGCCCATCTGTTCTTATACATTAATTCTTCTTTTTTTAATAAGAGCCCTTCCTTAACATAATAATCATACTTATTTTAAAGTTCCTTACAGGTGTGCCATATCTAAATCTGATTCTGATGCCTGCTATGTGTCCTTAACCTGTATTTTGTCTTGGCTTTTAGCTTGCCTTATGAGTTCTTTGTTGAAAGCCAGACAGGATGGACCAAGTAATAGGAACTGAGGTAAATATGCCTTTCCTGTGAAGTTTTATGTTAACTTGGCAAGGATTTGGGCTGTGTTTCAGGTACCAGAACTTTTATTATCTCTAATGACATTATTTGCTCCCTTCTGTTGTCTTTCAGTTTCCCCTAAGAACTAGCAGTGAAAGCCCATGAAAATGGCAGTAATGTTGGACCCTAGGAGTTTGTTTCTTGCATTATAGTCCACACAAATTCTCCAGCAATTCATCGATATCACCACGTAATTGTTCCTATCAGTTTGTACTTACAGTGTCTTCTGATCCAGATAAACTCATCTCAGCTTTGTATACAAATCCCTCATATTTCCCTGTCTCTCTAGATTTCGGTGTGGTGATTTGTCCTATGACTTCAGTTCTCTGATGGATCGGACAATGTTATTCATCTTCATTTTGCTCAGCCTTTGTCCTGTTCTAAGAACTGGATTGAAAACTTCCAAGCTCTTGAAATGTCAGAGCTGAGGGGCGCCTCCGTGGCTCAGTAGGTTGGGCGTCTGACTTTGGCTCAGATCATGATCTTGTGGTTCGTGAGCTCAAGCCCCACATCGGGCTCTGCGCTGACAGCTCAGAGCCTGGAGCCTGCTTTGGATTCTGTGTCTCCCTCTCTCTTGTCTCTCTTTGTCTCTCTCTCAAAAAGACATAAATATTGGGACACCTGGGTGGCTCAGTCGGTTGGGCATCTGACTTTGGCTCAGGTCATGGTCTCGAAGTTTGTGAGTTCAAGCCCCACATCAGGCTCTGCGCTGACAGCTCAGAGCCTGGAGCCTGCTTCGCATTCTGTGTCTTCCTCTCTCTCTCTGCCCCTCCCCCACGAGTTCTCTATCTCGCTCTCTCTCTCTCAAAAATAAACATTAAAAAAGAAATGTCAGAGTTGAAACCAGAAGTCCTAATGGTCCTAATATTAGTTTATATAATCCAAGGCTCTGTTACCAGGTATATACTAGTTTACGGGTGCCATATTTTTGGCAGTGTCCATGTGTATCCATAATGTCTTGGATGTAAAAATGTAATTTCTTTGAAATTAATGATGTTGTACTACCTTTCATTGGTTATGCATTGCTTGGAATATATTTTCCTCTATCTTTTTTAAAATTTGCATGTATGATTTTGATTTCAGTGTATCTCTTTTAAGAAGAATATAAATGCATTTTCCCCAAATCTGTCATGAAATCGATGGATCAAAACTTTTACATTTACGTGATTACTGATAAAACTAATTTCTGCCTTTTTGATTTACCTAGTTATTAAGTTTTCTTTTTCTTTTTCCTTCTTTCTTTACAGATCCCTCCTGAATTTATCAGACTTTCTTTACTTCTGCCTCTTCCTCAGTACTGCTTTTGAAGTTAGCCATTCTATTTCTAAATCTGTAGTAATGACATCTAGCTGTTCCGATGCAGTTGTGGCAGTGGTTTTGTTTTGTTTTGTTTTACTGTTACCTTTTAATATCTTTGTTTACATTACGGAAGTCTAAACGTATTCTATTTTTCTGCCTCCTCAAAATACACAGGCCATAGAAATACTGAAATGCAGGGGCACCTGGGTGGCTCAGTCGGTTAAGCGTCCAACTTTGGCTCAGGTCATGATCTCGCGGTTCGTGAGTTCAAGCCCCGCGTCAGGCTCTGTGCTGACCGCTCTGAGCCTGGAGCCTGTTTCAGATTCTGTGTCTCCCTCTCTCTGACCCTCCCCCGTTCATGCTCTGTCTCTCTCTGTCTCAAAAATAAATAAACGTTAAAAAAAAAAATTTGAAATACTGAAATGCAATCACTCATCTTGGCCTTGTCCCACTCTCATATTTCATGATATGTCGTCTAACATTTTTTATCCCTTTAGTTCCAGCTTTTGAAGACGTGCACTTTCAAAGCCCTTCATGTATTGTGAGCTCATAGCTTGATAATGAATCATTATTCATGGAACTTTGATAAGGCATACAAAACCTCATAGTAATTTGTGGGAATTTGTTATATGTCTAAGATCCCAATCCATAGCCTTGAACTAAAGAGGATAATGTCATTAATCAGTTGATGGTTAGGCACTTTATTTATTTCAGCAATGTACAATATAGCAGGTTTTTTTTTTTGGTTTTTGTTTTTGTTTGTTTTGGTGTTTGTTTGTTTGTTTGTTTCATTCCCAGAGATTCTCTGCTGACAGGAATTTGGAGTGTTTCTTTCTGAATGTGTACTAGAGAATGCACTCGATCCTGCTTCAGTTAAAGACTTCTTTGGAATCCAAGGCAGAATGCATTTAACTGGGGGGTGAAAGTAAAAAAGAACACACTGCTCAGGATAAAAAAAAAAAAAAACAGAGGGGCGCCTGGGTGGCTCAGTCAGTTAAGCATCTGACTTCGGCTCAGGTCATCATCTCGTGGTTTGTGAGTTCAAGCCCTGCGTTGTCTGGGCTGTAATTACTGAGCTGTCAGCACAGAGCCCGGAGCCTGCTTCAGATTCTGTGTCTGCCTCTCTCTCTGCTCCTCCCCCGCTCGCGCTCACTCGCACTCTCTCTCCAAAATAAATAAGCATTGAAAAAAAGTTTAAAAAAAGAATGAAAAAATAGAGTTTGGGGAGATTTTGATGTCCCTCTGACCTGGAAATGGAACAATATCTACTGTTATTGTTGACTAAAATTGTCCCCTTGCTGTGTTTTATGCGCTGGGATGTGCCAACAGTTTGAACTTTCATATAGAATTTGTTTCTACTCTGAGCTCTACTGGGTATTAGCATTTTGACTTGAAGCACAATATTTAACCTCCCTTGAGCTTAGTTTCTTTTATATGCCAAAAGGTGACCATACTTGCCCTAGGTACCTCACAGAAATGCTGTCTCAAAGTACCTCACAGGTACTTGCCCTAGGCACCTCACAGGTACTTGCCCTAGGTACCTCACAGGTACTTGCCCTAGTACCTCACAGGTACTTGCCCTAGGTACCTCACAGGTACTTGCCCTAGGTACCTCACAGGTACTTGCCCTAGGTACCTCACAGGTACTTGCCCTAGGCACCTCACAGGTACTTGCCCTAGGTACCTCACAGGTACTTGCCCTAGGTACCTGACAGAATTACTGTCTCAAAAAGAACAGTAGAGGATAGTACTTTCTGGGTTATAAAATACTATGCAAATATAAAAGATTGTTAAGAAACAGGAAAATACCGGAAAACCACATGTGACTTACATCATGGTCCTGGTGAGTCATCTTGTCAGGGAGGCAAGAATGGTTATAAAATCAGAAGATTTTGAAGATGCTCAGTGTCTTCCAAGCAGAACCTATTCAAAGTAGAATAGTGATAAAAACTGCAAAACATCAATGCCCCAAGGATACTAGGTCATTTTTGGCCGCTTTATAATTTATGTCTGACATAAAATGCTAGGGAAGAAACTTCTCTCACGTAGACTGCAAAGCTAGACAGATGAAAGATCTGGGGGAAATCTAAGTTTAGAATAATTCCATGTAACGTTGAAAGTGTGAGCAAGGAAGGTCTTCCCTGTAATGTGGTACCACTTAAGAAGTGAGATCCAAAGAAAACTGGGGCAAAGAAAGTGAGCAAACAACGGGTGTGCACACGGCCGACGCGGGCCCCTGGCCACTCCGATCAAAGCCACTGATTAGTTCCTTGCAGCTCTGGGACTCTGATTCAGAGATTAAATGAGTTATAAGGTTTTTCCCCTGGTGTGAGTCGCTTGTAATTTTTCCCTTTTCACAATAGGGCTAAATGCAGCGAAGTTTATTCTTCTCTTTGAGGAGGCTTTAGGAATAGAAGGCACATAAATTTCGTACTGGCTATGACCAAACAGTGAGAGAGATCATGACCCACAATATCTCATTTAATCTTCTGGCCAGTCCTATCAGATAGACATTCCTGTTCTCACTTCACCTGCAAGGAAGCTGAGGGTCAGCAGAGTTCAGTAGGTTTACCGGGGTCGTACGTGAAGTTACCGCGCTGAAACGTAAACCCGTGTCTAGCTGATGCCAAGAGCACCTCGTTGTGCAGTTGAGACACCTCAATAGAGGAATTCCTCTGGGACATTTATGTATTACAAAAATGGAATAGGAGCCATTATCCACGTGGTACGAGTTCAGGGGGAATGGATGTGATTCCAAACACCTTTATCGGCTGGACTTCCTGAGTCTAAAAATGTTCCGTTAAAACCACAGGCAGCAAATCAGTTTCATTTTAAACCCCAATTCTGATTAGTTAACAGCCACTGCCTGAGTCACTGTGTTGAGAACGATTCTGAGGAGGGTGCTTCCTGCCTCAGCAGGAAAGAGTCTTATGATCGATCAGGGATGACTGCTATGGATGTGGGAGGGAAGAGTGGTGGCTTAAGTGCCAAGTTTCTCCCATTATGGAACCTGACATATGTTACCTTGATTTAAGCTTCCGCTGTTAACAGTCCAGCTCCTTGGGAGGAGGCCTACATTCAGCCTCATCAGTTCTTGCACCTCATTCTGTGAGGAAGTTAACGCGATCTTCTCTGAAGGGAAGTAACCGATTGTCCAAAGGGAAAAGAGATTGTGAGAGCAGTGCACTCATGGGGAATGCTCTGTTCCTTTCATGAATGCGTCCAGAGGGGCATTGTTTGAAAATCACCCAAGGTTAATCACCAGGCTTTCTTGGATGGCTTCAGCATTGGTTCGCTGCTGGTGCTTAGGGTTAAATAGGTACCTACAGTCTTATAAAAATAAAAATCGGTATATTAATTGGAATTCACTTCCATTTGAGCAATAAAATTGCTTTATAGTCTTTGCTAGAATCAGTAGGAATTAATCTGAACAGTGGTACCTTGCTAGAGGAAAAGGGTAAAATCCTGTCTACGTTTTCGCGGGATAGGGCAGAGACGTGGGAAATTTATGCTAGGGGGAAAAGGCAAAAAACTGAGTTTAAGCAACGTTAGTTAGCCGCCATCCGCGAGCACCTCTCAATGTCAGTCCAGGAGAAAAAACGATAAGGTGGCTTGGGGGAAGGATAAGGATAGTGACTGGGGATCAGCATAAAAGCAATATCTAAGTGAGAGCCAGACAAGGACCAGGAATTGAACCGTACCCTACTAACTGCTTTATTTACACTAAGGCCTAACAAACCAGATATTATCAGTTCGGCCAGCTCGGTCCACTCACTTGTTGGTTTAGTCAAAAAGCTGGTTGGATTGATATTTTCCATGAGGTGATGGATTTGGCCAAATGCAACGTTTGCCTGAATTTCATACCAGCCCAGTCTAGTTCACACTGTAAATCTTAATTTGCTGCTTGTCTTGATTTTCTACCACTAATAGGATCTACACATCTGAAAATTATGTTTTCAATATCATCATTCAAATAATTCATGTAAGCAAAATTAAACTTGATATGATTTCCCATGGGAAATAAGAATATGAAATGAGCTCCCTTATACTAATCTCATTTTGCCCTTAGCCACTACACAATTGAACAAGTAACATCTCTAATATCTTCACAGAATTTAATTGGCCCCAATAATAGCGGCTTCATAATATTTGTAGGATGCCCCTTTAGGGTGGTGAGTATCCTTAGAGAGGTCTATAAGTGAAGTGAGGTAGAGTGAGCGAATACATTCTCCTAGATCAGTAATCAAGTCAGATATCCAAGGCAAGTAAGCCTGACGCTTATTTCAAGCCTTGAGGAATCAGTTCTGCAGTGTGCCTCCTGGTGTGGCAAGGTTATAGTTTAACTACAGACAAGGCTCAGGGCTTGGGCAGGCACCTCTGAGCCCGGAGGTGACAGCAGACTAGGGATGACAAATGGCTTCAAAAAAGAGTAATGTTTACGTAACAATCTGCTGTTCCAGAGACCTTTTCAAAATGTTTCATTTTAGGAATGATCAAATACTTGCAAAATAATCAAAGATATGCAAAAATACAAGAATTTTTAATGAAAAATTTTCAATGAAAATTTGAAGGGCACAATTTCAGCAAAGTCGCTGTAAGACAGGTACCCTCATAATGACCTGGTGGATGAATCAAGGGGTTTAAGCTTTCTGTTGGACGATTTGGCAGTGTGCATGATCATTTTAAAAATATTCATAGTCCTTGGCCCAATAATTCCACTTCTGGGAATTGACCTAGAGAAATAAACTAAAATCCAATAAAAGACTTATATAAAGACTTTCACTGAATCATTATATGGAAAAATAAAATATACAAACATATGCATATATATATATATATATATATATATATATATATATATATATAAAGGACCAAAAAACCAAGTATTATTTAAACAAAGAAATTAACACCATAAATTTGTAGCCATTAAAATTATGTTAAAAAATATTTCTAAAGTCCCAATAAGGAAATTATTGTCATAGCACATTAAATCAAAGTAAGGAATAGACAATTTTATATTTAGGGTGATCTCAAATTATATTTAAAAAAATACATTAAAAGAAATGCATTAATATCAATAGCAATTATCTCAAGGTGGCATGCATATAGAAGATTTTCTGGGGTTTTTTTAATGTTTATTTTTGAGAGAGAGGGGCAGAGGTGGGGGGAGACACAGAATCCAAAGTAGGCTCCAGGCTCTGAGCTGTCAGCACAGAGCCCGACGCAGGGCTTGAACCCATAAACTGTGAGATCGTGACCTGAGCCGAAGTTGGAAGCTTAACCGACTGAGCCACCCACGTGCTCCAGAAGATTTTCTGTTTTATCACTATAGTGTTCCCCATTTATTGCTATCATGTAATAAGTATGTAATATTTCAAAATAATAATAAAAATAACAAGCAATTTTATATGTATTATTATACTGGACTGAAAAATAGATTTAAGGAGTACTAACATTATTCCCACTTTATAGACGAGAACACAGATGCAGAACAATTAGATGGGTTAACCAAGGTCACAGTGGCTATAATTTGTAGAGCCAGGATTCCTCATCTCGTATTCCCCCTTCTATCACATACTACCTCTTTCAGAAAGAGAATATAAGAGGGGCAGTGCAGTAACAATAGCTTATGTCTGTTAATAACCAGAGGAGTAGTTTAATAAGATGCTCTCCACACAGAACTGTATATGAGCTTTGCTTAGTTAAAACTTTGGTTTTCAAGTTGACTCCATGTCTGATCTTCCACAATTGAGACTGTCTCTAATTGAGAAGTTAAAGCAAACGATCTCCCATGTTGTGCTTTCTTCTTTTTGTTTTTACTTTCTCTTTTCTTTTCTTTATTTTATTTTTGTAATAACATTTATTGTCAAGTTAGCTAACCTACAGTGTATACAGTGTGCTCTTGGTTTTGGGGGTAGATTCCCGTGATTCATTGCTTCCATACAACACCCAGTGCTCATCCCAGCAAGTGCCCTCCTCAATGCCCATCAGCCATTTTCCCTGTCTCCCCAGCACCCCCACCCCCATCATCCCTCAGTTTGGTCTCTGGATTTAAGAGTCTCTTATGGTTTGCCTCCCTCCCTCTCTGTTTGTAACTATTTTTTTCCCCTTCCCTTCGCCCATGGTCTTCTGTTAAGTTTCTCAAGATCCACATATGAGTGAAAACATATGATATCTGTCTTCCTCTGACTTATTTCCCTTGGCATAATTCCCTCCAGGCCCACCTCACACCGGTCAGAGTGGCTAAATTAACAAGCCAGGAAACAACAGATGTTGGCAAGGATGTGAAGAAATGGGAACTCTCTTGCACAAATAGTGGGAATGCAAACTGGTGCAGCCGCTCTGGAAAACAGTGTGGAGGTTCCTCCAAAAATTAAAAATAGATCTACCCTATGACCCAGCAGTAGCACTGCTAGGAATTCACCCAAGGGATACGGGAGTGCTGATGCAGAGGGGCACTTGTACCCCAATGTGTATAGCAGCGCTTTCAACAATAGCCAAATTATGGAAAGAGCCCAAATGTCCATTGACAGATGAATGGATAAAAAATTGTGGTTTATATATACAATGGGATCCTTCTTGGCTTTCTTCTATTTAAAATATCATAATTATCTTTGGTCACTTTCCCATGGTTGGGGAATTTTTTCCAAGCGAAATCTATCAAAATAGATAGCGAGATCTTTCTTTTTTAATTGTCCTATTTCTTTATACCTTGGGCTATGTGCATTCACTTCCCTTCCCTAACAGTAAAAGTTTTTTGGCACATTAAGTGCTTTGAAGTGTGTTTTAAACCATTCCCTATGATACGCGTTTGTTGAAAGCGCTTCAAGAAAACAACCTGTGAATTATTTTGGACCCCTGAGGAAACGGTGCCAGTGACTAAATTTTCAAGGTATGAGATGTCTTTTGGTTTAGCAACTTCTGGCTGCATGGTGGGGGTTGCAAGGCACCAACCTTAGAACTCATTCACTTCTAATCTGGGTCTTATTTTCCTGAAGTTCGTCACCTCTGAGTTCATTTGAAGGTCTGAGGTAAGCCATATCACAAGTCCTGCCATGCACATAGAGTAGACCACTCTAAGCCATCGGTACCCCTAAACCAATCGCTGTGACTAGAGCTAATTGTGCACCTAGCCAGCAGACTCCAGACTCAGCTAGGCTTCCTTGCCCTCACCAGCCCCTGCCTACTGGCTTTCTCCCATATAAGCACCCACAAATAGAAAAGGGGTGACTGGAGCCAATCACCTGTCTAAATTATAACCTAGGGCAGATGGGCAAAGTTGCTCGTGACTTGAATGAGCTAATGTTCTTTTTGATGTGGAAACCTAAATCAGATTCGCACCTCAGGTTCTCCATCAAACCGATCCACGTTTTAGTGGGTTCAACCTCTACATAAATCAAAGCAGTGAAGTAGCAGGCCCTTTCTTTATTTCTTGAGCAAATATTTATGCCGTGTATGAACACAACTGGTCTACACTTCAGGCTCGACGGAGAGGTTAACCGGGAAGTGCGGGACAGGGCTGTGAGCTGGGCACGAATGTATAGGCGTGTTTTCAAGACAGCTGCTATCGGTGGGTTTCAAAATTCATTCTCTCAGTGCTCTGCCTTCCTTTTTCTCCATTTCGGTGTGCGCACTCACCTGTCACAAAGCCTACTATTATATGTCCGCCTCTGAATTATAACATCAGGCAATTAAGATTCACAAGGTGCTGAAAGATTTATAAACAAAGGGAAAGAAAATGTGTTCTATTAAGAAGCCGGGAAGTAAGCATCTTCTCAATGAATTACCCAAAGCCTACATTCTTCTTTTATTGTGGTCCAAGTTTCCTTTATTTGGACAGGAGAAACTTATACCTATGCATCGATATTTCAGATAGTGTGACTTTCAGATCTTCCTGAGGGCTAGTTAAAATGGTGTGCCCATTGGGATTTCTATATGGCCAAATGGTAGAAATGATGCGAGAGTTTTCAGTGTGAAATAATAATGGATCCGACTCAGCGGTGAAAACATTTCTCTAATCAATAAAGGGAAAGCGGGAAGAATCCATTTTTAAAATTCAGTTATTTTTAGCCAATATACTTTGAGGTTGTGTCTTGTTACATAAAGCATAGGAACTTTTATGCACAGTGTCTACTGTATCCAATGGGAGTTGAGTGCATGAACTTTTCGCTTCTTAAAGCCTGAGGGGGGGATCTTACTGGAAGAAGGTACTAACTGCTTTGCACACGAAACAGTCCACCTTCCACTCCTCCTGCACATTTGGCTTTTAATGTTAAGGGAACACCTCTCCATAGCTTTCTTCCGCCCGTTCCTTTTGAAAGGGAATTAGAAGAGAATGTACATTATCACGTGTCTTGCAGGCCTCTCCATTCAGCCCAAGGTCAATCCCTTAGCATATACTGACCGTATTCTCAGGGACGGCACTCCACTAAAGATGGATCGGATACTACTTTCTCAACAGACATTTATTTAGTGTCTATTCTAAACCAAACCGGGTTTGCAACGAGCATTTAATACGCATCGGGCCTATGGACGCGGATGTGATCACACCCCTGTTATCAGGAGATGTAATTTGACAGGAGAGACGGCCCTCTTAAACTCAATATAGTACATTATCACGTAACACTACAGGTGGGGGCATTTGCATGTAGAAGGTCTTGGGAATTCATTTCTCGGGCAGTCGGGAAAATGTTCTAGGAGAGGCTGCATGTGAGCTCTGGCCGTGTGTTAAAGGATGTGTATGACTTCGCCAGACCGGGGAAAGTACGAAAGGGAGAGGAAAGATGTTTAATCAGAAGATGAGGCTGTACCAGGGCACCTACACTAAAAACACCCTAGAGCCCTAGGTATTCCCTAGAGAGGCCATATATCCTTATCTTGCAGATGCAGTGGGTACAGACCAGAAGGGAGATGTGACCTGCCCGATCTCACAAAGTGGAGCCACACTGCCTCTGTTTGTGCAAATAGAAAACGTCACGACACCTACAATTTCTGGAACACTCCATTCCCATCCTCATCCCTTTCTACTTGTTTGGGTCCTTGTGTTTTTAATCCAGACCGGATGAACAGCCCCCAACTCTGATGCATGTTTCGCTTTATGGAGCAGTGGGAAAGACAGAAGGTTTCTTCCCTGTTGGTTCTTCAAGTGTGCACCCTGCATTCTCAGATCCCTGCAGAGAACTAACTCCTTACAGTTACCCTGATTTAAATATCTACTCATTTAGTACATGTAGATACCTTTTAAAATTTGCAATGCTGAAAACATAGCAGAGGAGATAGCCGGCCAAAACATGGCAGCAAGAATACACCCAGATAATGTACGACTGTTGCCATTTATTTTTGCCATATTAATGAAACACAGCATGAAAATCAGTGATAATAAAAAATCGGTTAAGCGAAAGAAAATTTCTACTTAAAATATGGAAAAGTGGCATAGAATATGCCCCCATACATATATCTTTAATAAGTTAATCATGATGCTCAGTCCAATGCTTTCAGAAGGAGGAAGACTGACTTTTAGTTCAATTCCGCCGTTTACGAGCAGTGATAGATAGGCTTGATAACCTCTCAAAATCTCCATTTTCTTATCAGTAAACCAGTATAAATAGCTACTTGGGGTGAGTGTGGAAATCAAAGAGTAGTGCAAGTGGAAACTTTTTTTAAACTATGAAATGTTATCCTGACATAAGGTATTGATATAATTAAGACGCATTTTAAAAGATGGTGTACTTAGAATTTTAAGTGCCGATTTCCTTATGGGTGATCTCTATTTATTTTATTTCCACTTCTTAAGTATTGCTGTATTACATACTAGCGCATTTTTCAAAGTGCTCTGGCTAATGTCAACAGATATATTTTAAGAGATAATTATGCAAAATAGAAGTTTGCATAAATTCGTGGGAAAGTAAATAAATGCAATGTTAAACAGTCGTTTTAAGAATACGTGTTTGTGGGTGGTCTGGGTGGCCCAGTCAGTTGAGCCTCAGACGCTTGGTTTCAGCTGAGGTCATGATCTCATGGCTTCGTGGGTTTGAGCCCCGTATCGGGCTCTACGCTGACAGTGTGGAGCCTGCTTGGGATTCTCGCTCTTCTGCTCTCTGCCCCTCCCCCACTAACACTGTCTCTGTCTCTCGAAAGAAATAAGCTTTAAAAAATGCATTTTGCCAACAAAGGAATAAACAAACAAAAAGCAGAATCAGACCCATAAATACAGAGATCAAAATAATGGTTGCAGAGGGGCAGGCGTTGGGGGGTTGGGCAAAACGGGCGAAGGGCAGTGAGAGATACAGGCTTCCGGTTATGGAATGTGTAAGCCAGGGAGAGAAAAGGCACAGCTTGGGGAATACAGCCAATGATACTGTCATCGTGTATATGGTGACAGAAGGTGGCTACACTCGTGGGGAACATGGCATAAGGTGTGAACTTGTCAGACCACTGTGTTTTACACCTGACGCTAATGTAACGCTGTGTCAAGCATACTGAGAAAAGTACCTTTTTGTGGGCTTGACTCGACCGAGCACACAATGCAACATGCTTGACTTGCATTTGTTTCCTCTTTTCTTCATCCAAAAAATAGATTTAGTTGCTAGAGCGGAACTACTTCTTCATAAAAGAAAGAGATAATATTCCATCGACGTGACTGCACAAGCCGCGAAGTGCTTTCACTGTCCACTCTCACACTGATCCCCAAAATAACCTGGTAGGTTGGAAGAAAGCGTTCCACACGAAGTATCTTGGTACCGTTACCATCTCTTTTTCAGATGACACAGTGGTGCTCGAGCTAATACCCCGTGTCATAGCAAAACGAGGACTGTGTCCCCTCCCCAGCGTCTCCGCTGCCCTCCTTCTCGGAATTTAGGGATTCATCAATCCTTTATGAAGAAAGCTGACCACGAAAGATGGATGCATTCATTTGTGGGGCCATATGCAGGGCAGGTTTCAAACATGAGAGCACACGTAGTTAAGATTCCTTATATTCGTTTAAACAAACATCTAAAGTCATTTTCGACAAGTGACACTTTAATGCAGCTTATAGTGTTTTTATTCTATTCAGCCTTATAAATATGATACCAAATGCATGTTATTAGCAGGTATTAAAGGATTCTTATAATGAGTCACACAAAGCTGATTAACCATCTCCTGGTGATTCATTTGTTTATGCAACTGCTTTCCTCCTTAAATCAAGTCAGGTTTTAACAACAGTCTCCTTGAGCATGCTTTTGGCTTTTAATGGAAAATAATAAGTCTTAATGGATTCCCCCCCCCCCCGGAACACCACAGATTCTCATATTACAAATATGTGAAGCCTGTAATTCCCCCCAAAAGCCTGCCACTTCTATTCAATATTTTAAGCCTTAACAGTAGACTGCTTTAAAGAGGTTCTATTCTATAAGGAGCTCCTGACTTGAGCATAATATCCTGTGAAGGCTTACTGTAATAGATACAAAATTATACACACAGAAAAAGAAATGAGCAAGGTATAATCTGTACGAGAGTGGATTTAATGGTTTTTGTTAAATTGTTATTAATTCTCTACGTTTCGAAAGCAAATACGTCTCTCTTATTGGCCTAATACAGTTCAGCTCAGTTGTCTCTAAAACCCCAGCGTGAAGCAACAGATCCAGGATGAAGGGAGAAGTGTTGTCTGGATTCATTACCTACTCAAGTGGTTGCCGTTATATGACTTTCAAGACAGTATACTTAAATGTATATTTTTAGCTGTCAGTTAGGTGTTTGTATCCGTTTCCCACAACCCCTGCATGTGGTTCAAAATTACATGTATTATGTAACCCGTCCAGTGAAAGAGACTGCCTTACTTGCCCAATTTCTACCCTGCCTCCAAATGTAATTACTGTTCCTTATGAAGAAATTAGTAGTTCATTCTAATTTCTGAGAAATTTTATTCTAAGTAGATAGATGACAGGTAGGTAGGTAGGTAGGTAGGTAGATAGATAGATAGACAGATAGATAGATATAGCACCTATGAATGGAAAAGATAGCCATCTTGACTCAAAATAAGAGAAATGAGAGTTAAAACTACTCCAAGGTACCATTTTTCAATTATCACACTGGCTACAATCAAAAAGCTTGATAATATACTCGTTGGCAAAGCTTTATGTAAACAGGCATTTTAATTTGTTGCTAAGAGTAGTACAAATTCAAGAGAAATTTAACAGAGATCTATCAACATTTCAAATGCACATATCCTTTGACCCAACAACTCCACTTGGGGAATTGAAACCATAGATGTTTGTGTGCATGCGTGAAATTATATCTAATGTAATAATTATATATAATTATATAATATGTAATTTCAGAAAGCAAATATTGCTAAGAATCTAAACACGAATCAATACAAAAATGAATAGGTAAATTGGGCTACATCCATACAGTGGAATAGGATCTTGCCTTAAAAAAGAATGAGGACGCTCTCAAAGGAGACAGTTTAGTGCAATATGTTAGGATATTGACATTGGAAGAGCTCTTCTGGGTTCCTTCACAGCCCTGCCACTTATTTATTAACTATGTCATCTTATGTGTTTTGAGGGGTTCGTGTTACATTTATAGATTTATTTAGGGAGAATTAATAACATGCTTTCATTTTGGACAATTCCTATTCAGGACAGCATTTACTGTCTACCCTCTTTTGTGTTCTTCAAGAGTGGTTTTATTTATTTATTTTTTCACCACACTATATTACGTTTATTTATTTATTTTTAACTTAAATTCAAGGTAGTTAACATACAGTGTAGTCTTGGCTTCAGGAGTAGAGCCCAGTGATTCATCACTTACATATGACACCCAGGGCTCATCCCCACAAGCGCCCTCCTTGATGCCCGTCACCCATTTAGCCCATCCCCCCACCCACATCCCCTCCAGCAACCCTCAGTTTGTTCTCTGTATTTAAGAGTCTCTTATGGTTTTCCTCCATCTGTTTTCATCTTATTTTTCCTTCCCTTCCCCTATGTTCATCTGTTGTGTTTCTTAAATTCCACATATGAATGAAATCATATAGTTGTCTTTCTCTGGCTGACTTATTTTGCTTAGCATGATACCCTCTAGTTCCACATTGCTGCAAATGGCAAGATTTCATTCTTTTTCATCACCGAGTAGTATTCCATTATGTGTGTGTGTATGTGTATATATATGTGTGTATATATATATATACATACATATATATATATATATGGTATGTTTTATATATGAGTGATTTTAAAGTGTTCTCTTCATATAAAACTTACCTTTTACATTTAAAACTTCTCCTAAATGTCTTATCTTCTTTGTTACTATTGTAAACATGTGGCTTCTTTCATTTTGTCATTTATTCCATTAAAACAACGACCTTACTGAAAGTTATTGATTTCTGTATATTATTTTGCACCTCACTAATGTACCGATTTATGATAGTTTTTGGTTTTCAGTTGTTTGTGTTGGGTTTTCTATGAATACAATCCTACCATTTGCAAATAGGAATAGTTTCACCTCCCCTCTTTTAATTTATAGCTAATTTCTTTTACTTGTCTATTGTTTTAGGTAGTATTTCCAATATAACATTAAATAATAATAGTAATACTGGGTATTTGTATCTAGTTCCTTACTTTAGTGGGAATGCATCTAGTATTTCCCCATTAAACGTGATACTGCCTTTTGGGGTGAGATAGATATATTTTATTATGTTAAGAATATATCCATACATTCTTATTAACTCTTTTTTAAATTAAAAGTCTGTTGAAGTTTGCCATGTGTCTTCCACCATTTTTAGAGTCAGTGAAAATTTTTCTTCCTAGATCTACTATGATGATGAATTATATTAGATTTCGTATTACAATATCATCTTTGCATTCCTAAAATAAACTACATACTCCCAATGGATTTGTTCTTTTAATGTCCTATTTATTGTTAATATTATATGTTGATTTTTTGCATCAATTTTCCTAAATTGTCTTGGTCTATAGTTTTATTTTTTTGTGCCAATTTTTAAAATTTTGGTATCGGTGTTAAAATACTTTCATGGAAAATAAATAGCTTTTGGCTCTGTTCATTTTCTATGTCCTGAACTAAAATAGTTGCTCTTCAAAAGCTAGATAGAATTTCACAGTGAAATCATCTGAACTGGATACAGTTTTGTGGCTTTGTTTTTGTCTAGTGGGATAATCTGTTTGATAATTTTCTCATATTCTATGGAAATTAGTCTGTTGCAATTTTCTATGAATTTTGCAGTCAATTTTGGTAAAGCATGTCTTCCCAGAAAATGATTTCATCCAAGTTTTCACGCTTAGTAGCATAGAGTTGAAAAAATAGCTTATTATAGCTTTAATTTTATCTGTTAATATGATTAGTTCCCTAAAATCATTTTGTTTATTTCATGCAAATGTGTGCTTTCTTTCTCTCCTCATTAGGTTAGCTAAATATTTGCCTATTATTTTTAAATCAACAAATCATAATTTAAAATTATAATTATAATTTATATTTTATTTGTAATCATAAGTCCTGTTGTTATTTCTCTAATTCATTCATTTTTGCTTTTCTCTTTAAATACCCTCTATTTTTCTTTTGTTTATTTTATTATTCTTTATCTAATTCAGTCAGATGCTTATTTCAGTTATCTTTTGTTCTTGCTTTTTCACCAACATACATGTTTTAAAATATTTATTTATTTTTGAGAGAGAGAGAGAGAGAGAGAGAGAGAGAATAAGCAGAGGAGGAATAGAGAGGGAGGGAGATACAAAATCCGAAGCAGGCTCCAGGCTCCGAGCTGTCAGCACAGAGCCCAAGGCGGGACTCGAACTCATGAACCATGAGATCTTGACCTGAGCTGAAGTCAGACGCTTAACTGACTGAGCCACCCAGTCGCCCCCGTACATTTTTAATGTTATGAAATTTCCTCTGATCACTGCTTTTGCTGTACCCCACAGGTCCTGATATTTACTGTTTTCATTACAATGTATTTCCATCAATTCTGACATTTCAGTGTATATTGCCTCTTAACAAGAGTTTCTTAAAACTTTTATTTTTTTTGTTTAAATTTGAGACATAAGATTCCTTGTCTTTTCTGTAATCAGAGAATATCATCTAACTCTAGTTTTCTTTCTTACACTTGTTAAGGATATATAATTAGGTGCCTCTGCACAGTGCCTCTGTTTGCAATTTTGCCTTGGGTCTGAATTATTTAAAGAGGGGGACTGTCTGTTTCTACTCTTGCTAGCGTGTATCCCTATTTTGTAGTATCTTTTTCTTAATGTTATCATCAGGTACCTCCAGCATAATATAAGCTTCATGCAGGTAGACATCTTCCTGTCTTACTGAAAACTATATTCTTAGCTACTAGAAGATTTCTGGGCAGATAGTGGGAGTCTGATCAATATTTGTTAAACGAATGCATATTCCTAGAAGTAGAAATTCTGAGTCATAGGCAATTGGTTCTGAAGGTTTAGGGAGGCCTTGGAGGTCAGGAAAAAGAAACTTCATTATGTATTTCCGCTATAAATCTAAGACTGTGAAATTGGCTTTCGGACGTACAGTGGCAATGATTGCTATTTGTCAGTGAATACCTTATCTTTCTTAAAATCAGTGAATTTACCTGAGCATATGGACGCCCAGCTAGAGGTTAAATTTCCCACTCTCGCTCTGAATTACGTATGGCCATGTCATTATCACCAAAGAAAAAGGAGTGGAAACAATCAGTGTAACCTCTGGCTCCCTGAAGAGGAAATTGTTTGCCTTGAATGTCTTCTTTTTGCTTTTCCCATGAACTGGGTTAAGGATATGATTACGCGCCGGTCTTGACCTTGTAGGATAACGTCTTTTTTGCTCATATACCTTCTAAAGGTGTTAACACATTTTTACAGTATGGAGAAAGTTTCATTTCTGGCATGTTTTAAATATTGATGTTTTAAGATGAAACAAGTACATCAACTTGTAAATTGGTTCACTGAAATCTAAATACCTTAAGCCAACCATTTTCTACTGACCCTGGAAAATACAGAGAATCTGGAGTCACCATTACTGTTGCTGCTGCTGTTGGATCCAGTGCCCGTGTGTACTGTAGGACCAAGATTGCTGGAGCACAAGCTGACATATGACCCCTGGACTTGCACCATCACGCAGAACCCAGAAGCCTAGGTCATCCGGTCTGCAGACTTTCTCAGAAGCATTTCAAGAAAGTTAAGTAAGAAAAAATACGCATTCTCCCTTTGTCTCGCCATCCGGTCTTTCCTGTGCCTTCCATAAACTCAACCTAAATGGAAGCTAACTGGCAAGAAAATCTGAGAATTCGTTTTGAAGTGTCCAACATTCTGCGACACAGGGAAATCCATGGGAAATGGAGCTGAGAGCAAATAAAACTGTCTAGCACAGTCTACCCATTTGTTTGCTTAGCACCCCTTCTCATCTCTATTCCCATATTTGAAGTTACATGTAACAAAAAATAACAAGAACATCATGCTTCTTTCTAGTAACTACTCCTCATGGAGACAGACACTCTCTCATACACTCTTGCCCCTTAAAACAAAGACACAGAATCCCCATACCAATTACAGAAGATGTTAATTCCTCTTCTAGCTCAGTAATAATGCCACCTATATATTTAATCTAAAATTTAAATTATAAAATTAACCACTACCAGTATGTCTGAAATAAAACAATAGGGAAAATGGAGAAAGGAAATATTTACATAACAAGTAAAGAAACTCCTATATCTCTTGTTTCTGTGACAGTAATGAGGCCATAGTTGATATTTACAACTCCATTCCCCACCCTCCCCCCACCTGTTCTTTGTTCCTTTCACTTTTAACCAGCCCCTCTGCTGATTGGAGTTTTCAATGGGCCACTGTTGCCTTTTATTAATTTCTACTGTTGGACGTGGAAGTACTAAGACACATTGATAGCACAGAGCCTGCTTGGGATTCAGTCCCTCCAGAGAGGAAGTTAACCCCCCCCTATATCCGTCAACTCAGTGTCATTAGGAACCAACAACAGTCAGGTGGCAGTCTCATGTTCCAATTCAATGAAATCATTGTGTCTACTACTGGAAGCTTTCATCCCTTGGAGATTAAGACCTCCGAATCAACAGAACTTAGAGTTGGCAGAACAGGAAATAAAAACTCTGCTCTTGCCTTAATAACTGTATTAGTGAGAGGGGTCACTCCTACTTGTAACCTTCATTCATAGATCCTCATTGACAAAATGGTTTCACCCCTCTTTCAAAAATCTCCAGTACATTCTAGACACCATGTTGATTTGAAGCTAGTCATCATCCATTTAAACATACATGAACTGGGGCGCCTGGGTGGCTCAGTCGGTTAAGTGTCCGACTTCGGCTCAGGTCACTATCTCTCGATGTGTGAGTTCGAGCCCCGCGTCGGGCTCTGTGCTGACTGCTCAGAGCCTGGAGCCTGTTTCGGATTCTGTGTCTCCCTCTCTCTCTGACCCTCCCCCGTTCATGCTCTGTCTCTCTCTGTCTCAAAAATAAATAAACGTTAAAAAAATTTTAAACATACATGAACAGCTATTTTTTAGAAGCAAGATATATGTATCTTTACTTTTTCTCCTGAATATAATGTGATCATTGCATTTCTGTCATAGGATTTTATCCTAATTTAGTATATATTATGTCTGAAAGTTATACTCCTTTGATTTTTTTTAATATGCTATGACTAAACTCTTAAGTTTTAAAAACCGCATGTGGCATAAGTTGTCATTATAATTCTTAGTGCACAGTTGATCAAAATAACAAATTAAAGTACAAATTTGATAAATTACAATTAAACATGAATAGGACAATTTAATTGGAAATGCATCTCTTAATGAGATGTATGGAACATTTTTGCAAGTAATTCTCTTATCTGCAAAAGAAAACAGTCACTGATCAAATGGATGTCATTTCTTGAGCCCTCGACGAAATAGGACTCAGTGTCTGTTTTTTGTGCCATTATTTGTTTTTTATGGATACGTGTTCTGAGAAAACTTGCACACCCACTTTTTTAGAATTTGTCTAAGTCATATGCAAATAATTTGTCAGCTGAACAGTCCAATAGGTCTCTTTCGATTTCACTTTAAGCTAAGAAATGCAAACCACCTAGTTTACAAAAGGATTAGCTACTCAGTCTTCTCATTTATTCACCTTCTCAGTGCTAATGCCAGAATTTCAAGTTGTCTCTTCATTTGGTGCCATTTACTGTGGGGCATGCCTTTCCTTTGTAAAGTAGGACGGGGAATCATGAGAGGAAAGGTGTAGGGAAAAGCGCCACGTGGGAAATTAAATTAATCCAAAGGTGATTTCCAAGTTTGCTACCAAGTAAGCCATCTCAGAAGTCATGGAACATAAAGGCTCACAGAATAAATGAAGTCACTCAAATCACACGGGCTATTAAATTAATTTACAGTGAACAGTGGGAAATAGGGACAAGTGACGGAAGGTTACCGCACTTAAAAGATGCAAGTAGGATGGAATCATCAGACTACCATAAGCCGGGGAACATATATTACCTCTCCCCCAACACACATCAGCTACTCCTGCTGATGGTATAGATAAAAATGTCAGAGATTTGGGCAGTGCCTGCCTGGCTCAGTCAGAAGAGCATGTGACTCTTGACCTTGGGGTTGTGAGTTTGAGCCCCACATTGGGTGTAGAGATTACTTAAATAGGTAAACTTAAAAAAAATTTGTTTAAAAGAATATCAGAGATTTGGTGTCATTGAGGAAGAACAACTTGGCAAAAGGTTCCTGAAACCATCCCATGCTCTGAGAGACATGGCGGGGGGCAGGGGGCACCACGTGGATATGCCTGGCCACAGCTATAGCTGGCCAATTAACCTGCTGAGGAGCTGTGAATTTTGTATACATTTCTTTAGTACAGCACACATAGGACCATGGTGGGATCAAACTGGGTGTCGAAGTGGGTGGCAAATTTAAAGATGGCATGATTGTCATTATGACTTGACCCTTTGATCCCTTTCTATCTATAAGTAACTCTCTTTATCTCTTTGTTCTATCACAAAGACACTATTTGTATCATATTGTTAATGTGTATTGTATGTAACTAACGTACGTGCTATTTATATTTAACAAAGATTACACATTCTATGTCTCACAAGTTACTTGTTTCACCAGTATTAGTATATAACATATGTATATAATTTGTACCTATATATTATAAACTCTTACTTTCTTTTTTAAAGATCATTTAAAACATTTTGATCTTAGAGCAAGAGTTCAAGGGGCAAAGGGAGAGAGAGAATCCCAAGCAGGCTCTGTGCTATCAGTGCGGAGCCCAACATGGGGCTCGATCCCACGACCCTGGGATCATGACCTGAACTAAAATTAAGAGTCGGACGCTCAACTGACTGAGCCACCCAGGCACCCCTCTACTATCTTACTTTCTATCCTTAACACTCCTTATGAGTTTTATTCATTATTTTATTTGCTTTTTGTTTATCCCACTAGCGAAGGAGAGATTCCCACCCCAGGTTTATTGAGATGGCTGAACACATAGCACCTGACACTGAACAATAGTCGCATATATTCACAGTCCAAGAGAGGAGGACACTGCATGCCATGCAGGGACTCAAGGGGGTTGTATTCAGGAACAGAGTAAATAACCAGGGACTGTGGGGGCAGACTTTGTAGTATCCGTTCAGTAATTCAAACACTGTCTTCAGGATTCAAAACATTTTGGACTACTAATGGTACACAATTATTTGTGTAGTAATATCATAGCGATAACTATGGATACACATTTTTCATCATTTCTCTAGATGTTGATTGCATTTGCTAAAATTGTTATTTAGGAAGTATGTGGCCTTGTAAAATTCAAGATATTCTTTCTTTTTTTAATTTCTTAATGTCTATTTTCAAGAGGGAGAGAGAGAGAGAGAGAGAGAGCATGTGCAAGCAAGTGGGGGAGGGGCAGAGAGAGAGGGAGACACAGAATCTGAAGCAGGTTCCAGGCACCGAGCTGTCAGCACAGAGCCCGACGCGGGGCTCGAACCCACAAACCGTGAGATCATGACCTGAGCCAAGTCGGACACTTGATTTCAGTTCAGGTCATGACCCCAGGGCCGTGGGATCGAGCTCCACATTGGACTCCGTGCTGAGGGTGGAACCTGCTTAAGATTCGCGCTCTCTCTCCCTCTGCCCCCCTCCCCCACCTGTGTGCACATACTCTCTCTCTCTAAAAATAGTTTTGGAAAAAAGAAACACATTTCTAGCTCTACTTGTAAGAATTGGCTATTTTGTTTTAAAAATTGATGTATAATGAGATGATCACAAAGCAAGGAAACACTACATGTCTGTATGAAAATGTCGTTATGCAAATCTAATTGCAGATAATTTGTGTATGGCTAAATTTCTGCTAGAGTGATCTTACATGTTTTAGCTGCTTAACATTTTCTTTCCTTCAGAAGTTAAAAGGTTATGAAGAAAACACCCTTCTGAGGAGGGTACAGAGTGATTTATTTGTGTTAAAGAATGAAATGTAAAAACTCCAAGTCTATCAAAAAGTTATGTTATAATTGATGATGATTAAATTCACTTGATTAATGTCAAGATGCACTCATCATTTTGTCCCTTTAATTCTTTCAGTGTGTGCTTAATTGCATTTTTTGAAAGGAATGGAAAACAACGTGATTGCTGACATAATTGTGGTTTTGATTTTATTAAAATTTCAAGTTTAAACATTTATGACAAAATAAGACCAATGAGAACAAGTCTCAGGGTAAACTGGTTTGTCTTTTTCTCTGACATTCCTTGCAGTATCAGCAACAAGAAAGTGATGCCCACAGATTAGCATCTTTCTTCCCTTGGAATTTAGTAGTTCACAGGGCCTTCAGTCAGTCATCTTTTTATTATGAGCAAATGTGAAGGAATCTAATAGGAGGTGCTCTGCCAAAGAGTCTGCCATATTTCAGATTTTTAATATATATCACCACATCTCCCTACAACAGTGCTATATGAACAGCCTGGTTCCTCTAGTCTTGGTCTTTAAAGTTGTTTCTGCTATTTTCCCGGTAATAATAATAATAATAATAATAATAATGAAGAAGAAGAAGAAGAAGAAGAAGAAGAAGAAGAAGAAGAAGAAGAAGAAGAAGAAGAAGAAGAAGAAGAAGAAGAAACGGTTTTTTACTGTTTTCTTTATTTTTATATTAAATATAATTTACTGTCCAATTGGTTTCCATCCAACACCCAGTGCTCATCCCAACAGGTGCCCTCCTCAATGCCCATCACCCACTTTCCCCTCTCCCCAACCCCCTCATCTACCCTCAATTTGTTCTCAGTATTTAAGAGTCTCATGGTTTGCCTCCCTCCCTCTCTAACTTTTTTCCCCCCTTCCCTTTCCCCATGGTCTTCTGTTAAGTTTCTCAGGATCCACATGTGAGTGAAAACATATGGTATGTCTTTCTCTGCCTGACTTATTTCACTTAAGCATAATACCTTCCAGTTCCATCAATGTTGCTGCAAATGGGCAGGATTTCTTTCTTGTTGCCGAGTAGTACTCCATGGCAGTTCATACTGTTTTCATTTGTACATCTATTATCAGTATTATATTGGCATATTTCATATATGTTCTTTCTGACTTCCTCCTCTCTTTATTAGTTGAATACAACTGTATTCTAACTTACAGCAACATCTTTATTTTAATATCTCATAAGGCAAGTACCGTCCGATGAACTTTTGATTGATTTCTTGGCGATGGTGAAATATTTTTTTCCAGATAAACTTTAGAAACTTCTTGAAATTCTCAGTTGCCACTGGGATTTTTATGGCATTTCTTTACTTACACATTAATTAGAGAAAAATTGAGAATTTTAAAGTACTCAGTTTTCCCATGTCAGTAGTGTACCTTGACTCTACATTCAGATTATCCAAATAAAGATACACCCTCACACACGATACTTCATATTATATATAGGATACTTCACTTATTTTCTTAAATCTGTTACTAAACATTTTATAATTTTTGTTGCTCCTATTATGTTTTAAACTGATTTTTTGTTTATTTATTTTGAAAGAGAGAGAGACAGAGAGAGACAGAGAGAGAGCATCTGCACCATGTGTGTGAGCTGGGAGAAGCAGAGAGAGAGAGAGTCCCCAGCATTGTCAGCGTGCAGACCAACTCAGGGCTCAATGTCACAAACTCGTGAGATCATGACCTGAGCCGAAATCATGAGTTGGATGCTTAAGGGTCGGACACTCAACCAACTCAGCCACCCAGGCGCCCCTTAAGTGATCTGTGTGTGTGTGTGTGTATGAGTTTTTCAGTTGATGTTCTTGAGTTTTCTAGGGAGAAAATATTACCTAGGCAAATAAAGATAATATTACCTCCTCCTTTCAAATGGGTTTACTTTTCCTTCTTATGTTTATTGTATTGATCAGAACTTCCCAGAAAATATAAAATAATAGAGGTAATTATCCGAATCTGTATTTTATCTGTGCAGAATGGTATTCATCATGGTTTTAAGACAGATATCCTTGGGGCGCCTGGGTGGCTCAGTCTGTTGAGCGTTCGACTTCAGCTCAGGTCACGATCTCGCGGTCCATGAGTTCGAGCCCCGCGTCGGGCTCTGGGCTGATGGCTCAGAGCCTGGAGCTTGCTTCCGATTCTGTGTCTCCCTCTCTCTCTGCTCCTCCCCCGTTCATGCTCTGTCTCTCTCTGTCTCAAAAATAAATAAACGTTAAAAAAATTAAAAAAAAAAAAGACAGATATCCTTGATTGTGTTAAAATAATTATTTTCTATTTTATGAGGACTTTTACTCAGGAAGTAGTATTGAAATTTATTAAACATCTCTTGATTGATTGATTTATAAAATTTTAAACCTTTGACTCATATTTTTTATTATTAGACCCACTCATGTTAGAATATAATTTTAAAATAAAAAACGTTCAACATGGTAAATTATTTTTTGTTCTATTTCTTTATTCATCTTCCTAATATTTAATTTGTGACTTTTATATCTAATATATATGAGTGATATTTATCTGTGGCTTTATTTGCATGATATCTTTTGAAGGTTATCTTTACAAATGCATTGGAAAATATCCACTTCTCTTTTTATTCTAGAAGACATTATAGGTCTTGGGAAATATGTAATTTGAAGCTTGATAAAATTCGGTGAACAAATCATTCAAGCTCAGGGCCTTTAATTTTATGAGGCGCGTATTTTTTTTTTTTTTTTGCCATTATAACTGGTGTATATAGGCAATTAACTTTTTATTGAATCTGTTTATATGTATTTTCCAGAAAATTTCCCACTTCTTTGATAGTTCTCAGTGTATTAACATAAACATATATAATAGCCTTTTATATTTTTTAATTCCATATACATATAACTAGTAGTATTTTATTTTTTTTAAGTAGGCTCCATGCCGAATGTGGGGCTTGAACTCACAACCCTGAGATCAAGAGTTGCATACTCTACTACTGAGCCAGTCAGGCGCCCTTATAGTTAGTAGTCTTAATTACATCATTTTTGTTAATTACATTTGTTTTTATTTCTTTTTCTCATTGTTTGATTTAAATTGGCTTATTTATTTTGTTTTTTAAAAGCTTTCCCTGAGCAGCGATGTCATGGAAATGGCAGAGTAGGGAGTAGACGATTGCAGCCATACAAAGAAATAAAAAACTCTGGTAAAAGTAACTATTTAGGTAAATATAAAAGCCAATATTACTGTGTTTTTGGTTTATTTCTTTTTGTTCCCTATGTGATATAAAAGACAAAAATAAAGGGGTGCCTGCGTGGCTCAGTTGGTTAAGCGCCTGACTCTTGGTTTTGGCCCAGGTCATGATCTCATATTTCGTGAACTCAAGCCCCACTTTGGGCTCTGTGCTGACTGCATGGAGCCTTCTTGGGAGTCTCTCTCCACCTCTACTCCTCCCCACTCATTCTCCCTCTCTCTCTCTCTCTCTCTCTCTCCAAATAAATAAATGAACTTTAAAAAAATAAATAAAAGACAAGCCATAAAACATCAATTGCGAATTTATGTTAATAGGTACACAATTTATAAGGATATATATTGTAACAAGAGCAACATAAGGGGAGGTGGAGGTGTATAGGAGCAGAGTTTTTGTATACTATTGAAGCTAACTTCATTATCGCTCCAAAGTTGGTTGTTATTAATTTAGAATGTTAATTGCAATCCTCATGGTAACACTAAGAAAATAAATGAAATTACATACAGAAAGGAAATGAAGAGGTAATGAAATCAGTGCACTAAAAAAAAAAAATCAATCAAATGAAAAAGAAGGCAGTACTAGAGCAATAAGGAACAAAAATACATGACATATAGAAACAAATAGCAAAGATGGGAAAATGGCGGGAGTATTTCCTTCTTTATGAGTAATCACTTAAATATAAACTGCTTAAGAAACAAAGGCTGATAGAAAAGATAAAAACATCCGTCCTAATACAGTATGTCTCAACAGACTCACTTTGTATCCAAAGTACAAATAAATTAAATGGGCAAGGATGGCAAAAGATATTTCATGCAAATGGTAATAACCAAAGAGTGTGGGTGGCTATACTAAAAACAGATAAAATAGACTTTAAGTCAAATTGTTACAAGAGACAAAGGAAGTCGTCATATGTAGCTAAAATGGCCAAGTCATCAAGAATATAAAACAACTATAAACATATACACACCATACATCAAAACCCCAAAATATATGAAGCAGACATTGACAGAATTGAAGGGAGAAACAGACAGTTTTACAATAATAGGTGGAGAGTTAAATACCCCCACTTTGATTAATAGATCAGACATCTATACAGAAGACCACTAAAGAAATAGAGGACTTGAACAACATATATACCTACTAGAGCTTACAAAAATATATATAGAAAACTCCAGCAACAGTAGAATACACGTTCTTCTCAAAAGCACATGGAACATTCTGCATGATAGACCATATGTTAGGCCACAAAACAAGTTTTGATAAATTTTTAAAAGATTGAAATCATATAAAGTATCTTCTGTGACTACAATGAAATGAGGCAGAAATTATTAGCCGAAGGAAAACTGAAAAAGAAAAACAACACTTTTAAACAAGCAATGGGTCAAAGAATAAATCACAAGGAAAATTTTAGAGACACATTAAAACAAAACCACAACTTAACAAACATTATGTGATGCAATGAAAGAGATGTTCAGAGGGAAATTTATACATTAAAAATGCCTACATTAAATTCAAAAAGATCTCAAATTAATAACCAAGTCTTACACTTTGAGTAACTAGAAGAATAAATTAAACCCAAAGCTAATAGAAGGAAGAACATAATAAAATTTGGAGTGGAAATAAATGAAATAGAGAATAGAAAAACAAGAGAGGGTCCAGGACACCAAAAGTTGCTTCTTTGAAAAGATCAAGAAATTCGACAAATCTTTAGTTAGACTGACAAAACAGACAGAAGAGGCAAGTTAATAAATCAGGAATGAAAGTGGAAACATTACTATTAACCTTTGTGAAATAAAAAGGATTATACTTTTACATAAATGGAGAATACTATCAATAATTGTACAACAAAAATTCAGATAACATAGATGAGACGGACTAATTCCTAGAAACACACAAATTACTAGTATTGACTCAAAAAGAAATAAAAAGTCTAAACAGACCTATAAGGGTTATAGTTTAGTTTAGTAAAGAAAATGACTTAGTAATCAAAACTCCTCAACAAAATAAATCCAGAACTATATATCTTCAGGGGTGAATCCTACCAGACATTTAAAGAAGAGGCATTATCTGTATTTTTTAAACTCTTCCAGCAAATAGAAGAGGAGGGAACACTTCCTGACTCATGCTATGAGGTCAACGTTACCCTGATATCGAAATAAGATAAAAACCCCATGAGAAAACAGAACTACAGACCAATATCCCTTATGAATATAGATGCAAAAATCCTCAATGCTATTACCATCTTATAACATTGTTTAGTGACAGATGGGACTCTACTTATCGTGGTGAGCACCGAGAAATGTGTAGAATTGTTGAATAATTATATTGTACTGAAACTAACACAACACTGTATGTTAACTATAATTCTTTTTTGAATATTTATTTATTTATTCTTGAGAGGGAGGGAGGGAGAGAGCGAGCAGGCCAGTGTGTGGGGTAGGGGCAGAGAGAGAGAGAGAGGGAGGGAGAGAGAGAATCCCAAGCAAGCCCTGACACTGGTTCGAACCCACAAACTGTGAGATCCTGACCTGAGCCAAAAGATTCCTATGCTCAACTGACTGAGCCACCCAGGCGCCCAACTATATTTCAGTTAAAAAAAGAATAAATTAGGGATTAGCAACACAAGCATATTACCTAGCTATATGACAAAATAGACCAGAAGGAGTAGCAAAAGGGTTTAACACGGATCTGGGACTGGGAGCATGGAGGGCTAAGGCAGAAGTCTGATTTGTTTGTTGTTAATTGTTGTTATAAGCCTTTTAACACTTTCTAGTTTTTAAAAAAAATCTGTATTTTAATACTCATATTGATAAAATCACATTTTGAATATAAATAAAATTCTTTTACACAAGAAACAATCCTCAACAAAATAATGACACACGGAATCAAACAGAATATTAAAAGGATTATACGTAATGAACAAATAAAATCTATCTCAGGAATGCAAAGGTGGTTCAACATAGGAAAATCAATTTTTGTGATATAACACATTAATAAAACCCAGGAAAAAACCCACATGAAAAGCTCAATTGACGCTGCAAAAGCATTTGATAAAATCCAAAATGCTGTCATGATTTAAGAAAACACCCATAAAACTAGGAATAGAAGAGAACTTCCTCAACAAGACAAAGGCCATTTATGAAAAACCCACAGTTAATATCTTACTCCGTGGTGAAAGATTGCAAACCTGCTTTTCCCGTGCTATTCCACTTTGTGTTGGAAGTTCTAGCCAGAGCAGTTAGGTAATAAAAAGAAATAACAGGCATCCAAATGGGAAAGGAAGAGGTAAAACTACCTCTACTTGCAGATAACACGATCCAAATATACAAAACACAAAGAATTCCTCAAACAAAACAAAAGAAAAAACAATGGAGCTAATAGGTCATTTCAGCAAAGTTCCAGGAGACAAGATCAACACACACACACAGGATCACTTGTCTTCCTGTACATTAACAATGAGTAACCAAAAGGGAAATTAAAAAAAAAAAATCTCCATTTACAATAACATCCAAAATAATAAAATTCCTAGAAAAAAATTAATCAAGGAGTTGAAAGAGTTGTGCACTGAAGACAATACGTTGCTTAAACAAGTTAAGGAAAGCCTAAATAAATGGAAATGCGTTCCTTTTTTATGGATTAGGAAACTTAATATTGTGAAGGTCACAGTACTATCCGAAGCCAAGTCAATTCTGTCCCTATAAAATTGCCTTTCATTTATATGTTGTTGAGGTTTTTATACTTATATTCGTAAGATATATGGATCTGTAATATTCTTTTTTGTGATTTTTCTTTTGTATTTAATTTCGGGGTAGGTAATACTAGTCTCAGAATGAGTTGGGAATTGTTCTCTTATTTTGTGTTTTTTGAAACAGTTTGTGGGGAACTGGTATTAATTCTTGTTTAAATATAAGAAATAAATATAGAAATAAATTCTAATTTAAATATAATTCTTATTTAAATATAAATTCCATGGTAATTCAACACACAAGTCATTTTTTCATGCACTCTTCTTTGTAGGAAGATTTTTCATTACTATTTCATCTCATGCTTGTAATAGGTTTATCCACAATTATGGTTCTTCTTGTGACAGTTTAGTAGTGTATCTTTCTGAAAATTTGTCCATTCAATACAGCCCACCTAATTTTTTTGCAGGTTATCTAATTTTTTATACATAGTTGTTCATTATATTCTCTTATACTCCTTTGCATTTTTGTAAAGTCAAAAGCAAAGACTCATATTCCTGAAGTCTAGCAATTCAGTTTATCTCGATATTTTTCTTAGCCAGTGTATCTAAAAGTTCATCAATTTTATTAATCTTTCCAAACAACGTTTAGTTTTATTGACTTCCTCTATTTCCTATTTAAGCTCTATTTCCATTCTAGTCTAGGTTATTTTAGTTTTTTCCGCTTGCTTTAGGTTGCTTTTTAAGCTTTTTTTAAAATTCCAGTTAGTTAACATACAGTGTTTTATTAGTTTCAGCAGTACAGTATAGTGATTCAACACATCTACACATCACCAGTGCTCATCACGAGTACACTCTCCTTAATTCCCATCACCTATTTCACCCATCTCCCCACCTGCCTCCCCTCTGGTAACTGTTAGGTGTTCTCTATAGTTAAGAGTGTATATCCTAGTTTGCCTCTCGCTCTGTCTTTTTTCCCCCTTTGCTCATTTGTTTTGTTTCTTAAATTCCACATACGAGTGAAATCATAGGGTGTCTTTCTCTGATTTATTTCACTTACAGTTTTGTTCTCTAGATCCATCCATGTCATTGCAGATGGTGAGATTTCATTCTTTTTATGGCCAAATAATATTCCACTGTGTATACAAACCACCAATTCCTTATCCACTCATCAACCAGTGGACAAATGAGCTGTTTCCATAAGTTGCCTATTGTAAATCATGCTGCTATAAACATAGGGGTGCGTATAACCCTTTGAATCAGTATTTGTTTATTCTTTGAGTAAATACCCAGTAGAGTGATTGCTGGATCATAGGGTAGTTCCATTTGTAACTTTTTGAGGAACCTCCATACTATTTTCCAGAGTGGCTGCACCACTTGGCATTCTCACCAACAGCGCAAGAGGGTGCCCCTTTCTCTACGTCCTTGCCAACACTTGCTGTTCCTTGTGTTGTTGATATTATCCATTCTGACAGGGGTGAGATGATATCTCATTGCAGTTTTGATTTGCATTTCCCTGATGATGAGTGATGTTGAACGTCTTTTCATGTGTCTCTTGGCCATCTGGATGTCCTCTTTGGAAAAATGGCTATTTGTGTCTTCTGCCCATTTTTTAATTGGATTATTCACTTTTTGAGCGTTGAGTTTTAGAAGTTCTTTATAGATTTTGGATACTGACCCTCTATCAACTAGGTCATTTGCAAATATCTTCTCCCATTCTGTAGGTTGCCTTTTAGGTTTGTTGATTGTTTCCTTTGCTGTGCAGAAGCTTTTTATCTTGAGGAAGTCCCAATAGTTTCTTTTTCTTTTTTTTCCCCTTGCCTCAGGAGACATATGTAGAAAGAAGTTGCTATGGCTGATGTCAAAGAAATTACTGCCTGTGTTCTCCTCGAGGATTTTGATGGTTTCCTGTCTCACATTTAGGTCTTTCATCCATTTTGAGTTTATTTTTGTGTATGGTGTTAGAAAGTGGCCCGATCTGCGTGTCGCTGTCCAGTTTTCCTGACACCATTTGTTGAAGAGACTTTTTCCCATTGGATATCCTTTCCTGTTTTGTCAAGGATTAATTGACTGTGTAGTCGTGGGTTCATTTCTGAGTTTTCTATTCTGTTCTATTGATCTATGCGTCTATTTTTGTGCCAGCACCATGTGTTGATTACTACAGCTTGGTAATATAACTTGAAGTCTGGAATTGTGACACCTCCGGGTTTGATTTTTTTTTTTTTTCCAAGATTGCTTTGGCCATGCTGGTCTTTCAGGGTTCCACAGAAATTTCAGGATTGTTTGTTCTACTTCTGTGAAAAATGCTATTAGTATTTTGATAGGGATTGCCTTAACTACGTAGGTTGCTTTGGGCGATGTAGACATTTTAACAATATTCATTCTTCCAGTCCATGAGCACAGAATGTGTTTCCATTTCTTTGCGTCATCTTCAGTTTCTTTCATCACTGTTTTGTAGTTTTCGAGTATAAGTCTTTCCCCTCTTTCATTAGGTTTATTCTCAGGGATCTTATTATTTCTGGTGCAATTGTAAATGTGATTGATTCCTTAATTTCTCTTCCTGCTGCTTCATTATTGTTGTAGAGAAATGCAACAGATTTCTGTACCTTGATTTTGTACCCGGCCACTTTGCTGAATTCACTAGCAGTTTTTTGGTGGAGTCTTTCGGGTTTTCTATATAGAGTGTCATGTCTTCTGTGAGTAGTGAAAGTTTTACTTCTCCTTGCGAATTTGGATGCCTTTTGTTTCTTTTTTAGCCTGATGGCTGTGGCTAGGACTTCCAGTACTATGTTAAATAGAAGTGGTGAGAGTGGACATCCCCGTCTTGTTCCTGACCTTCAAGGAAAAGCTCTCAGTTTTACCCCCCTGAAGATAATATTAGCTGTGGGATTTTCGTATATGGCTTTTATTATGTTGAGGTATGTTCCCTCTAAACCTTTGTTAAGGGTGTTATCATGAATGGATATTGTACTTTGTCAAATGCTTTTCTGCATCTGTTGAATTGATTATATGGCCCTTATCCTTTCTTTTACAAATGTGGTATATCCCGTTGACTGATTTGTGAATATCAAACCCTGTTTGCAACCCAGGAATAAATCCCACTTGATTTTGCTGAATGTATTGTCGCATTCAGTTTGGTAGTATTTTATTGAGAATTTTTGCATCCATGTTCATTAGAGATATTGGCCCGTGGTTCCCTTTTTTAGTGGAGTCTTTATCTGGTTTTGATATTAGGGTAATGCTGGACTCCAAACGAATTTGGAAATTTTCCTTCCTTTCTGTTTTTTGGAATAGTTTGAGAAGAACAGTATTAACTCTTCTTAAATGTTTGGTATAATTCACCTGTGAAGCCATCTAGCGCTGGACTGTTGTTTGTTGGAGGTTTTTTGATTACTGATTCCTTTTTTTTGCTGGTTATCAGTCTGTTCAAGTTTTCTACTCGTTCCTGTTTCAGTTTTGGTATTTTATGTTTTTAGGAATTTATCCATTTCTTCCAGGTTGTGCCATTTGTTGGCATATATTTTGTCATATTATCCTGTAATTGCTTGCATTTCTGTGGTCTCGGTTGTTATTTTTCCTCCCTCATTTGAATTTTATTAATTTGGGTCCTTTGTGTTTTCTTTTTGATAAGTCTGGCTAGGGGTTTATCGATTTTATTAACTTTTTCAAAGAACCAGCTCCTGGTTTCATTGATCTGTTGTATTGTTTTTCAGTTTCTATATCATTTATTTCGGCTCTAGTCCTTATTATCTCCTTCCTTCTTCTGGTTAGCCCCATTTTGTTGTTCTTTCCTAGCTTCTTTTGGGCTAAGGTAAGATTTTTCTTGTGTCTTGAGATAGACCTGTATTGCTATATATTTCCCTTGTAGGACCACTTTTGCTGCATTCCAGAGGTTTTGGATGTTGTGTTTTCATTTTTATTTCTTTCACTGTACTTTTCCTACCCAAAGGTCATCTCTTCAGCCATTTTAAAATGCGGCTGTATTTTATGAAGGAAAGTCCAAGCAGATCATGAAATGCATTCCAGGTAATTTTTCTCAATAGGTTCCTATCAGCTTTTTTCCAGTAACTGGAAACTCCTCTCATATTTGTCAAATGGTTTTCCAAAAGGATTATTTTTCAGTGAAATTGTGAGTTTTTCAATGTTTTACTTTTTATTGTTCCAGGTTGTGTCAGGAGCTGTTAATACAATACTATTTTTATTTTATCTTTTATTTATTTTTTTAAGTGGGGAGGGGCAGAAGGAGAGGGAGAGAGAGAATCTTAAGTAGGCTTCGCGCCTGGATCAGAGCCCGACAGGGGGCTCAATCTCACGACTGTAAGATCTTGACCTGAGCTGAAATCAAGAGTCGGACGCTTAACTGACTGAGCCACCCAGGCGCCCCACAATGCTATTCTGAAATGTGATTGTGAGTCACACACTGTTAAATACACTGGACACACACAAATTGAGCAAAAGGCAACATGAAACCAGCAAATACATGCTTACAGTGTCTTCAAGAATGATGCTTATGCACTCAGTCAATAATATTTATGAGAAAAATCTCAGCATTTCACTGAGCTGCGTTTTGGAATGTGAGAGAAAGATAACTAGAGGCCAACAACCATTATATAGGCCATCTTACCCAAAGACTTTAGTTATGGCTTCTGTGTCTCCATAACATTTTTTTTTTTTTTTTTGTATTTGACAGTATTTTCCACCTTCCTTCAATGATCCTTGTTCATTGACTATTTTTTCATCGTGATTGCTTGGTCCAGCTTTACAGATTTCATGTTTTCTTGGTTTCCTTTTGTTTCTTACAGTAAATCTCTTTAGATTATAATATGTGTTTTAATTTTTGAGAGGAGCTTTTGAATTTCAATGCATTTCCTCGGACCTATTGATTTTCCTCTAATTATGAAAGAAGTGTCTAGGCATGCAGAATATTCTTTTATTCTCCATAAAGTTCACTTAAGATGGATCCCTTGGAAAATAGACTGGGTCTCTGCCAAATTCTAAAGCAAGGGGGAAGATGTACTCACTAAATATTTCTCCTTCTAACTCAGAGATCTAGCTCATTGCCAGAAGTATGGAGAAAGCGAAAAAACAAGAGTATGCCCAGTAGTAGGGAGTTTCATCTCTGTGCAGAAAAGCCTCTTCTCTGTTTTTGCCAAGGATTTTCATGTCAGTAAGCAGTGTTCAACTCTCAGTCCAGCCCTTGTGTTGCTTCCACAGAGATTGTTCAGCACAGGAGCGTCTGCCAGGAATAATTGTAGGTGCAACACGTGACACGGTGGGACTGCAGGTTGTGTTGCTTTGGCCCCATTGTTAAGGGGCAGGCCAGGCAGTATGCGTTGACCACCCCACAGCATGCTTTCGTCTGCACGTGTCAGGTTTCTTTCCAGACATACTGCTCTCCTATTAGAAGTGCCTCAAACGTCAGCCCCATGTCTTGCTTTAAACAGATTACATTTGTGCTACATACAGTAGAAATTGACATTCGTCCTTCCTGAGTCGCTGGCATTAGTATATTTTTTTCTCCATTCGTACGTACCTTCAGTTGTTGTGTTAGCTTCCCATGGCTGCTACAGCAAATGACCAAAAACTGGCTGGCTAATCCAAAACAACTTCATCCTCCTACGGTTGTGAGGGCCAGAAATTTGAGGTAAGTCTCAGGAGACCGAAATCAGGGTGTCACTTACCCTGTGCTCCCATTGAAGGCTCCGTGGGAGAACAGAGCCCGCGTCTTCTCCAGCTACCGGAGGCCGTCCTTCTTCCTGCGCGCACACCTCCATCATCACATAGCCTCCTTCCTCTTAAAACCCCTTTCTGCCTCACTCTTCGAAGGACACTTGTGGTTCCATTTAGGGCTCACTCAGATAATTCAGAGGATCTCCCCATCTCAAGATCCTTAACTCAATCACATGTGCAAAGTCCTCTTTTGCCATATGAGGTAACATTCACCGGTTCCAGGAATGGGTGCCTGGATAGATTTGGGGCCGTTATTCAGCCGATTGCAGTCATTTCTATGGAAATTCAGGAAAGCAAGTATTAGTTGCTAAAGTTACCTTCTTGCTTTGAAGTCTCTCATACAAAATAACTATTCTTTTTGATTATTTTTGTATTTAGTACATACTTATTTAGGTTTACTATGCATGAGGTACCTTTCTAAGCTCTTCACAAATACCAATTCGTTTGGATCTCATAATGGCTCATTTTACATATGCGGGGGAAAAGGCAAGGGCAGGGTAAATAACCTGAAAAAAGTTATACAATTCATAATTAGAGGAAATGGAATTTGAAGCCAGGCATTCTGGTTCTAGATACTGAGTTCTTAATAAATGCATTCTCATGGCGCATGGGTGGCTCGGTTGGTTAAGCGTCCGACTTCGGCTCAGGTCATGATCTCGCAGCTCATGGGTTCAAGCCCAGCGTCAGGCTCTGTGCTGACAGCTCGGAGCCTGGAGCCTGCTTGGGATTCTGTCTCTCCCTCTCTCTCTGCCCCTACCCTGCTTGTGCTCTGTCTCTCTCTGTCTCTCAAAAATAAACAACTGTAAAAAAAAAAAAAATTAAAATAAATGCATTCTCTTTTTTTAAGTTTATTTATTTTAGAGAGAGAGAGAGAATGAGCAGGGAGGGGCAGAGAGGGAGAGAGAGAATCCCAAGCGAGCTGTAAGCTGACAGATGTAGGGCTCAAGCCCACGAACCGTGGGATCATGTCCCGAGCCGAAATCAAGAGTCGGATGCTTAACCGACAGAGCCACCCAGGCACCAAATACATTCTTGATGATGAATATTGTTCATTTTAATATGGTAAACGTGATTTCATTATTTAATCCAAGTTGAAAAAAGTTAAAAGTAGAACCATAAACACCCACATACTTCCTTCATAAATTAATCAATTTTCCTCATAGTTTTATACTTCTTTGGACATTTCAGTGGGAATCTGGAACGCAGGATGATAAATACACACTCTCACATCGTGATCTTGACCATAAGTCCATTTAAATCTTGTTTCGGCCTGCCTTTGGCCTTGAACTACCACAGCAACATAATGTAGCATAACAAAAAATAATGAGATTAGAGATGTCTCATTGTGAAAACTGCCTCAAAGAATTTAGTGAAGTATGGAGCCTTGGGTAAGATGTTTCTTTTCCCTCGGCTTCAATTTCATTATGTATAAAATAGGAAAACCGAATCTAACCTCTCAAGTCTGTTGAGAAATCGAAAGAAAATAATATCCATCACCTACCAGGCGCGGTGCTTGGTAAATAGAAGATGTTATTTAACATTCCTTATCATCCCTAGATCTCTTGTCTTTATGTGCACATACATGGATATGTATGAGATTTCTCTTCCATCTCTTTATGAATATTTTAGCATGGCACAATATTTCATGCCTTTCTTCTTATTCACTGTGGCTGTCTGCCTCTGGCTGTCTGCCAAGCCAAGAGTCCATGCTTAGAAACTCCACAGAAGGTGTTCCGTGCTGCTGTTCCCTATACTTAAGTACCAAGCCCTCTTCCTACTTATGACGCGGCCAGTGAGCTGGTGAGCAGCTGACTTTACTTCTGGATCTGCTGAGAGACTGCCTGGTAGGCAATGTTGGGGAGGGATAGGAGGATTAGACAAGAACGCATAGGGAGACACCAGGCTATATGGACTCTTAATACAAGATTCCCAATGACAGTATTATTTATAATACGTGTTTCTACAGCTCTTTGATGTTATAAATGGAGAGGAGAATTCATGCCCTTCCAAGCACATTCATAAAAATTACTTTTTTATTTCCCCCACTTCTAGCTGAGGGGACCTGTCTCCTAAGTGTGGGCTGCTAACGTCTTTCTCAGAAAGCTCAACTGCATTACAGCTCCTATCTATCTCAGTCTTCATTCAGTGATAATGGTCTCGTCCCCTTCCAGCGTGTTACCTGATCCACATGGCCATACACAAAAGTTTGTTCAAAAGTCATTTTGTTTGGGGGCGCCTGGGTGGCTCGGTCGGTTGGGCGTCCGACTTCGGCTCAGGTCATGATCTCACGGTTCGTGGGTTCAAGCCCCACGTCGGGCTCTGGGCTGACAGCTCAGAGCCTGGAGCCTGCTTCAGATTCTGTGTCTCCCTCTCTCTGTCCCTCCCCTGCTTGTGCCCTGTCTCTCTCTTTTAATGTTTTTAAACATTAAAACTTTTTTTTTAAAAAGTCATTTTGTTTTTATGATTACAGATATTGAGAAGGAGTCATCTTTTCTCCGCCCCCCCCCCCCCCCGCTTTTTTTGTTGTGGTGTTCAGTGTTGTCTCCAAATTTCCCAGTCTTCAGGACTTATCCTTCTCTTCATTTTTAAGTTTAAGCTCCATTTTGCTTGAGTTTAGCAAGTCCAGTGTATTTTAAAGCTTCACCTTACCCGATAGTTTGGGGACTGACCGAGTATGAATGACTCACATTTCCCGCACGTCACATCAGTCCCCCGCCTTGCCGTGAGCTTTTCCTCCACACACTGCACCTCACCTCCTATCCCCTGTTGACTGGCTTCCCCAAAGCCTTCATCATCCACATGGCTGTATGCCTTCTCCTGCATCTCTCCAAAGCCCAACTCTCCTCGGGGTGTCAAAATTAGCAACACTTCTCTGAATTGAAATACAATGCAGATAAACAACACCAGCTATTAGATAGTCAGTCAATGGCTCTGGGTCCTCCACAGGGACCCCTCACAGGTCTCTAGTTTGCCATTAGGAGACAGGCCAACTCACCTCCCACCAATGAACAGAAATACCTTCGAGACTCTTGACTATAGAGAACAAACTGAGAGTTGCTGGAGGGGAGGGCTGGATGGGTGATGGGCATTAAGGAGGGCGCTTGTGATGAGCACTGGGTGTTACGTGTGATGAATCACTAAATTCTACTCCTGAAACAAATACTACACTGTATGTTAACTAATTTGAATTTAAATAAAGAAATAAGGGGGGGGAGAAAAAAAAAGAAATACCTTTAATATCTCCACTGCCTGATCCCAGGCCCCTTCAACTCCTCTAAAATACCCATGATAAGAAAAAAACAAGTTACTTTTCCTCCACTACCAGGCCTGCTTTGCTGTAATTTTCTTCTGAAATGGAATTTCATCTAGTGATGGCAGATTTCTGTATGTACTATGTGGGTCAAAAATAGTAATAACCAACATTTCATACTCTACTGATGTTTTCTTTTTTCTTAAGAACCTGTCATGGGAGTTGTTCCATGTCAAGATTTTCAATGACTACTCCCTTTTCCATTGTATTGACGTTAATAGTATATCTAATAAATATCTGTTGATAGACATTTAGATGATTTCAAATGCATTGTTAATACAAAAATCGTGGTGTACATATATCTTTGCTCCTCTTTTCATTTATTTCCTTAGGGTGAGTATCCTGAAGTCATCTTATCATTTGTGAGAGATATACATATATTAAACTTCAATAGAGCTTACTCATTGCCCCCCATAAATATTATGAACATGCATGTTTACTCTTATCCTCAGAAAACTATTTTCATCATCAGAAATTTTTTTTTCCAAACTTGAGGTTACCTATGCCGATCAACCGTCAGGAGGTATATGCTTCAAGTTTCACTGCCAGGGGGGGATGATTTGAGGCATCTCACGCCTATTTTTATTTGTGAGGCCATGGCTCACGTTTCGGTCTCTGGCCATGATAAGATTGGAGGCAAGAGAACATGCTTGCTAATAAGGATGTTGATGAAGAGGGAATTGTCAAGGACAATGGTAGGTTTCAGGATTTTGCAACTAGGTGGATTGGGATAAGGACAGGAAGGATGGTATTGAAGAAGTTATTCCGGAGGCAGAAATGATAGATAATGAAGGGTTTTATAGGCAAGGGTAACAAATGAGAGTAAAATGCAAAATGGAATGAGAAGGCACTTACATCAATTACCTATTGCTACCACACAAACCACCCCAAAACTTACTGTCTTAAAACTATAATAATGTATTATTTCTCATGATTCTGTAAGTTAACTGGTCAGGTCTTTTGCCGGTTTTTCCACAGCTGGTTCATGTGGAAGCATTTATCTGTAGGATCTGATGGGCCGCAAGTTCCAAGATGGCCTCACTTACACACGTAGTAGTTTCTGAGGGCTGTTGGCTATGAAGGTTCTGTTGCACAACACGGTCTGTCATCCTTCTATGAGCCAGACCGGCTTCCTTACATGACAACCTCAACAGCATTCCAAGCGTTTGAACATAGAAGCTGTAAGTCTCAAGCCTCCTGAATTTGTTTTACATCATTCCTGGGGCGCCTGGGGGCTCAGTCAGTGAAGCATCCGACTTTAGCTCAGTTTATGAGCTCAAGCCCTGCGTCGGGCTCTGTGCTGACAGCTCAGAGCCTGGAGCCTGCTGGGATTCTATGGCTCCCTTTCTCTCTTCCCCTCCCCTGCTCATGTTCTGTCTCTCTCTCAAAAATAAATAAACATTTTTTAATTAAATGAATGAATAAATAAATAAATAAGTGAAATCATCCCTACCACATTCTTGGGCACGAAACGAGGCAGAAAACTATTCCGGATTCAAGGGTGCAGGTAAACAGATTTTTTTCCTCTTAATAAAAGGAGCAACAAAGCTGTTGAATAGGGTTATACTGAGATGTGAGAAATTCATGGTCCTTAATCTACCACACACTAAGTCATTTTAAGAAGGGGAATCATGTAATCTGAATTTTTAAAAGCTCATTCTGTTGTGAGGTGAATGGATTTTACTGGGACATAGCATCAGGGCGAAAGATAAATTCCAAAATAAAGACCAATTTCTTAAAGATTTTTAATAAATAGTACTAGATATTTCTAAGTGAACATTATCATGGGCCTTGTTACAAAAATAAACACGGTGCTGTAGCATAAGCTAGACTGGTTGTCTTTCTGGATGCAATCCATCATAGCTAAACAAGAATGAACAATGATAAATCTCTATCAGAAAAAGGGCTTTAGAAGAAAATGTTCAGAATTATAGCCTCAAAAATGTAATCAGTGAGTTCACACAATGTACATCTACAGTGGAGAAAGTCAAATGTGTTTTAGTCACTATTAAGAAAGCACTCTAATAAAAGCAAAATGTTTAAAGTGCAAATTATTGTCCATTGTTTCTCTTCCTAAAGTTGGATTACTACTTTGCAAAGGAACTTTGAGTCTGTACTCCTTGAAAGTCAAAAGAAATTCCCATGACCTAATTAAAATTTAAAACTTAGGAATTGGATGAATCAATTTACAGTCATGAAGAACTGATAATGAGAATGCTGTTTCTAAAAATGGCTCCATTAGAAAGATAAAGGGGGTTGATGTTGTGTATGATGACGTGAAATGCTATGCTGTTCTGCTGCGAGAAAAGGTAATGAATGAAGTAGCCAAGGAAAAGGGAAGGAATCTATTAATCATAAATAAAAAATTACAGAGAGTTGAGCTGAATAAAGACATCAGAAAAAGCAACTCCAAAACTGCTGGATCTTTTCAGTTATCCAGTGCATATATTTTTAATATTAATTCCCAATATGGAGTAGGGGATAGTGTGACAAATACTCTCGTACAGTGCTAGGGAAGGCATGAATTGTTACGGTCTTGAGAGATTTTGGCAAGATGTATTTCTAACCTTTAAAAACTTATATTTTTGACTCAATAACTCCAATTATAGAAATGTCATAAGGAAAGATTCACATGCAAAAATATTCATGGCATTTCAAAGGCAAAAAAAAATGGAACCTAAATTGCCAACAGTAGATACTTAAATAAATAATGATGCCTTAATGCAAAGAACTACCGTATAGTTATCAATTATGTAAGAAATACACTCATATGGGAGAAGATGGTTTTTACTGTGGAGGAGTGAACAAGTTGAAAAACCCTATCCCCAAAACAACTGCAAAATTGCACAAATGATTGATAACAACCTTTTAAGGGTTATGGAAATTGACCTAAGGCAAACAACATTGTGAGAAGAGTGTATTCGCAAAAATTCACTGAAATTCAATTAAGAACTGTAGGGATCTATGGTGTCCTGGTCTGAGGCTGTCCCCATGCCCCATGAGTTCAGTCAGAACAGTAGTGATACCAGGATGGGGTTGGCTGTGAGAATGCTATAGCAGCTTTATTGGTAATGGGGGCCTACTTGATTTATATAGCAGAGGACGGAAAACACATACTCAAGGACAAATAGGGAGGATCTGCAGCTTTGCTGCCTAGAGGTTGTAGTCTCTTTGGTGTGGGCATCAGATTGGAAGGCCTGCTAGAAATTTAACAGGGAAATTCTGGAAAGAAGCAAGCCAGGGAAAAGCCCAATAAGCACTCCACTACTTGGCTGACTCATGCAAATATACAGGAGAGACCCAAGAAAACCAAGGTTATGTAAATAGCCTAGGCCAGCTGAGAGACTGTATGCCTGTATAGGGGGACTTGAGGACACAAAGCCTCCACGTATTCCTAGTTAACTGAGAGACTACGCACGTGTGCACAAGGAAACTGAGAGGGCCCTGAGGAAAGTAAAAGCTAAAGACTTGAAAACGTGCTGGACTTTAAAATACATCTGTCAAGCCGCACGCAAATCTACTGGCAAAGGATGTAAGACTTACTGACTCAAGGTATTTGCTAAACACTCTGACCAACTATGGCCAAAGCACTAAGCCATGTGCAAGTAAGACTTACCTCTAGGAAGTCAGGAAGATAAAATTAAACAAGATGAAATGAAATGATTTTTAAGCGAAGTAAAATAAAAACCAAGCATAAATATCAGTGACTACAGAGTGCAGGGCCAAGAGATACCACAGAGTAAGTCAAGGAAAGCCACTTTTTAAAAAGGAAATGAACAAAACAACATGAACGGCCCATAACCAGTGAAGAAACTGAATCAGTACTCAACAAGGTCCCAACAACAAAAGTCCAGGGCCAGATGGTTTCCCGGGGGAATTCTACCAAACATTTAAAGAAGAGTTAATACCTATTCTTCCCAAATTCTTGCAAAAAATGGAAGTGGAAGGAAAGCTTCCAAACTCATTCTATGAGGCCAGCATTACCTTGATTCCAAAACCAGACAAAGACCCCATGAAAAAGGAGAATTACAGGCCAATGTCCCTGATGAACATGAGTACAAAATTTCTCAACAAGATATTAGCAAATCAATTCCAACAGTACATTAAAAGAATTATTCACCACAATCAAGTGGGATTTATTCCTGGCCTGCAAGGGTGTTTCAATATTCGCAAATCAATCAATGTGATACACCACATTAATAAAAGAAAGGATAAGAACCACATGATTCTCACTGATGTGGAAAAAGCATATGACAAAATACAGCATCCATTCTTGATAAAAACTCTCAACGACGTAGGGATAGAGAGAACATATCTCAACATCATAAAGGCCATATACGGAAGACCCAAAGTAAATATCAGCCTCAATGGGGAAAAACTGAGAGCTTTTCCTCCATAGTCAGAAATAAGACAGGGATGTCCACTCTGACCATTATTATTTAACATAGTACTGGAAGTCCTAGCCTCAGCAATCAGACAACAAAAAGAAATAAAAGGGAGATGCCTGGGTGGCTCAGTCGGTTGAGCGACTGACTTCAGCTCAGGTCATGATCTCACGGTTTGTGAGTTCGAGCCCCGCATCCGGCTCTGTGCTGACAGCTCAGAGCCTGGAGCCTGCTTCTGATTCTTTGTCTCCCTCTCTCTCTGCCCCTCCCCCACTCATGCTCTGTCTCTCTTTGTCTCAGAAATAAACATTTAAAAAAATTTTTTTAAAGAAATAAAAGGAAAAAGTCAAACTTTCACTATTTGCGGACAACATGACATTTTATGTAGAAAACCTGAAAGAGGTGCCTGGGTGGCTCAGCCGGTTAAGCGTCCAACTCTTGATTTTGGCTCAGGTAATGATCTCGTGGTTTGTGGATCAAGCCCCACAACTGGCTCTGCACTGACAGTCGGGCTCTGCACTGACTGTGCAGAGCCTGCTTGGGATTCTCTCTCTCCCTCTTTCTCTGCCACTCCCCCATGCGTGCTCTCTCACAAAATAAATAAACATTAAAAAGAGAAAATATGAAAGACTCCACCAAAAAATTGCTAGAACTGATAAATGAATTCAGCAAAGTTGCAGGATACAAATTCAGTGTACAGAAATCTGTTGCATTTCTATACACCAATAATGAAGCAGCAGAAAGAGAAATCAAGGAATCAATCACATTTATAATTGTACCAAAACAGTAAGATACCTGAGAATAAACCTAACCAAAGAGGTAGAAAGATCTGTATGCTGAAAACTATAGAACATTTATGAAAGAAATTGAAGAAGGGACAAAGAAATGGAAAAACATTCCATGCTCATGGATTGGAAGAACAAATATTGTTAAAATGTCTATATGACCCAAAGCAATCTACACATCCAATGGAATCCCTATCAAAATAGCACCAACATTTTTCACAGAGCTAGAACAAACAATCCTAAAATTTGTATGGAACCACAAAAGACCCTGAATAGCCAAAGCGATCTTGAAAAAGAAAAGCAAAGCAAAGCTGAAGGCATCACAATTCTGGACTTTAAGCTTTATTATAAAGCTGTAGTCATCAAGACAGTATGGTGCTGGCACAAAAAAACAGACACATAGATCAATAGAACAGAATGGAAAACCCAGAAATGGACCCACAGCTATATGGTCAACTCGTCTTCAACAAAGCAGGAAAGAATATCCAGTGGGAAAGACAGTCTCTTCAACAAATGGTCCTGGGAATACTGGACAGCAACATGCAGAGAAATGAACCTGGACCACTTTCTTACACCATACACAAAAACAAATTCAAAATGGGTGAAAGACCTAAATGTGAGACAGGAAACCATCAAAATCCTAGAGGAGAACACAGGCAGCAATCTCTTCCACATCGGCCGCAGCAACTTCTTATTTGACATCTCTCTGGAGGCAAGGGAAAGAAAAGCAAAAATGAACTCTTGGGACTTAATCAAGATAAAAAGGTTCTGCACAGCGAAGTAAACAATCAACCAAACTAAAAGGTAACCTACAGAATGGGAGAGATATTTGCGAATGGCATAACTGATAAAGGGCTAGTATCCAAAATCAATAAAGAACTTACCGAACTCAACATCTAGAAAACGAATAATCCAGTATTTGAACTAAGAAGACAATGATTTCAAAGCATCTAAGTATGCTTTAAAAAAAATAAAGAAAACCATATCTAAAGAATGCAGTAAAGGTATGATAACAAAGTCTCTTTAAATAGAGAATAACAATAAACAGAAAACATACAAAGAACCAAACAGAAATTCTGGAGTTGAAAAGCACACTAAAAAGGAAATTTTTACTAGAGTCTGTATGAGAAAGAATCAGTGATCTCAAAGATCTGTCAAGAGAGATACAGTCTAAAAAATAAAAAGGAAGTGAGTGGATGAAGATGAACAGTACATCAGAGAGACATGGGACAGCATTAGGCACACCAGCGTATGTGTAATGGAGTACCAGAAGAAGAGGATAAAGACAAGAGAGGAGAGGAAATAAGGCCTTAAAATGTCCCCCAGTTTGAAGAAAAACATAAATCTAAACTGTTTAACACACTCTACATTGGATAAAAGTAGAAATCTATACTCTGATACATCATCAAAATGTTAAAAGACAAAGAGAAAATCTTGAAAGCATGAAGAAAAACATGACTCATCAAGTGCAAGGGATCTCCAATAACAATCATATTTGGCTTCTCACAAGGAACTATGGAGACCGGGAAGCATCAGGGCAACATACTCAAAGTGCTGAAAGAAAAACAACAACAACTAAGAATCTTATAGCCAGAAAAACTACAAACGAAACAGCAACAACAAAGAAAGAGGCCATCCCCAGATAAACCAAACCCATCAGTTTTGGCTAGCAGATGGTGCTTACAAAAACTATTAAAGGAAGTTCTTCAGGCTGAAAGCAGGTGAACCCAGATGAAAATTTAAATTCACACGCAGCAAAGAAAACGAGCAGTAATGACGCAGGGAATTATACAGTTGAATAAAATATTATGAATTTAATGGCTCTGATGGGTCGACAGCATATGAGCGTACTATATTTGACAATGACAGTATGAGGGAATAAATCTGCAGTTGAGTAAGGAAATGAGAAGAGATGATAATAAATCCACAGGTAGAAATTAAGAGAACCAGAAATGTAAATAAGAAGAGAACCAATGCAAATAAATGCTAGATCTGTTTTCTTCTCTTAGTTCCTTCAAGATACAAAGTTATATAACATTATAATTATAAAAATGTATTGTTGCGTTTTTAGCATATATACATGTGATGTGTGTATAGATAATAAATAGGACCAAGTAGGGAAAGAAGGGAACAGAGCTGTATAGGAGTAACAACTTTTCTGTATAACCCTCGAATTTAGTTATTATAAATCTTAAGTCAGTTCTGACGTGCCCTAAAGCAACTTCTTGGAAAAAATATATATCATGCAAATACCATTCATAAATTAAGATGTTGTCCTAGGAAATATTCACATAATGCATAAAAAGACAATAAATAAGGAAGAGAGAAAAAAAAAAACATGAGGCATATAGAAAACAGAAAGCAAATGACAGATATAAACCCAGAGGTACTAATAAAAACAGTAAATGCGAATGGATTGATCCATCAAATCAAAATTGAGAGATTGTCCAAATGGATGAAAAACAAGATCCAACTCTATGTTGTATATAGGAGACATCCTTTCGATTCCAAGATACAAATCTTTTTCAAGAAAACTTCGGGAATATATGCATGCAACCTTAAGAGAGCAGGAGTGTCTGTACCAGTTAGTGTCAAAACAAAACTTTTTAAAGTTACCAGAGGTAGAGTGGATATTTTATAATCACGAAAGGTCGATTATTTAGAAATATGTAACAATTATAAGACATACATACCCAAAATTTAAAAAGCAAATACTTACAGAATCGAGGGGAGAAATGGACAACTCGGCAGTAATAAAGATTTCAGTTCTCCACTGTCAATAATGGATAAGAAAACTAGGCAGAAGATCCGTAAATAGACAGGGAACTCGAATAATGCTAGAACTAACTAGACAGCTATAGAAAACGCTACCACCTGATAGCACGGTGCACATTCTTTTCAAGCACATCTGGAACATCATCCAGGACAGGACACATGCTAAGCCATAAAACAAACTGCGATACATTTAAAAAGTTTGAAATTGTGCAGAGTGTGTTCTCTGATCACCGTGTAGTAAAATTAAAACTTAAAAAGGAATTTGGGTGATTATCATATATGGAAGTTAAATGGTATGCTACTGAATTGTCAATGGTCAAAAAAGATATCACGAGGGAAATTAAATTAGTAAATACTTTGAGATGAAAGTAAATGAAGACACAACATAATAAAACTTATTGGATACAGCTAAACCAGTGCTTAGGGGAGAATTTATAGCTATAAACACCTACATTAACAAAGAAATGTTTTTTTAAAATAACGGGGAGGTATGCCTTAAGAGACTGGCAAAGAAAAGCGGAAGTGAATTAGAGAATAAAAGAATTGAGAAAATCAACAAAAACAAAAGTCATTCCTTAGAGAAGCTGAACAAAAGTGATCAACCTTCAGCTAGACCAACCGAGCACGAAGCAGGAAAGATGTCCACATACGAAGTATTTTGATCTCTGGGAGGTGCTGCTTTATGATTTTTCTTTCCCCCCTGCCTCGAAGTTCATCGTTCTAAAACAAAAGGAGGGGAGGATAGCCAAGGGTTCCGAATGCGCCCACAGAGAAGCTAGCCCCTTGTGTGGTTGGAAGTTGACGTGCACGAGTAAATGGGGGCGGCGAGAGAAGAAGCTGGAGGGTAGGCCTGGGTCAGAGGAAGGGGGTCATGCTGCCATGCTATGAATCGCAGGCTTTATTCTGAAAGATAGTGACAGACGTTTGTTTTTAAAAGGGATGTAACGCAGCCTGATTTGAGTTTTAGAGAGCGATTTCTAGGGCCACCGACTACTGGAAAGAATCAGTATTATTATTCTCTTTTCCTGCTTACTTAGGGGTTTTTTTTTTTAAGCCGATAAAAACACAACTGTGATAATAAACTCCATGTGCTGTATTTTCTCTAAGAAACTTCTTGTAAATTAGTACATTCAATCCCCAAGAATGTGACTAAAGTGTCATCACAAATTAGGATTAGCATGTGCTACAAGGAAGGCAATAACTTACAAACTGTTTAAAAGTCTCCAGAGAGAGAGGAAATAGTTTAAGACAGCACAGTGTCTTGACAAAATTATGCTCTTGCCCTATTCTGTTGTGGGTTGTTTTTTTTTTTTTTAATTTTAACCATTACTGTGTTGTCTCCTTGTATATTTGCATGGAATAAAAAAGTTAGGTGGTTTACCCAAACACTGGAGATAATAGGAATTACAGTTTTTCTTTAAAATTTCTAATGTTTATTTATTTTTGAGAGAGAGACAGAGACAGAGCATGAGCGGGAAAGGAGCAGAAAGAGAGGGAGACAGAATCCGAAGCAGGCTCCAGGCCCTAAGCTATCACCACAGAGCCCAGAAGTGGGGCTAGCACTCACAAACCGCGAGATCATGACCCGAGCCAAAGTCAGATGCTTAACCGACTGAGCCACACGGGCACCCCATTGTAGTTTTTATTTAAAAGTGCTAACAACTGGGTGTTGTATGGAAACCAATTTGACAGTAAATTTCATATATTAAAAAATTTTAAAAAAATAAAAATCTTATCATCATGGATAAAAAAAAAAAAAAGTGCTAACAGTTCAGGGGACCTGGGTGGCTTAGTTGGTTGAGTGTCCGACTCTTGATTTCGGCTCAGGTCCTGATCTCACGGTTGGAGCCCCGAATGGGCTTGGGATTCTCTCTCTCCCTCTCTTTGTGCCCTTTCCCCACTTGCTCGCTCTCTCTCTCTCAAAATAAAAAAAATAAAACTTAACAGAAATTAAAAAAAATAAAAGGGTTAACAGCTCAAAATTGTTAAAAGGTAACAGAGACCCAGGTGCCACTTGGAATAATAGTAACAGTAATAAAAATATTAATAGCTTTCATTTATGTGATATCATATATTGGGCATGGTTCTTGGTTAAGGTGACCATAAAGATTTTTATCTAAACGAGGACCCTTTTGAGAATGAAAGAGGGCACTAGTAACAATTACACACGTGTAGAGTTATAGTAAATGGCACATAGAGAAAACAAGCCATAAGAGACTCTTAATGATAAAGAGAACAAACCAAGGGTTGATGGAGGGAGGCGGGTGGGGGATGGGCTAGATGGGTGATGGGCATTAAGGAGGGTGCTTGTTGTGACGAGCACTGGGCGTTGTATGTAATTGGTGAACCACTGAATTCCACTCCTGAGACCAATGTTGCGCTGCCTGTTAACTAACTAGAACTTAAATAAAAATTGAAACACACAAACACAGGTCCCTGCGCCCCAGCGGCTCATAGTCCAATGAAGGTTTTTGCTGTGGTCTTGAGGTTCATCTGTTCCTTGGTGCCAGAATGCCTCTTGCTTTCCAAAAGACAGGTGGAACTTTGGTGTGTGTGTGTGTGTGTGTGTGTGTGTGTGTGTGTGTGTGACTGCTGCCCGTGTCCTCTTCTCCCCCGTCCCTGGCACGTGGCTTTGGGGCTCTTGGCTTGTAGGAGACACAAAGGTAAACAGTAAGGGTTTAACCTCAGGACAATGCCTTCCCGGTGCCAAGCAAAGCCTCTGGCCGAGCCTGCCTCTTTTCAAAGGCCCTCACCTTGAAAACGCTTCAGCAATCAGCCTGAATGGCGGTGAGAAAGAGCAGATTAGGCAGAAGGAAACATAGTAGTAGTAAATCCTCCCGAGGACACGGATGGAAGGATCTGGGGCAGAAGTTTCCGTCTGCCAATGATTTCCTGCTGGTGGAACTGTCTCCTAGTGGAAAAGTAGGTGTGGAGAGGTAGCCAGTGAATTGACACCTGAGTCCTTTGTGACACCCTCTGCTTCACGTGTCCTTGATATCACGGGAGCTTAAAAATGGCCACATTGACATTCTGAGCAGTTCACCCAACGGCAGGGATTTGGCAAGGCCTAGACTGGATGATGTAAACCCTAGAGCCATGGTGTGGGACCACTAATAGCAAATCCCCTGGTTTTTAGGAAAATCGACCTCATTTTAGATTTTTACTGTAAATGTTGAAAACATAGAACTGTCTTCTAATTAACTATGGAATTGTAAAGTCAGACCGCTCCCACATCACTAAAGCGGATGGGGTTCACCATGGTCAGTCCCCTTCATGGATTTAAAAAAGTTCACTGAGCTATAGAGTCCACCTACCAAAAAATTCACAACTTTAAGGTGCACGACTCAGTAGTTTTCAGCATATTCACAAAGTGGTATGTGACCGCTAAAGCACAGCTTACCACTGTCACGTTCCGGAACATCTTCCTTACCCCGGAAAGGAACCCGATACCCCCATTAATAGTTGTAAAATACCACAGGATCTCTTATGTAGCGAGGACATGAAAGAGATTGGCAGGGAGTAGTACCAGTCCCAGAAATTTGCCCCAAATCACTCTCTTACTTGTTCATAAAATCAGGGTCGCAGGGATATACTCCTGAATCTATCCATTCATCAAGGATTTATTGAGCACTTACTATTTGCCAGGCACTGTGCTAAGTGTTGAGAACATCACAGTAAACCGGGCAGCCATAATTTCTACACTATTGGACCCTACAATCTACTGAGAGGAAAAGATATTAATCATATTAATAAAGATATCATTAAAATTGTGATAAGTCCTAAAGGAAAGAAAATGCCTAACAGGCACTGGGTCGTTTATGGGCCACCTGGGTTGGTTGGTTGAGTGTCCAACTTCGGCCACCACTGAACCACCCGGGGGCCCCTATAACTTTTTAAATAATATCTAGGGACACCTGGGTGGCTCAGTCAGTTAAGCGTCCGCCTCTTGGTTTCAGCTCGGGTCATGGGTTCGAGCCCCATGTTGGGCTGTGCACTGACAGTGCAGAACCTGCTTGAGATTCTCTCTCTCTCTCTCTCTCTCTCTCTCTCTCTCTTCTCTCTGCGTCTCTCAATAAAGAAAAATAAACTTTAAGAAAATAAATAAGTAAATAGTATCTAATGCTTAGGCCAACAATTACACTGCCATGTATTATATACTCTCCTTGATAAATATTTTCAAGAAACCCGTGTGTTGTAAAACATGATACTGCCTACATTTCCAGGGGCCAGGGGCCCCCACTTGTCCTGTCATTACCTTCATCGTGCTATATTTCAGTTACTTCTTCCATGCCTGTCTTTTCTGCCGGGCTGCAAGTGACCTGAATGAACAAATGCTGAGAAAGCCAAGAGAAGCACATGAAACCCAAATTCTGAGGGGCTTGGCTTCTTGGAGCGAGGTACAGGGTCTCCCCCGTGGCGTAAGGAGACTTTTTACTTATTCACTTTCAAAAGCCTGCATCCTACCTGCCGATTGGCTTTTGAAAAACTTCATGACACGCTGTAGGATGACCGGAGACCTGTCCCTTCTTGTGTCAAGTCACTGGACGTCTCCCCTGTGCCGCTGCGGGGGCTCGTAGCAGGGCACCCCGGTGAGGCTCTAGTGTGTGCTCGGCTGAGCGAAGGCAGTTCACCTTGCGTGCCTATACCTCTGAGCAACAGTGGGAAACCAGAAACTGAAATCATTAGCCTAGCATGCTAACCCGTTCATTGATTTCTCACCTGGCCTCGATAGCCTTCGGAGAGTCCAATGAACGAAAAGAAAATTCTCCTGGTCAATTTTTTAGAAATAAAAAAATGGAATGCACCTGCACCTTTGGTTCCATCCCTAGAGGTCCTCAGGGCTCACGTGTCTTGATACTTTAGGCATACTATGGGAAGGAAGCGCGTCTAAAACCAAACTCTCACCTTTCAGGGGTTTTTTTTCTGTTCTTCCAACAGCTCTCTTTCCAGTAAGCAATCTGTGTCTATTTCAGGAGCCATGTCAAACACCACTGGCTTAGTATTAAACCGGAAGGGGGGAAGAAAAACAGCCAAGGAAGATCCTGGGCTCATTTTAAATATTGTCTTTTACAGAGCACTCTGTGTGCTTCCGCACTTTCTCACTTTCTGAACACGCTGGCTGCCGGTTGAGGCAAAAAGAAGGGATGGTTTTCAAGAGATCATTAAATCGTGGTAAACATTCCCAAATTTCTCCCACTCCTGTCCATTCATCTGCATTACGGTGTGCCGAAAGCCGTTTTGCATGCTTCTGGGAACCCAGCATCGTGTCTTTGGTTAACAGTTCGTGTCATCACCACCCAGGAATGAAACTTTTCAAATCAAGGAAAATTTCAAATGCTGCAACTGAAATCAAGTGAAATCTAGGGCTAATTTGTGGTGGAAAATCATTCATATAAATTTATAGTCTTGAAAGAAATTATAGGGTAATTTTTTCCAATGTTAAAATTTTAAAAGCCATAATTTGGTACAAATTAAATTTTAAAGACATTATAAACTCCTACAAATGGAAATTCACAAACTAGAACAGTATGGAAAACCCAACTCAGTGTCAAAAATACCTTTTAAAATCCAGCAAATCTGTACTTTCTAAATATCTAGATTGGAATAATGAATAAATATTGGAATTCCGACTTTGATATCGTATAGTTGACCTTCAGGTTTCCAAATATAAACTGTTTATGAGAAAGCAAGGAAAGTGTATGCCTATATTTATACATACATATTCATTTAGGTGTATGTATATATACACAAACTGCAAAGTACATGTGTATGCATATATGTATATGGAAAGAACTTGTAAATTGCATTAATTGCAGTGAGACTTTTTAGTGAGGATTTTCAACTCAAGTAATTGGAAATGACATACTTAAACACCAGTTATATATCCTTAAGGACAGAATCATGCATATGGTTTTGCATCCCGTTGGTTGCAATCATAACTCTTGAGGGTGACAGACGCTTTGAGTTTTTATAGGGCCGGAAGTCACAATTATCATTTCAGCATTGTGTCCGGTGATACCGCGAAAGACACAAAATCCGACGATCTTTGGGATGTCAGTAATTGAAAACAACGGCATTCACCTTCAGAACAGGAGGCGAGTGGCCCCAAGTTGCAAAAGGACAGGCCTATCTGTATCGTGAGGCCAACCCAGCCACATGAGCCACTGCGCGTTAATGAGAGTTCTGTCACAGACTGAGGACAGACTGCCCTTTGTATCTTTTCAAATTATTCATACGTATCCATGGAGTACGTGCCGCCTGGCAGCTTCTTCGCGGATGTGAGTATGATGCACCATGAGTGTTTTGTAATCTCGTACTTGCCTGCCAGAGGAGAGCATTCTAATACCTAAGAGACGACTGGGTAGGCACGGACATCCTAAATTTTCCCGTTACTTAACACAATGAAATGTGTCATTTCGTACGTCAAATTTTCTCTTCTTCTTATCAAGTCAGAATAATAGAGTGGAAAACAAGTCACAGGCTTTATAGTAGAAAACTGCCTGGGTTCCGATCCCAGCTCTGCCAGGAGCAGCGGTGCTCAATTTCACCAGTTCTAAAAGGGGAACAATCGGGGGCGCCTGGGCGGCTCAGTCCGTTGAGCGCCCGACTTCGGCTCAGGTCATGACGGCGTGGTTCATGGGTTCGAGCCCCGCATCGGGCTCTGTGCTGACAGCTCGGAGCCTGGAGCCTGCTTTGGACTCTGTCTCCCTCTCTCTGTGCCCCTCCCCCACTTGTGCGCTCGCGCGCTCTCTCTCTCTCTCTCTCTCTTCCAAAATCAAATAATAAACATTAAAAAATTTTAAAAATTAGATAGGGACAATATTAACTGCATAGATCAGTTGTGTCAGAAAACAGTGACTCTGAAACCCGCCTAATCATAAGGAAATGCATTATTTCTCATCACCGGAAACCCTGAGGTAGGGCAGCCTCTAAGCAAGGTATGTCAAAGATTGGCTCGACTTCTTTGTGAATCCATCTGTCCTCTTTCCTGTTTTGGCTTGGCATCCCCCACGGTCAGAGCAGTATGTCTGTAGCATATCAAGCCATCACATCCAGACAAGTCAATATCGGATGAAGAAGAGGGACCATTTAAAAAAAATTTAATGCATATTTATTTTTGAGAGAGATAGAGCACGAGAGGGAGAGCGGCAGAGAGAGAGGGAGACACAGAATCCGAAGCAGGCTCCAGGCTCTGAGCTGTCAGCACAGAGCCCAACACGGGGCTCGAACTCACAAACCGTGAGATCATGACCTGAGCCAAAGTTGAACACTCAACCGACTGAGCCACCCAGGCGCCCCGAAGACCATTTTATTGGTGTCTCCTTTTAATGAGGGAAACTCTCACAAAAGAAGACGTCCCTCAAGTTTCCTTGACCGGAATTGGATCACACGTGCACTTCAGATGATCACCCTGCGAGCCTTAGACCATCGGGATCTGCTCCTGAGCGGACAGCGGGGCTGACCGTCTTCTACCACATTACATGCAGGGGCGGGGGTGGGGGGGGGGTGGGGGGGGAGGGGCTAGATATCGGAACAAACTGGGAGTGATTTTTGGCAAGAAAAAAGAAAGAAATGGAAGCGGAGTGGGACAGTGACTGGGAAGCACCTTCATGGGGTGTTCCGACTAGTAGATGAAACCACACATTACGTGAAGTCCGTCCTTATGTGTCTGACATGAAGTAAACACTAAAGGAATAAAAGCTAGCGATAGCACTGTTGTTGTTGCTGTTATCATTACGCCCGGAGGTGAAACCGAATAGGAACCACGGTTGGATGGCTGGCATTCAAAATGAACATACCTTGATTTTAGTACTCACTACCTCCATGGTCTAGACTCTACCAGGGATTGGAAGACGTTTTCCTCTAAAGGAAAGTAAATATTTTCGGGGAACACGGTTGTTTTTTGCCACCTACTTTGTTTTGTTTTATCCAACCCTTTAAACGTGCCAAAACCATTCTTAGCTCTCACGTGGTACAAAAAAAAGGCCCCAGGCAGGTTTGCCCACCCCTAACTTCAAGCCACTACTCTTCAGTTTCTCTATTGCCCCAGTTATCGCACCTGTAACATGGACATCATTGTAGTGTTTCTTTTGGAGGGTGGCGGTGAGGATTAAATGACTTATGTGCACAAGCCAGAACCAGGACTGACCCACGGCACCCGATAAACATTAGTGACGGACATGATGGCGGTACTGGTCGTTTTAACGCACCGCACGGGTTCATCTGGCAAGTGACAAACACAGTCAGAGGTAGGACACGCCAGCCACTACAGGTGAGCACATCACAAGCTACTAACAAATTCTGTAGCGTTAAGGGATCTAACGAGTGACGCAGAACTGGCTTCAAGTGAGAGGAAGCTTGGCACACTTACGAGCCCGGCGGACCCAGGTTTCAATGCTGAGTCTACCACTTGGCAGTTGTTGTGACCTCGGGAAAGTGATTTCCCCTCTCTGTGCCTCACTTTCCTTGTCTATAAAAAGTAGATACAAGTAAGGCCCGCCTCGGGATTGACCTGAGCCCGAGAAGAGGATGCATGTCAAGAAATTGGCACACGGGAAGAGCTCAAGGGCAGGTGCTATCATTTTTCATTTACTTTTCATTTATATTAAATGCCTCTGAGGCTTTGTCTCCAAAACAGCCAGGCCACTATGTGGGGGAAAACAGCAATTGCTGAGTTGTGATTTGACTAATATTTTTGACCGCCATGGCCAACCCAATAACCCAGAACAACCAACGTATGTAGAAAAACAAGAACTGACTGGGTAATTAAGCCTTAAATGATGATCCAATAGCCCCGTGTATACACACAGCTTGATTATGATTTCTTTCAGTTATGTACTGCCTCTCTTAATACATCTGACAGGAAAATGATTGAATTTTAATTATTCAGTTTTAAAGTTTATGCCCAGAGGCTACGAAGCTTCAGTTTAACTCTGAACTGAGTTGATTGGGCATTCCCACCCCAACTAGGCTAATACTCAATTTCACCCTCTTGTTCTAGGTGTCTGCTGATACAGATACTAATTTGAGGCAAATCTCAGGCTCCTAATGAAAGCCATCCAAGCCCGGAACGAGAAGTCACACCATAACGTGAGCATGATATCGGCAACTTGAAGACACTGGCATGGGGGGCAGGGATGTAGTTTACAAAGAGATTGAAAGTACGAATGTATAGTTACAGTTTGCCTTCAAGTATCAAATTTGAGTTTCAACCGAATATGGACTAACATTGCAAGACTACCTACTTGCACCACACGTGGTTGAGGGAACTGAGTCACAGAGAGGCCAAGCAACTTATCCAAAGTCATATATCTAATAAATGTATGAAGGAAGACTGAGTCAATGGGCACTCCCTACCAATTGCCCATTCAGTCTTTGTGCTGAATTGATGATATATTAAACTGTCGACTCTCAAATCCTCAAAAAAATACTCAGGGAGTGTCCCATTTATAACTCTCTTGTTTTAGTCTGTTTAGCCCTCAAGGGTGAGAATAGCTAATATTTACCAAATTAGTAGGATTAGCTATTCAATAAGAAAACTTAATCTTTTTATGGTCTGTAGGTTCCTAGAGGGTGACAACCATGTCTGCCTTGCTTACTGCTATAATCCCCAGTGTCTAGAGAAATGCTTGGGACATTTTAGATATTCAATACATATTTCTTCGATGAATGCGAATTTGAAATCCTCGAAAAAGGAACATGAGATTTAAACTTCTGACCTTGACTCCTTCACAATGAAGCATCAGATATCTGAGAGTTCCGGAAGCAACCCAAGGCCCGCTCACTTGACCTCTGGGGAGTAGATTGCTGAAAATCCCAGCTGAGCAATGCTCCAGCAGACGTAGAATTGTCCCATAGCGAATGTTCTGATGCTCCACTCAGATCTCCCTCTTTCAGACCTGAAAGATTTATTCCTCCAACTGCTGGGAGCATCGGCTGTAACGTAGCCCTCAGTTGTTACCTCTCAACAGAAATTGCCTCAGTTGAAGAGATCCATCTTGCCCCAAATCACACCCCCTCCCTGGGGTAGCCCGTATCCAGTGAATAATCACTGAAGTGGTACAAAATCTTGGACCCCTTGCCCAAACTCAGACAACCCTAAAGGGCCATCCCAGCTTCAAATCACCTTATAGCATTGCTTGAGGCCTTTGTTGAGACTCTGTCACAGAACAACTTCTCCCTCTATCCAGTCCTGATTCTTTCCCTTCCTTTATCTATTTGTGTCAGCTTACTGGAGAATCCAACCTACCACAGATCCCACGAGTCTTCCTTTCCTCGCACAGGCGCTTTTCCCTGGCACTCCAAGGCCTCCCCTGCCCACAATTTATGGACAGGATATAGCCAATCGCACAGGCACAAATGGGAAGAAGGAAGGTTCCTCTCTTTCTTGTTAGATCCAAGCACCGTTGGGTTAATAAATTCCCTCCCCAGACACCTAAGAAATATTTTTCGAACTCCCCTCAAGTCAAGAGTCAGCACATTCTCCAGAAGGACTAAAGATGTAGTCTTAAGTGGCCACGGAAGCTCAATATCCTTTTGAAGTCCCAAGTCTTATTCTAGAAATATTTGTGAATTTGGCATTCAAATCAATAATATGCCACGTTTTTCTCGGTTTAAAAGTAATATCCCCACCAATGTTTTTACCTGAGTAAAATTAATTCTCCAAGAAAGTGAGCATTATTCTTCCTGTGACTTTTTAAGCAGTAGGACATCTGAGTTGAAATGTGGCCTAAGGTCAAAACTCCTAGTCAGCTGGTAGAGAGATACAGGGGGAAATACAGCATGCCCATTCTGACTGGTCAGTTTTTGTACCTTCCTGGTTGTTAAGTATTTTGAATATCATCCCCACCTAAAATATATGGCTTTCAAGGCGATTGGGCTATATCACATTTTGTCACAGCAATTGTTTTTAATTCTCTTCCTTGAGCGTTTTTTTTTTTTTTCCTCTTCCTCTTGTACCTTTCTTCTACCTCTCCTTCTGTCTTACCTCATTCCTCCCTCTCCTCACCTCTGGCCTCCCTTTCTATCTTCATTCCCTATCTTCCTTTCAGTTTTTTGCTCTCTGTCTACATATCTTTATGACTCCTTTTTAGGTTAAGTTTGAAATAGGCAGTTTAGTCATGCTGATGCAGGTCTCATATTTTGCATTTTATTAATATTCAGACTTGGAATTATGCTAAATCCTCCAGACATTGGTTTCAGAGAATCCTGCTTTATTGAATCCAAAAGCCTTGATCAATTAATCCACAAAGTTCTGGGTTTTTTTTTTTTCCTGGTACTATGATATTTTGGCTTGATTCCTGTCCAACAGGCCAAAACCCAGCAAGCCTAGAACATTTCTCATGTCCTGGTTGAGCTCAGATGAAACATAATGCAAATTTTAAAGAGTTATCATGTAAACACCTGAGTAGCTGTTGTATCAATAATAGTTATAACAACATTACCAGTAAAAACAACAATAATAATAGCTAAGTTTTTTTTGAGTGCTATTATATACCTGGCAATGTACCAAGAGGTTTTCATATGTTAAACCACTTAACCCTCACAACTAATGAGACACGTACTATAATTTTGCTTTTATTCACAAATGTTGGCAATGAAGCTTGGTGAAGTTATGTCTTTTGCTGAATGTCACACATCTTTTAAAGTGATGAAACCGGGGCGCCTGGGTGGCTCAGTCGGTCAAGCTTCCGACTTCAGCTCAGGTCACGATCTCACAGTCCGTGAGTTCGAGCCCCGCATCGGGCTCTGGGCCGATGGCTCAGAGCCTGGAGACTGCTTCCGATTCTGTGTCTCCCTCTCTCTCTGCCCCTCCCCCATTCATGCTCTGTCTCTCTCTGTCTCAAAAATAAATAAACGTTAAAAAAAAAAAGTGATGAAACCAAGATGTGAACCCATGTAGTCTATCAATAAAAGCACCTTTTCTAGAATCTTCCAATATTGCCACAGCAACATCACAGGGAACCCAATGTCTATGGCTATGTGCCACCTTTAGTACAATGATGATAGATTGTGGTGTTCTGTATTCTTCCACATACTTATATATACACACATGCAAACATCTATACTATGAGTAATGCATGCAATTACAGAGACCCCCACCTAAAAGAAGTTCCTCATATTCTCAGCAGGTTGACTTCTCTGTTTGTCCTTGGTACTACCATAGTCTCCGCACCTTCCTTTAGTGAGGAACTGTTCCATTATATTCAATCATAGTTTATACCTTCCGTTTGACCCACGACATCATGAGCTCTTTTCAGGAGGTCTACTCAGTCCATCCTGGGATCATCGGATCTTAGCATTATGCCTGTTCCATACGAGGAACTATATACATGAAGAAGTAGCAAGAAGGACAAAAAGAAGGCAGTTACTCTTACTAAAGGTGGTATGGAAAGATTTGCAGATGAGATGACATGCTGATTAGGGGTGCACTGAGTATATAGGAGCAGAAAGGACATTACAGGCAAAGGGAATAGACTATTTCTAGGACCCAAAGAAAATGTGAAAAACTCTGAGGGATGGAGCACAAGGTGCATAGAAGAGGATGCTGTGTGGCATCCTCTGGAGACGATGAGCATCCACTGGAGAGCAGTGTAAGGAAACCGACAATCAGGCTGGAAAGGTGATTGGGTCTAGGCTGCAAAGAGTATCATATAATAATATGTCAAGGAAGAGGAGTTAAGACATTATTGGATATTTGATGGGGGACATGGAAGGGTTTTAGAGATTTTACATAGAGATTGGCAAGCCTATTTTAATTTTAAAAAGATCATATGGAGAATGGAGGGGACTCAGAAGGGAAACGAGAAGAATTAGGGACTATTACAGTCATTCAGATGAGAGAAGATGATAGCCTGAACTGGGTGGTCATCATACAGATGGAGAAAGGTAAATTAATTCAGAATTGAAGAGATAAGTAGGTAGCTGATAGGTGAGGAAGAAGGATAGAAAGAAGGGAGGGAGGGAGGAAGGAAGGGAGGGAATGAAGAGAGGAGGCAAGGAATGGAATTGGCAGAATGTGGAGGAGAATAGATTGGCTATGAAGAAGAATTAAAAGAGTTCAGATTGAGTCTGAAGAGTTCACAATGAATCTAAAGCTTAAGATGAGGAATATAGGAAAATAATATATTCAGGGAAGAGCTAATACATTTGCTTTGGTGTGATTTATATGCATATATATAATATTTATTTATTGTATTGAAATTTATTATAATTTATAATATGTTACATTTATATTTATATAGAATTGATGCACCAATTTTTCAACCACAGTTGAAACACATAGCTTAAATTTTTCATAAAATAAAAGCAATACTATATATGACCACCAAGTTCTTCAAACCCTTCTTTTGACTGTCAATTCCTCTTACCAGAAATGAAATTTATTTGGAGCAAGGTAGTATTTTAAATTATATTTCCTGAACAGAATCATCTATCAGATTGTGAACAGATCATTTTACTCCCTCAAAAATTGTCTCTTATAAAAAAAAATGCCTCTTATAACCCTTCTCATTCTTCTTGCACCTTATCAGGGAGGCTTTTCCTCTGTACAGATTACAATTCAAATGCATTGTTTGCTAATTCCATATAACGTTGGACGTGTTATTGCCAGCATTTTTTATTACATTAAACCAACTTGCAATCATACATACTTGAAAAATTTGTGAGTAACTGAAGTTTGATTCTCTTTCCTTTGCAGTTGCTTTTTTCAGATGCTTATTTTAGCCTTTTGCTCTTCCTTAAAATTACTTGAACTAGGTTTTGAAATCTAAATGCATTCAGGGTCTAGGCAAATATGCTAAGTGAGCAAAGCAGGCCAGTTATAAGACACTGTGGAGTGGAGGAGCCTGTAGTGAAAGGGGAAGTAAGTCTTATTGAATGATATCTAAAAAGAGAAGGAGAAAGCAAGAAAACTAAAACACTATTCAAGCAGAATCAAAATATATTTGCTGGCAAATTCCTCATTTTTCACAGTGCTTTCATCATTATACATAATAGGGATTTTCGTGGCATGGATAGTGTCTCTGCTACAACCAGAGACTATCCGATCTTGACAAGGGGATTAGGTATAAAACACCCTAGGTATGAAACATGACAGGCCAGTGAGGAAGGAAAGAAAACTGAACTTAAATGGTGCTGGAACGAAGCTAGGACCAGAACAGGGCTAACAGCATGAGTTTGGCTGCAGAGCTGACCACGTATACGGTTATAGCAACCAAATCACAATATTCGGGCGGGGGGTGGGGGGCGCGGTACATGATTAACTCAGTCAGGAGTGATCAGTGGTGATAGTCAATAAGGCCTGATATGATGGGTAGGGCATGGCAATAGCCGTTATGCGGCGTAATGATGCCGAATCAGACCAGCACGCGTCCTGGGGGTGGGGAGGAGTCCATCTGGTCAAGAATTTAGGCTTAAAGGAAACGAGAGGCAACTCTTCAGGGAAGTTGGCTTACGTGAGATTAGTAGAGCATCGAGGCTTTGAGGAAGTATCCCAGGGCTCTGCACACATTTGTGTGGACTCAGAGTACAAGTTAAGAAAACAAAGAAGGAACGCTGTGGAATGGGTTGGGCATCGAAGAAGAAAGGTGAATGGCTCTGAAGAAGTGAGTACTTACATACCCAAGACAGACATCCAGGCACATGAGGTAGCAGACAGGAACACTCAGTTTTGTTTGGAAACATGAGATACCTGATATCTCGCCAGGCTAGTGCCCTCCAGACTCAGAGTGGGTGGGGCTAAACCTACAGGTGAGGAGCATTAGGGGAGCAACTCATGGGGCTGGGGCTGCAGCTGGGGAAGTTAGAGAACGACATGTCCTCAGTTGCTGTGAATGCGTCCTTGCTCTTCACCTTGGTAAAAATGCTCTCTTTGTCTCCTTGGTGTACACAGGATTCTCTGATTCCATTTTTTTTCTCTGAAATCGTTGGACTTTTCTTATGAAAGCCAGATACAACCCCCAAGACATATCCCAACTCCTGGCATGCTAGCCGGGCAGGAGAAGAAGCTGTTACAGATGACCTGTGCTAGGGTTATGGGGATTGACCCAACTTTAATGCTGGGCTCTGAGGAATGTAGTATTCAGTGAATATGGTAAACTCAGGGTTCATGTGAGCCAGTGATGATATTGACAGTGCTTTTAATATAGGGGGTAGGGCACAAGAACAAGAGCCCCCAGTGGATAGTCTGCATTCCAATAGAAGGTAATTCTTAGGGCTGGGTAGTATGTCTCGTTTGGCATAGGATCCAAGCTAGGACCTGGGAACAGAAGGCAGGGTCCAGCTACTGGATGAAGGCTTGGCAAGGACTAAGTAGAGAGCTAGGGCTCCATCCAAGAGAAGAGGGAGTTTGGGGCACGGCTCCAAAGAGGGACTCCTAAACTACCTATAAAGGAACTGTGGCAGATGCCTGGTGTTTACGGTGAGGTGGATATTGGGTGCTCAGAACAGCAGGACCAGTTACAGATTCCACCCCCTGATGTGAACAGGGTTCCTAATATCCTGCCAGTTTGGCTTAATATTGCAATATTGGCCCATGACCTGGGTGGCCCAAAGCCTGTACTCCGATGAAATAGTACCCGTAGCCGAGTAGGGCTGGGAAATCAAGGCTTGACACTGATTTTACAAAAGCAAAAGAATATTTTGCATAATTACGAAAATTGATTTGCTACCAAATAGGCATATACCTAGACCTTACTATATTGAGAATTAGAGAAAATTGCATAGACTATTGCACTTTACTCTTAACCTTCACTCCCCAAAGAAAATAATTATAAATTGTAAAAGAAACAATAAAGGAACCGTGTATCACACTGTAAATTGAGTGAACCTTGGCTCACTGTTATTAGGAATGATTTAATGAAAGCTGCTCTCCAGAAGTGGAGCTTCGTAATCAACCGAGAGCAGAGACAGAGAAGAAATACTTTTAAATTGGTCACTTGACAATAAGAGTGTAATGAATGAGATCATAGAGGCCGACTCGGAGAAAGCAGTAAACTGAGCCAAAGTCGCAGACTCACAAGGAAAAGGGAAACATGGGAAGGGTCTCATTGTTCCCACTTCCTCCCAAGCATTGCTTTCCCATCCGCTTAATGGCGATCATAAAGTTTGGGTCTGTGTTTCTTGAACATTTTGATTATAAAATAAATGAAGCTCAGTAGCTTTCCTACTCTCGGTGGTCAACATCTGGAACAACTGAGTGGGGCTCTGTAAGTAGGGAAGCAAGCTTCTCACGAGGCACTTTGCTAATGATCTCTGAATCTAGCCTTTCTTCGCATTGCAGGGCGGAAGGTGGGTGATCCCTGTCTGCTCCGGTTGTCTCCTTCAAATGCCTCAAACTGACTTTTCACAGTGGCACAAAGAGCCATCGTGGAAGCTTGCGTTCCACCTGGGCGTATTCCAGATCTGTCTGTACCGCTTCCTCGCTGCTTTTCTCATTCTTCTCTCTGCCCTGCTCAAGGTCTAGGCTTCAATTTGCCGTTAGCGCAGGACCCTCACGCTGGAGACAGTTCGGGACTGTTTACCTTGACTTTGACACCGTTGAGTTACTACCCCAACTTCGCACAAGGACACCCGCCCCACCTCTAAGGACTCTGCGCAGCTTAACCTCCCCTGAGGTTCAGCTGGAAAGGAATAAGACCGCCACATTCCCCTTTACCACTAGTGGGCTCTCTTCTACTTCAGTGGCCCAACATGGTAAAAGTTGGTCTGTCTGTCTCCAGCTTTGGGTGAGTTTCGTTTGCCCCGAATGGAAAGCGCAACAGAAAATACCACAGGAACATTTGACTCCGTTTTGACTATTACTGATGCTAGCAAACAAGAGAGATTTCATTCCTCCGTAGTGACTGAGAGGCAATGCCATGCAGTGTTTACTAGCCAGCTGTTAGCCTGCACGGGTGCGGACGGACGGCGGAATCAGCAAACAATTGGCTCAATCTTCGAAACATGTTTTTGTGCCAAGCACATGAAGTTTTAATTATAAGCGCTTCGAAATACGCACGGTTATTGAATTTCCTTATTCCCATGCAGAAACAAGATAAAAAGTTCTTTTGAAATCTGATGACAGAAAACACTTGATGACAACAACACTCGTAGGAAATAAGCATTTTGCCCTGAGATGGTTATTATGCTCAACGCCAAAGTATAACAAACCAAAATGTGGCGTCCATCATAATTCCACATCTTTGTGAAGGATTTTATCAACATATGCAAAGATGACTTTCCATTGACGTGACACGTATCAGCGCGCATGGCTGCGAAAACTTCAGTTTCCCAGCTTGCCAAGGTCATCCTGTCCGATTCCCGTGTTCACATGCATGCTGGTACGTATACACTGTTCCCTGAAACTTATGTTCAGTGTCTCACTTCTCCCTGATTTCTGGTCTCAGGGAAATGCAGACGTTTGTTCATTAAAGAAAAACCGGTCGAGCCTTATTATGTACTATGCTCCATACTAGGCATATAGACCACCGAGAAAAATATGACCTAGCCTCAAGAATTTCAGTTTAGAGCCCAAAGTAGCCATGTAAACAAACAAGAGGAACACAAAGTTAAAAATGAGAAATGCAAAAAAAAAAAAAAAAAAAGTTTAAATACAACTGAAGTAGTATTGGGGCCCTCGGGTGGCTCAGTCGGTTGAGTGTCAGACTCTTGATTTCAGCTCAGGTTCGTGGGATGGAGCCCTGCATGGGGCTCTGGGTTCTCTCTCTCCTTTTCTCTCTGCCCCTCCCCTGCTCATTCTCTCTCTCTCTCTCTCTCTGTCTCTCTCTCTCTGTCTCTCTCTCTCTCTCAAAATAAACTAAACTAAAAGAAAAAAAAAGAATTGAAGTAGGTATTAAAGCATGCTTTGAGAACTCAGTGATTCAGTGGGTCAGTCAGATCTTCCCCCTTCATACCTGTTCCAACCCACCTGACCCATCTTTTCTTACTAACCATTTCCTGTAGCCCATACTTTTGTGTAGTGGCCCCAGATACTCATACTTGACCTTCTGCCAATGTTCACCACTGCCACCAGATCTCTCCACTACCAGGGCTGATCTCAAGGTTCGTGTTGTAAGTCACTACTGAAGGTCTGCAGAGAAAGGCGTGTCCAACTCTATTACAAAGCTTGAACTTCCTTTCTGGGGTGTGGTCATTCCCTGATGATATCTTTTAACTCTTTCCACAACATAAACATTTACAAGGATCATTATCAATGTATGAACCTAGGACTACCTATATTAGAGTTATTTGGGGTACTTGTAGAAACCTCAGATTCTTGGGTCCCACTCCCAAAACTACTACATCAAAATTTCTTGGGATATCCAGTCATCTCCCAAAGGAATTCTGCTACACTCTGTAGTTTGCAAACAATAGTTTAGAGACGACCTAATTTCTAGGAAGAATTTGTGATGCACAAGTTCTTGAGGGTTCTCTTAATATTTTTATAGAGATAGAAACAACAAACAGTAAAGGGCACAAATCTTAATGTATAGCTTGATGAATTTTTACATATTAATGCACCCATATAACCAACAAAATTAAGAGGTAAAACATTTCTAGAACCCTAGAAGTTTCTCTCATCCCACTTTCCAATCGATACCATCTCTTCTGTCCTATAAAGGCAACCACTATTCTGACTTGTATCCACCATAGATTACTTTTCCTTGTTTCATCACTATAGATGGGTATTACTTGTATAACTATTACACAATATTTCTTCTTTTAGGTAGGGTTTTTTTTTTGTTTTGTTTTGTTTTGTTTTTTTGGCCAGGGGAGGGAGACTTTGTGAATCTTACCTATGTTGTAATCGGTAGCAATAATTTATTATGTTTATTGTTTTTCATTGTATAAATGTAATACTATTTACACATCTACTTTTAATAGACATTTAGGCTATTTCCAGTTTATGGCTATTAAGAATAAAGATACCATGAATATTCTTGTACATGTCCTTTTGGGAACTATGCAGTCATTTATCTTGGGCATATACTTAAAATATAATCACTGAGTCATAGGGTAGATGCATCTTTATTGCCAACTTATTTTCTAAAATGGCTCTACCATTTGCATTCCCACCAGTAATATATGAAATTTCCAACTATTCAACATTCGCGTCAACTCTCGTTACTCTTCTCATTTTAGCCATTCTACTGGGTACGTAGTATCTCATTGTGGTTTTAATTTGCATTTTCGTAATAAAGAATAATGCTGAACATATTTTCATCTGCTCACTGACCATTTGTCTTTTTTGTGAAGTGCCTATTCAGGTATTCTGTCCATTTTTTACTGAGTTGTCTCAATGACATGAAAGTATTCTCCTATGTTCCTAAAAGATAATGCATATCTTTAATTCACCTGAAACTTCTTTATCTGTATCACGTGAGGTAGGGATTTATTTTTACTTTTTTCCCGAATGGGTACACAGTTATCCCAGTCCCATTCATTGAATAATTCCTAACTTCCCCAGTTATCTGCAATGCCATCCCTGTCTCATATTAAGGCCATAAAGATATTGTTCTATGTTTTTTCTAAGAAATTATATGGTTTTCTGTTTCACATTTAGGATCTAAGATTATGCGACAGAGGAAACTGAATGAATCAGTCTGATGCTTAAGCTGGGATCTGAAGGACCTAGCCTCGTTAACATGGCAAAAGGGTGAGTATGGAAGAAATGAGATACCATTTTAGATCGACACAACCACAAGTAACAGCCAACCCATGGTAAGAGGAACATGATGAATTTGATGGATCACAACGATATTGGTTTGGTTAAGGTGCAGCATGAGCCAGAGTGTTAACTAAATGAAGCCCAGGAGACAATGAGGGGCTTGATGATGCGGGCCCTTGTACACCATGTTAAAGAATTTGTGCCTCTATCCTAAGAGCAATGGCAAGACATTTGAATTTTGAAAATTGCCACACTGACTACACTGTGAAGAAAGATTGAAGGGAGAGTAGTATGAATAAAGATGAACCAGAAAGCTATGAGGAGTCCAGCTGAAAAATGATGGTGGGGGGAATGCGCAGGGGAAATCGTGTAATTCTTTCATGGGTTTAGGCCAATAAGTTTTTTTGATATATCCAACTGGAGGTAGTTAGATAAATAGTTCTGAAATTCAAAGAAGAGACTTCCTTATCTCGAATCATTCCACCATGTCCTCTGTTATTTCTACTACCTCATTTATCATCATTTCCTCCACAGACTTAACTAAAACCTTAACCCTTAACTAACAACCTTAACTAAAAAAAAACTTAGTTAAAACCTAAACCCTTAAGTAAAAACCTGAACTAAATCTAAACCCTTGGAGCTGACATATCCCTTTTCTTTTTTAAAAAATGTTTGTTTATTTATATTGATGGAGAGAGGGAGCTGATCATGAGCCAGGGAGAGGAAGAGAGAGAGGGAGAGACGGAGAATCCCAAGCAGGCTCCATGGTCAGCACAGAGCCCGACGTGGGGCTCGATCTCACGAACTGTGAGATCTTGACCTGAGCAGAAATCAAGAGTCAAATGCTTAAACGACTGAGACACCCAGGTGCCCTGACATATCCCTTTTCAAGTGAAGGCTCTTCCACACCTATTGCAGGATAGGGAGATCAGACTGGCGTCACCCTTGTTCTCCATTACTATAATCAGATCTTTATCCTTCCCGTAATATAAAATACTCTTGCTTCTTTGAGGTATACATCCAACTATATATATATGCCTCATTTTGTCACCGTTATCTACTCACTTTGTTCACTCTATTCCTCTCTACTCAGAAGTTTTCCTGCATTCTGGAAATGCATTTCCAGCATTTGGTTTCTCAGTTCCTTAACCTCCTTGTTCTACAGAAATGTTTTTTTTTTTCCTTTAGCCATTCACATTGTCGTAATCTGAGTGTTTCCATGACCTAAATATGCTTCGTTTCTAAAGTCATCAGCTCAAACACCCTACTCAGTAAACAAATTTCTGCCTCACTATAAATCCAGTTATGCTATAAGCACATTGTCTTTCTTCTCGAGTGGAAGCTGTTGAATCTTTCACAACCCCCACCATTCGGATATTAGAATTGAGATCAATGTCCACTAGTTCTATAAGACTGCTTTCAAAACATTATTCCAGCTTTTTAAAAAAAAGTTCTCCTTTTTTAAGACTCACGCCCTCCAGTTAGACCATCTTCTCCAGCTTCTTGTCACTGAATCCAGAAGTTTCCCCCAATGATTCAGTCAAGGCAAAGGCAGCTGGACAACAAGCCTACTGTTTATCTCAAGCCTTGCTCTCCTCCTTCTATATCCATGTAGACGAGCTGTTCAATACATTGATCTCTCATTTTCTTGACATCCAAGGTATTCCTTCTATACTCTACTTCAGCTAACTGTACAGTCACACACCGGGACCACTGTTCAGAAATATTCCACCTCCCATTCCTCCCAGCTTTTTTACCATAACCTCCAGCTTACTCATTCATTTACTCTTTTTACTATTGTTCTTTGAACTTCTAGGCACTTCAAATTCTTAGTAACCTCTCAACTTTCTTCCTATTAGCTCAACCCGTACCTCTTAGACTTTATATTGCCTGTAACTTCAACTACTCTTCAAATCTCCCTTTCGTCACATACATCCGACAGTATCTTAACCTTGGATAAGCCTAAATTTCACCTCTGCTTTTGCCACCAAACTTTAAAAAGCGACAAAACTTGGCTGATGGTAACACTAAAATTAGTGGTTACTAGCCTCAACTGAACCCACCCACTAAGGAGCAGCCCTACTGAGGTTTCTCTAATCAGTTTGCTCTTCCTTCTCTACAAGACTACCTCAACTCCTTCCCAATTTCCGGAAACTTCCAACATCACAAATCTATCCTGTATGTCTCCAAGCAAATGAATTCACCTTCTACAAACCTACCTATTTCCATACCCACTTTTTCTTCATTCCTTCCAGTTGGAATTGAGGTGTGCCTCCTCACATCTCACGTTGTGCTTGGGATTTCACACCCTCCCACGTTTCCATTGTTCCTGTATTTCAACCTTTCCTTCTCCACTGAATTGCTCCCATCAACAATTACATATTCTTAATTTTTACCTGCCTTTTCTTTTTTTTTTTTCCTCTTGACTTCACTGCCTCAGTCAGCCCTAATTCTCTCATCCTTAGGTACAAACTTCTTCTCCGAAGAGTTGTCTAGGGGTGCCTGCATGGCTCAGTTGGTTAAGCGTTCAACGTCGGCTCAGGTCACGATCTCATGGTTCATGGTTTCCAGACCCCTGTCGGGCTCTGCGCTGACGGCTCAGAGCCCGGAGCCTGTTTCCAATTCTGTATCTCCCTCTCTCTCCAACACCTCCCCTGTTTGTGCACGCTCTCTCTCTCGCTCTTTCTCTCTCTCTCTCTCTTTCAAAAATAAATAAATAAACATCTAAAATATTTAAAAAAAATAAAGAGTTGTCTATACGCACTGTTTCAATACACCTGCCATTCACTCTTTAACCAAACCCAGTCTGAATTCCACTCTGATCACTACAATGATACTGCTCAAAATAAGGTTGCTAAAATGAAACCTATTTCAGTAAATGCAGTAGATACTTTTAGTCCTCATGCCATTCCATTTCTCAGTCATACTTTTGTCAGTTGATTCCCCACCCATCCATCCTGAAAGATTCTCTTCCTTAGACTTCGTTGATACCAACCTCTCCTGATATCCTTCCTCTCTCTTACCCCTGAATGTGTACTTCCTCTTAGATCTGCCCTATACTTTCTTTTTTGTTAATTTTTTCATATTTATTTTTGAGAGAGAGAGAGAGCATGAGCAGAGGAGGGGCAAAGAGAGAAGGAGGCACAGAATCCAAAGCAGGCTCCAGGCTCTGAGTTGTCAGCACAGAGCCCAACATGGGACTCTAATTCACGAACCGCGAGATCATGACCTGAGCTGAAGTCGGCCGCTTAACCGACTGAGCCACCCAGGTGCCCCTGCCCTATACTTTCTTCACTCACATGCTTCCTGGATGATATTCTCAAATCTATGGTTTTAATTAGCATCAGTATTCTGACAACTTCAAAATGTTAATGTCCAATAAAAATCTCTCTCCTGTATACCAGGCTCATATAAATAACTTCCGATTGGACATTTTCCTATTGAGTTTTCATAGTTCTTAAACTCAACATGATAAAATAGAATGTCCTTTCTGTTACCTGAAGCTTGTTCTTTTTCCTGTGCTCTTACTCACAATAAAAGATAAAACATTCTACAAAAGCCAAAATCATGAGCCTTATTTTGATTCCTCTCCTCACTTTATTATGTTCCATAGATTTAGCACCTATGCCTTGTATCCACCCATTAAACTAAATCTCCACTGCAACACTCTTACCCAAATAATTGTTGTGTTTCTCATGAACTACTGAAAAATCCCCAACCTTGTCTCTCTACAATTATTCTTGCCTTCCTTGTGTCCCTTTCACATATGCCATGCATAATGACACTTAACAAATGAATTCTGATCATATATATTCCCATTTCATAAAATAAATAATGCTATTTTAGTCTAGAGTCTACAAATGCAACTTTTTCACCAGAAATTGATATCTGACTTATAGGTAGACTGAGCTAGATGGCCAGGTTCCTTTCTTACCCTTTATTTATTTAGAGTTAGAAAATCCTAACTCACAATTATAGGGTATTGGTAACTGCTGTAAGTATTTCACGGCTCTTGCCAATTGATCATGATATTAAGGATGAAATGAGGGCCCAGAAATTATGGAAACACGTCTCAATAAAAACTATTATCAGTGAACCATCAGATTCAAAGTTGACAAGCACATTGCACTCAACAGCTGGAACATTGGATATTTCCATTTGTCAGAGAATAGGTTCCAATTCTAGCCTCTGGATTCATTTCGTTCTCAAAAATATTCTACATGTTCTGGTAAAGCATTTAAGTGTAGGTTTTAACTATGTCTAATGATATGTCATCAGTTTCTTTCTCCAAGGAGTTTAGGAAGACCTTTAGATTTGGGGAAAGAGCCAAATTCTTGGCAATCCTTTCGGAAACTGTTTGCACTTAAGACATTTTGATAGGTTATCCACAGCATTATACATAACAATGTTTTTGTCCATGAAATCATAGGTTTATATTCAAGTTACTGCATATATCACTCTTCTGGTGTGAAGACAAGATTTTATTTCATCTTTCCTTTTAAAAACGTGTATGTACTGGGGCGCCTGGGTGGCTCAATCAGTTAAGCATTGACTTCAGCTCAGGTCATGATCTCGCAGTTCATGAGTTTGAGCCCGGCATCCAGCTCTGTGCTGACAGCTCAGAGCCTGGGGCCTGCTTTGGATTCTGTGTCGCCCTCTCTTTCTGCCCCTCCTCTGCTTGTTCTCTCTCTCTCTCTCTCTCTCTCTCTCTCTCTCTCTCAAGATAAATAAACATTAAAAAATCTCGTATGTACTTATTTTTCCTCAAGAGTAATCATACTTCATTATATAAAAGTGTTCTTTTTTGGGCCATTTCTATGCCCAGCATGCAGAACACATGCATTCAATGGCCATGATTTGATCACTTTCACAGTTGTCACTAAGTTGACTCAGGAGGTATAACTGTTTTTCTGGGATTCCAGCAGTTTGTGGAATAACACTCAGGTGCCAGTTCTTTATTTGCAAAGCAAACTGACTTGCACGCAGAGCTGGTGCCCCTTCAAGGAAACTCCCAATGCAGCCCTTCTAGTCTTAATTATGGGTTAAAAGATAATCATTGACCAAATGAGAATTTAAAATTGTCTTCCTCTAGTGGTGTGGGTTTTCGGTGATAAAACAAAAGGTGGTCTAGCATTTCTGCCTGATGTGTGTATGATACAGAGGCAGGGGGCTGGTTCATACCTTACATATCAGTAAAGCAAACTTTAAAGAAAAACATCTTCCCGTTTGATATATATTTGGTCTTCTACTTTGTGTGTCATTGACATCACGTGATCTCCTGTGTTCTCTATGATGTTTTGCCCACCTGGAGTTGCTAGACTGGATCTAGAGGGGAATTTTTTCTAGGGCTAGTTTAGCCCTGCTACTAAGGCTGACCATTCTCGGATCTCTACTACCTACCTACCCTGGGTTTTCAAAGAAGTGTCTTCACTATAACTGGTAGGAATTAAAATGTCTTTGGGAGCTTTGTAAGTTCAGCTTGTATCTCCCCAGAGGTTGGTTTTTGCTTGGATCCTCAAAGAGTTTCACCCTAAACATGCTCAGGTTAGTAGTCATCCAAATACCTTTCTAGCCCTCTTTCTTGCACCGCTCCTCATTCTCTCGTATCTCTCCCAGTTCTAGCCACCTCAGTCTCCTTGAACAACTGTATCTGTTTCCTGAACTCAGCAAGGCTTCTAAGTATTTCTTGGGTTTCCCATTGCTGTATGATAGACTAGAAATTGCCTCCAGATAGAAATTCATAGAAAAAGTAGGATTCAACTTGTCTCTTTCCTTTCTCTCAGGGCTCATACTCCTGTGCTGCCTCTTACCTGCTGTTTGAAAACAGTTATTTCATATGCTAGTCCCACTTCTCTAATCATTTATAACAGGGGTGTAATTCCCGTACCAGTTGTCCTTCATGACAGACACCTGTAGCTGATTTTAACAGCTTTCTCCAGAGTGCCAGTTGAATCTCATTGTAACTATTTTGCCATGATGAGTGTGATGTTCAAAGATGCTCATGTATTCTTTGTGTTTCCTCTGGCTTAAGTAACAAAGCTGTCCATATCCTTCAGGATACGTTTATGTCAGATTTAGTTGGGGAAATTCTGGTTTACCAGTGACCTCACTACGTTTCGTTTGAAAAGAATACAAAACTGTTGACGGCTTAGCAAAGTTTGTAGCAGTGAATATAAATAATTAGAGGAAAATTTATCACTAGTTGAATAAATCTAATTTTTAAAGTATTTTTTTCATTATTTTCTAATTCCAATTTTCCTTTCTGGATGCTTTAGTGAAACCACCACATTCACAGATTTATGTCCTCTTTCTTAAACTCCCAGATACATGTTCCGTATTTTCACTGGAGTCCTAATTTCTAGTTATGTTTATGATGTTATTCTGGATTGTACTGTGTATATTACCATTTTCATCGCTACATTTACAGTTTAGTACATTATTTGCAGCCTGGTCCACTTTTTTTTGAACTGGGGATATATCTAAATGGATTAATTACAATGAAAAAGGCATCTATTGCAGACATTACTAGCAGTATTAAAATGATATGGCAGTATATTTCCATTTACAGAAAGGCTGAAAAGTCTGTGCCGATACATGTGAGAAATGAATTACCTTCTTAGGGATAATGAGTTAGAAGGGGGACTGATGAGGTTTATGGGATGCTAGTGGCAACGTATATCTTAATATGGGTGCTAGTTGTGTGGGTGTATTTACTTAGTAAAATTTCACTAAACTGTTCAAATACATTTAGTATTTGCTTTTTTATTGTATGCATGTTATGGATTGCAAAAATGTTTTGTTAATGACATTCAAGTGTGTTAACTGAGATGAACTGTGACTGTTAAATGAAGGGTCATTAAGATCAATGCAGTCTTTTACATGGGAAAACTTTAAAAATGTAATCATGACATTTGAAAGAGATTTTCTGTGAAATCAATCTTACTTTAAAATTTTTACTTCATTTATTTTCCTTTGAAACCACTAACCCACTTATGGAATAGTTAACATATATACAAGGCAACCAGTGTTCCATGGACCATACATTGAAGAATTCTGATTTAAAGAATGGGTTTTAAGTACTTTGCTCTCTGCTAATTTTGCCTAATGCAGCAATAGGATTTGAATAACCTAAAGTAATCAACAGTGTTGCTTAGCCAATAGAAAGAATGCTTATTTCTGAAGGGCATATTCAGTATTATATTCCTATTAAATTTTTGGACAGATATTAGTTATGCAGATATATTTTGTTTATAGTTAAACTGAGAGATAAACTATTTAACTTTTATATATAATTTTGTATTAAGTTTATTTATTTTGAGAGAGAGAGCACATGCGAGCAGAGGAGAAGGAGGAGGAGGAGGAGGAGGAGGAGGAGGAGGGGAGAGAGAGAATCCCAAGCAGGCTCCACACTATCAGCACAGAGCCTGACACGGGGCTTGAACCCATGAACCGTGGGATCATGACCTGAACCAAAATCAAGAGTCAGACGCTTAACTGACTGAGCCACCCAGGCATGCCACTATATAATTTTTAAAAGAAACGTATGAATACGGCAAAAGGCAAATAATAAAAAAACCTCGTGAAGAAATGCACGTGAACTCACCCTTCAACCCTCCAATTCTATTTTTACCCATTAATTTATTAAATGTATTAACACCTGATATGTGTCAGATATTTTTCTAGGAGCAGAAGTAGATATATTATATCATCATTGTATGATTTATCACCTTTAATATTATCTATTGACATCCAGAGATAAAAGAAAAATAAGAATATAGCTCACTTAACACTACCCTGGCTTAGTGAAAAGAGCTTCTAGGAGTTAACACAGTTGAAGGAGACTTTGGAGTTTGCACAATGCTGAGAGAGACTTTAGTGAAAACAGTACACAAGAAAAAAATTAGTGAACTTGATAATATAGCAATAGAAACCTTTCAAAACAAAATACACAGGGAAATGGGGGGAAAAAAGCCACATTGTCAGTCACCTGTGACAATAAAAAGTAGCCTGACTTATGTGAAATTGAAATTCCAGAATAAAATAATACAGGGTTTGGAAAATTAACCCTGAAATATTCTCAGACTTGATGAACATTATAGCCCCTGAGATCCAAGAAGCTCAAAACCCAAACAAGATCATGAAGAAAACAGATAGACCAAAGCATATAATCAAATTGTTGAAAACCAGTGATAAAGGTAAAACCTTTTAAAATAACCAGAGGAGGGGGCGCCTGGGTGGCTCAGTCAGTTGATCATCTGACTTCAGCTCGGGACATGATCTCACGGTTCCTGAGTTCGAGCACCACATCACGCTCACTGCTGTCAGCACAGAGCCCGCTTTGGATCCTCTGTCCCCTTCTCTCTCTCTACCCCTCCCCTGCTCACGCTCTTTCTCAAAAAAATAAAATAAACATTAAAAAAATAACCAGAGGGAAAAAATATATTATGCATAACAAAATCAAGGCTCAAAATGATAGCCAGCTTCTTAGAATCAGTGCAAAATACATTGGTGTGACGTCTTTAAAGTATGAAAAGCATACAATCCTCTCAACCTAGAATTCCATACCCAGTGAAAACTACTTTTCAAAAAATGAACACAAACAAAGACTATAACAGGAGGAAAAAAAAAACACTAAGACAATTCATCACCAGCAGCCACCAGCCCCATCTGTTTAGAGACCTTCACATTACTGAGATTAACCTCCAGGAGCTAGACTAGGTGCCCACAATAAATATCAGAGAAAAGTCCCCTTGTGCTTCGGGCAGGAGGAAGGGAAAAGAAAGCATTTTAAAATATACCAGAGCATTCTGGTATTTGTGCAAAGGTTTGCCCTCGGAGGAAACTACTTAACCAGGGCCTAACCTGCTGGGGTGTTATCACAACCTGTATCACCTAGGGGAAGGGAAATAAACAACTCCAATTCATTCTAGTCAACCTGCCCCATCTAAGGGGGGAGGAAATTTAAGAAACTCATGGGAAGTTCGCAGTCCAGAGCATAGGCTTACTAAAAGACTGAGAGGCAATCACAGGAATCGAGAACACTTCCCCTCCCCCACACCTCACCACCACACTACTATCGAAAAAAAATAGTAGATACACAAAAGATAAAGAGGACTGAGAATTATCCCAAATTAACAAAAGACACCAAACCACAGATCCAGGACTCCTAGAGAACACCAAGCAGAATAAATTAAAAATCTCACCTAGATATTCATATTCAAATTACAGAAAAACCAAAGACAAAATCTTTAAAGAAGCCATGGGGTCGGGGCGGGGGGGGGGGGTGGACAAAAGAATTTACCTATAACAGAACAAGGATAAGAATTACATCCAATTTCTCTTCACAAACTATGCAAGCAATAAGAGAGTGGAGTACAGTATTTAAAGTGTTGGGGGAAAAACACAACCTAGAAATCTGTATTCAAGCAAAATTTTCATCCATTACTGAAGGACAACTGAAGTGGTCAATTCATCGAGAGGACAGAGTTTCCAAATAGAGCAAAATTTGATAGAAATGAAAGGAAAAATAAATCCACAGTTTCAACTGGAGATTTCAAGAACGCTCTTTCAATAATTGATAGAATGAATAAACAAAAAATCATGAAGGAAATTGAATATTTGACCAACACTATCCATCGACTTGACCTAATTGACAATTTAGAACATCTACCCAACAATAGAAAAATATACATTCTTTTAAAAAATAATGAAATGTTTATCAAGGCAGACCATGTTTCGGGCCATGAAACAAATAGCAATATATTTAAAAGCATTCAAAGCATGAAAAGTACGTGTTCTGGCTATAATTGAATTATAAATCAGTAACAGAAAAATATCTGGAAAATCCACAATATTTGAATGTTAAATGACATACTTCTAAATAAGCCATGGGTCAAAGAAGAGATCAAAAGAAAAATTAGAAAGCATTTATGTATTAGGAAAGAAAGTTTCAATTCAATGATATTAACTATCATGTTAAGGAATTAGAAAAAGATCAAAATAAACCCAAAGTAAGCAGAAGAAAGGAAGAAATAAATATAAGGTAAACAGTTGGTCAGTCTGAAGATAGTATATAGAATTTCAGTACTCGTGCAACTTTTTCTGTAAGTTTGAAACTACATGAAAGTAAAAAAAAAATATTTTAAAGATAGGCTTTTCCATGTTAGTCAAACGGATTGTCCCTTTTTACACTGTACCGATTTACTGAAAACCTTTCCCCATTTTCATTCACTTCACATTTGCAACCATGACTCTCTCCTACAGGATTTTGTTTCTGTCATCTTCTGGGGCTTTTAATTGTCCTTTTGTTGTTGTTGTTGTCAAAATAATAATATTCCTCCATCATTCTATAATACTTTGTTTTTTCATTCTTACTGTTTGTTTCATATAGTTGTCTTTTTCTCCTGGAGACCTTTCTTTTAGAGCCCTCTGCAGTCTCCTTTTGCTTCAAACTGGACCAAGGTTTTTCTTGTTTGCTCTTGATTGTTAGTATTGCATTGTGGTCTGAAAATGAGGCTTATAAAATTTAGACTTTTTTGAGTCTGTTAAAGTTTTCTCTTAGTTCAACAACGTGATTCCTTTTTTTTCAAAGTCCTATAGGTATGTCACCTACACTTCAATTAAAAGAAAAGTTTTCATTAAAAAAATACAAAATAAAAGTCCCACAGGCATGTGGGGAAAATATATATTGTTTGGTTTTTAGAAAAATTGCTGTGGTGGTGCCTAGGTGGCTCAGTTGGTGAAGTGTCCAACTCTTGATTTTGGCTCTGGTCATGATCTCATCGTTCATGAGATCGAGCCTCACGTCAGGCTCTGCGGTCTGTCAGCTTGGGATTCTCTCTCTCCCTCTGTCTCTGACCCTCCCCTGTGCTCGCTCACTCTCTCTCTCTGAAAATAAACATTTTTAAAAAATAGAAAAACTGCTCTCTTCTCATTTCTTAAATCAACCTCATACTTATCTAAATCTTTTATATCATTATTGATTTTGTCCTACTTAGTCTGTGTTAAAGTCTTTCAATGCAATTGTGTTTTTAATCAAATTCTTGATTCTTAAAGCATTTTACCTTATGGATTTGGCTCATATATTGTTCTGAGCATAATACTATTGGCTTAAAATTTCATTGTATCTGATATTAATATTGCTTGCCCCACTTTCTGATTTGCATTTCCCGAATATATGTTTAATCACTTCTCTATTTTTAATCTTTCTATACCATTTAATTTAGGTGTTTTCCTTGTGAGCAGTACGTTTAATCACAACTCTTTTTTAGCAGGTCAATTCCACCAATTCGCATTTATTGTAATTACCAATGTGTCTGGTCTTGTTTCTAAAACTTTAGTTTTTAATTTTCTATTTAATTAGTTTTTTCATTATCTTTATCTTTTTCTGAATGCTTCATTTTTTTTTCATTTGCCTTCTTGTTCCCCTGCTACCAATTTCAAAGAGGTACCACATAGTTCTTCTGTACCCTAAACCAACACACCTACTTGAAATGAGTATTGATATATTAATAGACAAAAACTGAAGAATGACTATGTATCCATAATGCACTGAATTGACCCTTTACATATTTTTATCCTTTCCCCAATTCCTATCTTTGGTGTCATAGATTTGAAATGTGCTTTCTAAGTTATTTTTTTACAGAGCTAATGTATTTTCTCCACCCAGAAATTCCTCCTTAACATTTTCATGATAATTCACATATACATACATTAGCAACAATTATTTGATTTTATTTATTTCAGTGTCACATTGCTCCTCATATATTTAATCTTCCCCCAACTTGTGTTTTTTCTGATTCATTTTTCACTAAGCTGGAGTGGTTCCTTAAAGTCGCGTTATCTTTTCTAAACTCTGGCATATCAAAAAATGCCTTTTTTTTTCCTTTCTCACATGTGAGAGATAGATGTGAGGATCAAATTCTAAAATCAGAGTCCTTTATTCTTACGATTATGTAAATAAAATTCTACTCTCAGAGCTTCCACTGTTGCGGAACAATCTGAGTCACTTCCTTCTTTAAGTTACCCATTATTTTTTCTCTTTTTTTTAATGTTATTTTTCTCTAGAAGCTTATAAGATTTTGATTTTATCCATGAAATTTTTAAGTGTCACCAGGAGCCCCAGGGCTCCTGTTATTGTTGTTAATTCTGTCTGGAGGTCAAGTGTATGCCTCTCCCTCTAAAGAACGCAAATGCACCAAGATGGCATAGCCATCAACTGTAAGCAGGGTCAAGTCCAGACACACAGTCAGCATTAGGGAGGTCTAGCACTAGGCAGCCAGTCTGAACCCTGGCACTGAGTTGCAGCAACTGCATTCCTGGAGGTTTGGGGGGGGGGGACAAAGCAGAACCCTAATCCCTGACCCAAAGCCCCAGGAGACCAATGAGAAAGGAAACAAGTTGGGAATAGATACATAATGGGTGTAAAATATGGATCCAGTTACTGAAACCAGTGTATAAAATAGCAGAGTGATGACCAGGGTGAGCAGGCAATGTCACAGAGCCGTAGCATCAGTAAACAAGGAAGTGCCCTTTCAAGAATGCAAATGTCCTGGGGCGCCTGGGACGCTCAGTCAGTTAAGCATCTGACTTTAGCTCAGATCATGATCTCACAGTTCATGGGTTTGAGCCCCACGTTGGGCTCTCTGCTGTCAGCATGGAGCCCATTTCAGATCCTCTGTCCCCCTCTCTCTTCTGCCCTTCCCCCACTCTCTCTCTCTCTCTCTCTCTCTCTCTAAAATAAATAAACATTTAAAAAAAGGGTCAGTCTCAGAAATAAGAGTAATCTGATTCCATTCCTGCTATTCTTCAAGTTCAGATTTAATTAGTAGGTTTCATTAGAAGGTATTTTCTACGTTTTTCTTCCTTTTTTCCAGAATATAGGTGATTAAAATTCATGTAAGTCAAGATCTCCGCATGCACCTTAGTTTAAGCCTCCTCATCATTTCACCAATAGTAGCTGAAGAAGTGATTTTCCAAAAGCTTATCAGAGGGAAAGTTAGCCTCCACCCCAGGAAATTTGTGAGCAAACCAAATAGAACTATTCTCAGATAGCGAGACTATGAGACAATAAAATTCGACCACAGAGATATACTGAGTCATCCTCAAGAGACTCTAAACTCCCAGGTTCTTAGGCTGCAGGTTGGATGCCTTCGCTGCCTTGGAGGGGAAGTGACATAGCCATTTCCACTCTTACTTCATTGGCTAGACCGGGTCACATGTTCCCACCGAGGTGCAAGGGAGAGTGGGAATGCAGTTGTTCCTATGAGAGGCGACGTTAACGTGTATACAAAGGCAGTCGTCCCCCCCAGCGAGTGTAGAAAAGACACCCTGACACTGAGGCTGAAGGTCAGACACGGGACTGGTAGTGAATTCACTAAAGTTATGCCCATCAGCAGGATTTCTCTTGGCAACACCAAAGTGTCAGGTTGTGCTTTCCATTAAAACACACACACAGGGGCAGCTGGGTGGCTCACTTGGTTAAGTGTCCCCACATCGGCTCAGGTCATGATCTCATGGTGTATGAATTCGAGCCCCGCGTAGGGCTCTGCACTGACCGTGCAGAGCCTGCCTGGGCTTCTCTCTCTCTCTGCCCCTCCCCCACTCACGTGTGTGTGTGTGTGTGTGTGTGTGTGTGTGCGCGCTCTCTCTCCCTGAAAATAAATAAAACTTACACACACACACACACACACACACCCCTACTTGACCCCCCCTGACACCAGCAGTATACTTTCTCAACAATGGATTGCAAATGTTAGGGGTTTTTTACTTAATTTTTTTATTATTTTTTTAATGTTTATTTTTGAGGAAGAGACAGAGCACAAGCAGGGGAGGGGCAGAGAGGGAGGGAGACACAGAATCCAAAGCAGGCTCCAGGCTCCGAGCTATCAGCACAGAGCCCGACAGGGGGCTCGAACCCACGAACTGCGAGATCAGGACCTGAGCCCAAATCGGACACCCAACCGGCTGAGCCACCCAGGTGCCCTGCAAATGTTAGGTTTTAAGCTTGCACATTGGACCGCCGCTTGCCAAGGCTGACATCTACAACTCTCTTGAGTTTGTGATGTTAGATACGCAGAATAATAGTACTGGAGCCTTAGAAATAATCAAAATGAGTTAAGTGCAGATGTTGTTAAGCACCCTTTAGAATCATTGTCTGAAGTTTGTAGCTCATAGTTTTCCTTTAATTAAACTCTGCTTGCTCTATTCGGGTGTTTAAATTACACAGAATATGATGTTCTGTCAGATGCTCTTAAGGTTAATGTAGAATTTCCCTCACTAATTTCCGTCTTTCATTCAACATTTCTGTTCTGCTAACACAATGAGATGCAGTGAAATGAGGTTCCTTTCTTGGTGCTTTCTTAGCAATGTGAAGAGCACGGTGCATGCAATGCATGAACAGAGAATGAATTGTAAAGAAAGTTACTGCAAAGACATCCAGAGCCCTCATTTCTTGTAACCCTTCATGTTTGAGAAATTGAAAGACTTTCCTTGAAAAGGTTCAAGTGCTTCTACAAACCTGAAACCCCTCATCCAAAGCTAGCTCTCATCTCCGAGCAGGAGACAACGTGCACCTAAAATCATCAGACGAGGAGAGAAACTGCGGTTTGGGGCCGAGATAAACAGCAGGCACTCAGCTTGCCTTTGAGGGTCCTTGGTACACTTCTGGGCCCCAAAGACAGTGACTTAGCCAATTGGACAGTGGCTAAGTGGGAAAAGGTGAAGTCCAGACCATACAAGATGAGTAATTAAGGGAGGAGAAGGAAGATCTTATACCCACAAGCACTGAAGAAGCCGCAGGCTTCATGCTGAAGTGAGATATCTTGTCGGTGTGTTAAATTTGAGGGCACAAATGAATGAGCTTGAACTTCACGGGAATAGCGATGAGAATTTTTGCTAAGCCTCTCTCTACTAATCAGCATAACAAGTGTTTTTATAATTCTATCTCTTTTCCATCCCCCCCCCGTTTCCTTTTGTCTTAATTTTTTTTAGTTTATTTATCTATTTTGAGGTGGGGAGGGGCAGAGAGAGAGGGAAAGAGAGAGTCCCAAGCAGGCTCCACTCTGTCAGCACAGAGCCCAACGTGGGGCCCGAACCCATGAACCGTGAGATCATGACCTGAGCCGCAATCAAGAGTAGGATGCTTAACCAACTGAGCCACCCAGACGCCTCTCCCCCCTTCTATTTCTTATCACCCCTTCCTCTTCTGTTGCGCTTTCTTGCTGTGACTTTCTGGATTTCCTTCTTTGTGAGTCAGCCTCATTGGTGACCAGAGGCACCAGACATGATTTAGCCTGGTTGGGAGTAATCAGAGTAAAGCCGTCACTGAAATTCTTCCCGTCTCTGAAATTCTGTATGACCCTTGACACACCTCATTTGGATGACTAAGTGCTTTATGGGAAAACATTGAAGAAGTGTTCACTGGGTCTTCTAGAGATGCTCAGGTACTCCATGCCCCGACACTGGGCCCTCTTGTGGGTCCATTGTCAAATGGGAATGAAGTGTCCCCGGTCTCTGAGCTGTCACCCTTACTGGAGCAGATGTGTCCATAGATATCCCGATGTAATTTCCGGGACCCACTTACCACTTACCCGCTTAGCATGATACTTCTCTAAGACTCTGTCTCCCCACCCGTAGAATGAGAATAATATTACCCGCCTTACAGAGTACCATAAGGAACGCATTAGGCAATTCATGTAAACTCTATGGCACGACACCTTGTCGTGTGAGCCCATAATATATATGGCAAATTATCTGCATGGCCTTCAGCTCACTTAGAAGCTCATATCGATATTCAGCAGAATATCTGCCGTGGACAGAGAACTGGGGAGTGGCGCCCTACCAGTTAACATCCCTAGGCCAAGTACTTTCTAAGGTGCTTTCCAGCTCTCCAGTTAGGTTTCTGTGGATACCGAAACGGCACAGATGGAGGCTTAGCCACCTTAGCAGCATCTGTGATGGAATTTCTGGTAGGCGTAAGTGGTTTGTTGACAACTTTCCTTCTTGGCTACTTCAATTCAGTTCAGCCAGCTTTTGGAATTCTTTTAGGTACACGTGTCTTCCCACTCAAGAAACGCATAAAACCAGGAGGTTAAAAAAAACAAAACAAAACAAAACAAACGGGTGATTATGTTGAACTTGTAGATTACCTCTACACCAAACTGATGAATATCAGTTGATTCATTCTTAACTGATTCTATGTTTTTATCTTTCTAATAAATGCAGTACTTTTTGCCCTCTGGGTGCAGATATCACTTCCAATCCAAGCCACTCAAACTCTCACTCTTCTGTAGCTTCTGGGAAAATCAGTCATTCAACATTTGTTTGAACGCCTATGTGTCAGGCGTTGTCATATCCGCTAAAGATACAAAATCATGTAAGCCGCGGCTCTTGGAGCTAAAGAGCGCAGGATCCGAAAGACCAGTTCTAGTCGAATGCTTGAAGTTCTCCCGCCCTGATTCCATACATTGAACGATGAGTCCTTTATTCTTTATGGTCGGTATTCCAGCAGTCACTCATGTCCAGATTCCCTCTCCTTTCTGAGCACACAAACCACTGCATTCCCGCTCTCCCTTGCAGCTAGGAGGGAGCATGTGGCTAAGTGTAGCCAATGAAATATGAGTGGGAATGATTACGTGCCACTTCCCTGCAAAGCAGTTAAGATTAGGGGAAAGTCTCTGTGCTTTCCCTCTCCCTGACATCGGTGGTCTGGAAGCCTCCCCCCCCCTCCCGCCTTGAAATGGTAGCATCACAAGGTAGACCATGCGCTGATCTGTGAACCTACCGTACCCCACGTCACTGCCTGTTTGTGCAGGACATGTAGACTGAGCAACTGGAAAGCCTTCTTGTGTTAAACCTCCGAGATTTTTAACATTCCGGCTATAGCGTAGTGCGGGCCGCACTTTCTTTTATTTTAAATAAAGGCTTCCAGGGGTGCCTGGGTGGCTCAGCCGGTTAAGCATCCGACTTCGGCTCAGGTCATGATCTCACGGTCCGTGAGTTCGAGCCCCGTGTCGGGCTCTGTGCTGACAGCTCAGAGCCTGGAGCCTGCTTCAGAGTCTGTGTCTCCCTCTCTCTCTGACCCTCCCCCGTTCATGCTCTGTCTCGCTCTGTCTCAAAAATAAATAAAACATTAAAAAAATTTTTTTTAAATAAATAAAGGCTTCCAGCCGCAGACAGAACATACACTCACCTATGCATATTAACTACCTTCTCTTCTTGGAACCAAATGTTTGAGGTTGAAGATTATTTAAAACGTCACTTGTGCTATATGGGGCACAGGCTAAAACACCAAGAAAATTTCAATCCTGTCACCAAATATGTCTCCGTCCTATGTGTATTTTATACACAGCAGTGCTTTTATATAATCGCTTAGCTTATTTGTTAATGCTAGTAAATTGGATGAATTATTTTTAGTATATTTAATACTACAGTGGGCACATTTTGTGTTGTGATAAATAAATCCAAGTCTTCAAATCCTTTCCAAAGAAAACGCTTTTTTACTGAGTTTTCGAGTTGAAGAATAACCTGTGTTGATAATATAGGGCTTGGTTATGAGAAGCTGACTTGAGAGTATAACACAGTATCACAAATCTCTAGATCACAAGCAAATCGAAGGTCATTTTCTCTACAGTATATTGCTGCATGGGTTATTATAAACCACTGCAACTGATTTCCCACTATTATTAAAATTTTTTAAGTTTATTTATTTATTTTGAGAAAGAGAGAGAGACAGCAGTGGAGAGGCAGAGAGAAAGAGAGAGAATTCCAAGCAGGCTCCACACTGTCAGCACAGAGCCCGATGTGGGGCTCAAACTCATGAACGGTAGTGACAGCATGACCTGAGCCCAAACCAAGAGGCAGACGCCTAACCGACTGAGCTACCCAGGTGCCCCTCCCAGTATTATTAAACTTGTACAACTACTCTTTCATAATTAGAAAATTTCTGAGTACAGGTGGTCCCCAACTTACAATAGTTCAACTTTTAAGTTTATTTTTTGAGAGAAAGAGAGAGTAAGCATGCGTGGGGGAGGGGCAGAGAAAGAGGGAGAGAGAGAGAGGATCCCAAGCAGGCTCAGCACTGTCGGCACAGAGCCCAATGCGGGTCTCAAACTCACGAACCATGAGATCACGACCTGAGCTGAAGTTGGAAGCTTAACCGACTGAGCCCCCCAGGGGCCCTGCAATGGTTCAACTTTGACTAGCGATAGGCAGTCAGATCCTCTCTTGTGATTCTGGGCAGGGGGCAGCCATACGATCACGAGGGTCAACAACTGAAACACTTACAACCCTTGTGTCTCCACACGACCCTTCTGCTTTTCACTTTCAGTAGAGTATGCAATCAATTACAAGAAATAGTCAACACTTTATTATCAAATAGGCTTTGTGTTAAATGACTTTGCCCAACCGTAGGCTCATGTAAGTGTTCTGAGCCCATGTAAGGTAGGCTAAGCTAAGCTATGATGTTCAGTGGGTTAGGTGTATTAAATGCATTACTGACTTAATATTTTCAACTTACAATAGGTTTATTGAGATGTAACCCCATTTTAAGTTGAGAAAGGTCTGTATTCAAAATATTTGACTCCTCTTTTGCAAAGAAAGAGTCATAAATGTATAAACAACTGGTAAATATTAAATAAAGTTAGAGGCATCCAGCATTTCTATATACTAATAAGTGATGTAATAAGTTTTAAAATACATTTACACGTGCATGTTGATTTCGCATGTATTGATAATTGAAAAAAGACGAAACAAAGGAAGTTCTTTTCCTTTTATTATTATTTGTTTTCAGTATCAGGTGGGGATGTAGCTACAGAAAATCAAACTCCAGGTGAAAATGGAAACATTTAGTAAAACACTTGCATGTTTGCTTCTCCATACCACTGCATGACTGTTCAGAGACATCTGTGTAATTGGTAACATCCTAAACTTTCATATTCAACTCATGAAACTTACAACCTACTTGTGTATACATGACAGGAAACTAGAAAACAATCCACAGCCAAGCTCCTACCTTTGTTAAAGTCTTATTCCCTTGCATCCAAGTAAATTCTATGCTTAGGGGTCTCTCTATATGAGCTCCTTGAGTTTTGCCCAGTATCTGTCTCCACCCCCAGCACATCCCTGTCTCACCAAAGTATCCTCTGCCCTGGACCCAGTAATCTTCACCCCTTCCATGGTCCTACATTAACAGCAGGTGTAATGTCCAAGCTCCTAATCATACTACTCAAGTTCCTCTGGAACCTGGCCCTGGCTACCTCTCCAGACTCAGCTACTCTCCTGTCCCCAACAAAATACCCCATGTGAGGTTTATCAAAGTGTGATCCCCAAAATGACCATATGAGATCCGGCTTGGATGTCAGCACCTCAGGGAAGCCTTCTCCAAATCCCCAAGTAGGATTGGATGCCCCTCTTTGGTGCTCATTCCCTTTACAGCACTCAGCACAGAACAATTGTCTTTCTCTTTGTCTGTTTTCTCCATAAAGCCCAGGAGCTCTATGAGAGCAGGAACCCTTGCCTCTTCTCTGTACTTGCCTACTTCCTAGCCGTGATCCTGGGTGTTATAGAATGAGGAGGCAACATGGAATTGTGCCTTGCTAACCATTTGGTAGCTGCAGGCATAAAACACAGGGCCGATGGTGTGCTGGAACCACATCACATCAGCTTGTGAGAGCCAGCTATGCACAATTCTTCCCAAGTCTTCATATAGTGACATCCATTTGGTGGCTTGAAAGTATCTATGGTAGCTGCAAATGCCACCCAAATTGCTACACGGTACAAATCATGTTTATTTTTCCTTCTAGTGATCTGATTGTTTCCATTTACATTCACATTGCTGCAAAAATATTCATGTCTACTTTGGTGAAGTGGCAAATGGTGCAAATATACCACAGATTCAAGTTAGATAAGCTCAGCTACATCAGGATTTGAAAACCAAAAATAACGCTTTTGTCATTTAAAATTTGATGCTTTCCCAGTCACAGCTTCACGACTGGTTTGAGAAGGATTTGTGATTTTCTTCAGTAATGACTGCCTAAGAATCTGAGTAATTGATGACTCTGTGTATAGTAACTATGTCGATTTTGTTAATTTTGTCATCTTAACAACCACATCAGATTAATTGTGCAGGAATTCCATAAATATTAGCATGTATTTTGGGGAGTGGTGGTGTTTATGACAAATGGGAAAACACATTTATTTAGTTCTAACAAAAAGCAGTGAGTCTGTACCCGACCAGCTATCTCTGAAACATCCTCCAAATAAAAGTTTCAGGCCAATAGGCCTTCTACCAGATAGAAGGGGTTTTTTCCCCAAGTTTTTATTTCAATTCCAGCTGGTTAACGTACAGTGCAACATTAGGTTCAGATATAGGACCAGATCAAAGTTTGCACAGATCTTAAAGTACCCATTTCTCCCATTGTGTTATGAAAATACCAGATGGGGACTGCTCTGAGTTTTAACGGGAATGGTTCTCTCCCTACCACTTTCCATGGCTTGTAAATAGACTCAGAAAAGGATTCAAGTGAAAAGCATGATTTCAGACTGTGAACTGTGTCAGAAACGTCCTAGAGAATCTCAAAAGCTAAACGTTTTCTATGACACAGTTTAGTAGTTCCCCAAAATCACTGTTGCTGGCCACCCTAGATGCATCAGAATCACCTGGGGAGCTGGTTACACATACATATCCCTGTGCCCCACAACAAGAGGGTCTATGGTGAGCCCTGGGACTCTATATTTTTTACAAGCTCCCCAGATAATTCCAGTCTATTGATTGTAATTTTTGACCCTAAGTCCCCTCTTGGAAACATTTTGTTTTAGTTTACAAGTTTGTCTTCCTTTTACTTTACAACGCACACTCTCAGATTTGAGTAATGGCCATGAAGAGAAGCCAGAATTCATCAGTAACATTAACAAATGGCCAAAAAAGGGTTTTACTACAGAATGCAAAGTATTGCGCTTACACGTGAGAAATGAAAGGGAAGTGGGAGCAATTATCTCAATAATTTAGCTTCTCTTCCCTGATGACCCACCCACATAATTGAAGGGCAGGTGGTCTAATCATTGATTTTTCCAGATGATTTTCCAACTCTTCTTTTTGAATATGTACAGCTATTCTTTTCCTTTTTTTAATATTTATTTATTTTTGAGAGAGAGTGTACAGCTATTCTTAAATTGAAACAACGTGGGCTTCCTGCGACGACTCCTCTGTGCAAATCTTTGCTTATTGCCACAAGACAGAACCACTCCTTAATGATTTCGAAGCCAGTTGCAAATTTGGAATTTATTGGCAGAATGGCAACTTAGTGTGTCAAAAAATACACCATTTCTTTTCTGAACAGTTTTTCCTTATCTCAGTGGAGTTTGCCTTTGCATTCACTTCAAGAATTACATGTGGATTTTAAAAGTATGTGATGGACCACACAGGAGCTATGAGTTAATACTCTACTTTAGAATGTCATTCTCTTAGAACATAAACACTTGTAACAGAAACACAGGGTGTTTTCTTTAGCGCCCATAAGTGCATAACCATTCTCACTTTTGTATTTGGTGGCACGTTTTCTTTGAAAATGATGTTTCTCTGCTCTAAAGCCATAGATTTCTTATGCTACCCTGTTGTTGAATGCCTCCAGATGTCATTATAGCAACATGTGATCTTTGTCTTAATTCATAAAACATTTTAAAAATTCATGCCAACACTTGGAATCCCTAGGAGCACCCTATTTCTGGAAATAACAATATTAAGACTTAAAATCATGGGTAACAATATTTAAATACAGGAAATAATTTGACTGTGGGTTGTGTTTTTTGGGTTTTGGTTTGGTTTTTTTCTTTTTTCTTTCTTTCTTTTTTATCTACATCAGTGACTTTATCGCCTTGGTTCTATGGTTCGAATGTCTTGTCCAGAGCCATTCATTTAATTACTTTTTCAAAACATTCATAACACAACATGGCTATAACTATACAGCTTCTGACCTTTACTGGAATTATAATGAAGATCAATTATAGTGTTTGATCTGGCCTTCCTTTCTAAGTGTTACCATTAATTCAAATTAAAATGCTATGTCAACGTGCTTCCTACCATACATGGAAACGAAGACCTCTTTTATTGACAGTAGGGACAATTTGGGATGATAAGGATAAGAGTAGATTACGTTATCTTTATTTTCACAAAAACTCAAGTCAAAGGTTAAAATCATCAGAATATTACAAATATTTTGGAAACTAAAATGAGACATAGGAATTAGACATTAGTCACAAATAAATATACTATGGTAGGGTGGAAAGAGTCTTGTTGCAAAATACAAGAGCCTTGAGTTCTAATTGACGCTAGGCTACTATCAAGCTGTGTGACTTTGGAAAAACTGTTTAATTTCTCTGAGCATCAGCTTTCTTGGTCATTACATAAGGCTATTGAATTGGATCATCCCTTCACTCTTATGGAACCCTAGTGATTTGGATGGCGGAAAGTAAAATCACTTAAAATTAGTAAACTATAGTGGTTGGAAGTCATTTCAGCATGATAGTTTGAGGCCACAGAGGGTTGGAAACATGAGAGCAAATGTTTTCAAAGATTTTATTCAAGAACAAGCTGGAAATAGTTGTTGATCATGACACTATAGAGTTATCTATAGCCCAGAATTACAGCTAGCAAGGTCCTTAGAATAAGAGCGACATATCTAGAAAGAAGCCCATAAAGTAGAAATAGTGGGAAAAAATACTTTTAAGTTGATTAAAGACAAAAATAGCACTGCGACCCAATTTGGATTCAGTTTACAAAAATAATTGTAATGCGCTTCAATCTAAAGTGGTTGTTCCTTCTGGGCAAAGGCAAAAGTTGAAAAAAATTGACAAAATTTAAAAATAGGTCAAGAACTACCAAATGTATGGTTCCCATCCCAGACTGTGAAAGTGTGAAAAATGAATCGGAATACAGATACAGAAAATGCATATATAATTTGAAGAAGAGACTCAGCTGAGAAACATGAGGTGCAGATTTAGAATCTAGCTCATCTTTGAGATTTAAATACTCATGATGGATTTCCACTAGCTGGAAATAATAGAATGGAGAGTATTTAATAAAAAGAGCCCTTTCAGAAAAATAAGTACTTAAGCAGTGCTACAGAATGACTTCAGTTCAGCACAAACACATAGAAATTTCACCAGTTTGCTTCCCTTCATAGACGAATCATCTTTTTGTTGGGTGGGAGGGGTCAAGGAGGGAGTAGCATAATTCAGTCAAAAAGTCACTGGCCAAGTTTAAGACCTACATAGATCCTTTCAATTATAAAATATCCCCTTATTTCAGGCAATGTGAAATTGTGAATCTCAGAAATACGGTGATTGGTGTACTTTTCCTCTCTCCCTCTTCCCCAGCTCATTTATTCTATTCAATACCTCCATCCTTTTGTAATTATTTCTGGTGAGAGAGGGGTCACCACTGACCCCTTGGGTCTGATCAATCCCCAACCAATCTTTGTCTAAATAGAATTTATCTTTGAACCACATCCTTAAACCTTTAAATTATTTTCATAGCCCTTTTTAGCTTCCCTCTTTCCTACTGTATAGCAGGTTAGGATTGACAACCTAGCTCTGCCACTAAATAGCTTGATGACCCTGGGAAATCATTCGCCTATGGTCCTCAATTCCCTCATCTATAAAATGAACATCCATAAGGTCCCATTTTGGTCCATAGTTTGATGGATTATATTTGTACCATCTTATATGGATATCACTTGTGTGCTTTGTTCACCGTCTTTATACTTCTGCGGTCCTTTTGGGGATTCAGTATGCATTTATTCATGGGCAACATCCCAAGAGAAGCAGACACTTTCGTGTGAACTCAGAAATTAACACAATCCGGTTATTCAAATCACACATTTAACCATTTGCTCATTCAACAAACATTTACTAAGACCCTACTAAGTGCCACTAGGGTGGAGAACTCCAAATACAGTGAAAGAACAAACAAGAAAAACGTAAAATTATAATACAGTGTGATAAGGGCTGTGACAGGGACACAGGTCCTAAAGAACAGAAAAGGAGCAAAACTTGAGAGGTTTTCTAATGATATAAAATTTAGGAGAGGTTTTTGAAATATACCACTAGTTTATCAATTTCTGTTTTGAAAATTTATAGCCAAAATGGTGAAGAGGTAGCTTTTATTTTACAGGCATTTAAATGGGAATACATCTAAAGTAAGGCTAATGTGAATATTCAGCAGGCTCACTGGAGTCAATAAATCATGTTTCTTTGAAAGTATCAACCATAAACAAACAGGAACGTACTAACCAGAAGCAATGACAAGAAGAGAGAAAAAAGAATATGTCTGCACTATCCCGGAACCACACTGAATATGCACTTTGAAAGGTGAACTAAGGATGCATTCATTAAAACCACAAAGAGAACCGTATGTTTGCTGGATTTGAGTACCTTGTCTTTTTGTATGATTAATTATTCCCGTCAACTTCAAATCTGAAAATATGGAGGGAAAATATAGGGTGCCTCTAGAGAAGGACTGGGGGAAATTCCTATAGATCTTCCCCCAACCTCATTTTTAATAAAATAACCACATTTCTCTGTTAAGTTTGTTAGCTCAGGAAAGAAAGGAGTGTGAACTGAACATTTCAATAATGTCTACAGAAGTAGAACACTGAGACAATTATCTAATAGGATCTAGGGATGGAGACTTCTAGAAAAGCAGAAGGAAATTGGCCTGTGTCACCTCTGTAAGTTGTCTACAGTGATTACGTTGCTTCACCAAACTTTCACCTCCCCATTTTACTTTCTAGTTGATCCCACAGTCCAAAAATACACCCCCTGCTGAGTCCTCATGGGAAAAGTCAGTATTAAACTGATAGGCAGTATTAAACATGCAGTATTAAAACAATCATCCAGATAATTCCAGACTATAGATCCCATCTGGGACATCTTTGAAGAAAAGGTACTTGTTCCCTTCATTTTTGTGAAAGTATAGTTTTGGGGTGTGGCAGATGCCTCTGATTCTCCATGTGACGTGTTCAGAACACGTCTGATTTCACCTACAGCTGCGGTGGACACTTTTGTGTGAACTCAGAGTCATCTCATGTGGCAGCATCCTACCTCAAGAGCTTGCCATGTTGTCTTTCTGCTTTTTTCCCAGGGCTTTCCCCAGTGGCAAGGGGATAAGAATATTCCTTCCACATACGAAAGATGTGAGATTATGATTCCCAAGAACCATCCTTAACCAATGAGAGACAAAGCCCAGTGGGTGCATTGTCCTACCTCTGTCAAGTGGACAATTCTGACAGGAATTCTGTACACTTTTCGGGAGATCCCAACATAGTTGGGACCCTACTGCCTACTGTGGTGGTCTCAATCACACATTGGTTTTTCCTCCTAACCTGACCTCCTCTCTCTGCTCCCTTACTCCTGCTCTTGGAATTAACTCCCAGGTAAACCACCTGTACTTGGACCCCTGTCTTTAGCTCTACATTCAGGAGAACCTAAAATAAGATAGTATGGTAGAGAAATTGTCCCGTGTTCATCATAGTTTCCCCTTCCTGGGTTTGAATGAAAACACCATTCACCGTCCTTCCTAAAGTACCGCTAAGGTCCCTATGACACAATTCTGAACACTGGAATGTCAACAGAAGTGACTTAATCTGTTAAAAAACATCCTCTGCAGTATTGCGACCCGCTTTTCCCCTTTCTTGGAAACCTGAGGCTTACATGTTCCAAAGAGCATAGGCACAAAATGGAGGACAGCCATCTGAGCTGAATAGGCCTTTGTTTGAATGAGAAATAAATGTTTGTTATGATAAATTACTGATATTCCATGTTAATTTGTTACTGAACATATTATTTCCTATTCCAATATACTTGGTTAATTGCAACATATCCTATACCGTATCTTAGATGGCCAAAAAAAAAAAAAAGATCTGCTTATTTAAAGTTTAGAACCAGGCACCGAAGGTACTCAAACCATGTTAGTTTAGTTGAAAGTATGAATAGAGTAACGAATGAAGCCCACCCTGTATCTATCTATATATACAGCTTCATTTTATATACATACACTTGTATTATTATATATATAGCATAGTGTATATATATATATATATAGTATCTATGTAAATGTACATATATTATGTGTATATATATATATATATATACACACACACAATATTATCATTATGTTGCTAGCAACCTGCAAGCAGGGGTAAAGTCTCAAAAATTTTATCCTTAACACACAGAATGATCTCAATAGTTTCTTAAGGACTGATGAATATTTCGGCATTCAAAACACCCTTCTAAAGAGAACTACATTATTGCTTTAAAAAATAAAAAAGCTGTCAGTTCAAATAAATATATATTTTAGGAAACCAAATACATTTGAGGTATTTTGAGGGTATGGTGTTAGCCAGTTTGAAAAAACAACAACAACAACAACTAGTCAATTCTGTTAAACCACCTGAAGGGTTTCTGTTTGTTTTATTTTGTCTTAACAAAATACCCCAGTTTGATTTAATCAACCAGTTATTTTTTTTTTTTTTGGTGCTATCCAGAGACAGTAAAATGGAATTTTCCTAGATTTATAGTTCTTTTTAATTTTTTTCCAATACTTCTGAAGTTTTGTCTTGCTTGTAATCAATGCACTATGAAGAATTTTTGAATAAGTCACTCAAATCTTAATTATTGAATCTTAAGATAACTTAAAGAATTGTGGACTTAACTCCCCTTTTGTGCTATCTATGCAGAAGAGCTTTGGCAAACCTATTCAAAATGTTAATGAAAAATGTTGAAGGATAGTAAACTGCTTAGAGAAACAAATGCTTCCAAGGACATTAGCAAAATCAACTTGAATACAAACAATGAGTCGGTTACAAATTATCCTTATCTATTAATTAAAATAAAGCTCATTGAATGTTCTGTTAGACTATGCTTTAGTGATATTATTGAAATTAGTTTAGGGCAATAAAATTTATATAGATAAAGTGAATTCTAAATACTGAAGACATTTCACCAATTCAGACTAGCCATCTCTCTAATGAGTCTGACTCGACAGGGCTTTGCAATGTCTGAAGAAAGGTAATTTGGAGGAACTAATGTGGTCTTTATTGATTTTTCACACTGCCAAGTTTTTATCTTCGGAACACTTGGGCCTTATCTGTATAGATATGTGCGTACATTTACCTTCGGGGAAATACTCAGAAGTTTCTACTTAGCCTAATCCCAATTTAGTCTCCACATCCTTTGGTTCATGGGACCATTTTTATTAGTGAGTAGTAACTGATGTGAATGAAAGTTTCCATTTTCTTCAGATCACTTGCAAATATATGTGTCTCTCCTAGTCAGATAAAAGAGACAAGCAATGTGTCCTGGACAGAGTATTTAGTTAATCGAAAATAAGGCAGACACTGTTGCACTTTAGGGAACTCTTTCTCTACAGGGGCTCTTCCATTGTGAAGGGTACGGTCCTGTCCGTATTTGCACATGCGTTCACATGAAAAGCATTATTGGAGACCAACAATATGGGCTTGTTTTGAACCTTGCCTACACGTCACATCAGTATAATCTGTGGAAGTCTTACTGCCAACATCTGCTATTCAGTTTGATCTTGGGAGTTTTCTGGCACATTGAACATGACATTTATTTAAGTGTTAGATTTGTATTGTGCTTTTCTGACCGAAAGCTCAAAGAACCAAGTGCAGTGGCATGATTTGACGCTAGACATCTGGTCTCAGTATAATCATGATGACAGGTTCCATGCAGCTATCAAATTGGAATTCCTGACTTTGCGGCTAAGGGCGCTTACGCTGAAAAATCTAAGAATCTTTGTGTTTGTTTGTTTTGTTTTTTAATTTTTGAGAGAGAGACTGAGACAGAGCACGAGCAGGGGAGGGGCAGAGAGAGAGAGGGAGACACAGAACCCGTAGCAGGCTCCAGGCTCCGGGGCTCAAACTCACTAACTGTGAGATCATGACCTAAGCCAAAGTCAAATGCTTAACCAACTGAGCCACCCACGTGCCCCTGAAAAGTCTAAGAATCTTAAAGGGGTTCAGCTTCATAAATTAATCAACATAATACAACTTGACAAAAGGCAAACATTAAAAAGGCTCGAATTCTGTGTTTCGCTACCACTTGGCTTAGCTTCTTTGTTGTTAAGCATTTTGCTCAGGTAAGAATATCTGGAAAGGGCTTACTCTCCAAAGGAAAGCAATCTTGTGTAGACTCTGGAAAAAACAAGCCAGAAGTAAAATGAATTCTATGCTGGGGCATATAAATTTACCATAAGTCATGCAAATGAGAAGGTGATGCACCTGTGAGGTGATGAGGAACCTATAATAGAATCTTCTTAGAGGACAGCAAGACAGTGAAGATTGGGAACGGGATGGATTACATAATGGAATTTCTGATTACACTTGAATAAATGCGCTGCAGAATTTTCAGCTACTGTATAGTTATGAAGTATTAGACTGTATAGCATGCGGTCTCACTCGTCGTCATTTAGGACAGAAAGTGCTCTACAAAATAATAAGCCAAAATCTACCAGTATAACTATAGTTTAAAGGACACTTTTGTGAGAGATGCTTTAAAAAGTTATCAAAAAGGCATGCTGGTTCAGGAAGGACAAAGTCATAGAGTAAAATTCTGTGACAAATGTGCGTTTGTGGAAGGATTCCAGAATATCAACTGATTCAGGAACCATACGTCTCTTAGAACCAAAAACTTCAAAAATGCAAGAATAAAAATACGTTCACCAGGACCATTCTGAAATGATAAGTAGGTAAAGGGGGGAAAGATAATGGCGTGACCATCACTGGACTTTACTTGGCCCATCTAGCATTTTCTCCAGGGTTCATCTCTGTTTGCTGTATTTCTCTTACCCAGATATCACAGTCTCTAAAATGCCATCACCAACATTATTAGTTTTAACTACCCTCCTTATCAAGATCTGTGTTGCAAGTAAGGAGAAACCAGCATGAAGTCATACCAACGCGTATTTGCATCTTGACATTTGACGTTGGCCAAGCTACTCGATCTCCCTGAAATTGGTGTGCTCATCAGAATGATGAGATGATAGAGTGGCGGTGACAGCCCCTCCATCAATAGGTTGGTGTGAGAATTACGTGAGATAATCCGTGTCAAGGGTGTGGCAGTTTCCGGCACCCTCCACCTTGTTTTTCATACCATTTCATGTTAACGGGGCGTGTACCTGAAAGGAAGTCTCTGCGTGTGTGTATCTCCATCCACGTAACTGCGTGTGAATGCCCGTGAGACGAAGGTCACCACCTTTGACACAGCACGTGTGGCCTTCCACAGCAGTTGGCCAATTTTGTTAAGGGGGCAGACTCTGAGGCCTGAATGCCAGGGTTCCAAGCTGTGACTGACTAGCTGTGGGGCCTGTATAAGGTGATCAGTCTTGCTCTGTCTCAGTCTCTTCATTTGTACTGTAGGGATGAGCATCCCCCCCCACCCCCCATCACTGGGCTCTCATGAGGATTAAGTTCAATTTTGTACATAAAGCTCTTAACACCTTCACCACACAGTTAGTGCCCGGGGCACTATCATTCGGTTTTATTATGAGCGGATACTTACTATGTGCAATACCAGAATAGGCGGGTGTATAAAGGGAGCGAGGAGGGCCCTCGCGGTTGACACGTTTAGAGAATTCATTCAACATTAATTTTTTTGCTCACGTACATCTGTGTTGGATGCTGTTGTAGGCGCCGGGGATCTGGTAGAAGGCAAAAAAAGACAAAATCCCTGCCTTCAAAATGCTGGCATCGACCAACTGAGGAATATCTTCACTATGCATCACTTTGGTAGGGGAGTCCTGAGAACAATTGAGAATTAAAACGCAGGGCGCCTGGCTGGCTCAGTCAGTTGAGCATCTGACTTCGGCTCAGGTCATGATCTCACGGTGCGTGGGTTGGAGCCCCACATCGGGTGAGCACGAGCCCTGCTTCTCCCTCTCTCTCCTCCCTCCCCCCCCCACCCCACCCCTCGTGGGATTCTGCCCCTCGCTCACTTGCACCCTCTCTCTCTCAAAATAGACAAATAAATAAAATGCAGTGCAATGATAAGTGAGAGCACAGGGAAGGGGTAAACGAAGAGAAGGGGCACTTGACCCAGTTTTGTGCAAGGAAAAGTGAGGCAAGCTTCCTGGTGGTAGTAAAGTCTATGCTGAGCCTTGTAGCACTTACTTATTGATTGAACAAGCTCTTACATAATGCCTGCTGTGTGCCAGGGGAATTGTTCTAAGCGCTTTACAAATGAGCTATTACTGTTTTAATTTCATTTAATTCATTTACTTTTCCTAATAACACCGTGACGCGGGGAAACTGAAGCACCCCTGGGTTAAGTAACTTGCCCAAAGTCGAGAAACTAGAAGGTGGTTCCATAGTTCGCCCTCCTAACCGCAGTGTGCTATGATGTTTCTCCCCCTCGCTAGGTTTTAGAAGGTGTGTGTTGGGGTGAGCTGGGGTGCAAAGGAATCAAGCGTAGGAGGAGCACTCAGTAGCCCACGGGAGCCTGGGACACGTTTGACGTCAGTGGAGTAATGGAAAGGAATCCGAAGGAAGATCAGAAAAAGACAAGGGAGAGTGATTATGAAGATTCTAGAAAGCCACGAGGGGGATTTTGTAATTTTGTATAACACGTATAGTTAGCAGTATATGACGATACGTTATAATGCCCTGTTTTTATGACGCAAGTATATTTTACAGCTTCTGATAAAGATCAAGGGACATGATTATTAGTTAATTTATTTGCGGTTTTCATGGTGATTATTTGTACTTAAGTTATCTCTGTTGTAAGTAACCGTGCATAAGGTTCTTGTTAGGAAAGCCTAGCTTCTAAGATAGTGTTGTCAAAGTTCATAAATAACAGAGGTAAAATGAATGAATCACTGAAGTAGTAATTAGTAAAAGTTTATTGTGCACACACCAAAAAGACAAGACCATTTGCCGACCAGGACTCAAACCAAAACATGGAAGGAGGCCCAGGAGTGCATTGTTATGAAGCAGCTTGTACAGTGAGAAGGCAGGGACTGATGATACTTCACAGCGACTGGTTCTAATATTAGAATTTTATTTATTTATTTATTTATTTTTAAGAGAGAGACAACACACGAGTAGGGGAGGGGCAGAGAGAGAGGGAGAGAGAGAGAATCCCAAGCAGGCTCTACACTGGCAGCACAGAGCCTGATGTGGGGCTCGAACCCACAAATAGTAAGATCATGACCTGAGCCGAGGTTAAGAGCCAGACGCTTAACCAACTGAGCCACCCAGGTACCCCTAATATTAGAATTTTCTTAAATGATAGGGAACTGGTCAGTGGTTATCTCACATTAACCTTGGGAAAGTTTAAGTTTGGCTTATGATTTCCAGGGGCATAGGCAAGAAATGACCCAAGTCAACTCAGTCTTATAAAATAAGCTAAATTAAGTTTTGTTTGTAGGAGCAAACTGGTTTTGTCAGCTCAGGGAATTTTCAAGGCTGGACTCTGTTTTTTTATTTTAACAATGGGATTGCCAAAGGGTAACCCAAATGATCAAAACAGAGCTAGCTTCCATGTTCAGGAAAAAACCTAACTCTGGTTTTCTTTTTTCCCATGAGCGATTTTATCTTTCCTCCGTATATACCCACAGCCCAGAGTAGACTCTTACTAAATACTCTTTGAATGACTGGAATTTCTACTTCATAGAAGGCTCTGGCTGGGGACGCGTACTTAGAACACTCAATAAAGTCTACAAATAAGATTTGTAACTAATGGACATTTAATAGATACTTAATAAAATACAAGCTGCTTTTGTTATAAAAGAAAGAGATGATCATGGAAAAATAATCAAGTTGCCTTAAGACGTATAAAAGAGAATAGTCTACTTCCTTCCCCCCCCCACCAAAAATGCTAATCCTAGTACCAGAAATAACTGCTAAGTTTTTTTGTGTGTAATTTGTCCAGAAATAATGTATAGAGATATAAAGTTGCACTTATCTATAAAATAGGATCATACCAACCCATACTCTAACGCAACTTGTCTTTTTCACGCCACAAAATATGTTAGGTATCTTTCTTATACATTTCCCTGAATATTGTTGTTCTTTTCCCTTCTAACATGGATGCCGCAACAGACATATTCTGTATCTGTAGTTGATCACGTGTGCAAATTTATCTGTGTAGCAAATGCCTAAAAGGCAAATCACTAAGTCAAAAGTTACATGTGCTTAAATTTTAAGAATTCCAATGTGTCCTTCAAAATACTTTTCCCCAATTGACAGTTCTATTAACACTGTGTGAATGCTTGCTTCTTCTCACCCTTTCCAGTTGTGTCCTCTCAAAACCACGTTTTATCTTGTCCAATCTGCGAGTTTAAAAATATTTTGTCATTTTGTATTGCCTAAATTACCGGCGAGCACGTGCATTTTTTAATATTCGTTCAATTCTTTTTAATATGATCTGCCTCACTCTCTCCTTTTGCCTATTATTATCAGGTTGCTTTTCCTTATTTATTCATGTATGTGAGCTATTTCAATATTAAGAAAATTCGTGTCTTATCTGGCCTGGATGTGAGAAACCTTTCTTTCCAAATATGTCACTTTTATTTAGACTGCTACAATATCTTTGTCATGCAGACATATTTAAGACTTATATAGTCAACTTAACATTCTTTTCTTTTTTCCACTTATGTTTTTTGTGTGTGCATGTGTTGGAAAGGTCTTCTCTCCAAGCATATATTTACATTTTCCTGTGTTTCCATCTGGTCTATTTGTGCTTTTTTCCATTCAAGTATTTGATCTGTGAGTTATACACTTCAGAGTAAGGAGGGAAGTAGGAAACAGGATTGACAGCTACCTCTAGAGACAGCTAGCCAGCTGCTCCGGTATCATTTCGCTGTTTTTCAGATATCGAGATATAATTCACGTATAACGTTTGTAAGTTTAAGGTGTACGATGTGATGATTCGATGCACATATATATTGTGAAATGATTGCCGCAATACGGTTGAGCTAACACACCCTTCGTCTCATATGATGACCATTTGTGTGTGTGTGTGGTGGTGGTGAGCACATTTAAGAGTTTCTCCGAGCCTCTTTCAAGTGCAAAATACAGTATTGTTAACTAGAGTCACCATGCTGTGTATCACATCCCCAGAATCGATTCCTCTTATGACTGGAAATGTGTACCCTTTGACCAACGTCTCATTTCCCTCACCCCCTAGCACCTGACAACTACCAATCTACTGTTTCTATGAGGGGAGTTTTCTTTTTTCTTTTTTTTTTTTTTTTTTTTCGTTTTTCTCTTTAGATTCCACGTGTAAGCGGGATCATACAATATTTGTCTCTCCGTGTCTAGCTTATTTCACTTAGCATCATGTCTTCCGGGTCCATCCGCGTTGTCGCAGATGGCAAGCTTTCGTTCTCTTTTACCGCGGAATAATATTTCATTGCATATACATTGAATTTTCCCACTCTTAAAGATGCTACTTTACCGCAAACTACATGCCACAAGCGTTTGGATCTAGCTGGACTCTCTGTTCTGTTCATCAGTCAGCTCATGTCCCAGAGTCAGTTTTGATTATTGTTGATTTATGCAATGTTGTAGTATAGAATCATCCTAGGTCCCCTTCCTTGCTCTTCTTTTTCAGAAGATTCCTGTTCTCGGATTTTCTTATCCAGATGAACTTTAGAATCATTTTTAAGGGGCACCTGGGGGGCTCAGTCAGTTAAGCGTCTGACTCTGGATTTCAGCTCAGGTCATGATCTCACAGTTTGTTAGTTCAAGCCCCGCATAGTTGGGCTCTGTGCTGACAGCTCAGAGCCTGGAGTCCACTTTGGAATCTGTGTCTCCCTTTCTCTCTGCTCCTCCCATACTCACGCTCTTTCTCTCTCTCCTTCAAAAATAAATAAACATTCAAACAAAATTTAGAATCATTTTTCAGGTCGTATCTACAATGATGTTAGGGTTGGTTAGAATTGCCTATAATATATTGATCAATTTAAACAGAATCAATAATTTTGAATATTGAAGCTCATTACCCAACAATTTGATGTATGTTTCCACTTGCTTAACGCTACTTTTGGGGTGCCTGGGTGGCTCAGTCAGTTGAGCATCCGACTTTGGCTCAGGTCACGATCTCACGGTTTGTGGGTTCAGGCCCCACATCGGGCTCTCTCCTGTCAGTGCAGAGCCCGCTTTGGATCCTCTGTCTCCCTCTCTCTCTGCCCCTCCCCTGCTCTCGCATATGCTCTCTCTCTCATTAAAAATAATAATAATGCTGCTTTTAAGATCCTCGGTAAATTTTTATACTTCTTAGTTGATAAGTACTGTGCATTTCTTATGATATTTATGTCTAGGTCTTTTTAAATTTTATTTTCAGGGGCGCCTGGGTGGCTCAGTCGGTTAAGCGTCCGACTTCGGCTCAGGTCACGATCTCGCGGTATGTGAGTTCGAGCCTCGCGTCGGGCTCTGTGCTGACTGCTCAGAGCCTGGAGCCTGTTTCAGAATCTGTGTCTCCCTCTCTCTCTGACCCTCCCCCGTTCATGCTCTGTCTCTCTCTGTCTCAGAAATTAATAAATGTTAAAATAAATAAATAAATAAATAAATTTTATTTTCAATAAAAACGCATATATTTCAGATGTGCAACACTGCTGAATTAATACACATATATACACACCCAGTGAAATGATTGCTACAACCAAGCTAATTAACATATCATCTCCTCACATAGCTACCATTGTTTTGTGTATGAGAGCACCTGAACTCTTTTAGCAAATGTCCAGTACTTAATTACAATATTATTAACTGTAGTCACCATGCTGCACATTAGATCTCTAGACTGATTCATCCTACATAACTGCAACCTTCGAACCCTGTGACCAGTATCTCCCCAGTTTCCCCCACCTCCCCACCCCTGGTAACACTGTTCTACCTCTGCTTCTATTTATTTGACTTTTTCAGATTCTACATATTAGTGAGATCATACAGTTGTGTGTCTGTGTGTGTGTGTGTGTGTGTGTGTGTGTGTGGCATATTTCACTTAGCATGATACCGTGCAGGTTCATGTAGATTGCTGCAAATGTTAGGATCTCTTTCTTCTTTAAGGCTGAATCATATGCCTAGATGTCTTAAATCATATAGCTATTGACGACTGAGGTTTTTCTTCCATTATATTTCATACCTGGTTAGCTTGTATATATAGAAAAGCCACTGATTAATCTTATTGATTTTGTGATCAGAACCTCACTGAATTCTCCTATTGTTTCTAATAGGGTTTCAATTTATCCTCTTGGCTTTCCAAATGAAAAACCATGCCCATGTGGATATTTTTGTCACTTCTTTTCATTTCTTTCATTTGGCTAGTTGCATTAGCTAGTCCATCTAGAAAGGTATGTGGCCATGGTAGTCTTAGCTTTGCCTTGTTCCTCATCAGGCAGTTTTTCTGTCCATTTTATTCATTTTAATACTGTTTGGGTGCTCTGGAAGGATTGCTTATACTATTTATAAGGTTATAAGATTCCAGATTTCACTCACCTTACTGTTTTTTTTCTCCTTTTGGTAATATTGAAGGTTTATATTCTTTGTTTTTGTACTTGTATTTAACTTTCTAAATTTAAGTAATATGAAACATCTATTCGCTGACTTACCAAGTTAAATGATATATGTTGGTGTCTCTTCATGGATGAGGAAGATACTCTTTTTTTAATTTAAAAAAAATTTAATGTTTATTTGTGGGGGTTTTCTTTGAGAGAGAGAAAGATACAGAGCACGAGTGGGGTAGGGTTAGAGAGAGAGGGAGACACAGAATCCGAAGCAGGCTCCAGGCTCTGAGCTGTCAGCACAGAGCCCGACGTGGGGCTCAAACTGACAAACTGCAGGATCATGACCTGAGCTGAAGTTGGCTGCTTAACTGACTGAGCCACCCAGTCGCCCCTTTAATTTTTTTTAATGTTTATTTATATTTGAGAGAGACAGAGACAGAGACAGAGCGTGAACTGGGGAGGTGCAGAGAGAGACAGAGACAGAATCTGAAGCAGGCTTCAGGCTCTGAGCTGTCAGCAGAGAGCCCGATGCGGGGCTCAGACTCACGAACGGTGAGAGCATGACCTGAGCCAAAGTCGGCCGCTTAACCGACTGAGCCACCCAGGTGCCCCATAAAGAAGGTATTCTTAAACTTCCTCCCATTCTCCTCCTCCCTTACACATCCACATTTTTGTCAGCTCTATTACAATTTTTACATTGTCAGGGTTTATGTCATTTGTCTTATGTTCTATAATTATATTCCTATCAATTTTCATGTTAAATTCCAAATATCAGTGGAATCAATTCTTGATCCCAGCTCTTTCATACCATGGCTTCTCTGTTTTTTTGTTTGTTTGTTTGTTTGTTTGTTTGTTTGTTTTGGTTCTTTATTTTGCTTTACTCTTTGGGTTGACTGGCTTTTGTGTTTAAGTATATTTTTGCAAAAGGGATTCATGAGCGCTCCTGTTCTGGCAGAAACTCTACATATGTTGTGGTTTGAGATTGTGATCATTTCTTAGTTTCATGAAAGATGGAGGTTTCTCTTCTGTCTCTTGTTCTGTTTACCATCTTGGGGAGGATTCTACTGACGGAAATAGAGTGGAAATGTTACTAACCTGTCATCCTGTAGCAAAAGTCTCCTGAATTACTGCTTCTTGATTAACTGCTTCCTCCATAAAGTGATAAGTTCAAGAATGTTGGACTCCTAGATCTGCCGTGTTCTAACCATGGAGATTGGGGATATCACTTAATCTGTCTGAACTTCGGTTTCCTGATCTGCAATGTAGGGATTATAAAAGAGTGACCACATTTTGTTTTACTGGAAAGGTTCCATGTTATGCCTGTTGTCTGAGCTTAATTATTGATAGCTGTCATTTTATTCTCCAAAGTGTTCTGAGCAGTATGGAAAATAAAATGAATGGGCATTCGAATTATCATGGTGCCTACCTCACAGTGCTGCTGTGATGATTAAATGAAACACCACTTGGTGATTAACATAGCGCCTGGCACATCATTCATTCAATAAATGCTAGTCTCTCTATTTTATCGGGATTCGTCCCCCATCCAAACTCTATATTTGGAAAGAAATGTACAGTATCGCTCCAGGAGGAGCACTCTTCAATCTAGCTGCCAAGCAGTAGAAACGTCCTGACTCTTGTCAGCCTGGAGAGTTCCCATCATGGTATGCTCTGAGCCCTACCTCGGTGGCTGATTCAGGTTCCCAGGACCAAGCCAGCTGCAGAAGGAGTCCAACGAAATTCTCTCTAGTAACCATCATGGTCTTTTTATATACCTTTCCACAGAGTAGAGGGAATACGGATTGTGCAAACTCTGCTTTTGTGCAGAAGTGAAAAGTATATGTTGGTTTCAAAATCTGAGTACACCGCAAGAGTTCAGGAAAGTTCAATGAGGGCATGAAGTAGAAATGTATGGACATTTACCTTTCCCTAGATAAACAGTGAAACGTAAGTCATCTGAATAATAAGAAACTACTTGAAACTATTTATCACTCCAATTTGTGGATATACGACTGAGAAGGCATTAGAGGTGGCAGGAGTTGGTCAAGCATCAAGGACCTCACTTCTATTTATTATGCTCATTTATCTATGTAAACCTCCTGGTGGAAATGGAAATGATTTTCCCGAAGAGCTGTGATGACTTTACTATTGTTACATAATTTGCATATCCTTTTGAATATGTTAGCATAAGGGAAGGACTGAGTTATATGGTACATTTGCCTCAAGGCAGAATATTGCTCATTAGCTAGTAGATAGGAAGAAAACTGATGGGCAAATCTAGAAATAGACAAAAGACTTCTCTATCCTTTCTTGCTTCTAGATTTTCAAAACGTATGATTTTATTTATTTTAAAGATACCCAAATAATATCATTAAAACTAAATACAGGTGTCTATACTTATGCATATGTAAGGAAAATGAACGTAAACAATTTGCATACGAGTGCTCACTACATAACTGCTTTCTGGCTTGCTCGCATTTACCATTTCCGCATATGTTTATCTCTGCTTCCCTTATTTCATGAATACCTAAATAGAGTTAAGAAGCTCACCGATGGACAAAATATTGAAAGAACTTCTGCTCTCAACTATCTCTTTTCCCCCAATTATGTAGACTGTCTCTAAAAAAGCTCACGTGTGATTCCATTTAATAAAATGCCAATATGGTCCATAAAAATTAAATTCCTCCAAATGTGCTTTGAGATGATTACTAAAAAGAATCTACATGGAATCACTTTGGTGGGTTTGCTTGAACTATTTCAGATAGAGCTATGTATTAAGATCAATATGATAAGATACCCCATGGATATATTGATTGTGGATAGCAAAATATATAACCATGTCACCCATCCCTTAAGTTACAGGCTAATTTTCATGTATTTTAAAGGATATTCTAAAAGTAGACTAATTATAATTAGTGACGTTGGCTTAAGAATCAACAACACAATAATAGAAGAAATAAGCCTTCTTCCAAGAAGCCATTGTGTAATAAGAATTTAGCATGTAATGAAAGAAGCCTTAGAAGCCAATTTGGACATGATGGGACATTTATTAAATCGTGATGAATTAAATTATTATCTATTTCTGTAAGGTATTGTGCAAACATTAAAATTTTCATTTTTGAAGAACATGTAGTAACATAAAAAGTTACGTCTGTGATGGATAGGCTCTAGGGTAGCTCCCCATCTCCGATTCCTTTTTCCTGGTGTTAACACTTTTGTATCCCCTTGAGTGTGGGCAGCACCTATGACTTTCATCTATCCAATAAATAAGGCATAGGTGATGGGATATCACTTCTTTGGTAATGTTACAGTTTGTAGCATCAGTCTTGCTTGGAGACTCTCTCTTCCTGGTTTTGAAGAAGCAATCTGGCATATTTTGAGATTTCCCTATGGAGAGAGCCACATGGCCAGGAAGTAGAAGGGGTCACCAGCAGGTGGCCAGTCTAGCAGCCTGCAAGAAAGCGACTGCCACCAACAACCACTTGCACTGGAAAGGCACATTCTTCCCCAGACGAGCCTCAGATGAAACCACACACTGGCTGCCGTCTTGATTGCAACTTTGTGAAACTCTGAAAGAGATGATCCGCTTAAGCTATGACCAAACTCCTGATCCACAGAAACTGTGCGATAACGATGTGTGGTTTTAAGTTAACCATGAACTTTGTGGTGATATTGTCATTTGGCAATAGCTAACTAATACGCTATCAAAGTATTAAATTTAAAAAGCAGGATTAAAAAATTCTATGTATCGTATGTGTCACTCAGCTTTGCTGCAGAAAACCCCCCAAAACTCAGTAGCTTACGAACACGCACTATTTCCAAGTTGCATTACATGTTGGTGGTTGCAGGGCAGCTGTGGCTGCTGTGGCTCTGCTTCATTTTCCTTTCTTCTGCTCGACTCCGTTCCAGGTACTGATTCTGGTATCCTGACTAAAAGAGCAGCCCCCGGGCCAGGCATTCCCATTTCTTGTGTCAAAGAGGAAGAACATGAACCAGGAGCTGTATGTGAACCATTCAATTGCGTTGAACACTTCTGCTCAGATGGTGTTTATATTTCATTGGTTTGTTATAGTTGTAGGACCCAAGGCCCCATCTCCTGGCTGTTAACTGGGGGACCATTCTCATCTCCTAGAGGCCTCTTGCAGTTCTGGTCTTCAGGCCCCATCACAGCATCCTAGTGAGCGGTAAGATTCCTCACATTGAATCTCTTTCAGGCATCAAATCTCTCTCCACTTCTGCTACCAGCCAGAGAAACTCACTGCTTTTAAGAGGCTCACCTGATGGGGCCAGGCCCACCCAGATAATCTTCATATTTTTCAAGGTTAGTTTATTTAGGACTTTCATTAGGTGTGCAAAAAATCCTTTCCCAGCAGTATCTAGATTAGCGCCTTGAAATCAGATCAAGCCATTTTCAAATCATGGTTCGTTCGCTTACCTATGTGTACTTTGGATAACTTATTTAACATGTAAGTATAATAGTAACTAACTCATTTGGTTGTTTGGGAGACTAAGGGGGAGAAAGTCTGTAATGTCCCTGGCAAAGCTTCTGACATAAAGCTCTCCAGAATTGGAAGCTCGAATATTGATTTTATAGTAAATTTTGCATCAAATAAATTCCTGATATTGATATGGTGAGTGAAGAATGTCAGTAGGATAGGTTTCTCTCTTCTTCTTCTTCTTCTTCTTCTTCTTCTTCTTCTTCTCCCTCCTCCTTACCCCCTCCCCCTGCCCCATCTGGAAATATATACTTTGTATGTTTTTAGTACTTGGATTGCCACCTGTTTACCAAGGCTTCATAATTAAAAATTATTATAAAAAGTTCAGGATTCCATCTGTATCACATCAGTGTATTTCTTACTGTTGGCAAGGAGGTTGGGTGCAAAAAGATATGAGATGTTTCCTTACCCGGGCTAAGAGTTTTTCTTCACAGTGCCTTGCAGCCTGTGCCAAAACAGGCATGAGACACCTGGTCTGAAATCAACTCCATCTTTTCCATAAAGGATTACGAATCATTGTCATTTCATTTCCAGGACGACTGCTTCACTTTTTTAAAGTGAATTCTTCTTGGAAATATGATCAACAATCAATGAAAGAAAGGTCCTGAGACGCCACATCAATGCCTCTGACACATGCTTTTCTAACGGTCTAACACAAAGCCAGGAAGATAGCCTAAAATGTCTGTTTCATCTTATTTATTCATGATAATAACTTTTACATCACCAAAATGAAATACTATCACAAGTTAAAAACATGAAAATACTTATGGAAGGGTCCTTAGAGATATTCAAAGCCATTACTATCATTTCTTAGATGGGGAAATTGAGAAGTAGAAAGTAGAAGGGCTCTATGTGACCAATGCCCCCCATCCAATTCTTCTCTGGAGTTATTTTTAGAGCAGTGGGGTAAATAGGAACTTTCTGACCCTCAAAAAGGTAATGACTGGATCATTATTTCCCTTGTTAACAAGATATTGTCTACTTAGGACATTTCTTCCTCAGCGTGATTCGCTGCCGACTAGGTTGGGCATATGACCAAACTCAAGAAGTTCATCTTCAATGACTTTATGTTCTACTTTCTAATCTCCTTTCTTTATTCTGTGCCCATAATAACTTCCCATACCTCACCCAATTAGAATATTAGAAAACCAGTAACCACACATTCTCTTCGGTACCCCTCTTCTCTCCCCTGAATTTCAGGAAGGGTTAAAATATACCCATTCACACTGAGATATTATTGTTTGATAAGGCCTTGGAGTCAGTTCTTATAGACATATCTATGTATTAGTAGAAGGCAAAGGAATGGACTTTTTAACTATAGAAGCACCAATCATCAATTAGGTCAATGGGGAAAGGAGAAGGAATTATTTAAGGTGGAGTAGGTTCTGGGGCACCTGGGGGGCTCAGTCGGTTAAGCATCCAACTCTTGTTTTCAGCTCAGATCATGATCTCGCAGTTCCGTGAGTTCAAGCCCCACGTCAGGCTCTGTGCTGGCAGGGCAGAGCCTGCTTGGGATTCATTCTCTCTCTCTCTCTCTCTCTCTCTCTCTCTCTCTCTTGGCCCTTCCCCACTTGCACTGTCTCTGTCTCTCTTAAAATAAATAAACTTAAAAAAAATAAGGTGGTGTAGGTTCTTATACTAGTAGAAATCGTAGACTGGAAATTATAGAGAAACACCATCTTCTCAAGCTCATTGCTAAAGCAGGCTAACATTTGGCAGGTTACAAATCTGTGATTTATATAAGCTGAGACTTTGCCAAAGGGCAGTTCTCTGGCAGCATTTAGTTTTGGACACATGCACTTTACCTCATGGGAATTGTTACACAGCCAGTTCTTCTGGATGAAGACCAAACCATAGAATGGAGAAGGATCATGATCTTTTGGAAAGAAAAATGGCTCAATCAGATAGAAGTGCCCTAAAGACGCTGTCACATGGTTGGATCAATGTTAACTGACTCTCCTCACAGATAAAGAGGGAAGGAAGCTAGAAAGAAAACATACATTTTTCCCCGCATAGGACTCTTTGGACTGTGTCTCCTCTTGTTAAGGCTCTCCTTTTATCAAGGTGCAGACTAAGCCCTGCCTCCTCCAGGTTTCTCATCTACTTCCCAAAGTTGGCATGTTGGGTTAGGGGAGGGAGCTGGCCATATTTCAAGGGCTTGACCTTGGTGTAAAGTGCCTTTCACCCAGCATTACAGTTGCCATAGCAGTGACTTACAAGGTGGCATGCTCTGTTCCAAGGTAAATAGTATAGACTGAGTGACCAAATTGAAAAAGCATGAGTGAAAAGAAATTCTGCTTCCACTTAGAATGTAGAAAGCTGTATGGAAACGTTGCATCCATCCTAATAATAAGAAAAGGTAGATGATCTACAAACCTATAGCTATTCCTGAGTTGCTCAGATCAATGAGGTCACAAAACAACCTGCTGAACTAAATTTCAGAGTGACTAGTCCCTTTGAAAAGAGACGGGACACATAAAGTGTTTTTTACCTTTGGGGGAGCATGACAGGAAGAGATAGCCAATAAAAAGCAGGTAAGAAGAACACAACTGAAATTTTAATGAATTCTTAAAGGTCTCCTTTGGGCGAGTGATTGCTTTATAATACTTGAAAGACCTAGACAAAAGAGGAGTCTGCACTTAACTGCAGGCTCTCTTCCCAGGCCTCAACTGCTGCACACTAGAGAGACTGGAGGCACTGGCACCTGGGAGAGTTCCCTTTGTTCAACTGCAGGCGTGCCTACTTCCCTGGACTCTTCTCTCATCCCAAACACAAGCCATCTGCCCCGGGAGGAAGGGGAGGAAACTCTCCTGCTCTCAGGACACAGGCAAAGTGGCACCGCTTCTGGAGGAGTGGGAGATCCAAACCCCATCTGCCTTTGGAGGAAGACTAGGAAACTTTCAGGCCCGGAAGATCAGCTCCCACTAGAGGAGGAGCCGAAAGCCCTCTTCTGTCCGATACACCAAGCAGATACATGACAGACCTTGACTGTCACCAGGAGGAGAAGTAGGAACATGGTGAAATCCCTCCCCCTGAGGTCCAGGTACACAGTGTCTGCCTGAGACTGGGGCTGGAATTGGAGAACCAAGGACACCCCAGCCCACAGCACGAGCTCTCACTGAGTAACAGGGAGACTCCTCTGTTGTACAGGCACACGAGTTCCACCAAAAGCTGGGGGTAGAGCACTGAGAAAAGGCTCCCGGTCCCCTAGAACCCGCAAGGAAGCGACCATCACCAAAGAAATGTGTCTGTGCCTTTAGGCATATGTAAACACTGAAGGTAACTATAGCAACAATAAAACCTAAACCGAGCCCAGGCCCTGACTAGATTGACTCACCTTCACGCTAACAGCCTGACAGAAGTGGCATGCACATTTTTGAGCATAAATACTGTTGTCTTATTAAGGAAATTCAAGTTAAAACCACAATTAGCTATCACGACATACCTACTAGAAAGGCTATCAATATGAGGCCCGACATGCCAAATGCTGCTGAAGATGCAAAGTGGGCAGATCTCTCATAGATTGCTGGTGGGAATGCAAAATGGTACAAGCTACTTTGGAGAACAGTTAGGCATCTTTCTTATAAAATGAAATATGTTATTATCGTATGACCCAACAATCCCACTCCCAGGCAAAGGAAGTGAAAAACATTCACACGAAAATGTCTATATTACTGGTTATAGTAGCTTTACTCATAATCACACACACACACACACACACACGCACACACAAAACCTGGAAGCGATCGAGATGTCCATCAGCTGGGGAAAGGATAAGGAAAATCTGGTATATTCATACAATGGAAAAATACTCAACATTGAAATAATACACTACTGACGTACTCAACAACATGGATGGATCTCAAAAGTATTATGCTAAGTGAAAGAAGCCAAACACAAAATACTATATAATATATTATTCCATGTATATGAAAATCTAGAAAAAAACAAAACAGTAGTTGATAGAAAGTATATCAGTGCTTGCCAGGGTCCAGAAGGCGAAAGAATGGAACCTGACTTCAGTGAGACATGAGGGACTCTGAGGGGTGGGGAGATGCCGGTGGTGGATATAATCTCTACCATAACTGTAGTGATTACATGACATTTGTCAAGACTCATCAAACTATATGCACTAAAATGAGGTGATTTTTACTGTAGGTGAACTATACCAATAAGCCTAAGGATATTTTCAAAGGAAATAAGAAGGGAGTCAGGAGGAGAAAAGTAAAGAGTTGAGACGTAAAGAGATAAAGTTTTATGGGATTTACAGCAGACAGAAAAGAGTCTAGAAGAATGCCCTATACTGTAGTTCAGAGATTTGCAGCGGCTTTTTAAGTGGTACTATTGACTCCTGTAGAACCACACTAGGAGCAGTTACCAGGGCTGTCAGCAGGGTCAGTTAGGGCCACAATAACAGTGAAGTATGGGGCGAACGTTTATGATCTCATCCATCCCCGAATCCCTGTCATGTATGTACATTTGTATATGTCATTCATGGCATTTAGTTTATATGTATGGCCACGAGACATTCCCCAGTGCCCTCTCAATGTCATACACTTTCAGTTATTTTAATTAAGAGAACTCTATAAATGCACAAGAGAATCTAATTTGTATGCAGTCATACGAATTTTCCCATAAATAAATGCACACATCTGAAAAAAGTCTTTTCTCATACACTGCCTCCTGATTTGTGGTTTGAAAAAAGAGAGTCACAAGCTCCCATGCTCTTGTAATTCTCTTATGAGATCTTTCTTGATGTCCTCAATGAAATGGTAACTTACTTGAATTTCAGTAGAGCTACCGTAAGGTTTACTAGGAGACTGACATGAACCATCTTACAATAATACTTTGAAGTATATCTCACCTTTCAAATGAGGAAGTAGAGGTTATTCACCATTAAATAACTTTTCAATGTTCATGTAGGGAGTAAGTGGCAAAGCCACGCTAGCCTTCCATTTTTATTTGCTACCTCAGCCCATGTTCTTTCTGCTTTGCCATTGAGCTCCCACATGAGGCAAGGAGGAGGCTAGCCACTTTAATAAACTGCTGTGATTCCCTCAGAAATGCCATGGTATTTCGGGAGAGAAAAAAGACTTCATTCATCAACCGATCCAACTCCTTCTTTTGACAGATGAGATACTTAAGTCTGACGAGGGGTTGGCAACCTGGCCAAAGTCCCGGGTCACCTATCGGAACCGCCCAATTAGAACCCAGATTTCATAACTCACAATCTACTACTCTTTCCAATTTCTGCCATTGGAAACCAATGACCACTCAACAAGGTGCTGGTTGGACCACGGGGAAAAGCTTGATTCCAGTGTAGCCATGGAGCTGCTCCCCTGGCAAAAAAATATTGAAGGGATTCTGGTCACCAGGGGCGCTAGGTCAGAAAATACAACCAGACAAATACATGTTGTAGAAAGAAGCTCTGTATTCATCCCCTGCTGAGCACAGGTCAGTGAAGCCATCTTCCCCATGGAACCATCTCTAGCTACCTAACAATTACACTTAAAAGAGACCTTTTAAGGAGAAGCCACTTGTTTGGTTTCTAATCTCTAGAAAGTAGGAGGATTCCCTTTGTGAGAAGCAGCTCCATAAGTTTTGAAGCAAGACAAGCGGCTCCATTGAAAACAATAATAATAATAATAATAGCTACATTTATTGACCTCTTATCATGAGCCATACACTGTTCTAAGGACTTTACATATATTAGTTCATTTTATCCTTTCCATGATTCTGTGAAGCTGGCACCGTTACTACTCTAATTTTACTGTTGAGGAAATTGAGGCAAAAAGAATCCAAGTAGCTTGCCCGAAGTCACACAGTGACAACAGATGGAGAGTCAGGCAGCGACTTCAGGTTTCACATTCTTAACCACCACACCCCACCTGAAACCCTTTGCCATAGCTGTAGTACATTGGAAGGGAGATTCAGTTGAATTTCAAATCCATTCTGCTCATTGAAATCTGCTCAGATTTCTAGTTTCCCTGTGGATATGGCTAACAGGCTGTAGCTTATGTAACCAGCCTCAAGTAAAGGAAAGAGCCAATGTTTGAAAGTTAAAAAAAAAAAAAAATTACTTTGGTTTGATTTCCAGCTCTGTCACTTGCTGAGTGGAGTCATGGTCAAGACTCAATTCTCCAGCAACAAAACCAACAGAATTTTATTGACCTTACAGAATTACTAGGTATCATTCAGAGTCCTACTATGGTTCACCCTCAAAAGGAATGATGGGAGAGGTTCAATAAAGAGACTATTTACAAGGTGTGGGCAGAGTCGAGGGGAGCTGGCAGGGGCTTCCAGCAATAGTGGGCAAACATTATCACTCTTAGGCCTGAAGAATCAAAGTGAAGGAGGAGTTATAGGAACCAAAAGAATTATCTGTGATTGCAGGTAAGATAAGGCTACCTGAGAGGACCTGGAAGCTTGAGTTGGCGGATACTTCCAGTTCTTGGTGACCATATGGGAGGAAGCCAGGGGAACAAATCGGCTGCCTTTTCACTCCTCCCTTGCTCCGATTTCTTAGTCACTGAGCCCAACAGAAGCCAGAGGGCAAAGGACTCAAGTTGTGGCCCATTCAAGGGCAGATGTCTGGGGTACCAGGTAGAGAAGGGTGAAGAATGGATTCATAGGGCACACTGATAACATAACAGGATGGATGATATATGTGAAAATGCCTGGCATGAAACACGGGCTTAATAATTACTAATTTGTTGTTTTCCTCTGGTGGTCATGTGTTGTTTTTGCCAGCTCAGTGTTGCTTCTCTCTTCTGGTAACGTTATTTTCGGTAAACACACGAACCCCAGGATAATAAGAGATGGGATGTGAAAATGTATCAGTGTTTGAAAAATCCATTTTTAGAGAGAGCTTCTGTAGCAGAGTGATTAAAAGCATGAACTTTAGAACAAGACCGCCAGGGTCTGAATCACAGTTCTTTCATTTACTAGCTGTGACCTTGGACAATTTTCTTAACCTGGATGATCTTCTGTTCTTATTTCTATGTAAAGGGGGTGTAATACTAATAGTCATTTAATTGGGTGATTTTAAAGATTCAATAACTCAATAAATGTAAAGCACTTAGCATAGTGACTGGTACAGACTAAACGAGCCTGTGTGCTAGGCTTAGTTATTATTATTATTACATGTCGTCTTGTTAGTAGACAACCAGGGCACTTGCCCACTGCCTCCACTTGCATTGGGTAGGCATGTAGCTCATGCTAGATCAATCTGTTTCTCCTGAAAAGTTGAATTCTGTACTGAATGATAACAAGATTTAAAAAACAAAACAAAACACGTTGATGCTAAAGTCACTCTGAAAGCAAGATCCTTAACAGATTGCCAAATACTTCTGGCTACCTAATCCCTGGAACTGCGTTGGTTCTTTACTTCCAGACTGATCAGGTCTTCCTTTGATTTTTAACAGATTATTATTTTGTAAAAATTTTAACAGCTTTATTGAGATAACTGTCATATGGTACAATTCACCCATTAAAGGCATGCATTTCAATGGTTTTTAGTATATTCGCAGAATTGTGCAAACAACACTACTGTCTACCTTTAGAAGACTTTGGCTACCCACCCCCCAGAGAAACACCCTACCCTTTAGCAGTCACTTCGCATTCCTCCAAACCCCTTCTCCTCAGCATCCGACAACCACCAATCTACTTTCTCTCTCTAAAGATTTTTGACAGGGGTGCCAAGAGAATTCACTGGGGAAAGAGTAATCTTTTTATCGTAAGGTGTTGAGACTACTGTATATCCAGATGCAAAAGAATGAAGTTGGAACCCTACCTCACTTACTATGCAAAAATTAATTCCAAATGGATCAAAGACCTAAGTAAAGGAAGTAAAACTATAAAACTCTTAGAAGAAAGCATAGATGTAAATTTTCTTCCTTTGATACTTGGAGCCACCCACTGTCCTTTCAACAATTTCCTTATGGAGCTTAGATTTGTCTGAAGTTTTGTTTTGTTTTGGTTTGTTTTGGTTGTTTGGTTGCTTGCTTACAAGCACAGAACTCTACCTGATAGCCCTTCTTCCCTGACCCTCTTGCAGTTAGAATATTTCTGATAAAAGCAATGGATCGTTTTCTTCCTTAATGCCCTCCTCCACATTCCCACAGTCCCACTCAGACCACATAAATACAAATTTATGGGGCATGAGTTAGTTAGAATATGTTCTCCTACGATGCAGTTGATTGTATTTGAGAAGACTACGGGTGGCTTTACCTACTAAATGGTAACTGACTAGGTTCTTTGGGTAAAAGACCACATTGCCAAGAATGTTCATCAAAGTTTTTATTTTACAATTTGACTGTCCTGTTCTTGCCTACTACTCTGAACAGGAACATTCTTCTGCCCTCTGGGGAAGCAGACCAATCTTTCAGAGTTGTTGGCTCTAGGTTATCACCCTTATTGATGCTAAATTTAGGCTTAAACTGAAGGACAGTTTCCCTCTGGGTTTGACTGCCTCTACAATGCTAACCTCTGTGGTATTTAGCTAGCCAATCTCTGGCAGTGTTTTCAGCATGTGTTTTTGCAGGGCTAAATTAAGTTGCAATGAAGTTAAAATAAAAAAAGAAATAAAAGTTAACGAGTTGTTCAATTGGCTCTGTGGCCATCAAACTCCATGTGAGGAAGCAGACAAGGCTGCTATGAATTATAGAATGTTACTGAAGAATAGAATAAGAGAATTCATCACACACAACACTAGTGACTTGCCATTGAGTGATAGTCTGTTTCTTCGGCATTCTAGTTTTACCTCCGTGTGAATTTTAATTTTCCAAACAAACCAAATAAAAATATAAAAACCCTTTTGTAAAAAAGTAAACCAGTGTGTGTGTGTGTGTGTGTGTGTGTGTCTGTTTGGTGGAGGGAGGAGGAAGGTTTGGAGGAAGAAAGCCATCTGTTACTCCCAGCAGTAATGTGACATTCTTACTTCAAGAGGGTCAAGGGAGAATACACACACACACACACACACACACACACACACACACAGATCTACAATGAACTGGACAAATGATGATGATGCTTGCTACTTTGCTCCTTTAATCATGAATGCTGACATTCTTTAACTTTACGCCTTTCCACAGTTCATTATATTAAATAAAAGAAAAGGCAAATTGCCATCCCCATAAAGTGAACGCAAGAGTGTCCTCAAGGTTAGACCATCTTGCTGAGAAAGTATACGACAACTGCCGAATTGAAGTAATAAGAAAGTAACAGTCACGACGCCTTCTGTTGTATAGAGTGGAAGATGCAGTTTCAGCCATTTGCAGGGATCCTTTGTTTCTCTTAGCGAGCCAAGGATACTACCTGCCTCAGAAAACGTCTTTGTGATATTCCAGAGGGGTGAATACAAAGTGTTCAAGTAAGAAAAATGCAGATGAAAAGGACAGCAATGAGTGCACCAATATCCATCTGAAACAGAGGACAAGCTTGTTGGCATTGAGTCCAAGCAGTAGGGTAGCTAAGGATGTCAGGTAATGCATCAACACATGTGGTAAAAGAGGAGTATGTAAAACTAAGAAGCAAACCAACCTTCCTCGTCTTCTAGATCTTCCTCAGATCCGTTGCTGCTCCTGCACTGATTCATTTTCTTCGACCTAAACACACGATGCTGCAATTCCTCATACCCAGTCCTAGATCCTCCTGCTTTGAGTCTATGTTCTTCTTAGATCATTCATTCCACTCCTATGGCTTCACTTAGGATTCATACACAGCTAACATCCACATGTATGACTCCAGCTCAGATATTTCTTGTGAACTCCAGGAAGTCTCCATCCGTTGCCTGAATACCTCTACTTGGGAACCTCAAAGGGATATCGCATTCAGCATGCCCCAAACTAAACTCGTGATCTTCTTCCTCTAACCTGCCCCTCTAGCAACCCCGTCTCAGTAACTGACACCGCGACCCAGACATTTGCACCCTCAGGTTCACCCTTGGTACTTCCCTTGCGTTCATTATCGACAGGTCATTAGTGGCGGAAGCGCCATTTGAACCAATATGTTGACTTTAGGTCTAACACCACTTCGCTGTTCCACAGAGCACTGATAGCCCCAGAGTCTAAGAAGCAAACGTTTCATGAGTTTAAACTTATTAGACCTATTTTCTCTATATTTAGTCACCGGTATTTGTTCATAATGCATTCCCAGGGGGAGGGGAAGGAAATATGTGCTGAAGTAAAAGTGTGAAAACTGGGCAGTATTCCCAGAGAGCTAATTAAAAAATGTACAAAGTTCCTAATTACCTCTCACCTCGAAACTAGATTTTTTTATCATGATGTTAGAGGACGTTGAGTGAGACTTTTCCTATTACCCCAGAAAGACGACCCGGAGCCTAGAGCTGAGGACAAAGAGGCACTAAGTACCCTGTCTTCTTAAGATACCTGCCAACAGCTGTGGCTGGACACTTCTGCAAGGGCTCATCAAATGGCAGCAAGTCTTGTCCTGGTGCCTCCAACCATCATCTCAAAACATGTCCTGTCCCAAGCTTCCCAGAATGTTCATGAGGACTGGGAAAGGGAGAGCAAGGGAATCAGAATCAAGAATACCTGTGGCAAGGATGATTGGGCTTGTGTGCGGGCATCATCCAACCAGAATGGACTCTGGCCTTGATGGGGAATCAGGGTCCCGGGGAGACCCTGCTGTGCCAGACATTGTCCCGATACTTACTAGACTGTGGAGGATATGGGGCTGGGGGCTGAGTTGGCCACTGCAGAGGACCACTGAGGGGGCAGGGGGTGAGGGGGGAGATGTCAGGTTAGTGGTTATTTGCTAGTGAATAAAGAAGTACTCTAGTATTTCAACAGTGTTTCTCAACGCGGTGGAGGCATTGACATTCAGGTATCTCTATTCTCCAGGGAATGTTCAGGCACTGCACGCGTTGTTCTTGACTCCGATTTCTTTGCGTATTACATTCAATATCTTAGGTCCCTGGACACTAAATGCTGTTTCAGTTACCCCGACAAGCAATAATGCCTTCACCCATTTTTAAAGACTCCTTGGGCGGTAGGAAAGCACCATACCGCACACGTAGAGAACCAGTTCTTGATCCTCCACACTACGGGACGATGTAAATGAACAAATCCAGGGGCACCTGGCTGGCTCAGCTGGAAGATCGTGTGACTTTTCATCTCTGCGTTGTGAGTTCAAGCCCCATGTTGGGTGTAGAGATTACTATAAAGGAATGAATGAACCACAAATCCACTGAGCTTTTGCAAAACAAGAACATAGACCCACAAAGGAACCAGCGATCCAGTGCCTTTCTTGCAGAGAATCTTGATGGCCAGGAGAAGATAACAGAGAAGTGGCAGTAACCAAAAAAAGAAAAAAAAAAAAAGGGAATACAGTCACAGCAAGGAAAGGAGGAAAGAGAGATGTGTTCATGTGTCCATTTTCCCCACTTCCTATTCACTTCAACACCGTGGAAGAGTTCAACTTTGAAGAAGGAGGAAAGGAGGAGAGAAGAAGTATCTCCTTCAGACCCTGTCTTGCCACCCCTAAATTATCAGGGTCCCAGTTCAAGCCTATGCCAAAGGAGAAGGGAAGAGAAATGCAAGTTAAATAGAGGTTGAGATTGAAACCGTAAACTGTGCTGAGTTTTAATAACCAAAAGTGACCAGATACTTATGGAATCTGTCCAAGACTTTATTAAAGGACAGGAAGGAGAGATTCAATAGAGCGTGGGTGAAGGCAGTGACTGGAGAAAAAAATAAATCCACTGCATGTTTATATCCCACTGAGTCCAGACTCCACAAAAACATGATTGCGGTGCATCTTTATCATTTCATGTATTCTAATTTTGTTCTTCTCCTTCATATTTGAGTACACATTTATTGAGTTGAAGTTTGACTGAAGTCAAAGATTTACAGCTGTGAGCGACTACCATGTTTTCTTTTCTCTCACTTACACTAAGTGTATGAGACCTATGCATCAGCGTATTTGATTTTCTATTTTCCCCTCGTTTTATTAGCTAATAAGGCCAAAATAAAATAAATGTAAAACATCCAAATAACGATACAGTAAACCCTGATGTTCACTAAGAACTGCAACACTGCTCAAGTTGAACTGATACCTGGCTGGAAACACCTCTGTGCAATAGCTCAAAATATATCGTACAGTACTCATTTCTTGGCTGTTTTATAACAACTCGGAATTCGATATATGATGGACAGTTTAGGGACTTAAGAGTAGAATGTGTTCAAGTGTGAATGAGGCAAAAGTTGGGCCATGAAATATGAATGTCATATACTGTTATTAATGCACCCGTGTGGTGCTTCGACGGGAAGGAGCAGGGGCTCTGCTTCATCAACTATCTGCACACAATTCGCTGAGTCCTAAAAATCCACCTGAAGGCCTTTATTCTTATAAATTAATATTTGAATCCCCTTATCATAGAATCCGCACCCTTCCAAGAGATGACATAGACTTATGAGTCACTTAAATTGTAAAGTTTTTAAAGTTTATGTTTTCTGACCGTTTCAAAAAACTTTGTTTATGTTGATTTTTGAGAGATGGAGTGCGAGCACGGGAGGGGGAGAGAGAGAGGGAGACACAGAATCGGAGGCAGGCTCCAGGCCCCGAGCTGTCAGCACAGAGCCCGACGCGGGGCTCGAACTCACAAGCAGTGAGATCATGACCTGAGCCGAAGTCGGACGCTCAACCGACTGAGCCACCCAGGCGCCCCTGTGTTTTTTGACCTTTTGGCAAATGGACACCATTATGAATCTGATCAAAACCACAGACCCTCTCCTCAAAATAACGAACACATATTCAATTTTGACCACAGTTGCAGTTCATGAGTTAGCTCCCAGATTATTCAGTGACCCCAGTTAGGACAGGCTGTACTCTACAAATAATGCTGCCTGCTCTTCTTTTGATGTGTGGTTGATGCTCTGCCATTGGGAGACTGGGGCTGTGTTCCCTCCCTTTAAACCTGGGCAGACCGTTGTAATGGCCTTGTGGAACAAAAGATGAATCTGGAAACCTACCTTTCGATATATACAAAATTAACAGAAAATAAATCAAAGACCTACAGGCAATAGCCAAAGCGATAACACTTTTAGAAAAAAAGCATAGCTGTAAATATATGTGACCTTGGGTTAGGCAGTAGTTTCTTAACAACTAAAGCACAAGTAACCAAAGAACATAAATGGGCCTTCATCAAAATTAAAAGATTTTGTGCTTTAGGGACACCTGGGTGGCTCAGTCGGTTTAGCGGCCGACTTCGGCTCAGGTCATGATCTCGTGGTTCATGGGTTTGAGCCCCATGTAGGGCTCTGGGCTGACAGCTCGGAGCCTGGAGCCTGCTTCGGAGTCTGTGTCTCCCTCTCTCTCTGTCCCTCACTTGCTCCTGCTCTAGTGCTCTCTCTCTCTCTTTCTCTCTCTCTCACTATCAAAAATAAAATAAACATTAAAAACTTAAAAAAAAAAAAAAAGACTTTGTGCTTTAAAGGACACCGTCAAGAATGTGAAAAGACAACCCAAAGAATGGGAGAAAAATTTGGCAAATCGTGTGTCTTCTAAGGGACTATTATCTAGAATAATTAGAAAATTCTTACAGCTCAGTAATAAAAAGACGAATAGCCCAATTTTTAAAACTGGGCAAATATTTGAATAGATATTTCTCCGAAGATGATATATAGGTAAATGACCAATAAGAACACGAAAAATGTTCATCGAGAAAGAGATGTTCAATGTAAATTGCCATCCGGAAAATGCAAATCAAGCCCACAGTATCATACCACTTCATACCCACTAGCATAGCTATAATTAAAAAATACAGATAATAATAAGAATTGGTGAGGATGTGGAGAAATTGGAACCCTTCTGCATTGCTGCTGGGAATGCAAAATGTTACAGCTACTTCGGAAAATAGTTTGTAAGAAAAAAGGACAGCAAAATAAACTCAAGGAAAATGAGCATAAAATATAATAATAATAATAATAATAATAATAAATGTTACAAGCAGACATAAGTGAAATTAAAAATTTATTATAGAGAGGATCAACACAATCAAGTTTGTTTTTAGAAAACAAACAATAAAATTGACAAATTTCTGGTGAGATTCATTAAAGAAAAAACGTCAGGAAGAAGAAAGGGACAAATTCTATAGATAAAGCAATATTTTGATTAATCTCATGCCAGTATCTTTTTTGAAAAGTAGATCAAATTTTTACATTCCTAGAAGAACACAAAAAATAATATGGACTCAGACAAGAATAGAAAACCTGAATTTTTCTTAAATAATCGAAAATATTGAATTTGCAGCCCACTAAAGAGTAAAGGAAGAAATAATTCTAATCTTCCACAAACTCTTCTAGGAAACAGATAGTAAAAGGAGCACATCCCAACTCTTTTTTATGTGAGTAGCATATAACAGATACCAAATCCTAACGAGGAGAGGAGAAAGAAAAAAATTTTGTCAGTTTCACTCGTTAACATAATATAAAAATCATAAGCAAGATATCAGCAAAGTGAATAAAGCAATATCTACAAAGGATAATACATCACATCTAAGTTGCATTTATCACAGAAACTCACAAAATGTAAAGCAACATATTAACACATGAACAGATGAAAACTGAACTTATGACCCTTTCGGTAGATGAAGAAATAACGTCTGGTAAGATTTAACATCCATTCATGATTTCAAAAATAATAATAAACTCGGCAAATCAGGAATATAAGAAAATCCTCTTAGTCTGACAAAGGGATGTTCCAACAACCGAAGGAAACATATACTTGTTAGTAAAAGTTGAACTGCTTCCTCTTGGAGGACAGGATTAAGATACCCATGCATAATATGGGTATTATCACCCATATTCAAGATCGTATTGGATGTTCTAGCCAGTACAGGATGCGATCAAAAAGAAAGATTTGATGAGTGTAGAAAAAGGAACTAATATGTTACATTTTTGGGTTTAGAGAATCCTAATGAATCTCCAGATAAATTATTAGAATGAATGGGAGTGTTGCAAGGTTGTGGGGAAAAAAATAAATATTCCAAAATTAATTGTATCGGGGCACCTGGGTGGCTCAGTCAGTTAAAGCCTCTGACTGTTGCTATCAGATCAAGGCATGACGTCACAGTTGGTGAGTTCGAACCCCTCATCGGGCTCTGCGCTGACAGCACGGAGCCTGCTTGGGATTCTGTCTCCCTCTCTCTCTGCCCCTCCCTGCTCACTCGCTGTCTCTCCAAATAAAGAAATCAACATCAGAAAAACTTTTTTAAATTAATTGTATCCTTCCCTCTCCCCTTCTCCCGTCTTCCCTCCCCATTTCGTCCCTCTGTGCAGAGTAGAATACTACACAAACAGCAGCCACGCATCAAAGTTAATGAATCATTTCACATACCAAATGGAGGGTGAAAAAAGTAAGACAATTTATGCACCACTCCATTTAAATAAAGCGCAAAAAACTAGCAAAACCAAACCATATATTTAGAAGCACAAACATAGGAAGTTAGACCATAAACAAAAACAAAAAATCATATCTATATAATATTTATGCTTCTCTCTAAGTGTACATTATATTACAATAAGAGCAAAAAGTCTCGAAACAATTTATGCATGAGACAGGGTGGCAATGGTGACGAGGCTCTTTTGCATGCGGCTCTGTATATTTCTATGTTGTTTGAGCCTATTACAAAGAGAATACAGTTTCCATGTATCATATGTGCAATTTATTTTTATTTATTTTTTACATATATTTTAAAGTTTATTTATTTGGACAGAGAGAGCGAGCATGAGCATGGGAGGGGCAGAGAGGGAGACAGAGAATCCCAAACAGGCTCTGCATCGACTGTGTGGAGCCCTATGTGGGGCCTGAACTCACGAACAGTGAGATCATGACCTGAGCCGAAATCAAGAGTCAGCCGCCTAACCAACAGAGCCACCCAGGCGCCCTTATTTTTAAATATCAATAGGGATTTTTTGAAACTGCAAAAATCTCAAAACGTATCTGCATGGATTTTAGGTGGAAAGAGTGCTTCTCTCACGCGGAGGCAAAGCAAACGAAGAGCTGAAACATCGAGGGCCTTCCGGTAGTTTGCTTTGGCTGGGCAACAGGTGCATGTGTGGGAATGAATCCGAGCTCTACTAGAATCTGATCTCTGAAGAGCTAGGGCTGTAACCATTTAAATGTGGCTTGAGGTCACGCATTGAATCACATGACCGTATTCTTTTTACTTTGACCCTGGTGCACAGACGATGACCCAGTCCCCATCAGAGCTGGTAATAAATTCCACGATTATTAGCAAGTCTGACTACGAGAGCCACAGAATTGATGAGGCCTGGGAGGAAAGGTCTGCCCTTTAACCAGAAGCTATACATTCAAGTGACCTTCAAGGCAATTTTCTGGGGCCAACCGCTGCCCATGCATTTATATGTGGTTAATGAGTAGTGAAAAACCCTTTTGAATGTTCAGAGACCCTTTTCATTTGCACACAATTAGGATAAAAATGAAATGTGCAGATTAACATTGAATGACATTCTTCTGTTATCTTTTTTCTATCACATCATGCATGAAAACCAAAGGTCTCTTTGTCATAATAGGGTCTAATTTGCTTAATACCCAAATTTATAAACTTGAATGTTTTTTCCCCGCCGAGAATTTGCCATGGTTTCTGAGCTCTTGAATATCTCAGAAATTGTTAATGCGATAAATTGCACATATAAAGTCGGGATTCAGAGCAGAAGACTGGTAGGGAAATCTCTGTTGGGAGGAGGAAGTATGAAAGGTAAGTGGTAAATGTTTAATGTGGCAATTGAACTTTAGAAGATATTTGTTTCCCGAGGGTATAGGCAGTGGACAAACTTTCTAAGCACATTTTAGCTTTACGTCAGCTTGCAAATTGCTGTGGATAGATGACGGTATGTAAAGCCATCTCGCCCAGGAGAGATATGGAAGCACACAGGTGGTGAGCTTGTTCGTAGAAGGTAAATTCGAGCAACTGTGATAGCACATCTCCATTCCCTCTGTATGAGCAGCCCGTGTGGTGGTGAAGAGGAAGAACACCGCAGAGCGTCTGGATTCAAATCCCGGGGGGTATCGCCTTGAACCAGTTAGTGCATCCCTCCTTGCTTCAGTGTCTTCATCTGTAAAATGGGGACGATAATAAGAATGCCTGCTTCGCAAGGCTAGGATGAGGTTTAAAGCAACCATGCAGTGCGCTTCAGATGGTGCCTGGCACGTGGTGGACTTTCACTCAATCTAGGTTATTATCATTAGTGTCTGCACACCTATTGTGACACATAGAACGAAGTAAGTTTTAAGTCACAAGAAGATAGAGTTCTCTTTAAAACTGTTTCTTCAGCACGGTTTCATATGTGGTTCCAGTTAATGGAGTGTTAAATGATTTGCTTCTGCATCCGCCCTTTTAAGTGCTTCCGGGTCACCCACGCTGAGGCCATGAGCTGCACGTAAAAAGTTTCATGAATCCCTCATGGAATTCCTCCTCTATCCGTCTGCACTTTTTGAACCACTCCGTGCAGTCTCAGCCTGTCTCTGCATCTTTGCCGGCGGAGCTGGCCTGCAGACCTCTCGGATGCTGCCTTTGCGAGCAACGTCCTCTCAACACCCCAGGCCTCAAAAGAAGGCTGCGGTGCCCCTAACCCACAACCCTGCCCGGGCTTCCGGGGGAACAACACTGCCAGTCAGACCCACAGCCTCACTGGTCCCCGCTCTGCCATTCCCACCCGCAATGGTCCGCCATGACTTCAAACCACTGTCTTCTCAAATGGAGGTCCTCCGACTAGGCCCCAAGGCCAAAACCCAGCCCTTTGCCTGTTTTTGTATGGTGCTTGAGATGACAATGGTTGTAACCTCTTCAAAAGAGTTGTAAAGGGAGGAGGAGGAGGAGATACAAGAGAAGGAAGGAGAGGAAAAGGAGGAGAAGGAGAAAAAAGAGAAACGAAAAAGAAAGAGAATACGCACCAGGGACCGACCGTAGATGGCCCTCAAAGCCTAAAATGTTGATCATCTGGCCTTTTACAGAAAACAGTTAACTGACCCTTGTTCTAAAGCCCGTATGTCATCTTTTCAAGCCTTTGCTGAAAATCCTTTGGTGGTTCCCCGTCACTCTCAAGATGAAGTCTTACTCCATCGCCCGACCCTGCCCTTACGAACTTGGCCTCTACATGCACTCTCCATCCAAGGAGCCCTAAACTCCTTAACTTTCCTGAATACCCCATCCATTGTCATTCCCCATTGACGGGCACCTGGGTGGCTCAGTCGGTTAAGCGTCTGACTTCTTGATCTCTGACTTCTGTCATGATCTCACCGTCCATGAGTTCGAGCCCCACGTCGGGCTCTGTGCTGTCAATTCGGAGCCTGGAGCCTGGAGCCGGCTTCGGATTCTGTGTCTCCCTCTCTCTCTCTGCCCCTCCCCCACTCGTGCTCTGTCTCTCAAAAAATGAATAAATGTTAAAAAAAAAGAAATATCGTCAAGAATGTAATCCAGGTCCAGAAAATGATTTGAGAAATAATTGAAACATTACGTGCGGTTCTAAGACACCTTAAAAGATATTCTTGGGAGAAAATGAGCCTTCATCTTACAGATATATGAGGCCCTCCAGTCCAAGAAAAATGATGCTGTTTGAGAGAGTCTCCTCCCTGGAGTTCCTATATGATTTAAGGGATAAAGGGGAAATGGACAAAGATAAAAATAAGTGGCTAGAGTGAATGGAGGGAAATGAAAAACTGCACATGAATGGCTATAGTGCTCTAAATGACATGATTATTCATTCTTAAAGATCAATTAATTAAATAAATTACAGTACATGCGTACTATTGACTTCCGTGGAAAATTAAATAGGATGAGATATTAATATGGGAAAAGGTTTATGGGGGAAAATATGCTGAAAGTCTATATACAATATGACATGTCATTTACTCCTAATACAAGACAACACACCCCTTTGTGTATCTGTGTGTGTAAATGTATTTAAAAATGTGCAGAGTGGGACCCCTGGGTGGCTGTCGGTTAAGCGTCCGACTTCGGCTCAGGTCATGATCTCACGGTTCGGGGGTTTGAGTCCCTCATCGGACGCTGTGCTGACAGCTCAGAGCCTGGAGCCTGCTTCAAATTCTGTCTCCTCTCTCTCTGCCCCTCTCCAGCTCGCACTCTCTCTCTCTCTCTCTCTCTCTCTCAAAAATAAACAAACATTTAAAAAAAATTTTTAATGTGCAAGGTATGTCTGATTAGTAAAACAATTTCCTCTGTGAGAAAGGGAGGGGCAGGGAAAGGATGTAGTACTGAGAATCCAGGACAATCAAAGGGCACTTTAATTAGCACCTCTATTTGTGAATTGCTTGGATTTTCTAAATTAACAAGCACATTTGCCTCTTGTCAACTTATTTATTTATTTATTTATTTTATTTAATTTTTAAGAATTAAAAAAAATGTTGTTAATGTTTATTTATTTTTGAGCGAGAGCATGAGTGGGGGAGGGGCGGGGAGAGCGGGAGACCCAGAATCCCAAGCAGGCTCCAGGCTCCCAGCTGTCAGCACAGAGCCCCACGCGGGGTTCGAACCCACAAACTGGAAGATCATGACCTGAGCTGAAGTCGGACACTCAACCAACGGAGCCGCCCCTCCTTTTGCTAATTTAAATTAAAACTAATAAAATATCCATTCAAATCACATCCGGCTCCTGCAATGAATAACATCTCGATACGGCCTAGAAATATAGGTGACAGACTCTAATTCGGTTATCTTAAAAAGTAATCCAAAAAAATTGTTAAAGTTAAAAATGAAAGAAAATTATAAGTGTGGAAATGGGGAGTCTGGGTCTCAAAGACAGGTTGAGAGAATCAGAATTAAACCAGACAGACTAAAGCAACGTCTATGAAAGTTGCACGTGAAAGGCAGGTGTCCGTGGAAGCAATAGAAATGAACACATGGACAGAAAGAGGCGGGGGGTGTTATGATTGGCCACAACTAGAGATACCAGCTTAGACTGAATCGGCAGAACTATCCTATTTTTTATCTCTGAGAATTACTAAAGCTGTATGGTTCACTTCAGTGTCGCCTAAATTGAAACACAAAGCGATTTTCTCCTCTGTGATTCATTAATTCACTTATTCATCCATTCATCAAAGCTGTGCTGAATGTCTATGAGGGGCCAGGACTCAGGGAAGAAGTGACTCGTGCTCTTCCTTGCACTTAAAAAGTTCAGAGTCTAGTCATGGCCTTATGTTGAGCCTCTACGGGAGGTCGACGTCGGTCTCGATAATTCCTCTAAGAGTTGCTAGAGATCCCCCTAAATATACCAGAGATCTAATTCCTCTCATGTAGCAAAGACTGGCGATGTGGAATGAAGCTGTTCACGACCTGTCTACCAGCTCAGCTCTCTTAAGTTCTGGCACGGGGAGCAAACGTTGCCTGTAAAGGACCAGATGGGAGATATGTTAGCTTTTGTAAGCTAAGAGGTAAAACATGGGCGTTACGTAACCATTTAAAATGTCAAAACCATCCTCAGCTTGCGGGCCATACGAAAACATGGCAGGACTTGATCCATAAATTTCCAGCCCCTGTTCTAGCAGAAACATCGGGATGGCAGAGGGGGACGCTGGCCGCTCTTCCTCTCACTTAAGGCCAGGTGGTTGGCTCAAGCTTTGATTATACAGTGGAGAGAGAGCAAAACAGTCATGGCCCTGGCCTTTACAAAGTTTACAGACTAGACACATGCCCGCCACATAAGGGTGGTCCTTGGAGGTCGTAGCAACTCCAGTGCCTTGCAAAGCATTTCTTATGCTTCTCCCATCATACCAAATGAACTGTTGTCATGCCTGCGTTCCCAACAGGTGCAAACCTGTGATGAGCCAAGAAGCACGGTTTATTCATCTCTGTATTCTTAGCGCCTTGCCTTACCTGCCCCTCGTCCATGTCACGCACTCGATAAATGCTTGTCAGGATGAATGGAATTTAACTGCTTTTTATCACGTTATTTGGGCGCCTTTTGAGGTGACCATTCTTCCTTTGCTGCATTTAACTGTGTTGTAAGAAAGGCTTTGAATTCAAAGCTTTCATGTTTGAGAATGGAAGGGGGCGTATTTTCACTGCACTTGACATCATCATAAGGTCCAAAAAAAATCCTTGTGACATCCTATGTTTTCAGCTGGAGTTTGCAGCAAACTATTGTTTTCCTCTTCTCCGAGAAAAACTCTACCAAAACCACGATGTTCTCGCTGGTTTCACCAGGAGGCTGTTTGTTTGCACACCCCTCTTGTGAGATCAATCGTGTCTTACATCTTTTTTATCCTTTATTATTTCATAAAGAGGAGGGACAGCTTTTTCTGATGTTGGCTGTTCTGCCTTTGTGTCCTGTGGATAGAACTGAAGACACAGACGGTGACTACTCGGATGCCCATCTGGATGGCTGAAGCTGACACTTGTCGTCTCTACGAGCAGGTGCGAGGCTGAACGTGTGTCCCAGTCAGCATGAAAGATGCGAAGGCTTTTAAAAGCATACTCTATTTTTACCAGTATAAAAGGGAGGCATGTTTATAATAGAAAATGTGAAAATCTAGAAAAATGGAAAATAAGAGAGTATCCCCACCATCTAAATGCATCTGTTATAACCTTTTATGCCGGTGTTTCTTCGCCTACAGAATGGACTTGTAACAATACCCACGGAAGGGTAGCAGAATATGCCGCCCCAAAATACGCCACTTTGACATATTGATGCTTTTGGGCTGCGGGCACTTGAGAACAGCAAGTGCAAGAAGAGGCTTTCCCTGACCTTCCCTTACGTGCCTAAAGACAAGATCATCCGAAAGGAACTCAGTGGTCGTAGACCCTCTCCCTGGGAGTTTCATCAACCAGGGAAGATCGGCTCTTATCACAGAAGAGGAGACCAGAAGTCAACGCTACACCCAGATAAACTTTGTCACAGACCGTCATACCTTCCATCTATTCTTCTTCTTCTGTTTTTTAATAAGAAAGTCCTAGTTTTTAAATTTTTTTAATGTTTTATTTATTTTTGAAACAGAGAGAGACAGAACACGAGCAGGGGAGGGGCAGAGAGAGAGGGAGACACAGAACCCGAAACAGGCTCCAGGCTCCGAGCTGTCAGCACAGAGCCCGACGTGGGGCTCGAGCTCACCCACCATGAGATCATGACCTGAGCCAGTCAGAGGCTTAACCGACTGAGCCACCCAGGCGCCCCGCCATCCATTCTTCTTCTGAGGACCTAGCCAACTTTCCTAAATATTATTTACCCTCTTCTGAAAGGCCTATATTCCCCCCTCCTCTTTCCCTGTTAAGATGGTATTAATCCTGAATTCTAAAGGCATCCCTTTGACCGACTCATTTTTCCTGGATATCTATCTCTCCTGTATGCCTGAAGTATACATGCTAATAAATTTGTTTGTTTTTCTCTGTAAATCTGTCTCTTTTTTTTATAATGTTTAGTTATTTTTGAGACAGAGAGAGACAGAGACAGAACACGAGTGGGGCAGGGGCAGAGAGAGAGGGAGACACAGAATCCGAAGCAGGCTCCAGGCTCCGAGCTGTCAGCACAGAGCCCGACGTGGGGCTCGAACCCATGAACGCGAGATCATGACCTGAGTCGAAGTCGGACACTCAACCGACTGAGCCACCCAGGTGCCCCAAATCTGTCTTTTACTATAGGGAATCTCAGCCCATAACTGAAAAGGGTAGAGGGAAAATTATTTGCCCCCCCCCCAACACTACTTTGTAGTGCCGGGATGAGTATTAAAAAAATTAACACATGCACAATGCCTAGTGCTCATCACACTGGATATTATCTTTAAGCATCTTAACTTCTTTACATATCACTATAACACATATTTTATATGTAATTCCATTTTTTTAGTTAACATAATCATGACCCAATGCCTCCGACATATTATTACTCTTACTGGTAGTATAGGATATTCTGTAGAAAAGAATCCCCAACTCTTACACATTTGATAAAGTAACCTGAAGTCAGTCTACAAAATCCATGAATATTAACGTTATTTGAAATCTTAACTGACCCTATCCAACCACAATTGCCAAAATAGCCACGAAAAGTCTGTTCATGAAACATCCGTGCTTTCAATTATACCTACATGACTCTAAAAACACTTACAGAGAGCATGCTTTGAAATTGTCCAAAGAATTATCTTCATTTGAGCTAAGCTTCAAATAAGTAATTGAATATTTGAATATTTCCGGAAACTGAATCTGAATATTCAGCTCTACAGTGGTCCATCCCAGTGTCATAATTATTTACACTGTTGCCATAATATTCCTTTGTTTTCTTGAATGACAAAAGGTCGGTGATTATTGTTCATCACTTATTAACTTCCTTAATGATGGCATTTTTTTTTTTTAAGTCTACACCCCTCTACTTCTTTCCTTTTCACAAATGACTTGCTTAATGGGCAACAGTAGCCAGTGGAGAATAGATACGCATCAAATCGTGTCTGTGAATGCAAAGTATACTGGATAACTGTGGTAACTACCCAGATGAGAGCCATATGGATGAAGACAGGTAGGCAGTGACCCCCAAATCTCAGGCCAATAAATTATCAATTGACCTGAAGGGTCAGTTCTCACAAGAAATACAAAAAGCAAATATACGTAAAATGTAAGTTCAACTTGGCTAAGGAGTTAGAGAAATGCAAACTTTAGGGGTGCCTGGGTGGCTACGTCAGTGAAGCATCTGACTTCAGCTCAGGTCATGATCTCGTGGTTCGTGAGTTTGAGCCGCACGTCGGGCTCTGTGCTGACAGCTCAGAGCCTGGAGCCTCCTTCAAATTCTGTGTCTCCCTCTCTCTTTCTCTCTCTCTCTCTCAAAAATAAATAAACATTTTTAAAAAAGAAATGCAAACTTTAACAAAATGAGACTCACATATAATAAAAAAGGAAATCCATGATATTTTTGATATAATAAAAAAAGGAAACATAAATATAATGGTAAATCCCAGCACTGGGCAGGCTGCGAGAAGTGTGCCCATTTATGGCCAGCACCACGTGAATGCAGCCCTTTCCGTGGAGAATGTGTGGCCCCTGTCAAGAGACACAGAACATTCCTACCCGTTTGCCCAACAATTCGGCATGTGGAAATTTATTCTAAGCGACTAATCAGAAAAACAAAGTTGTGTAAGTTTGTTTTATTAAAATGTCTATGGTCACCTTTTTGATTAATGGAACAAAACCCGTAAACAACTTAAATGTTCAGCCAGAGATCTCAGCATATGGCAAGAATTATATTGGTATGGCATCAGATTAAGCAGTTATCATAAGGAATGCATCTGAGAGTGATGTGAAAGCTTGGAAAATAACTTGAAGTTAATATTTGGTGAGACACAGAGGGACACAAAATTGGGTTACAGTGGACCTTTGTACATTTCGGAGGAATCAGGTCTAAGACTTAGTGTATTCCAACTATGCAAGAAGCCATTATTGTAAATACTTTCCCTCTTAACATGCTGTAAAACATCTAACTGGAAGTTAAATGCCATTTTTAAAATTTTCGCTGAATTGTTAATGGGGTGCCGAGGAGTAGTTCTTTGAATTACTTTTTCTTGTTCCCATCTTGAGCATTTACTGGGCCTATTTATGCCATAAGTTCAAACGGCTACTAAATTCTACATACCATTAATTACGTTTGCTCACAATTTCTGTTTTTGGACTAAGGAACTTGACTTGACTGGATCCTACATTTCCCTCAACAGCTCTAGCATTTGACTTTCTTTTCCAGCCTTTTTCTTTTCCGTAAAGAAACTTTATTTTTGCCACTCTTTGGGAGCTATTATGTTAAGTAACAGTGAGTAGGGAACCACCAGTGGGGCGTGGGGAGGCTGGACAGCCGCCTAGGCTCGCTCACTAGCTGAGTGGTTTGCTTTGGTTCATGAGCCCCAGGGGGTATGGATTTCAGGTGCATGCCTCTGTACATCCCCTTCACTATACACGATGAACCAAATGTTTGCCATTCCTAAAATAAGCCAAGCACTCCCGTTCTAGAGATCTTTCTTTATACATACCGCTCCCTCTGGTGGGCTATTCTCATCCCTACCCCTCACATCAAATTGCTAGTCACCTTATAAGTCAAAGTTGAAGCGTAACTTTACTTATGAAGCCTTCTCTTACTCCTCCAGGAATAGCTAATCCTGGTATCATCTCCATGATGTCGAACGTGAAGTGGGTACACAGTCAAGTCCTGAACCCATGCTTGCTTGTGGGAGTTTTTAATGGTGTTGACCACGAAATGCCACGACAGCAAAATCGGGGATCTGTTTCCAGTTTCGGTTGAAATTAAGGGAGACTCTTCATGTAAGAGAACCACACATTGTGTGTGACGAGTACTAAAATAAGTAATACACGTATAATGCCTAGAAGGGATTGTCACACATAGTTCATACCCAACAAATGTTAGACAGCTCTTTCTACTATTGTAGCTTTCAAAGAAAAGGGCCACCAATCCCGAGGTATTCAGGTCGGAGACATGAAGACCCATGCCATTAGGTAGCCAGCCATCCCTGGTGTTGGTGAGCAAAGATTAAGAACCGTCCGAGATCAGTAATTAAGGTAGCCCAAATAAGATATAGATATTCCAACACAAACCGGGATTCATGGGCCAGAAGAATCAATTTAGAAAGGATGAGAGCTCTTCTCCCCGCCATTCTGGAAACAGGATCAGAGCCCTCTGCAGTCCCTGCAGAGTTTATTATACATAATTATGTAGACATGAGATTCTAATTCCAGAGTGTGGGCACAGTCCCAACAGGCATTCTCGTTCTCATGAAACCTCAAGTTCAAGACCCCCTTGAGTGGTGTTACGAATAGCTACCTGGGTTGAGGAGACCCTCCTGGTTACGTCCAAGAATAAATCGGGTACCGAAGAGCACCAAGCTACGTGAACACGCCCACCCACGAGTACTGACGACTACAGACAATAAAAGCCTATCTAGGTGAGGCTTATTTCTGTCTGGGGGTGTTACGTAGCTCCCTTGTTCCTTCACGTGCTTTGGCAATATCCTGTGCTAGCCTCTACCTGGGCACTTCTCAGACTCCCTTATAGTAAGTTCTGTGCATGCTCATTGACCCAACTGTCTGCCCATTTTAGAAAATATTTTATGTCATGGAAAAGGACTGTTTTCCCTTAGCACACAGGACCCTTTCCACTGTCTCCCCGCTACTTTGAGGCGGACAAATCCCCGTGCGTGAAGCTGTCTCTAAGGCGCCTTGTGTCTAAACATACCCCAAACCATTCATTCTCTTTGGAGTGTGGCACCTCCCCAGAGCTCTCTACCTGGGAAGCGGAGTATCGACATCCTTCGCTGGGAGCTGCAAATGCCTCACTCCTCTCTACCCATGGAGATCTATTTTAGCCTCTGAGAAAAACCTGTTTCCTCAGCTCCCTTGCTCATACAATGCTATTTTTCCCTCGTGTATCTTTTTTTTTTTTTTTTTTTTCCTATGTCAGTAGTCACAGCCATTCTTTAGGAGTATAAGATTTTGGAAACCAAGACTAAGAAAACCATTTCCCCTGCTTTGTGCCTTGGCAGATGGCTCTCCTGAATGGTGAATACAAAAAGGTTTAGCTACTTGCATTTGGGATTGGAGGTAGAAAGAAAAATAAACTATCGAGAGGGGGAAAAAAACGGTCGGTTGTATCTTGCCACATTCCCAAAGGCTCGTCCAGCCCCAGAGGGCTGGTACAACTTCGTAAGCCCCTGGTTGGCCTCTTTCCCTTCCTCGTGATGTCGGATGAGGAGTTAAATTAAAAAATTCTCTCTTTTGGGCAACGCTGCTGTGAATCCTTGTGTAGAATGGCTTTTGAAAATAAAATGAGTAATTGCCTTCTATTTTTTGTCTTAATACTGGGCAGTTTTCTTCACGTGAAGCATATCTTTGCCTTTATTTGTACTGGTGTGAGGTTTTATCATGGATAAGCAGGGGCACAAATCATAATAGAATTGAGAAAATAGATTTTTTTTTTTTTACCTCCGTCTTACAAGCCCAGGTCACTAACGAAATCAATGCCTTAAGTGAAGAAAGTATAATTTCAGATAATTATGCTCAGCTATTTGAAATCAGTTAAAATTTTATTTGTGAGCTCTTTGCGAGGACAAAGGTCTACGCTAAAGTTCCTCAGGTCTCCAGGTAGCATGCTCATGACTGTCAAATTGAGTAGCATGTAGGTTTTTGCTGATTGAATTCATGGCAAGTCCACTATCATTATTTTTTGTTAGATATGTAAGACTTGCTATAATTTCTCTCTTCAGGATACATTTTTATTATACATTTTAATTGTATATTTCAGCAACAAAGCACATGCCACCTGGTGGCTGAAAGAAATATATAACATAATAGATTTTGGAACTACTCTGAGGAAAGCCAAAGGTTCCAAAATTATCACGTTGAATGTGCTTCTAAATCAGTAGCAAACATGTATTTGGGGGCAAGGCACGCACCGTAGGGAATCCCACAGGTTCAAAACTACACATTCGGTGGAGGCTGTCTCCAATGGAGACATGTAATGACGACGCTCCATTTTAGCTATTTTTTTATCTCTTTCCAGAATTTTGTCTTTTGAGATATTTTAGTGCCATTATGTCAGGTGCACCTTATTAAGCAGCGGCCATATTATTTACATACAGAATTGCTTGGTCTGGTACCTTTCCAGAAGACCGAGGAAAACATTTTCTTTTCCCTCAGCTAACAAAGGAGGGAAGTGATTAGGTCATGTGGGAGGCATTCATTTCTTCCAGAATTTTTACTAGAGGAGTCCCTGTGTGCCAGGTGCCACGCTAGCAGAGGGTAAGGTGGGAGAGAGAAACTCCAGAGGAAAACCCTTTGGATCCATAATCAGGTCTGGCTTCCAGCTCACAGCTAACTGGTTGTGTGACCTTTGGATAGCGTGAAGCAACCTGGTTCACACAGAGCACATATGCAAGCCCTTCGTTTTTTGAGGCTTTACTATCCATTTTGTTTGCTATAGTCATAACCGCAGCCACAGAGGCTTGGAACAATGAACCCGTCAAACAATTCTTCGTTTTCTCTTCCCCCAGCCCCTGACAACCAACCATTCTATTTTCTGTTTCCAAGGTGTTGACCCAGAGTCTGGATAGCTCGTATAAGTGGAATCGTATAGTATTTGTCTTCTTGCAACTGGTTTATTTCATTCATCAAAATGTCCCCAAGGTTCATTCATGTTGTAGCATATGACAGGATTGCCTTCCCTTTTTTTTTTTTTTTTTGTTTATTTATTTTTGAGAGAGAGGGAGAGACAGAGCATGAGTGGGGAAGGGGCAGAGAGAGAGGGAGACACAGAATCCGAAGCAGGCACCAATCTCTGAGCTGTCAGCACAGAGCCCGACGCGGGCCTTGAACCCACGAACCATGAGATCATGACCTGAGCCGAAGTCGGACACTTAACGGACTGAGTCACCCAGCCGTTCCAGGATTTCATTCCTTTTTAAAGGCTGATAATATTCCGTTGTATGTATATTCCTTTTCTTCATCCATTCACCAGACAATGGACATTTGGACTGCTTCTACCTCTCGGATGTTGTGAATACTGCAGTGAAATGGGTGTACAAATATCTATTTGAGATCTTGATTTCAATTCTTTGGATATATATCCAGATGTGGGATTGCTAGATCATACGATAACTCTATTTCTAACTTTTTAAGGGACCCCCATACTATTTTCATTGTGGCAACATTGTACATTCCCACCAGCAACGTACAAGGTTCCATTTTCTCCACATCCTTGCCGGCACTCGTTATTTCCTGGTTTTTCCATAGTGGCCATCCTAATGGGTGTGAGGTAATATCTCACCGTGGTTTTGATTTGCCTTTCTCTCATGATTGTGATGTTGGCCATATTTTCATACGCTTGTTGATCATGTGTATGTTTTCTTTGGAGAAATTCCCATTCAGGTCCTTTGCTCATTTCTAAAATCAGGTTACTTGTTTTTCCTTGTTGGATTGTGGGAGTTCTTTATATATTCTGGATATAAACCACTTATCAGATACACTATCTTCTGTCATTCCATAGGTTGCCTTTCCACTCTGTTGTTTTCTTTAATGTGCAGAAGTTTTTAAGTCCAATGAAGTCTCCTTTATCTGTTTCTGCTTTTGTCACTTACGCTCTTGGTATCATACCCAAGAAACTATTCCAACACCAGTGCCATGGAGATTTTCCCCTCTGTTGTCTTCTAGGAGTGTTAGAGATTTCGGTCTTATGTTTAGTTTAGCTCTTTAATTCACTGCGAGTTAATTTTTGTATGTGGTGTAAGGTAAGGGTCCACCTTCACTCTTTGGTGTGTGTGGATATCCAGTGTTCCCCACACCGTTTGTTGAAGAGACTGTTCTTTTCCCAGTTGTGTGGTCTTAGTACCCTCGTTGAAGATAATTTTATTATATATGTGAGAGTTTATTTTTAGGGTTTTTATTCCACTGATCTACGCATCTGTCTTTATTTTAGCACCACACCGCTTTGATTGTCTTAGCTTTGTAATATGTTTTAAAATCAGGACGTGTGAGGCCTCCAACTTTGTTCTTTTTCGAGATCGGTTGGCAATTCAAGGTCCCTTGAGATTCCATATGAATTTTTGGATTTTTTTTCTATTCCAGCAAGGGGCCCAGAACAATATGACATAAATACCTACGTTTTGATGTGTTGCAGTAAGTGTTCCTTCACCCACATCCCTCACTTGGACTCCTACCTGACCAGAGCAGATTCACCTCCCATTTCAAAAAGATCTCTAGCACTGATCATTCATAGTTAATCGTCCCATTTGTAGCCATGGGATTTCCCTACAGTGGCTTATACCCTAGGAGCACTGTCCCGTTTTATTTTCTACGTGTGCCTTTTATTCTGATTAGCCACCCAGTTCCTTCTCCAGGAGCTGGCCTTGTGCCTTATCTTCTATGCCCCTAGGCAATCACTAATCTTTCACTAACTAACCAGTCTCTAACCCACTAAAGCTTTCTTCATGGGGATTATGCCTCATCACCCTGGCTTTGGCCCTAAGGCAACTGGACACTCTCCCTCTCTGAGAGCGTCACAAAGTTGGCCCCTACCAAATATAATATCTGAGAGAGTCACTGTACTACGCAGTGCAGTCTTCAAATGTATGGTCCCCTGAACTGAGTAAACATTGGCCCCTTCCTCAGAACTCAGTCAAGTCTGCTGCATCTGCCTGCAGCAGGGTCCGAAGGCCGATTGAGCCTTATTCTTCCATTGCGTTCATTGGTAAATGCCTTGAGGTTACTTGAGAGGATGCATCTGCGGAACGCAGCGATGTAATGATTTCCAGATGTGATCAAGACACTTTGCAAGTTCCATTTGTTGTGCCTTATGAGACCAACCCGTGAATAGCGGAAATGACATCCATTTTATCTAAAAACTTGGTTGAGTGTTCCCTGGCTGTTCTGTTACGTTTGAGGAGCTTAATAAAATAGACCCGCCATGTAAACGTGATGATGTGTGAACAAAAGTAAACAAGTTGTGATAATGCTTCCTTTTGGGTGGTGAGATCACTGGCTGGCAAATAGTATACCGACTAACAAGAAAGAGATTCTCTAAAAAAAAAAAAAAAAAAAAAAAAAAGGCGGTGACCAGGGGTGAAAGGGTGGGGGAAATAGGGACATACTTCCCAAAGGGTACAATGTTGCAGTTATGTAGGAGGAATACGTCTGTAGATCTGGTGTGCAGCATGGTGACTACAGTTAATAACACTACACTGAATATTGGAAATTTGCTAGGAAAGTAGATTTCGGGTGCCCTCATCACAAACACAATAATGCCAACTATGTGAGGAGACATGTTCATTGGCTTGACTGTAGCAATCATTTCGCTGTGTATATGGCTAGCCAATCATCGGGTTGTGCGCTTGAAATATACACGACTTTCACCTCTTAAAAAAACTTTAATCTTTAAAAACCAACGAAGCGATTCTGAACAACAGAACTGCATCAGGTTTTGAAGCACGTACATAGATTTTAAAGTGATTTTGGAAAACAAAACAATGCTACTGAGATAAAGGTTCACGGGCTTGAGTGAGAGACTCTCACAGCCGCGCATGCAGACGTTTTGTGGTAAGCGGGTGCCAGGAAACTGGCATGCGTTGGACAATGATAACGTGAGAGGTGCTTTACGTATGTGACTTCACTTAATGATCGCCATAAGCCTGTGGTATGGATGATATTATTGCCCTATTTCATATGTGAAGCTGTTGAATCCCAAAGAGATTACGTGTAGCTGCGTGGCCAAGGCCACACAGCAAGTAAAATGAAGGGCCGTGATTAAAACCCACATCTGTGAGCCCTCTACCAAAGGTTACCGGATAGCTTTCGGGGGAAAAAGACACTGGGACACCCATGTAGCTGCAAGATGACCGAGGAGTCCTGTATCAAGCCGATGGTGAACGTTTTCAAAATTTGTTTCTGGAAGCTATATGTGAAAGGTTTCCAGCATGAATGTTCTTATTACAAGTATCTGCATATAGAAAACTCATTTTTCGAACACTCCATGTTTTTTGTCACTTTAGCCAAATGTACCTTTTTAAGGGCAGGGTCCCCACTCGATACACAGCTGACTTGACCTCTGACTTACGTAAAATGTATGCAAGCCGCCCAAACGTTCATGTTTCCCAGGGGATAGAGAAAAAGGTACGTAAACACTTAGCATCTATGTACCCTACCCCCGCTCTGGACAGATCTCGGACCCCTAGAGACCCATTCGCTCATTCAGCAAACCTTATCTGACTACCTGTTATGGCCAATGAACTGTGCTAAGGGCAGTAGGAAGTAGACAAAGATAAAAAATTAAGTTAAAAATGTGGCCTCTTTATACTATTGGACCTATCGATCTTGCTGGAAAATTTCCTAGCTGTCCTAGGCTCGTCAAATTCATCCCAGGTAACTGGTTAGGGTGGTTAAATATTATAGTCATTCATTTCTCTCGAAAAGGTTGTGAGGCCCATCCCACCGCCATGCTGTAAGAATATAAGAATCTAACTTCAACTCATTTATAATTATTATTACTGTGACAAGAACATTTAAAAATCTCCCAGTGAATTACCAGTGGTAGCAGTTTTACTCTTTAACACTAAGCAGCAGTTAAGAAATCATATTAGGTCTTCTGGCAATCTGTTTTAATACTAATTAGCTAATAAAGTAATTACCAAAAGTAAGAAATATATTACTACTATGCTGTATTATGATTTAGCTGAAATTGCATATCCAGATGCATAATGTGGAATTTCTAAAAATTCCATTTAGAAAATTTAGCAGTGTATTTAAATATTTCTCATTCACAGGCAACCAGCTGTGATAGAGGAAGCTGTATTTAAATAGTTAGTCAAAATTGAAGGTGCCAGCAGATTTCACACAGAACACGTGAAAAGGAACTTTTTATAAACTCTGTTTACCTTCTTGGCGTGGACTGTCGCAACATACCAAGACTGAGGCGTTGGGTTTATTTTAACCATCTGAGTACATTGACGAGCTATGTGATGTGCACTCTTTTCTAAGTGCCCGATAACAGTCGCTGTTGGCGTGAGCGGTCATGACCTTAGTGTACACAGTGCGATACGCTTGGAACACAGCTTTCGCTAACATCTGAGCGTACGTACTCAACGATAACACGTTCTTTGACCTGACCGTATACATCTTTGGTCTAGGATACGGTTATAGACTAAAGCGGAAGCAAGCCTCCTAATGTTGAGTCAGCCACAGAACAAACAATGCAAGAAACCTATGAAGACGTTTTCCTTTCCCTTTCTTCTCTTTTCCGGAAACACATCATAACAAGTCACAACAGGACAGATACTAATCCAGTCAAATCCCTTACAGCACAATGAAGCAAACCTAGCCAGCAATCGATATTAAATTGAAAGGACCACAGTTCTTGTTTGCCCTTTAAAAGGGAGCATTCATCATTAAAAATTATCGGGAGCCTAATTTTGCACGGCCTTATGCAAAGTGAATCACGCGGATGGTTTCTCGGAACCTCGCAACCTTTATCAGACAATAAAAAAAAAGAAACACCCAAACATGGAATCAAATCATCAAACCAAGACGTGTCCAGAGAAGAATGATCACAAAGAAAACACCGTCCAATAGCATTTGAGAAAACTACATGAGTAGGTGGATCGTGAAGCATGTGAAGAAGCCGTATGACCCCACAGGGCTGGAAAAGCGAGAGGTTGGCTCTTCCATGAGCAATCTGGGCAAACTCAGCAGAAATTGTGGAACTTCGGGGGTGTTTAGTGGGCTAGGGTGGCCAAAAACATTTAATGTAAAAAAAGCCTGGACAAGGGAAAATAGAGACAGAGAATAAAGAATGAAATGAGATCTGTTGCAAATACGAAAAAAGAGTATTTTGTGCTTCGTGGTAGAACTGGTTATTGCAAAAAAAAACCGAAAAACAAAAAACCTTTGCTAAATTAAGTTGTGATTTTACATGCCTAAATGAAAGTAAATACAAATGAATATGCAGTAGTAATTCGTGGGCTTAACTCTACCTACAACAGTTGCTAATCTCCGCAACTGGTCTTGCCTAGATGCCTATCATAAGCTCGAAACAGATGAAAAACAAAAGCGCTGGGATTTAACAAAAAAACTCAAAGCCAGACATAGATTTTTAAATTGCTGAAACATAAAGATTCCTCAGCCACCATCTATGACATTTTTAACTGCATGCAAGATTGTATAATGTTGGCTGATTAAAAATTATTTAAAGAAAAGATGATTCAACTACTTCGAATTTACCACCAGAAACCTTCTACGATAATTTGCATGGAACTACAATGGGATGTATTTTGAGGGGCTACAAAAATCATTTAAAATTCTGATGCTGTCATCACCAAAATTCACTGATAAGTATTAGAAGTTATCTAGGAAACAGTGGTTTAGCCTGCTCTTCTGAGATACCTTGATTTAGTACAGAGCACGGAAGCTGTCATTATTCACTGAGAGGCAAAGGGAAGAAGAGAAAAACTCCCTGCAGGTCACAGCCACTGGCAAAGAAATCCAAGTGAAGACAAACAAGCCCTTGCCTCTAGGTGTGAGCAGTTTGGGTGTAAAAACCTAAACGGGCTCCGACTTGTTTTTCTTTATTTTTCCAGTCCTTTTACTGGACCTTTATGTGTGTACCTTGAGATGGATTTTCCAGAGAAGGGTCCCCAAATGTCTATCAGCTGCTCACCCCGAATGAGGCTCAGTCTTAGGACTTCTGACCAGTTACCGCTGAGTCAGGTCCACATCTTTACGTATTAACCTTTTAACCCGATGACCTATCATTCCATTCCATTCACCCAACATGCACTGAGCACCCAGACTGCGCCTGGTGCTGGGATATATAACCTACATGCTGCCGGGCGTGGAGAAGAGGAGGAGCCAAATACAAACACGGATTAAGACAACGGTCCCATGAGAAGTCTACGAGTTGATGGGGGAAAGACGTAGGTACGATCGACTCTAAAAGGTAGTGACTACTTACACTGTTTTGAGGAAGCACGGTCGGTTAAACAGCTCAGGGAAAGGCTTTTGTTGAGGTGACGACATTGGGGATCCAGCTCGAAGCATTTTCGTGTGATTTCCAAAGGCATGGATGGGACTAGGTAAGGCTTCCAGGCAAAGGGAGCAACAGAGGCAACTACCTAGAGATGCAGAAAAACAAAAAACAAAACAAAACAAAACAAAACAAAAGAAAAAGGTAAGAAGTGGTTAGGTTTGGTCAAAGGGTAAGGAAAGGTTCAGGCAGTGAGTAAAGATGAGAACTGTCAATCTGCCTTCTGGAAAGAGTGGGCATGAACGGTGCATTTGTTGTGTGCCCATATGCTAGGTATTTATCATATATCAATGCATTTCATTAGACATGATTAATTCAATACTGGATCTCTTCTTCAATGTTCCCCAAAAGTGATGTCTCAGCCGACTGAAGCCTGCAACAAACAGGTAACTAACTCTGCTGCTGCAGCCCATTCATTCCACCTGGGGACGATTCGAATCCCAAGAGTCTACCTTAATGTGAGTTCAAACACATTCTTCTCTCTGGCACGCCTTTATGGAGAATAGTTCTCCCCTCTGTAAACGTACAGAAATTGAATCCCTTTCCTATAAGATATGCCTCCAAAGGACTCTAGACAACTACCCTTCCAGATTTACAGGTGAGACACCGTCCGTCTCCTCAGTGGCTTCTCATCTGATGTGCTTTCCCAACTTAAAGGTTCCCTCCCGGATATTTTCTGGTTGTAATATCCCTCGGGAAATACAGGAGTCAGAGTGGCACGTCCAACAGAGAACAGAACAAAATGATCGCCTTCTTTATTACAAGCACCGCGTGTCACGAACGAAGCCTATTGTACAAAGAATCCATATACTACAGCTGTGGGTTATCTCACAAGATGGAAGGAGCAAGACCTTGAAAACAAAAATACACCAGCCACTAGGATCACCTAGAGCAGCTCATCTCACCTTCTCTGGACCTCAGTTCCCTCTTCTATAAAATGGAGCTAGTGGAATCACCTTCTTCATCAGGTTGTCATGAGGATAAGGTAGAATTACACATCAGACAAAAACACCTAAAACGGTGCCTGATACAAAGCAAGTTCGATGATAATTAATGCACAAGAGGCATAGAGAGATCAAGACAACGGATGAAGGTCCATTAACCTAGAACAAGAAGCGAAAGAAGTCGCAGTTTGCTTGAATACAGAACCAGTCTTAAAATATGGTTACCTAGTGTTTTTTTAGGGAAAAATTATTCATTTAGTGTAGAGGCCAGAAACAGGAAAGAGAGTAAGACTTCTTGGATTTGGAGACTTCCCAGAGAGATGAAAGAAACGTAGGCAGGCAGGAAGCCACTTGCCTTAAGCAAGGAGATCATAAAAGCAAACTTTAGGTGGCAGACAGGGACATACTCTGAGATTACGAAAATGATCCTGGAAAGACAGAGAAATTTCCACAAACTCAAAATTATAACCAAACTCCCCAAGTATAATGATGGCGCAAACCTGAATCTACCACTGTGGACTGGAGTCTAAGCAGTTAAGCCCGACAGCCAACGACAATAGGTTACAATTCTTTTGAGACAGTTCTGATTTCAAATGATCTTTTAATATCAAACTGGGTGGTGGTGATTTACATAGATAGTATCGTAATCTTGCAGGAGAGCAAGAAATTACAGAACAGGGACAATGACGATAATAGCTGAAAGATATCTGAGATCTATCTAACCACCATCATGTGATTTCCCAAAGCTGTAATCTCCATGAGGGCCTGGACTGTTTGGTTCTACTGCTAAAATCCTAGTGTTTAGCATAGTGCCTGGCACGAAGCAAGTGTTCAAAAATGATTAAACGAATTGAAGCGATGGTACTTCGATTTACGTCAATCTTTTCTCTCTAGTAATTAACAGGAAAGCACTTTAATTAAGAAGGATATTCAAGGGGACAAAAAGGAGAGAAACTGCTAAGTCCTCTTCTGCAGCTAGTCTTATCGTGACGAGGACCTTCGTGGGCTACAGGGGACGGCACACACAAAAGAGATGAGAGAAACGCAACGTAGTGCGTGAAGCCTCTGTAAGGGAAAAAAGAGGAAGGTTCAGACAGCCTGCATGGGCCAAAGGTATTGAACTTGTGGAAAGCCAGTGTGGTTTTCCCTAAACCGACCCATTATTTAATTGTCAAATCTACCTGCTGTCCTGTAATCAACTAGACATAGTCTTAGTGTCTTATTATCACAAATGAGAGGTGAATGTAGTCTTGGAAATCACTACAATTATTTGCAGTCTTTACCAAAAAAAAGTCTAAGCAACATCAATCTGCTGAGCTACCCACATCTTTCACCAGGGTGCCCAGGACAACGTGTGCTACTAGTCTCCAGGATACAGTTCATGTTGCCTCCTGTGGCCGTAACAGGCCAGGAGATCTGGAACGCTGGATCAAAAACAGCCGTGATTTCATTAGCTGATACTATTGAACGACACGCCAGTGAAAGTCACCTGACGCTTACACCTTCTCCCTTGCAGAAGATTAATCCTGATTACCGAGGATAATTTTGATTGCCGTAACACAACATCAGCAGAAAGCCTTATGTTTGGACCTGCCTTCCCAGTACTACCATGCTGCCTCTTAAGACTTTCATGACCAATAGAAAAGATGGATGGAGGGGCGGCTGCATGGCTCAGTTAAGCGTCTGACTTCAGCTCAGGTCATGATCTCTCGGTTCGTGAGTTTGAGCCCTTTGTCGGGCTCTCTGCTGTCAGTGCAGAGCCCGCTTCAGATTCTGTCTCTGTCTCTCTCTTTCTCTCCCTCTCTCAAAAATAAACAAACATTAAAAAGAAAGAAAAGCCTAATGGAAAACTAATGTTTTTTAAAAAGGAGAGGGACAGGACTAAGAATTCAGTTTTCAAGAGCGAAGGTTTGGGATACCGTGTCAGGGAGGGAACACCTAGTTGAGTCCTGACTTAGAGCAAAGGAAACCTGGAAGGGGTGGTGTAGAAAGTACTTATATTATTTACAGCCTCATGAAAGAAAAAAACTGTAGCAGCTTTCATAACAACCTTGCTTGTTGTGTGTGTGTGTATAAACGCACACACAAATATATATTGCGTAGTAACAATTGTACATAGATTCACACACACAATTTGTCGCCCTCTCCTCTTCTCCCCTTGTTGTTTTATATAAGGATGGGTGCTGGAAATTAATTACAATCAGTCTTTAGATTATATCATGTTTAGGTGCAATGAGAAGAGTATTTGATGGCAGCCAGAGATGGACAACATGACTGTTGGAACTTTGCACTGACGAAAGGAAGAAGCAACTTCATTTGAGGAAGGACAGAAAGCATAGAGTGTTGTCGTATGGAAGGTAAACAGGTGTAGAAGGATGGATGTGGATACTAAGTGTCCACCCAAGAGTGGATGGTCCAAATGCACACGCTCTCTGACCCTGGCCCTGGGACTCTGCGAATTCCGTTTCTCCTTTGCTAGCTGGCACCCTCTTAAGTTTCGCCAAGGGGTTGAATTCTGCCCGAGAGAGACTGCAAGTTGGGAGGACATAGAGGGGACGTAGGATCGCTGAACCTGTCAGCAGTGCCCAACGACCGCTCTTGACCCTGACAGTAGCAGCTGATTCCAAAGCCACCTGCTCTCAGCATCCCAAGACCCTTCTTCTGTTCGTCCATGATGACAGTATTACAGTTACCTGCCTTACAGAGTCACGGAAGAACATCACAGCGCATCAGACTGAGGGAACCAGGACACCCAGGATTTTTTGTTTGTTTGTTTATTTTTGTTCTTTCCTAGCTCCTGCCTTATCAATCAATGTCACCTTAATCAAGTTTGCTTTAGTCTGTTTCTTATATTATAAACTGTGTTATTGCAGTGTATTTTATTATGATCTACAAGAGTACTAGGAGCATTGATAAGAAAGTATCTGTGAAGCTTCTTAGCTATGAAAAAAGATGTAAGTTTTGGCTAAGGTTTAATATGGCCAGAGAAATAATTTTCCATATTAAACCTTTGGGAAAATACACAGGCACCAATCCAGATGAATGACTAATAAACTGAAAATCAGTCAAATAATAATACAGCAGAACAGCAGGGAAATGTGTTGTTTTTCTTCCCAAATGATTTCATGAAGAAAAACTTAAACCTCAAGTAGATTGAATAGCAAAACAGGATTTCAGGGTAAGATGCCAATGGCTGCCTTTCTGGCTTTCCTTCTATCTTCCTTCTTTTCTGGAAGAGGGAGCAAGTAGGGGTGGGGTGGGGGCTGTTTATGCCGTGAAGCATCGGAAAGGAGAAGACTGATGGCTCTTCAGTAATCCTGACTCTCAGAGTTCTAATGAATCTCTGCTCAAATCCAAATGCAACATCGCCTCAAGAATTCTTTATCGGTGGTGGACTGAGCAAAAGCACAGATTAAATACCACGTTAGAAAAGAGAGTCAGAGCAAACCAAAAACAAAAACGAAAGAAGAAAGGTGTAAAGCCCCGTGACATCCATAAACAACAATTAGAAGGCATCACTGTCAGATTGCTGTAGGAGTCCCAAGGCTAAACAGCTCTCTAAGAAGCAAATTCACATGAGGCTCCTGGGTGGCTCAGTTGGTTAAGCCTCTGACTTTGGCTCAGGTCATGATCTCAATAGTTTGTGAGTTCAAGCCCTGCGTCTGACTCCGCCGTCAGCGTGGAGCCTGCTTCGGATCCTCGTTCTCCTTGCCCCTCCCCTGCTCTATTTCTCTCTCTATCTCTCAAAAAATTCCTGCCCCTTCCCTTGCCCTATTTCTCTCTCTCTCAAAAATAAGTATTTTTTTTAAAAGTCAAGTTACAATGTGTTTTGACCTACTAAAATGGTCCAAAAATATAAACGAACCCACTTTTCAGCCTTGGTAAAACAATTTCAGTAAGATTCTTCCCTTTCTTGAAATGGTTTTCAAATGACCCATTGAAATATTGAAATATTGTGGCAATTTGTGTATATCAGTAAAAAATAATACTAAGAGTAATAACGTAAAACCAGACATGCTTATATTTAGGATATTATTTCCAGCACCTCTTATTTCCCAAGAAGAAGTTGGGGGTTTTTTGGTGGCTGTGTCCTGATCAGTCCCTCTCTATATATATTAAGTAGAGATGACAGTTATATTGTGTTCTCTGTTCCACTTGAGAAGCCAAACAACATGAGCTTCTCTTCTTTTGTGTGTCATTCTTCTTGCAGCTTTCACGGTTTGGACATCAAATTTGAAAAGATTCTATTGTTTTGGTGTCTTCTTTCATTTTGTTTCTTTTGGTTATATTGGGTGTTTCAATTTCTGGCCCTTCCAAATGATTTAATTTCTTATTTTATAGAACATTTCCTGTTAATGTCCTCTCCAAATATGTCTGGCACACCGTAAATTTGACTCTGTATTCTGGAGGAATACCAAGGTTTTGGACTATGTCATCTCCAGAAGGACATACAAGTTGTTGACCTTGCCATTGGATGGAAGGCAATGTTCCGATTTTCTTAATTTCCTTGAATATGCGCCATGGAAGCCTACCACGACTGCCTTCAACTATAGGATTTCAGTGCTAATGAAAGTGAGAACTTTGGTAAAGTTTAAAAATGAGCATTTGGTGGTTCAAGGGCATTTCCCTTCAATACATTCGAGAATATTATTTATTACAGTGTGGTCTCATCTGCTTTATCGCTAAACTAAGAGATCTGGGAGGACAGAGGCAGTGCCTTTCACCTTGGTATTCAGAGCCTCGATGTGTAACAGATAGTCAATAAGGATTTAAAATGAACTAAACTTTACGGTTGAGCAGATTACTTGCAGTCGGGCTATCTCATATCTTAACTTCATATGTTCCTGAATTCACAGAGTTCTTGGAATCTGAAAGGAAAGGCAGTGTTCTATTCCCAGGACAGATTGAGTAAAATATGTTAATTCATTTTTCAATATACATTTTGACCCTTTCAATGTGCAGCTACCAAGTCAACAATTGGGATGGGATGGGAAGAGGGAGTGGTGTTGGTTTGTTTTAATTTTGGAGAGTTTGTCTGTGCGGTATTAGATGAAAAGTGGCTCTCTAGGAACCCTGAAGATTAAGCCTGCCTTTTTCCAGAAAAGCTCTGAGGGTAAGTGTTTCACAGTCAGTGGGAAAGAGGGGAAAATGCATGGTTAAAAAGAACGGAATTACTTGAAGTGGGTAATGATTTGAATGAGGAAAAAACCTACCTGAGGGTCATGTGTAATTTATATGTTATATGCATAGCTATGCTAGTTTCTCTTCATCCATTCTTCCCCTCTGGGCCAATCTGTTCTTGCCACTAGTCTCAATAAATGATAAAAGCAGAGTCTCTAATGGATTGAAGACATCTTATATAATAATATTTAATAATGAGCTGAAAAAGAGACCCCAAAATATTTACCTTTGGAGCTAAAATCCACTTTCCAGTTCTTGCCAGTCCTTTGTTACTATGGAATTAACGTATGAAATTATTTCCTTGTAGTTTCCAATATGTTCACCAAATTCAACTTCTTTTATTTGCAGGACATCTTTTAGAAATCTCTCTTTTATAAAATCCTTCAACTTTTTACACACACGTATTAACAAAATGGAAGCTTTGGTCAATCTGTTTAATTTCAGGTTGAAATGTTAGCGCTTAGAGAGATTCAACCCATCGGTACAGGTCTCTGGGTTTGCACGACACAACTGGCCAACTGACCAACGCAAGTCTGACCATTCACCAAATTTTAAACCGGAGAATGACATGTTCTACACTTTTGACCAAAAACCGTCTTTAAGTGGCCACAGAGGGGTAGGAATGGAAGACCAGGCTCCCCGGGCCGCTACTCCAACACAGGCAAGCCCTGCTACTTGTCACCCAGGACAGATTCTCAAGGAGAAGTGAGAGTGTCTATCGGTGAGCCTCCTCTCCCTTCAAGGTTCAGGAAACTCACATCTCTGGAAACGCAAGCAGAGAAATGAGAGGAGTCATCATTATACGGTCCGTTTGTACTTTTTTTCTCATTGCCCTGAGTACTTGGATCCTATAGATTTGGTTTTCTGGATATTCTTTCATCCATAAAGATAATAAAAATGAAATTTTATTGAGTAGCTTCAGCTATAAGAAGTAAAATGCCCAAGAACTTTTACTCAGTGAAAAAGTTGGAGGTCATACGTTGAACATTTTTTTTTTTTTTACATTAGAATATTTTACCACGGGGAAATACAAACAGAATCCAGATAATATAAGTTAGAGTTCAACATTTCCAACAATGAGTATCCTGAGAAAGGTCAATTAGCAATAGTGCAGATACGTGGCTGTAGTATCTGTCTGAATAGTTATTGGATGATGGGGATTGAATTAATTTATACATAATTTATCCTTCGATTGTGATCTTAGATATAATTGCATCACATCCTGTCAGATCTGAATTTCTTTTCTCTAAACACAACACATGCCACTCTCATGACAAAATAATCTTATGGACAGAAGAATGCTAGTTCTTTAAATCACTAAGTTTCTAAAAATAGATGTTTTCTGCAGATAAAATGGTAAAGTTAGTGCCCCTAAGTCACTTGAACTTTTTTTGCACATATGGTACAAATAATGCTACAGATGACATTGTACGAATAACAGCCGCACATACTGTGGTTCCTTTTTCCCCCTTTTTCTTTCTCCCTCTCTGTTTTCCCAAAAAGATATTCAGTAACAGGATTCAGGAAAATATATTTTTAATATTCTCTCCTGGGCCATTACGAGGAACCTCACTGAAACAATGGTATTTCCCACTTCTTGTGGCTCTGGAGTGCAGAAGATGAAATTCTAGACTGGAATCTCATCTAGCAAGCAAGACTCTTTTAAAAAACAATGATGGTGTTCGTCATGCTCAGCTCTGTAGAGGTTGTTATTGAAATGAGTGGTTAAAAACCGGATAATTGATGAAAATAGAAAAGTAACTAAAAGATACCAGGAAGTATAAGCACCCATGGATTCATTTTAACATAATGGTTCCTAGCTTTTGAAAGAATTAAAAATAAGCAAAACAAGCAAATAATCCCATCATCCTCTTCTACTCATCATCCTTATAGAGACTTAGGTAGAAAATGCATATACAGGGGCGCCTGGGTGGCTCAGTCGGTTGGGCGGCCGACTTCGGCTCAGGTCACGATCTCACGGTCCGTGAGTTCAAGCCCCGCATCGGGCTCTGTGCTGACAGCTCAGAGCCTGGAGCCTGTTTCGGATTCTGTGTCTCCCTCTCTCTGACCCTCCCCCGTTCATGCTCTGTCTCTCTCTGTCTCAAAAATAAATAAACGTTAAAAAAATTTAAAAAAAAATTAAAAAAAAGAAAATGCATATACAATCTGCATTTTTTTTAATATCTCAAAGTTTCTTTGACTTATGAGTAAAAGGAAGTAATAACTGTCTGTGCCAGAAAGGCACCCTTCTAGGTGTTTTGTAAACAGTATCTTAGTTAATCCTCATAAAACTCAGGGAGATTGAGCTTGTCATATACCCATTTCACAGAGGAGGCAATGAATACTCAGAAATGTTAACTGCGGGGTGCCTGGATGGCTCAGTCTGTTAAGCATCCAACTCGGTTTTGGCTCAGGTCATGATCTCATGGTTCATGAGTCCGAGCCCCTCCTCATGCTCTGTGCTGATGGCATGGAGCCTGCTTGGGATTCTCTCTCTCACTTTCTCTGCCTCTCCCTCCCTCCCTCTCTCTCTCCTCTCTCTCTCCTCTCTCTCTCTCTCTCAAAAATAAATAAACATTTTTTAAAAAGTAAACTGCCCTAAATCATAGAGCTATTAAATGGTTTACCAAGAATCTCACCCCAAGTCCTTCTGGTTCCAAATTTCGTATTCTGTAAAATCCTCATATGTCTAATTTTATGTTTCTTTCACATTTACACATCAGTAAAGATTTCAAAAATTCCATAATTAATTTTCTAGGTGATTCACTGGAGCTTCTACTCTCCGTGAGCTCCCCATCATTGAGTCTATTCCAGAATTGGGTGTTTATCGATGAATATTTCAGCTTTGACTGGAAATGGTTAAACCATAAGAATTGTAAGGTCCCTTTAAACACCAAAATTCTGTGATTAACAACAATGCTATGCACATACAACAGCTATACAGGGGATCCTCTGTGATGACAGTTGTTCCTATACTGTGATCCCCTGGCACAAGACTGAGGCCAGTTTTCTCATGAAGACCTTATGTGAGTAGACATTACTCAATTTGAGTCAGATCAGGGAAATAGAGCTCCAATTTTGAACTGAAAAAGAAGATAGTCAATCACAGATCCATGACACTGGCTTATACAGATGTCCTGCTTTCCTCTGACTCACCCTTGGAGCTTCAGAAAGAGATAAATTGTATTTTTGATATAGTAATCGGGATACAGTCACACCATAACTCATATCTTCAGATTATGCCTTTTCAGCCTTGCTTTATGTCCCTGATTTTGACCCACGTTTTGAACTGTCCAAAGGGAATCTCTACAACAAAAGATGTGGGGCTGGAAACAAGAACAATTTTGAAGGAAAGTTTTAAGTTTAAATTTCTCGGGAAAGATGATACTCTTATAAAAGCATGGGACAAAAAAGACCCTCAATATTTTTGCAAAAAAAAAAAAAGGTTTGCTGGCTGGGGATAGGACTCTGGCTCCTCAGATAGAATTGAGCATGGTAAAAATGGAAGGATTCTCATCCCCTTTCTGTCTTTCTGACAAAGCTTTGGTTGGTGTTTTGGAACTTGTACAGCCCATGGGAGTAATTCTCACAGTAGATTGTTTGGCTATTAACTTCCTATTTTTTATTTCACGATCTTTATTATCTTTGAGTTGTCCGAGGGCAATGGAGCTTGTTTCCGGGCTCTAATCTTTGACAGAGAGTGAGAAAGATGACATTTTTTTCAAGTTAGAGAATGCTCAGAAAGAGAATGAGGAAACAAAACACATGCTATTATATCAGCATCGGCTTAGAAAAATGTGAGTCTAGAGAATATAGGTGGTATGAGTGAGCTGTGTGAACGGGTACTCGTTAGGAGCCAAAATTACAAAGAGCCTCTGAAACAACATACTCTTCTTTATTAATCCTCCAGAAATAATTTGTGAAAAATCAGCCAATGCCTGGAGTACTCAGACTTTAATACATTAATAGCTGACACCTTAGATTCTGGGGGATAAAAAAAAAACACGTTACCTGCTGTAATATAAAGAAGTACCCCGGAAAAATGGAATATCGGGTTGGCTGGGTATGATCTAATCAATTAATCAACTAATCTCACCTTCTCCAATTCCTCGGTGCCCTACTGGATGACGGAATAAGTTTACAGGTGAACACTACCGCTTTGCATGGCTCCATTTAGCAGCAGCAAAGGCAACTGTCTCTAGTAAGAGACAACTGAGACATATCACGCGTTCAGAATCAAGTCAAGGATGATAGTCGAAGGAGCAAGATGAATGGAAGAAGCCCACCATTGGCAAAGGGGGAAACCAGCTGATTTAAGAGACCCTGTCATATATAATTGATGTGAACTGTTTTCCATGTCCTTTACTGGTTTAACCAAAGGTTGAGTATCAGTACTTTACCACTTGCAAACATTTATGTCCCAAGTGTTCATCTTTGGGGGGAAAATCTATTATGCTTCCAAAATTACCAGTGCCTTGATTCCTTTGTGGACAAGGACCTATGGAGTACCTGGAAAACCTCAAGGACCTGAGGTCAAATCTTGACTGTCGCTGACTACCTTGTGACCTTGGGCAAATCACTAATTTCCCTGAACCTTGACTTTTAAAGAAGAATCTCTCCCTTGTAGTATTGTTCAGAGAACTAAATGAAATAACGTTTGGAGGCAATATGGCTAAGAAGAGGCACTCAGTAGATAGAAGCTACTATGGTATGGATTAGATTATGATCTGAAAGCTACCGATTTCCACAAAATTTGCAAAAGTGAGCAATTAGTACAAGGTTTCTCAAAGTGTATATGATACCAAAAAAAAAAAAAAAAGGTGTCCATTGTCAAATAAGTTTGGGAAAGACTACGTGCTATATCCCTTTCCCCCTTGTAAGTCAGAATTCATTTTTAACATAACTGAATTTGCGGGAAAATCCCAAAGTTTAAAAACCTGTTTAGCTTTGGAACACCTGGGTGGCTCAGCCGGTTGAGCAGCCACTTGGGCTCAGGTCCTGACCTCACAGCTCAGCTCCCGAGTTCGAGCCCCACATAGGGCTCTCTGCTGTCAGGGCAGAGCCCCTTTCAGGTCCTCTGTCCCCCTCTCTCTCTGCCCCTACCCCGCGCACGCTCTCTTTCTGAAAAATAAACAGTAACACAAATACCGTTTAGCCTTATGGAAGCAAAGGTCTTCTAAACTTATTTGATCTTAGAAATGTCTCTTCCCAGAAGATATGTTAACATATTAGCTCTCAGGGTTGTGAGTCTGAGCCCCACGTTGGGTGTAGAGATTACTTACGGAAATTAAAAAAAAAACAAAACAAAACCAGCAAGGCAGGCCAAATGAGGAATATGAGAGTGAGAGACCCCTGATGAGGGCCAGAGTTCCGTTCGCGTTTTATTCATTTGCGATTGGTGGGGTTTGACTGACTAAAAGTGCCTCGGGAATGAAGGCTCTCCAGGAGGTTGGTGACATGCCTTGGTGCAGTTGTTTATTTGCACGTCGGTGTGGTCCTATGGCTTCACTTGCACATTTGTAGAAAAACCATGAGGCTGTTGCAAAATCTGTCTCACAATATTTGCCTTCGTGTATTTTAGGAAGAACATCAACTTTGTGTTTCTTTCCATTGCCATAAATAGTGCTGGAGTTTTCTTAACGCTTTTATTTATTTATATATTTACTTCCCCTTTTTAAGCTAGCAACTTCCTTTAGTTTACTATTGTTCTATATGGATATCACGTGTCCTTCTAGGCGCTGCAAGAGAGACGGCAGGACTAAAGGGTTGGGTTTTTAAATTACTTTGAAAGCTAAAGAAACAGAAGGCATGGAAGCTGTTACTTCTGTTATTTTTAGGAGTATCCACTTGGTCATTTTTAAGCAGCAAAATATTCTGTATCAAAGCATTCATTCTCATGACTTGGATTTTAATCACCGATAAGTTTTTAGCAGTATTATTCATTGTAGTTTATTCACATTGTAGCCGTACTTGTTGTCAGATTTCTGCCTCCATACCCATACGAAAAAGAACGTTTCACAGTTATTGCAGTCAAATACAGTCAACTCTCAGAACAGTTTCTAAAGTTGAACAAAGGTAGGCATTTAAATCGTCTGATATTTACTGTCCAAATCTGGCCTTTTCAGCTATCACAGTCCTTGGAATGTGCATTATATTTTCAGGTAAAAATTTTTTGCTCATTCTATTGAATCTTGTTAACATTTATAGTAAAGGACAAACAATTCCTCTATCCTGATAAAATATATTGTAGCTTCCCGAATCCTTTGCATCTAGAATAAATGCCAACTTGTTTTGGTATCCATTACCACTTTCAAATTGCATTACACGATATAATGCAAATGTGAGTTCTTAATTAGCAGGATCTGTTTTGTTGAAATGTACAACAGTAGAGGGATTTTTCAACATACTGCAGCTGTTTACCTAAGGAGGAAACAAATTTCACCCCGCTAAGAGGAGCTGAATAAGTGCATGTGTTGTTATGGACAGATCCTTTAGTGTTTCCCTAAGTAATGCTTTTTCATAATGGATTTCACATGGAATATATAGCAAAATTTGCCATTGCTGCCCACTCAATTTCTGCCTCTAGGTTTTTAAAAGAGAAGAAGACGAAAGTTGTAAGGGCAATGAGGAGTGGGGGTTGATTATTAACAGAGAAAGGATTCTTTATGAAAGATGCAGTATTTACCAAGGTCATAAGAAATATGCCTACATACACATATCTACTTAAATATTCATTTAAATACCGTACATGCATCTGTATATACATGACAGGCTGCACCGAGCAAACAGTCGCATGAATATAACCCGAAGGCAGCCTCATGAAATGACAAGAATGACAAAATCTGAACTTCTATATGAACAGATACTAGAGATAATATCGAAAATGGGACGGTGTCCACAAATAATGCAATAACTCCTTTGCTCATCGGATTTTTTGCCTAGATTTGAGGCCTTTAAACATCCACCAATTATGGTAAATGTTTAACTGTAGGAGTTCAGGCAGACGGCCAAACTCTGGTTTCAAAGCTATTGCTAGCTTTAGTTTAAAGAGTTTTTCATTTTTAAGTACAAGCATTTCTGGGTACTGGCTATACCCTATTGTGGCTAGAGCCACTGGAATTTGAATAAGTGGATTAGGCAGGACCTAGGTCCCAAAGAAATGGGCCCTGCGGCATTACCTGAAGTGTGGCAAAGAATTGGCCAGGGAAATCCCTGCCATTTCTAACTTAGCTCTATTTACCTACAGCCAGTTTATCCCCACCGAGACAAAGTAAAGAGAGAGCCTGGTTTTGCTTACAAAAACAGCAAGGTTGGGGGGAGGGGTGTAAAATGACCGTTTGAGCCTTTCCTCCTTAGAAAAGCCAGGTATGTGAAATACACGGAGGACAGCCAAACCCCCCCGCCCCACAGGTACGTCTGCTTTCTTGCCAAGCTTATTAACTCAATTCCCAGTCTGCAGGACACTGGTTTGAACATTAGCTTTTCCTCGGGATATTCCCACTCTCTTGTGCAAGCACTAGCAAAAGGGTACAAGAAAGGGGCCTAGACAATCCCCGCGCTGGATTTGCAGCCTCTGGATATTTGAGATTCAATTGCTAAAGCCTCTTTGGTATAGACAAGACGGTGAGGGGGCTACTGAAGTGACTTTTCGTAGTCCCTTCCGTCGTCTCCTTCTCTGACTCCCCAAGGTATCCCGCGGGTGTCTTCCCGCACAGCCCCAGAGCTCCAAACCTTGTCCCCCTTCCCTAAAGCCTCTCATTCACCAACACCCTCCCCGACCAAAGTCCCCTCCCGGTCACCACCAAAGCCCGGAGAAGTGGAACGCACACAATGCCTCTCTTATAGGGCTCGAGCTGGGAACTGGGCATGCTCAGTAGCCAAAGCAGATTTTTTTTTTTTCCCCTTCTTTTGGTCGCAAGTGCGGCATCTCTCCCAGTCCCACACCTCTCTTTCCTCTATCCCTATCCCCCTCTCCCCACCCCCAGCTCTTTAATCGTCCTGCTTAACCCGTTCTACACCGAAGGCATGCAGAGTTCTAAGATGCGGGGGATTAACCCGTCTCCTCCTAAAGCCACTAAATAAGTCTCACTCTGGGCTAAAGCTTTACACTTTTGCCTTAAAGCCCCCAGCCCCTTACGCGCAGACAGGTAGGGGGAGTGAGGCTACTACTGGATCCCAGGAAACTGGTCCCAAGAAGGCTCCATCCAGGATTGCCCGCTACCGAAGAAGTATTCCCGGAGCCCTCCGTTCTGCGAGGTGACAATTAGCCAAAGGTACCGTACCCGTTATACAAAGCCCAAGTGCGATTGTTGCCTTTGAATGTCATTGTTGTTGACTCACCCCCCTCGGTCCTGGAATTATTCAATCCCGCGTAGACTCGACGCCCCTATCTACCTCCCTCGGCCTCCCCCACCCCCTCCGACGTTTCTTTGGCTTTGCCTGGGTTCTCGGTTGCTCTCTCAAAGGAATGCCCCGGTTGTGTGTGTGTGTGTGTGTGTGTGTGTGTGTGTCTGTGTGTGTCTGTGTGTGCCTTCGTTCTTGGGGGGCTGAAGGAGGAGAAAGGACTCGAGTGTGCGTGTATGTGGTGGGAGGATGGAGGTTGGCGCGCTCGCGTTTGGGGACTGGGGTCTCTACGCGTGAGGAAAGGGGTCGCTCCTCCCCAGGGGGTGTTTTAGGCATAAAGAGGGGGCGGGTGCGGGAGGAAAGTGCTTTTCTCGGCGTGTGGGCAGCAGAGGAATCAAGTGGAGGTGTCTGGATAGGGGACAGGGGGCCTCGGCAGTGTGCGGGGGTCGAGGTGCCTGAGTGCGGGGAGGGAGGCTGCGTGTGTGCGGGGGGTGGGGGGGGGGGGGGGGGGGATTCGGCGCGTGTATGTAAAGGTGCAGCCCGTGTGCGAGGGGCTGGGTGCGCGCGCGGTGTCTGGCCGGGTGCGCGCGCGCGCGCCGCTGCCCGCCTGCTTGCCTGCGAGGGCTGCTCGCTGGGTTTGACGGGCGAGCCGGCGCGGAGGAGCTGGATCCGGGATCGCGTAGAGCCCATCGCGGAAACTGCAGAGCGGATCGCGGCGCCGCGGGCCCTGCGAGAGCTGCGGGGCTCCGGAGGTGGGTGAATTACCAGCGGGGCTGCGCGAGCTGCACCGACACTCGCTGCCTCTTCCCGCTTGGCTCGGCAGCGCGCGCGCGCGCGCGCGCGCGCGTGTGTGTGTGTGTGCGCGCGCGCGCGTGCGCGCGGAGGGGGGCAGGTAGCTTATTATTTTTAGTTTGGGTCGTGTTGGTTTGGGGCCGGCGGAGTGGCCAAAGCGACCACAGTGGCTACTCCAGCACCACCCTGCTTGCCTGCCCACGGCGCGGTCGCGGGTCCCCGAGGACCCAAAGAATCCGGTGTCCTTAACATCGCTGCCTCCCCGGCGGGGAAAGTGTCCTGGTCTAGGGCGGCTCGGGCTGTCGGGGCCGCTGCGCTGGCTTTGTTTTCTGCGCCCCCCTCGCAAGCACTCTAGGCGGACGTGGGTCTGGGGCTCCCGGCAGTGGCCCGGGAGCTGGCCCGAGACTGCTGGCACCCTGCAACACTGGGAATACGAGAGAAGCCGGTAGCTAACTCTAAAAGCCCTGCAAAGCCGGGCAAGTGCTGGCAGCGCGACTTTGCAAGATGCCCAAATGTTGAGCTGATTTCTGGCGTGGTGAGAGCAGCATTTTGTGCCTGGGCAGCGGGGGGAGGGGGGGAGGGGGAATGTGGGGGGGGGGGTAGGGGGGTGCCCGGACCGCCGCTCTCGGCCACGGAGCCACCGGGTCACTCTGCCTGTGTGACAAGCGGGCCAGTGGCGCCCCAGTGGCCCGCGGCCTCGTGGCTTGGGCTGGCGGTCTCTTACCCCTCAACCGCCGCACGCCCGGGTCTAGAGGCCGACGGAAACTCCAATAGCTGCCCCTTGTGGGACGGGAGCGCGCGGAGAGATGTGTGCGCAGCGGAGCTGAAGGCCCCCCGCGACATCCCGAGCGGTCCCCGCCTCCGCTGCCCGACCCACGAGGCCGCCGCTCGGGCCCGGGACCCGGGAGGGGGCTGCGTGTCGGCTCCGGGATGCGGCAAAACGTTGCGGTACGCGCCACCGCCGGCAGCCCCTCCGGCCGCGTCCCCGCCGGCCCGAGGTAGCGCACAGGGGGCGGCAGTGACCGCGTCTCTCCGCGGAGCCCCTCACCCCCGCCTAGGCGGGCGGCCGGAGGTCTCTCCTGCCCGCGCCCGGGGAGCCACCCCGGCCCACCCTCGGCAGGCGTCCGTCCCCCGCAGGCCCGCCGAGCGCCGGTGGACGCCGGATCCGTGGTAAGGCTCGCTGGCTTTGTGCGGTCCTGCCGGCCGCGGGAGCCGAGCGGCTTGCGGGGCGCGGAGATCCGGAGACCGAGAGGGAGATGGGGACACGGGCCGCTTTGGGCAGACGCGCCGCTCTCGGCAGCCCGAGACATGGCTTTTGGTACCCAACTCATACTTTCTGGGTTTTGTTTTTTTTTTTTCTTATTTCCCTTTTTTTTTTTTTTTAATCCCTGATTTTAAAATGTGCATGTTTTAGTGGTGCCCTGTGAACGTGAGGTTTCTTTCGCTTGCGTTCAGCGCCCCTTCCCCTCTTTCTAGCTCCCTTCTAGCTCTCTTTCCTCCTCTCTCCACGGTCTCTTGCCCCTTCGGTCCCTCTTCCTGGGCGACCGACTCCCCTCTCCCTTGCTTGCCAGTCCAGCTGCCTGCGGCTTTCTGTTTCACAGGAGATGCATTGGGGAACTTCCTAGGTCGTCCTTGCGCCTTTTTTCTCCCATGCTACTTAAAGTAGAAATTACGAGGAGGAGGGCAGCTCCTTATGCAATTTCAGATCTGCTGATGCTCCCTGTTCTTGTTTTTGTACTGAATTCAGGTTATTCGGGGCTTTTATTGTTTTGTTTTGTTTTTAGTTTGGCTGATTTTTGGTTGGGGGGGTGTAGTAACAAGAAATGACTCAACTGAACCAGAATAGCTGTTGAAAACCACATCTATAGGAAGGCAAAACGATCATGTGAAATTTTGATTTTACAATGAAAGTTGGCTTGGATGATGTCATACTTAAGAATTTATGACTTCTTTTTGCACTGCCAGTCAAACTCTCAGGGTGAATAGGGGAAATGCATGTCTATATGGCAAGCGAGGATCATCTCGGCGGTGCTGGCTGTATCCTGAACCGAACTATTTAAAATGCACATCTTTCTGGGTCGTGGCTAATGGATTGCCTACCTTGAGACATGCTTGGTTTTACCACTAGCTGATTCCTCGTGGGCAAACTAAACAAAGGAGTTTCTGTGTGACACTTTTTTGTATCATTCCCTCATGGTGGGTTCCTGGGTAATTTATTTATTTTATTAATATTTGGTGGTAACCATATTGAAATTACAGCCAGCTTCCCATGCAAGATGGAAAAGACACACATGGCTAAAATTGCATCAATAAAATACACGGTGCTTGTTTTTCCTTTCACTCTTTTCCATGAAGCATTGCATATGTGTGTATGTGCATGCAGTATTTCAGGAATTGGCCACAACGGGTTAATTTGCGAAGCATTAAACTCCACTAAGCGACTCGTGATTTGTTTATAGACAGAGACATGGAGTGGTGAGACTGGGAGGGGATGTTGGGAAGTGATGATTTTAGGAGAAACATTTACTGGACTAAATGTATCTGGTGCTGCAGATAAACCCACTCAAGGATTGTAGCCTGTAAACTCTTCTTCCTCAGCAGTGCTAGTCGGTGGTCAAAGTGAAGGAGATAAGCATCTGAGCCAAGTGTCAGTCGGACCTGGGTTCAAAATGGCGTGTAAAGGAGTAGAAGTGGGCCAGGTAGGCAGGAGAGCCTGTTCTTGGGGTCGGAGAGCTGTCTAGACATCAGCTAGGCAGTGCAGCAGCAGGCAGGTTTCTCTCCTATTTTCAGGGACCCAGGGACAAAAGCACCCCCCCCGTCCCCAGTTTGGGAGATGACTGACAAAAGACTGGATACTGTGTATTTACTTGAAATTAAAATTTTGGTCATTTCCTACTGGGTTATTTTTCTAGAACCTCACTGGGTCGTCCGTGTTTTTTAAGGCAGCCATGTCCAAGAGTGAACTGATTCACGGCAGTGTGCTTACCTGTGGGCTGAAGCTCAGGCAGATCTCTTCCTAGGGCTCCTTCTACCTTGATCTTGTGACTGTCCCCTCTACTGCAACCCAATCCTGGCTTGGCCATCCTCCACCGAACCCAGGGGTCTAATATCTCCTCTGTTTGGCCTCTTATCTAACTGAAGCCCAGAGAGTAGACTTCTACAGGTGGAAATGCCTTCGTGGTGCAAACTACAAAAGGCACAGCGGATGGTCTGGGATAGGTCAGTAGAGTTGCCACAGGTCTGTGTGCGGGGGGCAGCATGTGATGGTCCGCGTAGAGAAAAGATTTTCAGATTGTTAAGGTTTACGTACGATCGAGGCTTTTTTTCCTGTTGTTTGTTGTGTGTTCTGCACACGTAAAATGTGTATAAACCCCACGTATGGAAATAAAACGTATGGCATTTCTGCTGATTCTTGTTCAACTGAGTGAGAGTACTTGCAGAAAAATACAAAGCTGATAATTACAGCCGTGTGTTCACTATGGTATGATGTAGACACAAATGATCTTTCAAGTAATGATCATTGAAAAAATGTTTTCTTTTTATTTTTTAGATTGTTTCTCTTTATTCAGAAGCATAAAGTTGTTTGCTGATTGCCAGAAGATGTTTCTTTGGCTCTTTCTGATTTTGTCAGCCCTGATCTCTTCGACAAATGCAGATTCTGACATATCGGTGGAAATTTGCAATGTGTGCTCCTGCGTGTCAGTCGAGAACGTGCTCTATGTCAACTGTGAGAAGGTTTCAGTCTACAGACCAAATCAGCTGAAACCACCCTGGTCTAATTTTTATCACCTCAACTTCCAAAACAATTTTTTAAACATCCTCTATCCGAATACATTCTTGAATTTTTCACACGCAGTGTCCCTGCAGCTGGGAAATAATAAACTGCAGAACATTGAGGGAGGAGCCTTTCTTGGGCTCAGTGCGTTAAAGCAGTTGCACTTGAACAACAATGAATTAAAGATTCTCCGAGCTGACACTTTCCTTGGCATAGAGAACTTGGAGTATCTCCAGGCTGACTACAATTTAATCAAGTATATTGAACGAGGAGCCTTCAATAAACTCCACAAACTGAAAGTTCTCATTCTTAATGACAATCTGATTTCATTCCTTCCTGATAATATTTTCCGATTCGCGTCTTTGACCCACCTGGATATACGAGGGAACAGGATCCAGAAGCTCCCCTATATCGGGGTTCTGGAACACATAGGCCGCGTTGTCGAACTGCAGTTAGAAGACAATCCTTGGAACTGCAGCTGTGATTTGTTGCCTTTAAAAGCCTGGCTGGAGAACATGCCATATAACATTTACATAGGAGAAGCTATCTGCGAAACGCCCAGTGACTTATATGGGAGGCTTTTAAAAGAAACCAACAAACAGGAATTATGCCCCATGGGCACGGGCAGTGATTTTGATGTACGAATCCTGCCTCCGTCTCAGCTGGAGAATGGCTTCACCACTCCCAATGGCCACACTACCCAAACGTCCTTACACAGATTAGTGACCAAACCGCCGAAGACGACAAACCCTTCCAAGATCTCTGGAATCGTAGCAGGCAAATCCCTCTCCAACCGCAATCTCAGTCAGATCGTGTCTTACCAAACGAGGGTGCCTCCTCTTACGCCTTGCCCAGCACCTTGCTTTTGCAAAACACATCCTTCGGACTTGGGACTGAGCGTCAACTGCCAAGAGAAAAATATACAGTCCATGTCTGAACTGGTCCCGAAACCTTTAAATGCCAAGAAGTTGCACGTCAACGGCAATAGCATCAGAGACGTGGACGTCTCGGACTTCGCCGAGTTTGAAGGACTGGATTTGCTCCATTTAGGCAGCAATCAGATTACGGTGATCAAGGGCGACGTATTCCACAATCTCACTAATTTACGCAGGCTGTATCTCAACGGCAATCAGATTGAGAGACTCTACCCCGAAATATTTTCGGGCCTTCGTAACCTGCAGTATCTGTATTTGGAATACAATCTGATTAAGGAGATCTTAGCAGGCACCTTCGACTCCATGCCCAATTTGCAATTGCTGTATTTAAACAACAATCTCTTAAAGAGCCTGCCCGTTTACGTTTTTTCTGGAGCGCCCCTGGCTAGACTGAACCTGCGGAACAACAAGTTCATGTACTTGCCCGTCAGCGGGGTCCTCGATCAGCTGCAGTCTCTGACGCAGATTGACCTGGAGGGCAACCCTTGGGACTGCACCTGTGACTTGGTGGCACTAAAGCTGTGGCTGGAGAAGCTGAATGACGGCATCGTGGTGAAGGAACTGAAGTGTGAGACACCCGTCCAGTTTGCCAACATTGAACTGAAGTCCCTCAAAAATGAAATCTTATGTCCCAAACTCTTAAACAAGCTATCCGCGCCATTCACGAGCCCCGCACCTGCCATTACGTTCACCACCCCACTGGGTCCCATTCGAAGTCCTCCCGGTGGCCCAGTGCCTCTGTCTATTTTAATCTTAAGCATCTTGGTGGTCCTCATTTTAACAGTGTTTGTTGCTTTTTGCCTTCTTGTTTTTGTGCTGCGACGAAACAGGAAGCCCACCGTGAAGCACGAAGGCCTGGGGACCCCGGAGTGTGGCTCCATGCAGCTGCAGCTCAGGAAACACGACCACAAGACCAACAAAAAAGACGGACTGAGCACAGAAGCTTTCATTCCACAAACCATAGAACAGATGAGCAAGAGCCACACCTGTGGCTTGAAAGAGTCCGAAACCGGGTTCGTGTTCTCGGACCCGCCGGGACAGAAAGTCACCACGAGGAACGTGGCCGACAAGGAGAAAGATTTGTTACATGCAGACAGTAGGAAGAGACTGAGCACCATCGACGAGCTGGATGAATTATTCCCGAGCAGGGATTCCAATGTGTTTATCCAGAATTTTCTCGAAAGCAAAAAGGAGTACAACAGCATAGGTGTCAGCGGCTTCGAGATCCGCTATCCGGAAAAACAACAAGACAAAAAAAACAAGAAGTCGCTGATAGGCGGCAACCACAGTAAAATTGTCGTGGAACAAAGGAAGACCAGCGAGTATTTTGAACTGAAGGCAAAACTCCAGAGTTCCCCCGACTACCTACAGGTCCTTGAGGAGCAGACAGCTTTGAACAAGATCTAGGTCATGCAGTCTTACTTCATACAGAGGACATTTATTTAATGATGAAAGTGCCTTTTGTTGACTCCTGACTTCCAAATACTATATTATCAATAGGCATAGAGGCAGGTGTTTCCAAGGGTGTCTCATTAACCGTAGCTGCAAAAGATGTGTCCGGTAGAAGAGAATTTCCTTAATAGATTTTACTACATAAAACCTATACTGTGGAGTCCTGTGGGGATACTGCAAACTCTATTGCCAAAGGGATGCTTTATATACATAAAACACTGAATTTAACCTCAAGAGGCAAATCTGTTTTGTACCCCAATGCAAAACCTTCGTCTCTTTGTGCTTTGTAAAGCAGACTCAAGAAAACTGGTACCAGTGTTTGTACCTCAGCTGGGTCTTTCATTTTGCACGTAGATTAAGTTGGTGGAACTGGAATAATCCTTTCGATTCGTGGCATTGTAACAATTCTGCGTAAAGATTATCTGAAAAGTAAAAACACAAAAAAACAAAAAAAACAAAAAAAAAAAACAAAAAAAGACAAAAACAAAACAAAACAAAACAAACAAAAAAAAAGCATGCAAGGAGAGAACATTCGATAGTATTTGTAAAATTGGTAAACTTTATGGCCTGCATCTTGAAACCGCTGGATTTATAATGTTAAATTGTGCAAATATTTGTTTAAAATATACCATGCATTACATAACTATAAAATAAATTTGAACACTTTAAGCATTACCTGTCTATACATGAAACCTAAAAGAAAAAAATCAACGTGAGTTACGTAGCGTTTGTGGTGATCTGAAGAAATACATGATGTTTATCAGAATTAAACAAGGCTCAAATTAAACTAACATTAGAGTTTGTTCTCAGTTCTGTGAAATACCCACAATCCTTAAAGTGCTTACCGTGTGAGCGCACCCAAAGCTATTTTTGTAACATAATTCATATTTATGAAGTACTTTGTATACTAAATAGGAAAATATGTACTCCTTAATATGTATTTAATATGCCTGACTTGTTTTCCTGATCACAGGGAATTTATCAGTTAAGTATCAATCTAGACAGAAAAAAATATACCAAACTGAAACCGAAGCTTATGTGTACAGAAATATTCTGGACATTGTGATCAGGTATCATTTAGAAACGAAACAAAAAACACAAAAACACAAAAAGACAAAAAAATAAAAATAAAAACCAGTTCTGTGCTATTCTTGAGAATTCAGCATATTATCTGCAGATTTGTTACCAACCGTGCATTTTAAAATAGGTTCCTTAGTTTTATAGTATCGTGTCTGGGGCAGTTGTTAGTTGCCATCAGTTGTCTTGCTTTTCAGGATTCTACGAGCTTACATCAAATAGTTTTCACTACAAATATTGACAGAATTAACGAGTAAGGTTAATAGCGATATCCTGTCCGCATCAGTATCCTGTCCTGTCATCGTTCGACTACGATCAGATAATCCAGTAGAGCCGTGAACATCACGGTAGTGTCGGCTATCAGAGCCACACTGGAAAATGCTTTCTTTGGTCTCCGATGGGTTCACAGTCTGCAACTACAAACGATATGCCACTGTGTTTGCTTGTGCAAACTTGTGTTAACTTGCTTGTTAACTTCGAAGTCAAAATTGGTCAAAGGAACGGAGGAGGACTTGGTAATGGGAGACATCTGAACATTTGTAGGAGCTCCCAATTAGCAAAGTGACATCCCGAAATGCATTACCTTCTTGGCCTGCCTGCATATGTATAATTACTGTGTTAATCAGTAAGATGACCAAGAAGGTAAACATAGACATTCTTCTTCGCGAACTTCAAGTGGCAGATGTTTTGGTGCAGCTTCCAAAATGATACTGTGGTTAAAGTTGTAACAGTAGTCCCTTTATTAAGTACTAATTTCAGGGCTTTATATGTTTGTTCCGAGATAAAACAAACAAACAACTTGGCATTCTTAGACGGTGTGTGTGCGCGTGCGCGTGTGTGTGTATTTGAGTGTATGTGCGTACATATAGATAATTTGGAGATTTTTTTTTTAAATAGCAAAAAAATCGTCTCCATATGTATGTGCTGGTGCTCTTAAAACTTTAATGTGTACTTTTAATTTTCATGACGATGTCTGTGAAAACTTTATATGAATATTAAAAAAAATACAAATACTTTCTGATCTCGAAAGAAAAGACACGAAGATGTGTGCCCAACAGCGTGTTTTCATCTAGTTTCGTAAGGACTTTGAATATGCCATTACCATGCTTGCAGGCATCCATGGATTAAAGGGCTCCTAATGCATACTGACAGGATAAAGATGCAAAAGCTTCAAAGAAAGTGTTTTAGTTTATCCTGTCAATAAAGTATGGATTGAGGAATCTTAAGTAGACACTTACAGGAGGAACCGGAAGCTCAATCCATGATCTGGGGATAATAGGTCATTGGGACGATGCCTTTTGTTCAGTGTGGCGAGGCTTTGAAGATGTTTCAAGGTTTCTGCCGTTGTCAATGGCGAGAGGACCTGCCGCCATCTTAAAGCTTGCTGTAGCATATTGGCTATCTCAAACTCTTCCGCTGAGAGGTATAAATGTTCCACTTTCTTTCAAGAGTAATTTAAATGTGTGTGATTATTTGGAGGTTTTAATTGTAAGTGAATGACAGTAACAAATCCTTGGTTAAGGCTGATCTATTTTCCTTAACTGAAGTCATTGTGCCTACATTATACAGTGTATACTATTTTGCACCTGCCTCTCATTAGTTCTGCTTGTACATTTTATGATAATGTAGTTAGGCATAAGTTTTGAGTTGAGTACAAGAGCAGTTAAAATACCGTATCTACATTTTGTTGGCTTCAACTATAACCTTGATGTTAGTTTAACCCCTTGAGGAGCGATATATACGTCAGTACAGCATCTTTAGTAGAATTTGCTTCTGATCTAGAAAATCCAAGAAGTGCTCACTTCTAATGTGGTCTGACACATCATGGGCTTCTTGGCATCGTATCATGTGCTCGGACTCTGTTAGAACGGTTGCAGAGAAGATTAGATCCTGTGAAATTAGTGGAGGGGTTGAGATAATATATTATGTCTGTGTAATATAAATCAAGTTTTAAATTATTTTTTTATGAAATCAATAAAGATGATTCAATTCTTGAAAAGTAAATCTTTGTGTAATTTTATGAGAAAGCAGCTATTAAAATACAGTGATTCAAGTCTATAAGGCGATTTATATTCTATATTTAGTTTTCCATTCTGAATAAATATATTAATTAGAAGATCATTTAAGACCGGCTTTCTTTTGTTGCTTTTTAAAAATATTTCATTTCTTTAAGCCATAAGGATGCATAAATTACACAGGGCATGGCCTCATGAGTAACGTCAGTGGGTACTGCAGAAATAACAGAACACATCTAGAAATGTATGGCAGTAATATTAATCTATGATATCTTTTGCATGATTTGTACTTTGACATTGTATGAAATGAGCACAGTGAGTTTTTTTTTTTTTTTTTTTGTTATTGTTGTCGCATCCAAAGAGCTGGGGAGAAAATATATCAAGAATGTATTTATAATCACTATTTTGAAATAAAGTAAAGAAAACACATTGTATTGTTTTTACCCTGATTTGGTTATTAGTATTTTAGGTTAGTTTATAAGATCAAAATCAAGCAGTTCTATAAAAGCTAATGTAAATCACAGAAAGAAACTGTTTTAATGACTTTTGCTTGCTTTTAATAGCATCAAGGTATTAGACAGAATTTATTAAATGCCATTTTTATGGAAGTATTAATAAAATTGTTTGCTAGAATGGTATTTCTGAAGCCACAGTTTGTGAAATATATTTATCTTTCCGTTATCTTTCAGAGGAAATAAAGTAGTAACCAAATTGGTCTTTTCACCTAGATTTGAGGGTAAGATACAGAGCTTTAGAAAACTGTTTGTATTAAACTTAATTGATAAATCTATGTTAAGAGATGCTTTCCCCCCCCAAACATCTTTGCAATCTGTATTCCTTTCCCCTGACAGCCCATTCCCATGAATCAGTTGGAATCTGACATAACTGCAGATAAGCAGATATTAATATTCAGTCTTAACTATTAAAATATGTTTAGAAAAACTTGAGAACCTCTATAATCCACGGCCAGCCTGGCAGGTTACAAGTTAGTTGCCCATTTATGGGGTGGACTGTGATTTTTATTTGGTTCTTTCAAAGATGATCAAAATCACCAATCCATCACTTTACCAGAGGTTTATGGTCGAGAAAAAATGAACCGAGTGCATTATGGTTAATTTGAGGCCAATCATGTCCAGCAAAGATTATAAACAGACCAATAAAGTGAACTGGAGGCACGTTTCCTTAGGGGAAGAGACGCAAAGAGAGAGGGAAACAGAATATAAACTAAGAGTATTGTGGCCTTAAGCCTATACCTAGCTATGCTGAAGAAGTCAACAGCATGGATAGCACATACAAGTGCTTTTGGGCGAAATGTTTTCCGTGTCACAGGCTATACATCCTGTGATTGTGTGACTTTTTAGTTCTTTGTGAGTTACTGAGCATAGGGCTTTGGGTCCCAGCCACTCAGTTATGTGGACAAGCGGTGTCAGATGAAGGTTTGGCTTCATTTCCAGTGCTCATTCAATTAGTCACTATGGTCAGATGGGCTGAACTAAAATATCCTGTTTGTGGCTTCACTTACCGGGAATAACTGGCAACAAATCTCAAATTCACCCGATAATTGCTAACCCGCGATTTTGGATATGCTGAGGCTCTGTCCTTTGTTAAATTAAAAGCAAACGGGAGGTTAAGTGAGTTTTAAAACCTCATTTTTGGACAAAACTGCCCTTAATCTAATTTTGAATTTTGTTTTGTCTTAGTTTCCACTGGTTGTTAAGATTGCACTTTAGAAGGGGAATCAAGGAAGGCAAACTGTGCTGTCTCCCTTATTTATATGAAAGAGCCAAATACTGGCTATCGAGAACAAAAAGATTCAGGTTTTTCATTAAATCGTAATAATTATCAGATCCACTGACTGTAGCGCCAAGATCCAGGGAAGAATTTCACATTAGCTATAGAAAGGAAATAGTCGTCGTCCAAAGTTTCTGAACAACGCATTTCTCTTGGTTGGCGAATACCGGATCGTGTCCTAGGCCGCTGGTTAACAACCCGAGGAAGCCATGTTGTGCAGTGGCTACTGCTCATGGAAGCCTTTGAAAATCCTAGTAAGCTCAATTCTCCCGACTAAGAATTGCAATGTATATTTCCATTATTGTTTCATGTAAACCGAACCGTTGTGGTAAAATTCTGGAGTTGCTATTCAGTTATTTTAATGCTGTTTTCACTAATAAAAGTCTTTTCTTAATAGGTCATATTTGTAGCCATTTAGTGTGTTTATTAGTGCGAAATTGGCAAAGCTCAACATCAAGAAGAAATGCAAATGATTTGGTTTTTAGCCGATGCCGTTGAATAGGCCAGGTCGACAAGAAAAACAAAGCAAAACAAAACAATAGGCCGGGTCTAAGTCCCTCCCTCACCACCCCCACCCCCCACAACACACACAGGAATCACACACAGGAATACACACAGTGAATTATGCCCTAAGGGAATTACTTAGTTGATGTAAACAAATAAAAGGTCTCTGCCTTGACTCCCTAGATGCACCAAATCCAAGTAGGTACTGCAGCCCAAACGATAAGTGTCTTGCTCTTCTCTTCACTTTATTTATTTATTTATTTATTTTTCTTCTTCTCTTCACTTTAAACGGAAACTTGGGATTTCAGTAGTATCCAGTGTCTTGAGATTTGGTTTTGATTTTCCTTGTTAACTTTATCCTCATTATCATCCTTTAATCTGTTAAGTATGTAATTCCCAGGTAGCCAACCAAGGTACATATCGATGCTGCCGTTAATATGTTTACCCACAAATATTATTCAGAGAACTGTGTAGAGACATCTAGATCCAAAATAACCCCGGGGTAAGGATTTGATTAGAAACATGGGAGTTAAAAAAAAAACAAAAAAAAAAAAACCAAGTCCGATGCAAATTATTGACCAAAGAGGCCTGTGCCTGGGTTAAGATCCGGGAGCATAAGGCCAAAGGAGTATTCAGACAAAAAAACGAGACGATGTCTGCTTATCAGAACTCAGAATCCGAGCACTGAACAAGAACCACGGCAATATATATGAAATCTGAGACTTCTTTCTCCTTATTCTCTGTCTCCGCTTTATTTCTGGTAAATATATGTGAAATCCAGGATGTATCAACACAACGCTAGGAATTCATGTTTTCAAGGAATTCACTGGCCAGCCAGTGAACAACTGCTTTACCTTCTCCACCCCCATGGAATAGTTTGCTGGGATAACTCCCATCACGGGGTAACCGGTATCAGGGCCTCCTGGTAGAGCTCTAGCTGTAGAAAACAAAAAGCAGTATCTGTGTTTAATAAGAACAAGAAAGGAAACACGCGTGGTACATAGAATGAATTTTGATAGGGAGCAAAATAAATCGATACAACATTTGGGTTCCTAAAGCTGCTAAGCCGTTTGGTTTGTTTTCAGCAATTGGATTTCAATACAAATTACCAAGTGCATATTTCAAAAGCCATTTCCTGCAAGAACCCCCCGGGAAGCCATGTCTCTGCCATGGGTCTCCTTGTTCCATAGCAGGATGTATCACATTTGCCAACTCCTCCCTGCTGGAAATTCTTCTCTTCTGCTGCTATGAACAGCCAGCATCATCTATGGCACAGGCTAGCTCAGGGAAATGTTTTTCTCACTGCTGTTTGGTCGTTAGTGGCAATACACAGAATAATCTAGGATCCTATGTCCAAGCATATATTTGCCATTGTAGGATTACCACACCCAGGGAGCTTTTCAATTGAATATATTTGCCACGTTGCTCTCTTTTGTTTTTCTTTACGAGTCGTCTCCCAGCCCACAACAGCTACTAGTTTCATGCCTAGCTCCCCTTCAGAGTGGAATATCATTCCATCCTGGAAACTCACAGTTATTTATAGAAAGAATCATCACACTTCTATCTGCTCATTTCCTTCTATAACTTCCAGAAATATAGAAAATTTAGTACAGTAAGTGATGGATTTAAAAGGAAGTCCTGCTGACACAAAAATAATTATAAGGAGATGAGAGTGAATTATCTGGGGCGGGGGGAGCCAACTTTAGGAAGATATGTCTTGCGTTTTGGATCGCCTTTGCATTGGAATCGGAGACCCGTGTTTTAACTCCCGAGCTGGACTCAAAGAAATCAGCTTGCACTCTGGGGTCCCCGCAATAACTAAAGAAGTTCATTATTGCTGACATGTGGGCAGGTTTGCCATGCGTTGCCATAAACATGGCTGTTTTTTTTTTTTTTCTCCTGCACTATTTCAGCAAATAGTCGTTTGCCCAGATTTGGCACAGCTGCTGAAACGCTGCTGTATCAATTCTCACCATGAAAATTCACAAAGCATTTTTTTTTCTATATGTAACTAAGCAGTTACACAGAGATGTGTATTGGAAACTGGATAAAACCATCAGGATTAAGAAGAGAAGTAGTCTGTCCTCAGGAAAAGAGGGTTTGTGAGAGAACCAAAATGCAGGCATTTTATTAAAATGACATCAAGGTAGATTACCTTGCTTTGAACCTGTCGGCTTTTTGTAGGTTTCAGTATGTGCATTATAAGGGAAGTGGGACTCAGTGCCTAAACAACCTTTCCGTTCTCTGCACAATCATCTTGGTCGCTTAGATGGGGTTGCAGTGTAGAATGTGTGAGCACTCACTTGGTTATTTGATCTCAAATGCGTATCTTGATTTCAGCTGCTCATTTGAATATAAACATACTAGAGAAGGCCAGTTTCTACCGCAGTGTTCTTGCTGTGGAATGAACTGGTCTTTATTTGTCTTAGAGGTTATTAGAATGGGGTTAAAGCAAAAGCCTGTAGGTAAATAGTCATCTCCAAAGTTTAAGAACCATCACAGGAAGACTGGTGTATACCTACTCCTCGAATTTGCAAATCAGATCATTTCATCCCGATTCCTTTTCTTTTGGAAGAGCAACTAGGGCTGGAGAGGGCAGGTGACTTGTCCAAGGTCAAGTAACATACGAAGACCAGTCTGGTCTACAGCCTGATTCTCCTGACTCACAGGATCATGCTATTTCCATTATGCTGTTCTATTTGGAAGTTCCAAAGAGGAGAATGAGGATCTGTGGGTGAGGTTCAGGGAGACGTTCCAACGTAGCATAAGGATATTTTCCATAAGGTTTTACAGCAGCCCATAACTGGAATGAGCTAGATTTCAAAATACAGAGTTCTTTATCCGTACAAGCGTCCAAAGTGAGAATGGTTTTGACAAGGAGGATGGATGTTATTCAAGAAAATGTATTTGAACGCAAGCTTGGACTAGATGATCTTGGAGGAAGATACTTCTTCTCCGGTTTATATACTAAAAGTCATTTGTCAAGCGAGTCAAAACCATCAAGTATGTATTTTGTCCCCAACATTCACATCCTTGACCCATCGTAGCTTAATTACAAATAGATGATATCTGCTGGATATTAGAATAACAAATCAATAACCCCAATTACTGGTTAGGGATGAAGCATAATTTTAGAAGAGACATATGTGTCCCCCTCATTTCCAGTGTTTTCATTTTGTGTCAGCATTCCAAAAAGCAAAGTCCCTGCTATTTGATTTTTTCCCAAAGGGAAAAGCAGCCTCCTTTGTACATCGCCCTGAAGACGGCACTGTAGTAACAACCTCACAGCAGCAATGATAAGATGTGCTTGTATTTATTATTTCAGTCCTCCATTTCAATTTTGAGCTTATTTCTTGAGCCTGCCAAGTGCAACACAAGGGTTACTTTTTTGTGACATCATCTTCTCTGATTAGGGTCGGGTCTATTTTTTTACTCTTTACCCTCAATTAGATAGAATTGAAAAGTATTTGAAAGCATTTTAATTCAGGTTACAGCTCAACAGACTATATAAACAATAGCAACTACAAATTACCTGAATTACAAAAGAAAATACTCTCAGAAATACTCATTTCAATTTCATTCCATAGAGACAAAGTTTTCTTTAAAAAGAAGAAGAGGAAGAAGAAAAAGAAGAAGAAAGAGAGGCACCTGGGTGGCTGTTGGTTAAGTGTCTGGCTCTTGATTTCGGCTCAGGTCATGATCTCATGGTTTGTGAGTTCGAGCCCCAAGCCGGCTCCGTGCAAGCAGTGCGGTGCCTGCTTGGGATTCTCTCTCTTTCTCTGCCCCTCCCCTGATTGCTTGCTCTCTCTCAAAAATAAAGAAGTAAACATTTAAGAAAGAAAGTAAGAAGAAAGAAAGTAAGAAGAAAGAAAGAAAGCTCCAAACCTCAAGGGTTTTGGTTGTTTATTGGGTGCTGTTAGTTTTTAGAGATTTCAAATACATCCAAGATCACTCTGAAATGCAACTCAGATTTGGTACCATAAGCCAGGGCCCCCTTAAAAGTGGCACGGTGCATTTGCTGATCCCTTTAATCACAAAGAGTATTCTTTCAGGTACTGCTTAGCAATCCGTTCAAAATTAGCAGTTTTACACTTTGGAATCCTACTTCACTTCTAAAAATTCTTTTTTAATAAATTTTTTTTTTCAACGTTTTTTATTTTTTGTATTTTTGGGACAGAGAGAGACAGAGCATGAACGGGGGAGGGGCAGAGAGAGAGGGAGACACAGAATCGGAAACAGGCTCCAGGCTCCGAGCCATCAGCCCAGAGCCCGATGCGGGGCTCGAACTCACGGACCGCGAGATCGTGACCTGAGCCGAAGTCGGACGCTTAACCGACTGCGCCACCCAGGCGCCCCTAAAAATTCTTTTTAATGTTTATTTTATTTTTGACAGAGAGAGACGGAGCATGAGCAGGGGAGGGGCAGAGAGAGAGGGAGACACAGAATCCGAAGGAGGTTCCAGGCTCTGCACAGAGCCCGACGTGGGGCTCGAACTCACGAGACCACGACCTGATCCCAAGTCGGGTGCTCAACCGACTGAGCCACCCAGGGGCCCCAAGAATCCTACTTCACTTCTAAATGGCCACATTGTTAAATGTATAAACCACCTCTGCCTGATTAATGTTTAAGTAGAGAAGAATAGAAGAGAATAAAAATATTTAGTTTGATTTGTTGCTGGCACGTTACGATGGCTATTAGAGCAAAGCCCGTTGACCTTCTCTGGCCTCCCCCTCTCTGTTCCCCCCATGCCCATCGATGCCCCCACTTTACCCTGTGCAGCCCCATGGCTCCTTATCCAAACATGCTCTTTCGTGCCGGTGGCCAAGTGCTCCAAGAGGAACCGCCCCACCCCTAGTAAAATTCCGATGCTGTTTAATGTTTTTCTTTCCAGCTGATTCACATTCACATACCAAATCCACATTGCAGCTAATTCACACGTATATTAGTATGTTAATACTCTTGTAAGAGAAGATACTGAGGAGCAGAGGAGGAGACCATGTTACTGGAACAAACGGTGGCGTTTCAGGCCTGTAACTAACAATGGACTGAGACCTCCCTTTGTATCAGTCAGACGCGCAGCTCAGATCGATGGAACTGGCAGACTGGTTTAAACCTACTCTCCTAAAGACCCATGGATGTCCCGCAAGCGGCTTTCATTCATTCAAGCTTATTCATACCGAAGTGGGGAGGAGAGGGAATCAGTTAAGGCCGTCCTGTGGAAAGGATATTAAAAGTAAAGACCTAAAGAGCGAGTTCAAATGAGTCACTGAAGATTGGGGTTGGGGCAGAGCATTTACAATGGAGGGAGCGGGCTAACCCGGTGGCTCAGTCGTTTAATCGCTGACTTTGTGGCTCAGGTCATGATTTCGCAGCTTGTGGGTTTGAGCCCCACATCGGGCTCACTGCTGTCGGCCTGTGAGTGCAGACCCCGCTGTTAGACCCTCTGTCCCCCCCCCTCTCTGCCTCTCCCCTGCTTACGCTCTCCCAAAGACAGATATTTAAAACTGAGCGAGCAACGCAGGCTCAGACCCTAAATGTGGGAATTAGCTCATTATATGGTGCCGGTGAGGTAGGCAGAGGCCAGACCAGGGCTGGGCAGACTCATCGCGCAGAGGGCCGGAGAGTGGATACGTGAGGCTTCGAGGGCCACACGTGGTCTTTGCTCTAGGTGGTCCACCCTGCCGCTGTCGCGTGGAGGCGGCTGTAGCCAATAAGGATTCTCACAGGGGATTTGGAAAGTAAGTGGAGGTTCATAAAGCATCGAGGTCAGTGGGTTGTGGGCTGGATTCTGAATGTAGACTCTGCGGGCCTCACCAATACGCTGGATATGTGAGTCAAGGGTGACAGGGGAGGCAAGGGGGATTCCCAGAGTCCTCTGCCACGAGCACCTGGGGCGAGGAAGATGCCATTCACTGCGATGCGGAACTCTGGGGGACTCCGAAATGGCTGCACCCTTCCGGTCGCCAGGTAGGTGGGTCCCTCGGGCCCACAGGGGCTCTGAGGAGAAGCTTAAGCCAGAGACAGCCTTGAGCATTGCTGTCATTGACACCGAAGGTCACAGAAGGGGGTCAGAGAATGAAAGAACAAGCCCTCCCCTGACCAAAAATAGTAATCGTAAAGGAAAGCAAAAACAAGGCCCAGCAATGATTGTAGCTGTGTCAAGCTCCAGCTTTCGGTATGACCCGTGCATCAACTGGGTCCAAATCGCCTGAGGTTCTTGTAAAAATTCAGACTCTCAGACCCCTTCTGAAGCAGAATATCTGTGGGCAGGGCCCGCGAACGTGCATTTTCCGCTTTCCGGGCTATTCTTGTTCATATTAAATGGTGAGACCCTCTCCTGTTGTGGCAACTTGGAAGAGAAAGCACCTGCAAGACAAAAAGAGAAATTGGAACCAGACAGCTAGAGGGAAAACCAGGAGGCTGTGGGGCCCCGGGAGCGCAGAGAAGAGTGTTTCAAGAAGGATGGGGTGACCGGCCGCGTCCGGTGTTGCCGAGAGACATCAGCGCTATCTCACCAGGCTTTGCTGGTACCGGTCCCACTTGGATCGCATCCGAGGCAGATGTCGGAACAGCTGTGGGACCCCATGCCCCGACAGAACACAGAATTCACAGATGGAGATAGTCTGAGAAATGAGACGAGAACGAGGGCCAGGACGCTGGGCAAAGTGGTGGCAAAAGGTCAGTGCAAGGAAGACTCCGGGGCAGGAGGGGTGGGCTGTCACAGAAGGTCCCCAGACGCCGGCCATTTTTGAGAGGCCTTATGCCCAGTGGTGCTGCCCCCCCCCCCCCCCCCCCCCAGGGATGAGGACCCAGTGTGGGGATCTTGGCGCTTCAGCTGTTTGCTGTGGGCTTTGAATTGGAGCGGATTCCGCCAGGAAAACTCTACTCCCGCCAGGGCAACATTGCCTCGGTAGAGTGTATTCTTTAAATTCAAGCAGGAGCGCCTGGGTGGCTCAGTGGGTTAAGCGTCCGACTTCGGCTCAGGTCGTGATCTCGAGGTCCAGGTGTTCGAGCCCCGTGTCGGGCTCTGTGCTGATGTGACAGCTCGGAGCCTGGAGCCTGCTCCGGACCCCGCCACGCTTGCCAGTAAGTTCTCCAATAGGTGGACGCGAGGGTGAATAAACACTGCGTGCCAGGTGCTGAGGTACACGCTTGGAAAGTGAACGGACAACGAGACCTCGTCCTTCCTTCAAAGATCTTGCCGCTCAGATGGTTCATGGCAGCAAGGTTTCCCTTAATGCAGAAGTTTGGCACTGTTGGGGCAAAAGTCTCACCTCGTGGTTATGCCGTTATGCCGCAGAGTGAGACTAAACCAGTTATGCCGCAGAGTGAGACTAAACCATGCACTGGCGTGCATTCCTGGCTGTTGATCTCCAATCTGAATTAGAAAGGACGGAAGTCAAGGTGTATTCTCAATTAGGTGCAAGAGTTCGCATTTCCTTGTAGCTCAGCAGAGCCCTTGAGGGAGTTTGGGGTTATTGTTTTTGAAACCTTGAAAGCTGGGCAGGCCTTGGCTTCGCTTCTGTTGGCGATCGCACCCTCCTAAAGCTCAGATGCAGCTTTTGTGGCTGAGACCCGTGCTGTTCTCATTCTTTCCAGGCGTCTCAAGGATGAAAGAACTGGGTACTGCAGGTTTGTAAGAACAGCTGTCAACCATTCCATTCCAGGCGAAGTCTCTGCACCCTCCTAGCAATTTCTACATGAGGTCTTTATGGATTCCAGTTCGCCCCAGCCGCAGGTTTCAGGCGCCAGGGACGGTGTCATTTCATTTCTTTCTTTGCCTCCCTTGCCCAGTTTTCTTCTTTCTCTATAAGGAACAGTCCGTTTCCGTGTCGCTTTGTGCGCGTGTCTGCTCTGCCATCTGAGGAAGGAGGCTCTTGGCGAACTGTCGCCTTTCCGTGAACAGAGCTCATGCTTGGAGCGTGGCTCTGTTGCTCATCTTGGAAATAAAGCGACAGGCTGGGTGGTCCAGTCGGTTGCACTTGGGTCTCAGCGATTACAACCCTGTGGATGAAATAGCGACAGAGTGAAGAGAAGGAACGTCCTCTCTCTGACTTAAAACTGGGTTTCTATTTCAGCCTCCACTGGTATCAAAATAAAAACGGGCAAAAAAAAAAAAAGCCACTCTTACTAAGGAAAATTCACTGTCTACCCCATCCTTCTTGCCATGGTGCTTCTACTCATAGAGGTAGAGTTGATTGTGCCCCACGGGAAGTGGACTTCGGGAGGAGGAGTCTCTACAGACCATTCTCCACTCAATGAGGATGCAGCAAAGAAAGGCAGGAAGCCCAGTCTGTCTGTCTGTCTTTCTTTCTTTCTTTCTTTCTTTCTTTTTCTTTCTTTCTTTCTTTCTTTCTTTCTTTCTCTTTCTTTCTTTCTTTCTTTCTTCTTTTTTCTCTTTCTTTCTTTCTTTCTTTTTTTCTTTCTCTTTTGGAATAGAGGGAGAAGAAGTAATTGCTACACTCTTTGCCATGTGAATTTCAAAAGAATCGCTTCAATGTTCAAAGCATTCCCGCATTTGTCACGTTATGGTCAGCCGCGGTTATCCTTCCTTCTGGCTTTCTTGTGTGGCAGGACTCAAAATTATTCTATAGTCATGATGATCTCCTACATAGCAGCCCAGGATGAGGCTGAAAACTTTTGGGAGCAGGTAGAAAGAAGAAACCTAATAGCATTTGCCAGCATGAAACATCATTACCCACTTACACAGCAAAAATTGAGACATTTCACAGGGCGCTGAATTTAGTTTTTCCTCACAGGGGAAAGGTCAGAAAAGAGGAGCAAAATTAATTTGGAAAGAGACTGACTATAAATGACTTGAATTAAACAGAGTCAAAGGACTCATCATCCTAGAAAAGTTGAATAAAAATTTTAAAAGAGGACCTTTCCTGTGTTATGTTTTCATTAAAAAAAATGGAACTGGATTTTTTTTTTTCTACTCTCACCTTCCCCACGTCTGCCCTCACCTTCCATATGAATACACCAAAAACACACTTCAGACTTCGCTTCACGACCCTATATGTTCAGACACTGTTGCTTGTTTGTTTCAGTTTCCTGATAGGTTTCATTATGGAACACATGCAGTCTGTCTCCACCCGGAGCTGCAGTCATCCGCCCAACAGAGACAGCCCCTCATGAGGCCTAGAAGACAGGAATATAACACTTGAAAGGTCAAGTGTGGCTAACGCTTTTCTCCATCTGGTGACGTAGCTGTCCACTGTTGTGATTAAGTACATTATGCTGTCCAACTCAAGGGCATCCCAGCACATCGAAGAGGCTAACACCTTCTTGGCAAATCCCCACGTCTGAGCAAAGTAAGCCACTTTATCGGCGCTGGTAGGTCAAGGTGGGAAAAAGTGTCAGCAGCTCTAGAAAAGTCTAGTCTATTGGGATGCTGTGCAAAGGCCACATAGCTCTGGCACCAAGGATTCTAAAAATTCAGTGACACTGCTCTGTCAGACTGTAGGTCTGTCTGTATGCCACTGCCATGCTGTTTCCATCGTTGTAGCTTTGTAATATGTTTCGAAGTAAGGAAGCGTCATGCTTCCAGCTTTGTTCTCCTTTCTCAAGATTGTTTTGGCATTTAGGGTCCTTTGTGGTGCTGTATAAAATTTGAAAATTGCTTTTTCTATTTCTGTAAAAAATGCCCTTGGGATTTTGATAGAGATTGCATTAAATTCATTGATTGGTTTGGGTCGTACGGACATCTTAACAGTGTCAGTTCTTTCAATCCGTGAACACAAGGTATCTTTCCATTTGTGTCTTTTTAAGCTTTCTTTTCATCAATGTTTTTGTAGTGTTCAGTATATAAGTCTCTTTATCTCCTTAGCTAAGTTTACTCCTAAGTGTTTTATCCTTTGGAATAAAATTGGAAATGGGATTGTTCTCCTAATTTCCTCTTCAAATAATTCGTTGTCAGTGTATAGAAATGCGGATTTCTGTATGTGGATTTTGCATCCTGCAACTTTACTGGATTTGTTAATTAGTTCTAACAGTGTTTGGGTAGAGTCTTTAGGGCTTCCTGTACATGCTTCTCCTCCTTCCTTTCCTATTTGGATGCCTTTTATTTCTTTTTATTGCCTAATCGTTCTGGCGAGGACTTCCAGTACTCTGTTGAATGGAAGTGGCTGTCGTAAGAGCGGCATATTTTCGTTTTTCCTGATCTTAGCGGAGAAACTTTCAGCTTTTCACTATTGAACGTGGTATTAGCTGTGGACCTGTCGTATATGGTTTTATCATGTTGAAGTGATTTCCTTGTCTCTTTTTTTAAATGTTTGTTTATTTTTGAGAGAGAGAGAGAGAGAGAGAGAGAGAGAGAGAATGAGTGGGGGAGGGGCAGAGAGAGAGAGAGAGGAAGACAGAGGATCTGAAGCAGGCTCTGTGCTAAGAGCACGGAGCCCGATGCGGGGCTCCACCTCACAAACCCTGAGATCATGACCTGAGCTGAAGTCCGATGCTCAGCCGACTGAGCCACCCAGGAGCCCCGAAGTGATTTCCTTCTATTCCTAGTTTATTGAGAATTTTTATCATGGAAGTTTGTTAAATGTAATCAAATGCTTTTCTACATTTATTGAGATGATCATGTGATTTTTACCCTTCATTCTCTTAATGTGGCTTACCACATTAATTGATTTTCATATGCTGAACGATGTTTGTGTCTCTGGAATTAATCCCAGACGTATATGATGGGTGTGTAGGAACCATCCTTCTAACGTGCTGTTGAATTCAGTTTGCTAGTATTACAAAGGAATTCTAAACAAAGTATTTAATTCAAAACATATACAATATTTAAAAGGTAAAAAGATTAACAATGAAACTGAAGTCTCTTTCTTATCTGTGACCCACAGAGTCTCTGAGGGTCAGGGATAAGAGGGATCAGAAAGCTGAAAGAAACAGATGAGGATTGTGCTTCCTACTCATCTATTAATTACCTCCTTGAACTCAGTGGGTCCCTTCCCTTCTTTGTTCCCAGTCTCCCAATGTATCCAATGAGGATATTGGTTTCTTTTATTTTTACCCTTAAAGGCTAATTGCTTTTGTAGTTATCAATGAAACAGCATTCAGGCAAAAGATAAAGACAAAACAGACAAACAAACAAGAGCAAAGAGATGCTTTTGACCCAGAACAAGTCTTCCCCCATCTGGAGCCTCAGCACCCCCGCCCCACAGTCAATGGCTGCTAAGACTTTCTTGGATATCTTTCCAGGACCTTTTTCAGTCATTTCCAGGCATGTGTACATATTTTCTGTTATGTTTTCCTCCAGTGGACGAATACACAGGCCTCTTTGCAGGAAGAGGCAGAAAAGCATAGCACTTCATATAGTGCAGTCTTGAAAGCCAGACCACCTGGGTTTACATCAGGATTCTGTCACGTACCAGCTGTTTGAACATGGCCCTGCCACTTAACCTTCTGTGTATCTCCACTTCCTTATCTGTCATATCGGGATGATAACAGAGCTTACCTCGCACGGGTTGATGTAAAGACTAAACGAATTAATAAATAAGGAGCCAGTTCCAGTAGCTTGGTAAGTAATCATTAAATGCGAGTCAGTCTACCTCTTTATTGCTTTGCATCTAACGTATACAGAGCAGCTTGCCCATGAGCAGTCTCCCTATCCGCCGCCATTCTTTTTAGTGTCCTTACATATACATTTTTGCCCTTATATTAGTTGAACCAAAATTTATATAACCAGTCACCTACCGATGAACCTTGAAGTAGTTTCCAGGTTTTTGCTGTTAAAAACGTTACCGCAGGGGAATTCCTTGCAAATACTGCGTTTTCACACCCAGGCAAATGTATTGTTGGGATAATGTTTGACAGGAGGAATGGCTGGGTTTAAGTGGATATGCACTTAAAATGCTGATCTGTAATGCCTGACTTCCAACAAGTTATACCAATTTATTCTCCCATCAACATTGTATGAGAGTGTTAGTTTCCCAACAGCCACAAAAACCTTTGTGAACTATTAATTTTGTTTTATATATTTGCCATTCCAATATGTGAAAAACAGTATCGCATTACTATTTTAATTTGCATATCTTTAATTATGATTAAAGCTAAGCATCTTTTCTTATGTTTATAAGCTATTTATACTTCCTTTTATATTAACTGCTTGTTTATGTTCTTGACAATTGAGCGGTTTTTAAAGCTATCGTTTTTTAAAATTATCTTAAATCAATCCCATTGTATGGAAGTTTCTAGAACTTTGACGCCAAATTAAAGAAAAAAAAAAACAAACCCAAACACCTTCTGCACTACCCATTTTACAGCGGAGGTAACCAAGTCTCAAAAAATTTAAATTCCTAACATTATATTAGAGCTAGGTAATGACAGAGCTGGAATGTTAACACCTCCTTGTTTTTCTTTTTCTTTTTCTAATGGGAACAGCCGCACTGCTTTTTAAACAATACCACTTTCCATCTTTGCTTTGCTAATACCACACTCTGCTTCCCTGTAAGGCAGCCATATGCCTCAGTGTGTGGAACGTCCTATGGACTTGGCTTTCCTATAAACGTGTAGTGTCGATGAGTAAGTAGTCCCACCACAGTCACCACGAAATATTTCCAAGAAAAGTCTTCCCACAAACCACACTGGTTCCTATAATAGCATTTTCAACACCTCCCCATATTCCCACAAAATTTATTGTGTTTCAGTGTTTCTTTATCTATCAGGTCTTCTGGGGAGATTAATATGCTCACGTTGTATATCATTTCTTGGTATTCTGAAAATAACATATTAGGGACTAATAGGGTCAATGGAATTGTTTTTATGAAAACAAAATGTATCAGGATGATAATTTCAGACTGATATGAACCTGTACGGGTCACACAAATCTGGAGGGAAAGCACTGAGGAAAGGAGAAGATTTGTATATGGGCAGGGTGCGTCGGGGCGAGAACAAGACAGCATTTCCTTCCCTCAGTATTGAAATAAGCACTCCCTTTCCATTCTCATCTGTAAATAAAATGAATACTGCTATTTTTGGAGTACTTACTGTGTTCCCGGCACTGTGCTCAGCTTTTCACGTGCATTATCTCATTTAATTCTCACAACACTTGGTGAGATGAGTAGCATTTTGTATATGAGAAAAATTATGTTCAGGAAGACTAAATAGTACCCAAGGCCAAATAATTACTAGTTGGTAGAGCCAAGATTCAAGCCCAGGACTTCTGACAGTAAATTTCACATGCGTTTCACTGTGTTATGTTGCCTCTAGATACAAAGCATGTGGCCTGGAGTTAGGTTATCAGAGAGATAGAAGACAAGATGCTGATCCATGTGTGAACAATTAGAGATGTCAGAAATAGAATTATTAGCCTCCAATTTTAGTGAGTTCTGCCAGAACGTTGGATAGGACATTCATGCATCAGATAAACAATGCCCTAGATCACTGTTTTCAAAATTGTTCCATGGAACACTGATTCTTTAGGCTGAGGGGTGATTTTTGTAAATAGGTCCTGTGCTCAGATAGTTTTGGGGAAATATTGATTTTATTAAAGTTAAACAGGTTTATCTGCTGCAGCACTTCTCAGAGTATTTATTGTGCTAATGTGCATTTTAATACTCCAAGACACGTGATGGAGTGTTCTGTGTTTCCCAGTCTAATTTAACTTGCAGTTCTCTTTTTAACAGTCTCATGTGCCATAGAACACACTCTGGGAAATCTCGACTAATTGAATCTCAAATCTCTTCTTAACTCTGAGTATATATCACTCCATGATTCTGTTACAGGCTGTGAAGATCCAAGAGAAGGCTGCTAGGTATATGCATCCTTATCCTATGTTCTTGGCTTAATTAATATTGTTTAAGTGTCCTACTGTGTAAGTTCTTCACTGAGCTCGAGGTGATATTTTCTGTAAAACTTTTTGGAAACGTTATTGGTAGTTCAAATATTACCTAGAAGGTTGAACTGGATCACAGGGTTCCAAATCTAACTGCACATCAGACTCAACTAAGGTATTTGTTATAAATGTACATTTCTGGGCCTAATTCCCAGAAATCCTAATTCTATATTTTGGGGGAAGGCTCTAGACACCATTTTGAACAAGTGCTCCATTTGTTCTGAAGTATACGTTTGCTCCATGGTGAACATTTGGAAGGAGCCTAAACTATAAAGAACTGCTATAGAGAAGTCGTCAGACTTGTCCATGCACCAGTTTGAAGAGTCCTTGGAAACCAGAGAAGTGGGGCTTGTGAATGTCTTTTTGTGAAAAACTCTACAAATGAATCTGATGTTGCTGGGTCCCAGATACACACTTAGGGACCACTGGTTTAAATGACTTCTCACCAGCAATGAGATCCTTTGATTTTATGAGTGCGACATGACTTCAGAACATGTCCTTACTATATGAAGAGAAGCATGGTGTCCAGGAATGAGGCCTGTTATATCAACTTGGTACTATGCCAGTGAGACTAGAACTGGGTAGGACACTGTGCTCAGATATGACCGTCACTCTAAGAGGAAGCAGAGACAAACTGGAACAAGGTCAGAGGGGAGGGACTGCCGATTGGGATTGGATATATAACATAAGTAAGACATAAACCTTTCTCAATGACCATGAAGACCCAAGAGAGGGCTGCTATGTATATATATCTTTACTATATGTTCGTGGTCTAAGCGGTACATGTTCTGTTGTATAACTTCCTATTTGTCAGTGGGACTTGGGAGTTATTTGCTACTGTAGTGTAACTTAGCCCATCCTGGCTGATACACCTATAAGCAGAAGAGTCAAGACTTCAATCTATTCTCCTTCCAAAATCTGTGTTCTTTTTTCTAATACAAGGCCTCCTAAATGGCCAGTAGAAGTTCTATAACAATGAAAAAGAGTATCTCATTGGCTCATTCATGCAAATATTTGATCAACTTGTGGGACCTCTTGTACGTGGGATTGGTAAGTCAGATAGATGAATGGTCTTTTCCAACTCTGGTATTCTAAGATTGCCTGATTCTGTGACAGGCTATAAGAACCCAAGTGCAAAACGTGTGTGTGTGTGTGTGTGTGTGTGTGTGTGTGTTCTTCCTTTTCTTCCTTTCTAAGCCTAAAACATATCTGTTTTCTAAGGACATTGGCTTGGTCTTTCTAAGAAAACAGAGGTCTGCTTCTTTCCCAAACAGCTCTGAAATTTGGCAACATGTCACAATGACCTGACTATTGGCTTTTATGCCTAATGACTTCCCTGAGGAAAGAAAAGCATTTGCATTTTAGCTTATTCTTTTCTGGCACACGATACATTTTTACATTTATTTATAATTTGGGGAGGTTGCACCTTCCTGTAGATTCTCCAGGGTCAGTGCTCTCCCACAATACCATTTCTCCATTTGATGTCATAATAGGAATGTGGCATAATTTCTGGCTTGAGACCGCCTCATCACTATAATCACTTTTGTGTCATCACTGAAGGAGGTATCATTTTAGGTGTCACCTTAGTGGAGGTAAAATGTGATGAAAACCAATAAACATATTTATCAGATTCTTATCCTCCCATGTTTTAAATATTCTTACTTCTTATCTTGGTTACTATTCACGTAACTCATTCAACTGCAGAGACACCTCTGGAAGAAGCAAGTGGCCTGTATGCACTTAGGTTTACATAAACAGAAACCAAAAAATTATATCATAAATTATTGTCAGCACCCTTGAAGACGGTTGTCAGTATGTAGGGCATGGATGCCTGCAAATAAGGACTTCCCCCTAGAACTTTAGGACCCAAATATCTGAAAATACCACTCTCTAAAACTGAACAAATATCGATCGGACATCTTCAAAATAACTTGCCATAGCGAACGGCATGCAGATTTGGTGTTGTTGAGAAAGGACCACGTCCTGCATCTCGGCCATGAAGATCAGTGTCTTTTAATTGAACACAGAAACCAGATTGTCTTTCAATCTAATTAAGGCCAGCAGAGTATACATGTGCTCAGGAATGTAGTTATGCAGTTAGACTAAGTATGTTCTATGCACTTGCTGGTAAGACGCCCTGAGAAAAACAAATTACCTCCTTAAGTTGCTAAATACCCATCCCCCAAGAGCTTCAAAAGGTACGTTATCATATCAAAGGGATTGAAGAGACCTATAGAAAAAAAAATACCTCTGTAGTTTTTCTTAACCCCGCATTCCCCCAAGTATTTGCTAATGGAACTTTTTTTTTTTTTTTTTTAACAATGCCTATTGAAACAGACCATGGAACTCATTTTGGCAATTACTGAGTTAAGGAAAATGTAAGCTCTAAATATATCAAGTATTTTATAAGTGTGAAAAGAGTGACAGGCTTTACATGGAAATTCTTTGTTTCGACACCTTACTGATTCTTTGCTCTGAGCCTCAATCTTCTCTTCTATAAAATGGAGATTAAAATGTTGAGGGAAGTAAGGTATGCCACAAAGGTTCTCTTCTCCTTACCAGGTCAGCCCCTAATACATTAGTCTGCCAAAGTTGAATTATACTGTTAAAATTCTTCAGCACTAATTTACCTTCGGGCCAGCTCCACATTTACCAAACACTTCTCTGGAAGACTTGCCAAGAACCATTCTTATGTAGGACACGGGTTAGGATTACTTCCTCTTCAAGATTTCTACCTCAGTACTAGTTCCCAAGGTATGTATTCTTTGTAGTTGCGTGTTTCCAAAAGAGATTTACTATGCAGAAACTCATAGGAAAAGTACATTCAGAAAGGGTGACTTAAATAAATATCAGGAAGAGTTCAAACCCAAAGAGGGATGGGAGATAATTGTACCAGGAAAAGGGGAAGATATAATTATTGTAATTATGCACTGATTTTAGCTTTGAAGTCCTTAAGATCTGAATTCTACTTACTTTTCAAATTCAGTCACTTCATTCCTGGTTTTAATCACCAATCTCCTACCTTTATAAAAGTCAGAATTATACTGGCCGTTCATCCAAATCTTCTTTGATGGTTAGCATCCTTAGTTCCCTAAAGCCCGTGTTTAAGTCTTTAAATCCTCAATCCGTGGTGGCAGTTTTTTAAAAGAACTATTATGCATTTTATGGTACACACACACACACACACACACAATTTTCTCCTTCTGTATATGTCATTGGAGCAGACCTCCTCTTTCCTAGATCAATGTACCTGATTACTGTTATCCTTGGATCTTCTCAACTTTCCTCAACCCACTATAAAATCATATTGTTCCCTCCTGTTGCATTGAAGCAATGGAAATACCTCTGGCAAGGAAAGCAACGGTCTCCGTCTTTTTCAAGCCCAATGGACAGACTTCATCCCACTTGACTTCAAAGCAGCATTTGATATAGTTGACCACTCTGTCCTCTCCTGTCTTGGCTTCTGCATAAATACTTTCTTGGTTTTCCTTCCTGCCTTGTTAACAGCTTCTCCATCTCCTATGCTGTTTCCTTCTTCTCTCCCGTATCTCTAAATCTTTGGATTCCTCAGCATTTTCTTCTAGGTTGATGGTTCCCCATCTCCCTAAGAGTAAAACCCAAAGTCCTAATACTGGCCTACAAGACCCTACATGATTTGCACACCTCACTCTATTTCTGACCAGGTCGCCCATTTCTGTCCTCCCCTTTACATCGATATCTTTGAAATATTAATTACCACTTATTGTGTCCACTTTTTCTCTTCCCATTTTCTCCTGAACTCGCTCTAATTATGTTTACATCCAAACCACTCCAATGAACAGCTGTTGTCAAGGTCACAAGTGACTTCCTATTTGCCAAATATAAAGATCAGTGTTCAGTCCTCCCCTCACCTGACCTGTCCACAACATTTGGAACGTTAATTGCCCTCTCCTTTGTAAAATCCTGAATCACTTGATTCTAGGACACCACTATTTCTCACTGTTTTCTCCTATCTTACTGATCTCTTTTGCCCTTTGCTTAGATCTATCCCATCCTGCTGCCAACTAAAGATTGGAATATCCCAGGGATTAGCCTTGGATCTATGCTCTTCTCTGTTTACACTCATTTCCTAGGTAATCCAATCCAATCCAGTCCCATGGCTATAAATACCATCTATAGAGTGAGTGATGACTCCCAGGTTTTTATCTCCTGCCCAGAATTCTTACCTGAACTACAGATTTGTATGCATAACTGCCAACTATATGTCCGCACTAACAGGCATTTCAAATTTAACACATGCAATACCAAACTACTACATAGTAGTAAATGGCAATGTCATTGTTGTTCAGTTGTTTAAACCAAGTGCCTTGGGATCAGCTTTATCTCCTTTCTTACTCTACTAAATCCTGCCAGTTTTACCTTCAAAAAGTAGACTAAAATCAAATAAAAACCAAACAAAAACAGAATCCAGCCACTTTTTACCATGACATCTCCATTGCTTTCACTTTTGTGGAAACCATTATGCTCTCTTGCTTAGATGGTTTCAAGAGTCTCAAGTCTCCTAGCCAATCGGCTGGCTTCCATTCTTGCCTCTCTATAAACTGTGCCCTACACAGCAGAGTGATCCTGTTAAAATGTGTCAGACCAAGTCACTTCTCTGCTAAAAATCATCCACTGGAGCTCATACCGTTCAGAGAAAAAGCCAAAGTCCTTACACTAGCTTTTAAACTTCTCCATAACCCCATACTTCGTTTCTCTGACCTCATCATCTACCCCTCTTCCTTTTTCTCACTTTCCCCAAGTCACATTTGCCTTCTTGCTACTCTCTGAATATGAACATTGTTAGGCATGCTCCTGCCTTAGGATTCTTTCACTTGCCATTCCTTCTGCCTGGAATGCTCTTTTCCCAGATGGCCGTATTTCCTACACCATTTTGATCCAGTCTCTGTTCAAGGGTCATCTTCTAAGAGAGACTCTGGCAGATAATTTTATTGTAAAAGCATCCAATCACTCTCTAACCCCATTACGCTGATTCATTTTTCTTCATAGTGTTTATCATCAACGGGAAATTATATATTTATTTGTTGGTCTTTATTATATCTAACTAAAATATAAGTTTATGGGGGTGCCTGGCTGGCCCAGTTGGTAATGTGTCTGACTCTTGATCTCAGGGTCATGAATTCAAGCCCTATGTTGGGTGTGGAGCCTACTTAAAATTTTATATATATATATATATATATATATAATTATATATAAATATATATAATTATATAATATACAATTATAACATATATTATGTATACATATACATATATATACATATATATACACATATATTATATATATGTATATATATATATGTTTATGAATACAGGTCCACTACAGTTTTGCTCACAGACATATCCCCAGTACCTAAAATTCTACCTGGCATATAAGAGGTGCTCAATGACTATTAGGCCAATGAATGAAATAAGTTTTCTTTTTACCTTATAGTAGAGTTCACAGATTCAAATACCTTCAGTGGCACTTCAAATACAGTAATTCATTTCACTCATTCATTCATTCTAGTATTTGTTGAGTCAGACACTGGGGCTATAATGATGAAAAATAGAGCAATTCATGGTTTCATGGAGTTTGATCAGTTTCCAACTTTCTTTTTCCCAGTTTTCCACCCCTGCCACCACTCCTATTGAAATGCGTTCCTTCTGTGTTTTATATCTTAATAAAATGTTATTGCTCACTGTATAGTCAGCCAAGCTAAAAACTAAGGGGTAGTTTTGACTCCTTTTTTCCTATACCCCCAAACCCAATCACTTATCATGTTTAGTCAATTCTACCTAGTAGTATCTCTACTTTATCATTTCTGTTCCATTTCTACAGTCAAATAAATTTCACTTTCTCCAGCCTGACCACCACTACCTTCTTAGGCCCTCATCATCTTTAACTTAAAAAGAATTTTGGGTGGTGGCGCCTGGGTGGCTAAGTCGGTTAAGTGTCCGACTTCGGCTCGGGTCACGATCTCACGTCTGTGAGTTTGAGCCCCACGTCGGGCTCTGTGTTGAGAGCTCAGAGCCTGGAGCCTGCTTCAGATTCTGTGTCTCCCTCTCTCTCTCTGCTCCTCCCCCACTCATGCTTGTTCTCTCAAAAATAAATAAACATTAAAAACAATTAAAAACAATTAAAAACAAAACAAACAAACAAACAAAAAAACCACACCAATTTTGGGTGCCTGGGTTGCTCAGTCAGTTGAGCATCTGACTCTTGATTTTGACTCAGGTCACGATCCCAAGGTTGTGGGCTCCAGCCCCGTGCTGGGCTCCACGCTGAGTGTTGAGCCCGTTTAAAATACTCTCTCTCCCTCTTTTTCTCTGCCCTTCTGCCCCCCCGCCCCCCGCCGCTGTCTAAAATTTAAAAAAAAATTTTTTTTAACTAATTCAATGAATTTTCCTGCCTTCTTACCTGCCCCCTTCCCCTGCAATCTATTTTCTACATTGTAGCCAGAGTGCTGTTTCTCAAGTGCAAATATGACTACATTACTCCTCTGCCTAAAATCCTTCGATGGCTCTCCATTGGCCACAGGACACCCAGCTCACATAGGACTTTCTTCGAGATCTTTCCCAGACCTCCCTCTGCTCCTGTAAATACTCCATTTAGACCACTGGCATAATATGGTCAGACCGCATTAGAGAGAATAGAATGTCTAGAAGATAAGCTGTCTCTTCACTGGTGTGTTAGCTCTAGATACTAGGTGATTTCAAATATATCTCCCCTGCCGAAACTGCTCTTGTCCTTTCCTGAACTCCCGCTATGTTTCATCTATCTCTTGCCTTAGGCACCTTTTGTTACAGTTAGTTCTGTACTGCTATCACCACCACTAGGTGATAGGCTCCTGGAGGGCAGGACTCTCGCCTTAGTCAACTCTCCAATCTATGCCACACTGGGCCTGTTGGCTTGCACTCAATTGCGAGGCAGTGTGTGCTGAATGAATGAATATTATATACAGACATTTTTACTTACATTGTATTTCGATCACACCCTTTCCCTTTGATGATATGGCTTCATCTTTGAAAAGATGTTATTATAATATTTGTCCACTGGCCTTTCTGCTAAAGAACTGCTTATTACTCCCTACTCTTCTAAATTTGGTAACAAAATGATCAAAAAAGCATTTAGTAAATTTCTCGCAGAACGCCATATTCTTTTATTATGTGAGGGACTTGATTTGTTGTGTTTAAACTAAGGCAATATGTGTTTGATCCCTAATTCACTGGTTTTTTTTTTCTGTTTCTCTTTATCAAAACTCATCTTTTATGACGGACTTCACTGTTGGTTGAACTAGCTCAGGAGTTGGTTGACCTCAGTCGGTTAAGGGAGACAAAAAATGGTACTATTATCAAGTATTTATGTCAAAAATAAATGAAAAATAAGCCAAGGCTTTGAATTGGTATTTTGAGATTTGAAAATATTTATTTATTTGCTTTTCAATGGAATTGTTTTTGATAAAATCACTACCGAAATAGTCTGATTTCTTAAAGCTGCCAATATGAAGGGATGTGTCGAAGCCACATAGAAACAGTTAAATGCAGTTTCTCCTGGTGAAAGTCCTAGTTCAATGATGTGCAATTCTGACTATCTGCCCAACAATTCTCAGACACAAATTATGATTCTATTTTGCTCCTCATTTTTGGCTCTGTTTGTAACTCCACAAGTGTCTTGGGTAAGTCCTATGAGTCATAGATGTTGAGTGAGCTGAATCAGAGATACTGGCTATGGCTGATCATTATAGAATGCACACTTTGACCTCTTAAATTATGCCAAGTGACAAGGCTCTTTTTGACACATGAAATGATCTGGTCTTTTCAATATTTAATTTATTACTAATGAGGGACTGCAATTGCTATGAATTAAGTAGACCGCATTCATCATAAGATCTGGCACATTTCTACTTCCATTTAAAAAAGAATATCTGAAAGAAAAAAAAAATGGAGAAAATTAGATGCATGAAAATGCATTGTCTAATCAAGAACCATGATCATTACCAGCTGTCAAAGGATATCTTAAAATATCTAATGAACTAAATTAAGCTACAAAGACATGTCATACTTTTTTATAGAGATTTACCTGGATTTGACCCTCTGATCTCACTCCAGTGCAGCGTGAACCAAGGAAACGAGGGAGGAACAGGACATAATGGAAGAAAGAGCACCGATCGGGCAGGCAAGACACTCAGCTTGGCCACTTATTTGCTGCCTGACTGGGCAAGTCCCTCTCTCACCTGCCTATTTTCTATCTAGAAAATGTCTATTTTCTCACCTGTAGAACGAGATGATTGGACTAGATTGAGAGTTTCTGACTGCCTCATAGTCCCTATTTCATATCCATAAAATTTATATCAGCTCAAGTCAGTCCAGTCCAATAATCTTGAGGGACAGCCACAGCAGCATATGATAATCTTGTAAAGTATAATACAATATGGACATAATACAAGGCTTTAGAATCAGACAGACAAAAGGCACCTGGGTGGCTCAGTCGGTTGAGCACCCGACTTCAGCTCAGGTCATGATCTCACACCCCGTGAGTTCGAGCCCCACGTCGGGCTCTGTGCCTGGAGCCTGCTTCGGATTCTGTGTCTCCCTCTCTCTCTGCCCCTCCTTCGCTCATGCTCTCTCTCTCTCTCTCTCTCTCAAAAATAAACATTAAAAAAATGAGAATCAGACAGACAAGAATTTGACTCTCAACTTCATGTCTATATGACCTTAAATAAACCTATTTGCCTTTCTGAGCTTTCGTTTTCTATCCGTAAAATGGTGCTGATGACACTACATATGATTTCATGATTGTTGTGAAAATCAACTGAGGTGATGGGTATCTTGAATTATGATATTTGTTGTCTCGGACAATGTTTGGGAATATGAAGATGAATCTTACTCTGCTTCCCCTTAAAGTGATTACAGGTTGGGGAAAACAGCAAGTAAACAATGAACTTCGCCGAAATGCAGTCTGTAAACATGCCACAAGGGAAATAAAAACCAAGTGGTTTGGGAAACACAGAGACCGAGAGAGCAATTTCAACTTGGAGAATCAGAAAAGACACTCGTATCCCTTCAATGATCATTTACTGAGCACCCACTTTGTGCTCTGCGCGAGGGTAAAGAGATGGATAAGAACATACACCTGCATTTCACGGGTTCACAAAACCAGCGATGGTTAAACATTCTTTGCTTCACAGACTCCCTTTAAGAAGCCTATCGAAGTGAGGATTCTATCCCCCAAAGTATGGGCACATAATTTTGCATTTAAGTTCAGAGGGTCAAGAGCCCTTCGGAAGTTCATTCTTATACTCCTCGGGTCTATGGACTCCAGACTGAGAATTCCTCATTCAGTTGGAGGGTTTATAAATGAGGTGGCAAAAAAATCTGTATGTATAAAAGAGGGGGCGTTTGAGGCGAGTTCTGAAGAATGGCTAGAATTTCAAGTGGCGTGAAAGAACAGTCTTCTCCTTGGTCTTTGAACCTGTCCTCTCCAACCCCATACTTTACCGATAACTCACTTCTGCACGTATGTTGGCTCAGGACAAAGTACCTAGTTTCTGCTTCGCTGCCTTTCTTGACACTCGTCGCCTGTGTGTTCGCTGATGCCTGGATGTTTGGCTGACCCCTGAATCCAAGGTGCATTTCAAAGCCCTCGGGCTTCTGGGCTAGGCTAGTCTGCTAGGCACTACGTCCCCTTACGTGGTCTCCGCTTTTCTCTGCTGCTAATAATGTCTTTGTTCTCCTATCCTGCTTCCTGTTATGTCTCTCGGATCCGCTGTCAGTAAAAGGCCCAAAGGAATGAGTGAACATGTGGTGAAGAGGCATTTGTGGGCGGAGCGTCTTCCTCAGATCCAATACTTACTCTAGAAAAGCCAGCCTGGCCTATCACTTCTGCTTTTTCACTGCCCCCCATGCGTGCTGTCCTTTGACTTCACGTCTCATATCCATACGTGACTATATTTCACAGAGTAGAATAACCACGATAACGAGTGACTCCAAAATGTCCAGTGGGTTAACCCAATAAAGGCTGCTTCTTGTGCAGTTTTCAGTCCGGTGCAGGTAGACAAAGAGGAGGCTCAGCTCCAAGCAGTCTTTCAAGTCCAAGGCTGAGCATGTTCCACGCATGGCTCTCAAGATCGCTCTGAGAACTGACATCTAGATGGCAAAAGGAAGAAGGTAGTGGTCGTGGTGAGGAGTCTGGGGCAAAGTAACATATGTCACCTTCCACTGGCCGAAACACAGCTACAGGGCCCCACTAACTGCAGCCAGGAGGCTAGGAAAAGCAGTGATTTTGCCCAGAGCCCCAGAGCTGGTAAATGGCAGAATCTACAGTCAAACCCAGGCCATGTGCCCCAGTACCCGAACTCTTTTCTTTTTATACATGACCTGGAGGTCATCTAAATATATAACCCCTGAGTGTCAGGGGAAGAATCCTTAGGGCAAATTATAAAAAGTGAGATCCGGGGCCAATTTACATCTGAAACATATGAAGGAGCTCATTAGAATGCAGATTCCCGGGTCCCAACCTGCACCTACTCCTGATTCAGCATCCAGAGGGTGAGTCAAGGAATTTGCGGATAATTCTGTACAGGATATAGTTTGAGAACTCTGTGCCTTAGGACTTCATTTGATTTTCACCTATCCGCTTCAAAAGAAAACAAAGGCCCTTAGAGAAAGCTGCCTTTTCACGTGTTTATAATCTGGTCTCTGTTGGAAGACCTCCAAACCTGGCACTGGTGATGAAAGAGTCAGTTGTATTTTAATGTTTAAGGACAAATGGATTTCTTTCTAAAAATAGGCAAGTGGGGGTAGGGGTGGGAAAGGGTCTATAGCACCATTATCATTCAGATGGAGAAGTGCTTAATAAAAGTCTGGCTATCTCTATTGGCAAAGTGACTAAAGGCCCGAAGCAAATTCTATGTTAATCCAAGTAAAAATAATCTTACTTTCTCTTGAATTTAGAGCTTTATGTGCAATTCTGAGATAATGCCTTAAATTGAAGATAATTTTAGAATCAATTTAGGGGATAGGTTCTTTCCCCTGTCAAGTTGCCCAAATATTGAATATAGATTTCATTGCACATCTGGCATAAATACTGCATGGTCTATGACATCAGGGGCATAAATATTTCATAATTAAGAAACAGATATAGCGATCAGTCATCCAGTTTAATAAGCTTCTGAATTCATACCTTTGCATTCTACCCCCAAAATGTGAGAATGCTGATAAGCCTCTTAATTATATTTTATAATATTTCACTTTAATGTAAAAATTATACATATTTCACTTTCATGTAGAAATCACTATTAATTTAAGGAATGTTAAGTAAGCTACCTAAAAGCCTTGTAAAGTGCTATTTAGATAGTCAAAATGTTTGCTTTTCTCCCTTCAAGGTGGTTTTAGACACTAATTGTATAAATTTCAACTTTAGGCTTAAAATATCCTTGTAGTAACTATAATTTAGTGTGAATTATTTATACCCTTTAGAAGAATCATGCAGAGAGAAATGCTGAATCATAAAATGGTAGATATTATTTATGGCAGCGGCAATCATTGCCAAATTCCCTCGAATGGCCCTATCTTCTGCCTTAGTAGATATAGGTGGGTTGTTGGTACAATTATGGCCACGCTGGGGGTGAGGAGAGCCCATCCTTCGCTCCTTCTGAAGGAAGTAGATGATTGAGTATCCTGATGTTCAGGGAACAGAGGCCAGAGTTTATTTCGTTTGCGGGATGAATGCGAAAACCCCAGTTTTCTGCCTGCCCCTACCTCTCACAGATAAAGCCTTGGTATTTCCACCTGGGCTTTAGGAGGCTGGTGGTTACGAAGGAGGTCGGTGGATGGCCTTCATTATTTCAGAGCCAGCGTTTGAGGCTAGCAGTTCACATCAAGGTCCACTCTTGCGACGTTACGCCTGAGTACGTTGATATTTCAGTAAACTCTGTATCTGAGTTCCATTCAGGTCTAGTTTATTTTAATCTTACGTGAAGTTGGAGGGGGCACTATTTGGGAACTCTAGTAGTGTAATGTAACGGCCAAGAGCAATTGTTTTCGAATTAGATAGGCTTGGGTTCCAATCAAGACTCTGTCATTTATTGGCAGGGTGACCTTGAGTAACTAAATCTGCCTGAGCCTCAGTTTCTCCGTGTAAATATAGATAATGATAGAATCATAGTATCTATCCCATAAGGCTGTCGGTGAGATTTTTAAAAAACCCATCCATCCATTCACCCACCCACCCATCCATCCATCCACATCCATGTGTAACATAGTACTTGGCACATCATAAACACTTAAAAATGGCCTTCGGAGTCAGGGAAATGGATAAGATTACACAGGTCAAGTGTAATTGAGGAGCACTGAGTCTGAGTCAGAGTCTCAGGGCCATCATTCACTAGCTCTGTGACCTCTGGCAAGAGGCCCTGTTGGAGATACCAGCTGCAAGGCGTTTCTCGGGTGTGATGACTTGGGTGGGAGCTTTTTCAACGGAGGGGCAGGTATAGGAGAGAGAATAAGTGGATGGGCAGTGAGGAAGGTGCCAACAAGCATAACAGCCACTGCTGTTCCTACCTCCACCACTACCACCACCAACACGAATGCGATGTTACTATGAGCCAGGCTCGGTTAAGCACTCCTCAGGGACCATCTCATTTACACGATTACCGTCTCCATCTTACAGACGAGAACGGTGAGGCTCGACCGGCTTAAGGAACATGGGCAGGGTTACGGAGGTAGGTGGCATGCTGGAATGCAAGCCCAATTTCTTTTCATACCCCCATGCTGGCATAATGAAATGCCAGAAAGCTCTAAGGCATTTATTTAACAGCGTCTGCAGATGAGGAGATTCTGCGCGCTGAGTTTTCCTAGCACCAGGGCTCTGAAGAGAAAACAGATAATAAAGCAACCTTCTCTAGCCGTATTTCAAGTCTGGGACTTTGAACCCAGGGCAGCACACGTTTGCTGGGGTGACTAAGACTTTTTAGGTTTCCCCTAATGATGCAACCAGAAGGCAGGGCCGCTTTAGTTGTGTGCCCCTGACTGACATTCTTGGAGCAATGTCAAACATTTAGCTGGAATCACAGAAAACACCCAGCAAAAGAAAACTCGCAGTGAAGATTTTTGCAAATGCGGCGTAGGTCAGAGCTATGATTTACCCGTGTGTTTTGGCATGTTCTCTTACATCTTGAATAGGGATGGATCTTTCCATTTGAACTTCCTCACGCAGCTCCTGTTGGGTTGGCTTTATGGTCAGTCACCTTCTCTGTTGGGTCCCCAGTCACAGCCCAGCTGGTCACAGAGGCCAGTGAGGCTGTAATTACAATGACCAGGAGAAGGTCCGTGGGAAGCCGCAGGAGAGGGCAGAGGAGCTGTTGGGGACTGGGTCTAGCATCCATCCTACTTCAGTAGCACATTACCAGGCCACACGCTAGACCATATCCTAGACCTCAGCATCACGCAAAAGGCGACTGACTCGAAATCACAAATTCAAACTCTCTTCTCTGCTTGGGAAGCAGAGAAAGCAGAGACCAAAACCAGACCGACCACAGCCGTACCGCTTCTGAGTTGTGTGACCTCGCACGCATGATTTAACCACTGAGTGCCTCAGTCTCCTCTTATATAAAAGATGGAAAGTGGGGCGCCTGGGTGGCTCAGTCGGTTAAGCGTCCGACTTCGGCTCAGGTCACGATCTCTCGGTCCGTGAGTTCGAGCCCCGCGTCGGGCTCTGGGCTGATGGCTCGGAGCCTGGAGCCTGTTTCAGATTCTGTGTCTCCCTCTCTCTCTGACCCTCCCCTGTTCATTCTCTGTCTCTCCCTGTCTCAAAAATAAATAAACGTTTAAAAAAAAAAAGATGGAAAGTGATAGAATATGCCTCTTAGGATTCTTTTGAATTGATTACTTCCAATGATGGCTGGCCCATAGTAAGTGTTAGCTCTTGCTACTATGTTTCTTCTTTCTCCTTCAACACTTGCTTTTTTTTTTTAATTTTTTTTTTTAATGTTTATTTATTTCTGAGGCAGAGAGAGACAGAGCATGAGTGGGGGGAGGGTCAGAGAGACAGGGAGACACAGAATCAGAAGCAGGCTCCAGGCTCTGAGCTGGCAGCACAGAGCCCGACGCGGGGCTAGAACTCACAAACCGTGAGATCATGACCTGAGCCGAAGTCGGTCGCTCAACCGACTGAGCCACCCAGGCGCCCAACACTTGCTTTTTAAAACCTGTTTGATGTCTCCCAATTCTAGACTCTTCCATTTTCTCCCAAACCATCAGTTTTCTTTGGTTTTCACCCCCTCTTCTATTTTAATCCAGATGCTACATGTATCTCCTCAATTAGTTATGGGCCAACCCTCCAACTCCTTTGATTCTTTGCTGTCCTGTGTATCTGGAAAAACCATAACTCTGCATCAGTCCAGCTGTCTTTAATGCGCTGGCCTCCTGCTCTGACCTCTCCCTACCCCAATCACAGTTGAAGAGGTCCTCTTCCTTCAAGGGGATGAGGCAAATCCCGTTTCTTACTCCTCTTCAGGTCAATGATCCAATCTCCTCTATCTTCAATCTGTTCTGCTGGCTTCCTTGTTCCTTCTCACCAGCATTTAAACATGCTCAGTTTCTCCCACTCTAGAACAAAATGCAAAACAAAAACCAACCAAAAAAACGCGTGCTCCCACCATCCTGTATCTCCACTGAGCTACCAACACAGAACAACAATGCTTCTCGGTTCCAGGTTTCTAGAACTTAGAATAGTTTGCACAATGTTGTCAATTGTGTCATTGGCATTAGCTCCTCAGTGAACTGTGGTCTGTATTTTGCCTCTCCCTCACCATTGACACTGCCCTAGCCAAGTCATTTGTGTCTTATGGTGGCAGTAGTCGAGGCTAGAAAGACACAGAGAAAAGTTTTGTCTCCTCTACAGGGCATAGAATAATACCTGACACAGAATAGATCTCAGTAAATTCTTCTGGGAGGAAGGAAGGAAGATGTACAAAGAATTAGGCTCACGATGACAAAAGAGTTACTGGCAATATTTCTGTCTTGAGCCCAAGCTGGTACAAGTTCACGTGGAATTGAGTAAGAGAAACCTTTCTTGGAAAGAATGGAGAGACGTGGGCTGACATTGATTAAGTAGCAACAAATGGTGTCAGTTGACTTTTCAATTTTATTTTCACTAAATATTCATGAGTATATTGCTAATTCATTTCAGAAACAAAAGTATAGAGTGAGTTGCGGAGTGTTAAAAAGAGTCAAAGGCCCACGATGGAGCCGCTTTTGCTAAGCCCCACCAAGACTTACTACCTAACTTAATTGCAACATTAGCCTCTCCCGGGAGTGGAAATTCAAACCAATCCGTCTGAAATTTCCTGATCAGCACTAATGAGGTAATCTGCAGGTAAGACCCCCACGTCCTTCCCCCTAAGGGAAGGTGACCTTGCCTGAAAACCCTTTCTCTTCTTTTGCCGATAATCTCCTCATCCCAGCCTGTATCTGGCTATAAAATCCTTCCATTTGGTGCAGCTCTATGGAACTCCTTTCCGCTTGCTAGATGGGATACTGCCCGATTCGTGAGTCGTTGAGTAAAACCAATTCGATCGTCAGATGTACTCAGTTGAATTTTGTTTTCTAACACAAGTTTAATGCATTAAGGTACTAGCCCAGGAAAGTCTGTGAGCCACAGCTTGAGAAACACTCCTCGAGAGTTCCAAAACGCACGCCCACCCGTTTTCCCCATTGTTCCTATCATTTGGATCCTAGCTCCACCCCAGATTTGTCCGCATCCTTTCGATTTACGGATGTTCACGGCAGCTTTTGATTTTGAGTTGAGGAGGGAGGCATTGTCCTTGAGGTCTGGGATGGAAGGAGTGCAGAGGATCAAAGGTAGTTTCCCATCAATGCAATGGGTACGTTGGCTCTGATCCCCTGGGCGGGCACCGTGCTCAGCCGCTTGGAGCCCCGCTGCCGGTAGCTCGCAGTTGCTTCTTCTCATTGGGAATTGCCTGGGTTACACCCGCTCCTGGGGGCTGGCCAACTGGCTCATTCAGGGATACAACGGCTGGGCAGCCTTGCTTGAATTGGGACGACTCTGGAGCCCTCACAGAATCCCCTGAGGCCCCGTCTGCAACCACATCGCAGGTGGGCCTCTTCCACTGCTCAGCTCTACGCTCCTAACCGCCTCACAGGCCCATCGTCCGTCAAAGACAAAACGTAGGGCTCCCGCGCAGGCGTGGAGGCGCGCGGAGGTGGGGGAGGGGCAGCGCGGAGGTGGGGGAGGGGCAGCACCGCGGTGCGCAGGCGCGCAGCCGAGGGCCTGAGAGATTTTGAAAACCAGGCCTAGTCTCTTCCTGTCTCGAGGTGGGCGACGGGAAGGCCTCGACCGACGCCCGCTCCTCCGGCTCTGGCCCTTGCGGGGGACTCCCGTCCGATGCCCAGGAGACTTCGGAGGTTGCAGTCCAGGGCCCGGAGACTGCTTCTGGGCTGACGGCGGAAGGCAGGGGCCTCGCACGCTCTCAGACTCTTCCGGAAATATTTGAAACAGCCCCCGCGGTCAAGGAGACGCCCCCGGACGTGAAGCGCTCGCGAGCCAACTCCACCTTCGGAGGAGCGCTCGGCCGGGGCACGGCGCCCCGACCCCCAAGGGAAAGTAGAAAGGTTTGAGGCTGCCGCGCACTTCCTGGCCAACGCCGTCCTTTTCTGTAACGGGGCCGGAGCCGACGGCACGACTGTGAGCGGCCGACTGCGTAGACCCGTCCCGTAGCAGAGCCCGCGGCGGCGTGGGCCTCGCGCTCTCTCCAGTTCAAGCTGAGACGTGGCCTGCTGCAGGTGGGCTTTGGGCCTGGAGCCCCGCAACGAGACCTACAAGTTGAACTTGAAGAGGGCGGAGCTCGGGCTTCGAGAGAGAGTCCCACCGCAGGCGCCGGCGGCTTTGAACCCCCAGCCCGCTGCACAACCCGAGCTTCCTGAGCGTGGCACCAAACCTCACGAAGTTCAACAGCTGTAAGTGACAACCATTCTCCTTTGAGTCTTCTTGTGGTTAAATTTCTTCTTCTTCTTTATTTATTTTTTTTATTGCGGTGAGATGTAGGTAACACAAAAACTTAACCATTTTAACAATTTTAAGGTTTACAACTCAGTGGCGTTACGTACCTTCACAAAGTTGTGCCACCATCCCCACCATCTAATTCCAGAATGTTCCAACACACCGAAAAGAAGACCTATCCCCATTATAGTCACTTTTCAGCCCCCTCCCCAGCTCCTGGCAACCACTAACCCCCCTTCCTGTCTGCCAATTTGCTTGTTCTGGACCTAAGACATAAATGAAATCACGCTAAAAAAAAATGTACGGGGCAGTTAGGAGATGCTTTTATTGCAATAGGTAGAATATTCGTTAATGGCTATTGCAATAGGTAGAATATTCGTTAATGAGAAACATCTCAAGAAAACGAAAGGGCTGATGTTTTATAAAGGCCAAAGACAAGGGAGTCATTTGCCTTATATAAGAGTATTATAAAGGCCCAGGGGAAGGATAGAGATTGTTTTATCTGGGTGTATGCAGGTAGGCCAGGGGGAGGTGATCCTTTGTGGTTAGCCATTTCCACAGCAAAGAAGAGTGGTGGTTGTGTTCCTAACTGCCACTGCCTTTTGGGAACCCAGGGCTCAGGTAAAGTTCCTTCCACATTGGCACTTTCAAGAGCTTTCCCCAGTCAGCCTCCTGTAAGCCACTCTCCATCTCACAATCTGTTTCCAGAGAACCACTCAAAGACGATGTGTCATCTAGCCCTTTGGATGGGTTTGAGCCCCTCTGGTTAAAAGCTCGCGCACCAGAAATCTATAGAATTGTGTTTTTATGAGATAACGAGATTCTGGGCGAGCAAGCGGTGAGACTCCAGCCAAAGTCCTCAAAACTCTTTGTGTGCATTGAGACAGGCTGCAAGTTGAGCTGCTCCAGGGTCATGTTGAGACCCTGAACTCAAGTTCTTGGAGGCTTTTCTTGCAGCTGTGCCGTAATGGGAACTTGGGAAAGCATCTGCGTATGGCTGCCTTGGTGTGGACCTTGGGCCTTGCAAGATGGACAGTGATAATGGGGAAGGCTTTCCCCCTGGCTTGGAGGGCAGCAACCTGGGAGAGATGAGGAAGTACAGAGCCGACCCTGCGTGATGCCTGCCATTGTAGGTCTCTTGAGGGGCCTTGGAAAGGAACCCACGATATCCAGACAGAACATTTTTGAAATCGAGGTTGGATTTCCAGCAACCAGGTTGGTGGAGGCTTGAGCTCCATGCCTGGCTCATGAAAAATAAAAATAACATTTCAGGCTGGTGAGGTCTGGGATATCTGTGTTACCTTAAGGTATCTTTAAGTCAGGCTCATTAAAATGAGAGTGTCGTTTCTTGGCAAGTTGGGTCCAAAACAAGATCACAGATCAGAAACTTCTTTGTAAACTACACGATACTTAAATAACGTAAGATTGAAAAACAGGTATTGTCCCTGTAAAAGGCTACTGGTAGGTCACCCTTGTGGTAACGTCTTTTGGTTTGGGGGTCTGGCAGATGTGGGTGATTCTGGATTTAATCAGTGGGGGAGCCAGCGAGAAGAGAGTGATTTGTAAGAACTTCAGCCTTCCAGATGTGATGGTTCAACAGCTGTGTACTTCACAACCCACCCCAAAGGAACATACACCTAAGCATGAATAATGACAAATTGCATGGGATACAGCTTCAAGACAAGTACTCGAATCTTAAGAAACTTCTACAAACAATGCCAAAGAATTTAGAAAACAAACCCACTGGGTAAAAATAGTAGCTTTCTGGGCAAATTTCACTTCAAAACAAGTCAGTCCTTTAGTCAACTCCCACCCTCAGCTGGTTCACTTTTGTGTTCTGCCCGCCTGCCTCTCTCTCTCTCTCTCTCTCTCTCTCTCTCTCTCTCTCTCTCTCTCACACACACACACACACACACACACACACACACACACTCGTGCAGGAGATTCCAGTCCTATATAAAGCTTTCTCTGTCATCTTCTCAACTGACAATCTGTAACTTTTCTGAGCCTCAGCTTCCTCATCTTTAAGATGGGAAAAATAAGTATTTAATGAGATCTTGCACATATGGTGCTTACCAGTGGGTGGTCCATTGTCAGCATGCATCTCTGTGTACAAAACAGTGGAATGAAATTTGTATTGGTGTCATATCTGGTAATTTATGTCACCTATAATAAAACACTCGTTTTAGTTTTCCATATGCTTACAGGTACAGAGAGGGCAGTGTTTGTGTCTTTGTCTCCCCCACTCTTCCCCTTCTGAATCCAGGATCGTTTGATTGCAAGGAACAAGAAACAGAAACTTTGCCAAAGAGCTCAAGTGAAAGGGGGATTTATTAATAAGGGGAATCTCCTTGGAGCCCAATTTAGGGTGCATGTACTTCACCTGTATTAATTAACTTAATGCCCTAAAACAAGTAAATATTATTTCCGATTTGTAGATAAGGAAAGTGAGACCTAGAGAGAGAACATAACTTATCCTTTAAAAGTAATCATTTCCCTATTGTTGGACATTTGAATTGTTCTCCTATGTTTGCTTAAAAAAAAAAAAAAACTTTGGTAAATATTTCTGTGCATATTGGCTTTTTTTTGTTTTGAAATGATTTTGTGAGTATGAAACTCTGAGAATTTATATTACTTAGACAAAAGGTATGAGCTTTTCAGTGACTCATTATGTGCTGCCCTGGTTTTTATTTCATGAGGTATTTACATTCACCAAGAAATATGCAGTTATTTTGTAAAGGTAAAGATGTCTTTGGCTGCTAATTATTTGACAAATGTGTTGGACGATGAACATCAGAATTGAATCAACTATGGGCTCTTGTGTATTTATTTGCTCTTATGATACTGAGCATTTACAGAGTATGGGCCTCATCCTTTTTTGAAAAAATTTTTTTAATGTTTATTTTATTTTTGAAACAGTGTGAGCAGGGGAGGGGCAGAGAGAGAGGGAGACACAGAATCTGAAGCAGGCTCCAGGCTCTGAGCTGTCAGCACAGAGCCCGATGCGGGGCATGAACCCACAGACGGTGAGATCATGACCTGAGCCGAAGTCAGACGCTCAACTGACTGAGCCACCCAGGTACCCCAGGCCTCATCCTTGAGTGTCCAGAGCCATCAGACCCTCAGTCAGGCAGCTCTGATCTCTAGAATCCAGGATCTGCATCTTCAGTATGATGGATCCTCTTCTGAAGTCATTCCGCAGATAATTTTAGGAGAGGAATTTGAAAAAAATGGAATTTTCCACTTGCTTCCCCAGCCGGTTTTGATTAATTATAAGATAGAACTATTGGAAGGGTTATCAGGTGCTTGTATCTCCTTGGAATCCAGGGCACATAGGAACGGGAGCGCAGGAAGAGAATGATGGCGGTGATGACTGGCACAGAGCTGGTGGATGCCGGACTGGAAGGGAGAGGTGATTACATTTCTGTCATTTTGGTACCTTTGCTCTACCCTGTGATCAGAGTACAGATGTTCAGTGGGATTAATGAGTTCAAGTGAGAAGTCTTCAGTGAGAATATCCTAATTTTTTGCTCAACAAATACTTAGTACCTGCATTGTACCTATCTCTATCTCTGGTATGTATGTGTGTGTATATATATATATATGCGTATATTATACGCATGTGTATATATACACGTGTGCGTGTGCAGAGAGAATGTGCACACTGGCACACGGAACATGCCAGCAATGAACAAGGGAAATACGCTTTGAGTGTTTCTATCCTACACATTTGTTACAAGGAAATTAAGGCATAGAGCGGTTAGATGGCGTGCCCAAAGTCAGACTCCTAAAAAGTAGTAGATCCAGGATTTTAAACAGAACCCATCTGGCTCCACTTTTCCTCCTCAAGGATACTGCCTCCTAATGTCATGAGAAACAAATAAACCTAGATAGCTACGGGAGTTTGGAGGAGGAATTGATGGACCCTTTCCCGGGGGTCAGAGGCGATCTCGGTTGGCGGAGTGGGCTCTGACTGGCAAGGGGTGAGAGGGGTGAAGGGGTGCGAAGGCCGTTACAGGTGGAAAAAGGCATGAGAGGGGTGAAGGGGTGCGAAGGCCGTTACAGGTGGAGAAAGGGGTGAGAGGGGTGGGGGGTGCGAAGGCCGTTACAGGTGGAGAAAGGGGTGAGAGGGGTGGGGGTGCGAAGGCCGTTACAGGTGGAGAAAGGGGTGAGAGGGGTGGGGGGTGCGAAGGCCGTTACAGGTGGAGAAAGGGGTGAGGGGTGAGGGGGTGCGAAGGCCGTTACAGGTGGCAAAAGAGGTGAGATGGGTGCGGGGGTGCGAAGGCCGTTACAGGTGGAAAAAGCGGCGCGAGCAGCGGCGGTGAGCCGTGACCGCGTGCGAGGTCTCCGGGAAAGGCCGTGGCTCCTGTGCCCGGAGCCCAGGTTGGGTGGGGTGGAGGGGGGTGGTGAGAAACAGCCCGGGAGGAGCTTGGAGCTCCCGTGCTGAGCCCCTTCCCGCGGGGATTGGGAAGTGGGGACCGGGGATTTGGGATCTCGTTCTGTCTCTGTGCCGACTGGGGGCGAGGCCAGAGCGCGAGTGGTGCGAGCCCGATAGGAGGCTGTAGCAACGCGAATGGAAAGGCTGATGAGATTCCGGGGATGGCTTTCTGGCAGAGGTGGCCGAAGCTCGCGGCCGGTCAGATCCGGGGCCGAGAGACGGAGGCGTTCCGGTGCCTTCGAGGCTCCGGTTTTGGTGAAGAGCCTGCTCCTTCAGCCGCGCTCAGCTCGCCCAGAGTCTCCCGAGCGCCTCTGTGTCTGGCACCAGGTGACAGAGAGGCTGGCCGTGGTTTTTTAATTTTTAAATTCGTTACTGAGCCGTGACCGATGGGTAACCTACTAGCTTCAGGTGCAAGACGAGATTCACCATTTGCATATATTGCGAACACACGATCACCGCGGTAAGTCTGGTTAACATCTGTCACCACACGTCCTCACACGTTGTTTTTTCTTGTGATGAGCACCTTCAAGATTTACTGTCTTAGCACCTTCAAATATACGCTACGGTGTCGTTAACTATAGTCGCCGTGCTGAACGTGACATCCCCGTGACTTATTTATTTATAACTGGAAGCGTGTACCTGTTGACCCCCTTCCCCACCGTGGCCAACCGCCAATTGCTTATCTGTACCTGGGAGTTCCTTTTTTTGGTGAAGATTCCACGTGCAAGTGAGACCATGTGGTATTTGTCCGGCTCGGTCTGACTCGTTTCACTTAGTGTGACGCCCTCCAGGTCACCCGTGTTGTCGCAGGTGGCAAGATTTCATCCTTTCTGATGGCTCGGTAATCTTCCTTGTTTTTTTTAAATCCGTTCATCTGTGGGTGGACGCGTGGGTGGTTTCCACATCTTGGCTGTCGTGAACGATGCTGCAGCGAACGTGGGGGTGCGTGGATATGTTTCTGAGTTGGCGTTCTCCTCCCCTGGGATCAACACCCAGCGGTGGCATCGCTGGGTCGTGTGGGTCTACGCGAGACCTCGTGACGAGCCTCCGTGCTGATTTCCGCAGCGGCTGCGGCAGTTTGCGTTCCCACCAGCAGCGCACCAGAGTGTCTTTCCTCCACGGCCTTGACAGCACTTGTTGTTTCTTGTCTTGCTGGTAATGGTCATCCTGACAGGCGTGAGGTGATGTGTCACTGTCGTTTTGATCTGCATCGCTGCGTACCCTCCAAGTGTCTTTCCTCACCTGTAACCTGGGGATGATGACAGCGCCTAGTTCGAGGGACCGTCGGGGAGGGGGGGGCCCGATGACACACGTGACTTGGAAGCTCCTGGCACGGTGCCTGGCCCCGAGGGAGGCCCCATAAGGAGATGTGAGTCGTGTCACTGTTAGAAGAGCCCAGTGTAGGCTGGGCCACACCCCTTTGGGGAAAGGTCAAGAGCAAGTGGCTGCCCGTGGTCAGGGGCAGGGAGTCTGTGTCCCATCCATCACGGATGGCTCTTGCGGCCCTGGTTGTCACGGTCATCTCCCTGAAGCAGTCCCCCAGGCTGTGCATCCGTAGGGTGCTCTGGGACACCCGGTGCCCACCTCATGGTGCTCTGGGCCCCTTGCTTGTCAGCGCACAGGTGCCAGTCCCGAACGCTGGAGCGATTGGACAGATAGGGGACGCCTGGGACCTCACGGGCCTCAGAGTGGCCGTGGCCGCACCTCAGAGCCGGGCCAGACGGGTCTGAACCGGCTGAGCAGCAGCCCCGCCCGAGCGGCCCGTGCCTCGGACGGCCCCGTGTCCTGCCCGCCTCCAGCGGGCACCCGGGGCACCCGGGCTCTGCTTAAGTCCTCGCGTTCCCCGGGGCGGTCCTGTGCACGTGTGACCCTCAGATCAGGTCAGCGTGGGACCCCTCCCCGTGGCACGTCTTCTGACAGAACGTGCCTGCTGGGCAGGTGTGCTCGCCGCGTGGGCTCCCGCGCGGGGACTCCCTCCCGGCCGTCGTTCCCGAGCTGCGGCCGAAGAAGAGCGTGCGTGTTTGTCTGGGCGATGACCCCTGACACTGGCTGGCCGCGTGGGTCGTGGCTGGCGCCTGGGCCTCTTCACAGTACCCCTCTGGCGCGGGAGATGGTACTTCCCGCGGAAGCAGAGGCGGAGAGGTCAGTGAGCGCTGCCGGGCACACGCAGCAAGTGGCCTCCCTGGGGTTTGAGCCTGGGTCCGTGGACTTCGACGCCCGGCCCGGCCCTCCCCCTCGTCCGCAGGTTTCACCCAGCTTTTCCCAGGGTGCCATCTTCATTTCAGATGCACGGCACGGAACTCGATGGACACGAACACTCGGCCGTGGCAGGACACCCCTCTGCCGCCCGCACGATTATGACAGCCCCGTCTCCTACCCCATGATGAGGAAACGGTGGAAGATGACATGGTGTGACGTTCGTGATTTCTGGGGCACGGGATAGGAAAAGGCATTGCTTTGTCCCTTCTCTCCCTTCCCGTCTCTCTGATCATCACGGTCTAGCACGACGTCGTGTTTTCCACCTCAGGGTCTGGAGTAGGTGGAACTCGTGTTTGACTCCCGGGTCTACCGCCTCAGGAGCGTGGGCGACCTTTCTCTCTCGTCTCACCTTGTCCCTCGGAGCTTCATTTCTCTACTTATGCAACTGTGGGTCGAGCGAACGTTGATGACCGTCTTGCGTACAGTTGCCATAGGCTGCTTTATGCTGGAGTTGGGCATAGGGAAATACACCTGCTGGTTCCCGGGAGGGAAGACTGAGGGAGACTGACAAGCACGCGGACGATGATACAGGGGTGCGATCAGTGGAAGGATGCGCGGTGCTATGAGGATGTGGGAGAGAGTCAGCCTGACCAGGGTCCTCGTTCCCCTAAGCCGCTCCTTGAGTGGCTTCTTTCTTCCCCACGAAAGAGTATCTCCTCCATCCATAGAAGTCTTTTCCCAATTCCACCCCCTTCGTAGACTCTGTCCGTCTTCTGTGATCTCTTCTCCTTGAGCCTCGATGATACCCCATATGTCTTCCTAACCGCTCTCCCTTGCTCATGCCGTAGCACACCAGGTTTTCCGTGGAGGCTCCGCATCTGATTCATCGGTACGTTCCTCGCAGCTCAGTGCCCGGCCCGGGATGGGAGCTCAGCAGACGATCAGGGACTTCAACTGGGAAAGTGTTATGAAACGGACTGTGCCGTTCCCATAAGCTTCTCTGGTGAGGGCGTTGGATGCAGGGCTAGCTAGGGGTAGAATGAGTTCTTGTTGCGAGTGCAACCGAAGGTCCAGTAATGGGGTACAGATGTCTTCAGGACTCGAATCGCTTGTGTCTGGTGTTGACCTCATGGGATTCTCTTGCCGTTTGTAATCCTAGTTATTGTCCAGAAATGCACCCACAAGTTTTCTGATGATCATACTGATCCTGGCAAGATGCAAGCATCGTCTCACGTAAGGACAAGATAAATGAACTGCACGCTTTCGTCCAAACAAGTCACTATTAGTGAAAATCCTATTTTCCTGTCATTGCCAGTGGTTGTCATTCATCCCAGAGCCAAGCTCAAGCCAGGTGAGAGCTCTGCTGATTCTCAGCCCAGTTTTTGGAAATCTGGAACTCTCTCTGCCTTGACTTCCCTCCTCCTCCTGGAGTCCCCCCGGCGGAGCGTGTGTTGTCCGTGGTTCGCCATATGACATCCTGGCGACTGTTGCAAATGATAACTCTCGATTTTGACTGAAATGAAAGGGCTTCAGAGGGAGTGTGTGAGTCGCACATGAGAGATGGAATGTGTCCTCTGCGGCGGGGACAGAACGGCCCCGTTAGAAATGGAGGCCTGTGTGCGTTCACCGGCTGCACGTCATAGCGCCTGTTGCGGTGAATGTAGATGTGAAAGAAGGCCCCGCCCTCATGCTTCCTCTGCTTCCGTATTCCTGTGTTAGAAATACATACTTCATGAAGGACAAATGTTCTAGAAAATATACAGCTTATACGAAACAAAATGTTATATTTATGTGTAAGTAAATACCAGGAAAAAGCTGCGTATTATGTAGTGATTGGAAAGGCAATTGTAAAAGTTGTCAGCGCGTCTTACAATGTTTACGTTACTGAGGTGGTGGACCCAAGAGCCTCTAATCAGGGAAGTGTGTCTGATCGATCCGTGGATGTCTGCAAAGCGCGCAGTCGACGTAGCCGTCAGTTGGGAAGAGGAAAGTAAGCCGTGGGAAGCACGAAGAGCCGTTTTCCAAGCTGAATGCGTACAGCGCGGTAGCGTTGTGGGTAATGCACGGAGCAGTGGGGCTCATCTTTTATGCCGGCCTGGCTATTATTGGCTTTATGACATTTCTGCTCGGTATTATGATTTCCTGAAATGTACGATGTAATTAAGGCTGTAGAAATGGGTAAAATGATTTTTTAAATGTCAAACAGTTTAATTTTGTAGTCAAAAGAAAAAAAGGAAAGAAAAAGCCGTTTGGTGCATACACATCATTTCAAGGAAGAAGACGCCTCGGGAGTTCGCCCTGGACGCCAAGTGGCGACGGTGCGTGTCATGTTCTCTGTCTTTGAACTGACCCTGAGGTAGTGCCTTTCCATTTAGGGTTTCGAAGACCTAGGAGACACAGTTGAATGCAAACCATGGGAGCAACAGGAAGCTCTTCTCCTGAGGAGAGGTGTGGGGGTGAGGAAGGATGGAGAGGCAGATGACAGTGCTAGTGACTTAGAATTGTGTTGCGTTAGCTTCCGCGTGGCCGCCGAGAGGACAGAATTAAATTGGAAGGAAAATATGCGTCCTACATGTAGACAGATAAGTTGTACTTCGAATAATTTTTATTGAGATAGAATTGACACACGGCAAACTTGTCATGGCAGACTTTCTCCCTCAAAATACCTCAGTACCTAGCATTGTTTCCTAGAGAAGTTTCCCCGAATAGCCTTCGTGGAATAAAAGGGTAGTCTGCCAAGTTGTCAGCCAATGGGGTAAAACAAAAAAATCAAAATGGTGTTTTTCCTCGATATGTACGATTGGAGGTATTTCTTATTGCAAGCTAATATTTCCACCTACCATGTGGCACGAAAGCATTTTTCATAGGAGGCATAGTAATAAAGGACCACACTCCTAGCCTTAGGCGTCTCAGAGGAAAAGACCTTAAAATGTTGAGCATTGTAGAAAACGTCTGAAAATTCAGAATGCGTGATTTTAAGGGTTGAGGTTTATTTTCTAATAGGATGGAAATTACTTTTCGCAATGCCAGATATGGAAGTGTACGTTCCTTATGGGAAGGCACGGGGCAGAGAAAGTACGTTCCATATGGGAAGGCACGCGCTTCAGAAAGTGCGTGACGGGGACCGTGTCTTATCGGCGTGTGTGTGTGTCCCCGTGCCCAGCGCAGCTCTCAGCACAGAACGTGCGCTTCTTCAAGGGTTGTTGACTGAGGTAATGGTCTTTGTTCTACATCTCCCTTCTGTCTACGGCACCCCGTCATCGAGCTAATCCTCCAGGTTCGACCAAAGGTGTCGTCCTTAGGTGCCAGCTGGGTCTGGTGCCTTCCAGTGATGACCGAATCAGAAAGAAGGGGAGGATACTTCAGGCCAGGATGGCCCCACACACAGTTTTATACTCTGGGGTTGTAGGCTGGTTGATTAGAGTCATAATATGATTAAATTTTTTTTAACATTTATTTATTTGTCAGAGACAGAGTGTGAGTGGAGGAAGGGCAGAGAGAGGGGGAGACACAGAATCGGAAGCAGGCTCCCAGGCTCCAGGCTCCGAGCTGTCAGCACAGAGCCCAACGCGGGGTTCAGACTCACAAACCATGAGATCACAACCCGAGCAGAAGTCAGATGCTTAACCGACTGAGCCACCCGGGCGCCCCTAGAATCATAGTATGATTAAAAGCTTAAAGGAATGAAAATATTAGTAAAGATGAGAACTATGGAATGATAGTGTATTTTTAAAAGTTCGCATCATTTATTCCAATTGCCTCGTTTCGTAGATGGGAGATTGAAGAGGAGGGAGGATACACCATGCACCCAGAGTCCTAGGTCGAACACGAGATTTGAGGCCTGAAGAACGGGAGTTAGAAATCCCGTTTCCCAGCGTTGTGCACATTGTTCTCGGGGCCTCAACTCTGTCCCCTGCGCTCCTGGACCCTAACTGGTGCCCACTCCCGCCGCTGCTGTCCGTCCCGCTTCTCTGCTGGACGTCATCCCCTGCCCGTCCAGATCCACTCGCCGCTCTTCCCGACCCTGCTCTCTGTCCAGGGAGGCTGTTCCCTGTGGATGATATCAGGGGGCTCCGGGATCCTCACGAGTCCACTGGGTTTGGCTGATGGCGAGCCCCGAGGAAGTTGAGGAAGGACAATGAGGGCAGGGTACTTAATCTCCTGTCTTCATCTCTGCCGGTCACCGTGGACTGGCTGAGTGTCTTGATAGAGGTCAGCGTTCTTCTCAAGACGGCTTTTGCTCATGATCGTTGACCTTTCCGGGTTCCAGAAACCACTCCCTCTTCTCATCTCTTTAGGTCTGAGGTAATAGCAACGAGGCTGCTACTAACACCGTGTGATTGCCGTCTCCCTGATGGTCTCCCCGTATCCACTTCTTTGTCACGTTATTCCGGTTTGTGTTCACTGTTTCCTGTTTGGGTCTGACTGATGCTATGTGCCGAGAACAGAGTTTGGCACGTAGTAGGTTCTTGGAGCATGGAATCTGTTGCCATTAGTGGTAGCGGCCGTGTTCTAAGTAACAGGAGTGGTTGCAGCGCAGGCCATGGGGTTGGTGTTTTCCAAAGCAGATCACGTGCGAAGCTTGTAGGAAGTGCCCCCTTTCCGTCGTCCTCAACTCTTCCCAGCCTTTTGCTCTTGAGCTGCCCGTGCCGGAGAGGAAAATGAACTGTTGGCTTCTAACACCTTGCGCTTTGTGGCCGGAATGAAGCAAACTCTCAGGCACATTCCATCCTGTGTCTGGTGTTCTGTGTCGTTTTTAACATGCCTCCTGTGTTAAAAAAAAAAGAAAAATACAACACTGTAAAGAAAGGCATTGCAAACGTAGTTGAGGGTTATTGTCGTAGTGAAATCGGTGTCCCTTTACAATACCACTTGTACGAAGGCCCAGAAAACAAGAAGTCCGAAGGGAAATAGGAGTCCCTGGTCCTCGGCCTGGGATCTGTCTTTGACTTGCAGTGTGACATGGGAGGAGAGTCGCTTTGTTTTGTTTTGTTTTTTTCTCTCCAAATTCTTTTGTTTTCTTGTCAGGAATAGAATTTAGTGATTCATCACTTAACGTGTAACACCCAATGCTTATCCCAACAAACGTCCTCCGTGATGCCCCTCACCCCTTTAGCCCTTCCCCCCACCCAAAACTCTGCCAGAAACCTTCAGTTTGTTCTCCGTATTTAAGAGTCTCTTAGGGTCTGAATGTGTTCCTCAACCTGGTATGATGAAGAGGAATATTCTTGAAAACTGAGCACATCAGAAATGGAAAAATTTAATGCAAATGAACTCAGTGTACACTGAGGCCTTTAATTTTTTTCTCATTCATTTTGGGGGAAAATTTAAAAGAGAACCACTAAACAGAGCAACAGGGGTTATTCTATAAAGTTAATTACGATATTTCAATACAAAGTATGGACTGAATATGTTCCTAATGCTTTGATGAATTTTCATTGGGTAGCAGTATACCTTCAAGACATTTTTGGTAAGCAGATTTAGAAAACAGTCACTTTAGAAAATGGAAGGAGGTTATTTTCAGCAATTGTAATCATTTTGATCTCTATTTGATATAGTGTCTTGATTTTTTTTTTTTTTAACGTATGTATATCATCACATGACGAAGTGGTATTCTCACTATTAATTGCAGACAAGGCTTAAAGAAAAACCTCCAAAATTGGCTTGGGAGCATTTAATAAATGGAGTGGTAATCGCTAGACATCATGTGGAGTTCCACTAAGAGAAAGGTATACCTTAGTGATAGCATTCTCTTTGTTTAGTAGTGTTTAGTCTGTGGTCATGGGAATGCTATAAATTTGTTGTGTCTGGAAGACAGCAGGGCATTTTGCTAGGTCTTTCTTGATGTTCTGGTATCTTAGATGAAGATGTATATGTTGGATGAAAACTGGATCAAGAACCAAGGCTCTAGTCCAGTTTTTCTTTCCTCATGATGGAGTTGTGTGAATTCCTGTTGGAGGACTCTAGGGGCATGCTGCTTCTACCTTTGCCTCGCTCTTGCTGTCTTTTAATTTTTTAATTTTGAAATAATTTAAGATTCAAAAGGAGTTTCAAAGTTATATACAAGGGAGCCCTGTGTATAACCTAGCCTCCTCCAGTGGTAAATCTCACATAATCATAGCACATTATCAAAATTAGGACATTGACATTGGTTCGATCCACAGAGTTCATTCAGAATTCATCCCATTTTAAGAGTTGTTTTGGCAGGGCGCCTGGATGGCTCAGTCGGTTAAGCGGCCGACTTTGGCTCAGGTCATAATCTCATGGTTTCTGGGTTCAGCTCCTGGGTCGGGCTCTGTGCTGACAGCTCAGAGCCTGGAGCCTGCTTCGCATTCTGTGTCTCCCTGTCTTTCTGCCCCTCCCCTGCTCGCGCTCTGACTCTCTGTCTCTCTGTCTCTGTCTCTCTCAAAAACAAATACACATAAAATAATGAAAATAAAAAATAAAAGTTGTTTTGGCTATTCTAGGTCTTTTGCATTTTTATATGAATATTAGAATAACTGTGTCAATTTCTATTAAAAAGCCTTTCTAGGATTTTGATTGGTATCAGGTTGATGAATTGGAGAAGAATTGACTTCTTGTAATATTGTGTCTTCCTATCCATAAACAGAGTGTATATCTCCATGTACTTCATTATGTCATTAGTTTATCTCCACAGCGTTTTCTAGGTTATAGTGTGTAGGTCTTTTACACCTTTTGTCAAATTTATCCCCAAGTATTTCATATTTTCTAGTGATATTTTATTTTTTAATGTTTATTTTTTTCACGGAGAGAGAGCGAGCAAGAGCAAGCAAGCGAGAGAGGGAGGGGCAGAGAGAGAGGGAGACACAGACTCTGAAACAGGCTCCAGGCTCTGAGCTGTCAGCACAGAGCCCGACGCGGGGCTGGAACTCACGAACCTTGAGGTCATGACCTGAGCTGAAGTCGCACGCTTAACTGACTGAGCCGCCCAGGTGCCCCTTTCTAGTGATATTTTAAATCACAGTTTTAAATTTCAACTGTTTATTAATAAACAATTCTAGTTGTTTATTAATATATAAACATCCAATTGATTTTTGTGCCTTGATCTTATATCTGCAACCTTGATAAACTCAGTTATTAGTTGTAGAAGCTTTTTTTCTCACTGATAGAACTTAGTACATAAACTGGCCTAGTCTTTGGAGGACACTTTTTAGTCCTTTCCCAATCTGAGTGTCTTTCTCTTTTGTTGCTGTGGGGAGAACCTCCAGCACTGACTTGTGGGGGCACAAGTCAGTTTCAGCTTATAGTGTTTTGCCTTGAAACACACACAACAGCTTTTGTCCTATGAATACCTGCCTCTTTCCCTCTACACGGGTCAAAACCCAGGTCACGATACTACATCTACTAACATGAACATGGCTTTCAGATTGAAAACAAGATGAGGATACCCAGTGGAGAAAGTTAGTCACTGGTCTTGACAGCTTGAAGGCAGTCATTTCAGACTGGAAACCAAAAACTGAAGAAATCTACATGGACACTGGGGAAAAGGAGGTGGATGGAAAAGTTGCCTGGTAATAGCCAAGAAGTAACTGGTCTTCAAGGTGCATAAGGGGGATTTGTAGTAGGGAAATGGGATGATTCAGTTCTCCTCATAGACTGCAGAGAGAGAGAGAGAGAGAGAGAGAGACAGAGAGAGAAAGAGGGAGGGAGACAGACAAACCAAGAAACAAACTCTTTTTTAAAAAATTTATTTAAATTGAACTTAGTTAACATATGGTATAGTATTGGTTTCAGGAGTAAATTTAGTGATTCATCACTGCCATAGAACACCCAGTGCTCATCCCCACAAGTGCCCTCCTTAATGCCCATCACCCATTTAGCCTATCCCCCCTCCCACCTCCCCTTCAGCAACCCTCAGTTTGTCCTCTGTATTTAAGAGTCTCTTATGGTTTGCCTCCCTCTCTGTTTCTCTTATTTTTTCTTCCCTTCTCCTATGTTCACCTGTTGAGTTTCTTAAATTCCACGAGTGAAATCATATATTTGTCTTTCTCTGACTGACTGATTTTGCTTAGCATAATACATTCTAGTTCCATCCACATTGTTGTAAATGGCAAGACTTCATTCTTTCTGATTGCCGGGTAATATTCCATTCCATATATATATACCACATCTTCTTTATCCATTCATCTGTCAATGGACATTTGGGCTCTTTCCATACTTTGCCTGTTGTCGATAGTGCGGCTATAAACATGGGGGTGCATGTGCCCCTTCGAATCAGCATTTTTGTATCTTTTGGATAAGTACCTAGTAGTGTGATTGCTGGGTCATAGGGTAGTTCTATTTTAGTTTATTGAGGAACCTCCATACTGTTTTCCAGAGTGGCTGCACCAGCTTGCATTCCCACCAACAGTGCAAAAATGCTCCCCTTTCTCCTCCTCCCCCCAACATCTGTTGTTCCCTGAGTTAATTTTAGCCATTCTATGGGTGTGCGGTGGTTTTGATATGTATTTTCCTGATGATGAGACTCTTAGCTGTAGAGAACACACTGATGGTTACCAGAAGGGAGGTGGGTGGGGGGATGGGTGAAATAGGCGATGTGGATAAGGGAGTGCATTTGTTGTGATGAGCACTGGGTGATTAAAATAAACAACAAAAAAATAAATGTCCTCATGGACTTAAAATTGCCCTATTTGGAGAAATCTTAGCTAAGAAACTCAAAATGCAGGGCACCTGGGTGGCTCTGTCGATTGGGTGTCCAACTTTGGCTCAGGTCATGATCTCTGCTGTCAGCATGGAGCCTGCTTGGGATTCTCTGTCCCATTCCCCCCTGCCCCTCCCCCTGCCCCTCCTCTGCTCATTCTATCTCCCTTTCTCTCAGAATAAATAAACTAAAAAAAAAAAATTCAAAATACTAGGTAATGGTGAAGAGTGGGGAAGGACAGAATGAACTGCAGAATAAGGGTGTCCATGGAGCACGGATGGAAGAAACTGCCTCTCTATGTCGTCTTTGCTGTCAGAATTGTACATGGGAGATAAAGAAGTAAGGCAGGTCATTTTGGCACCTATCTTTAGGGGTGTTAAAGAAACAACCACAGCATCAACCCTGTATTCCCCCACCCATAGAGATGTCAGAAGTAGTGCTTTGTGAAGTTGAAGTCACCTCAGGGCTACCATTGGCTGGAACAGTGCCTTGATGACCAAAGCCAAGGGGTGTGTGGCTCCTCATTGCCTAAGGGAGGGTATGTGTATATACGCACGTGGAGGTCAGGAGCCCTGGGATAGATCACTGGGAGGCTTAGCTACAGGGATGAGATCTGCACACCCAAAGAGCCTAGCATAAATGCAGAACAACCAACCGTGAGAATGAAATGGCCAACCCCATGCACCAAAGGAAGGAAGGAGCAGAACATTTCCTGTCAATCCAACAACAACAAAATTGACAAGGTAAGATGACTGTATCCATGTTTCTCCTCTTGTTTAGATTCCCATCCCATAAGTGCTACCCTGCCCTTGTTGTAGCAAAAAGCCCTTCCCCAACTCACACCCCTTCTCATAAAGCTCCCCCGCTGCCATCCACCCTCCATCCTCTTCCTGCAAAGTAACGTCCGTAAGACTTCATCAGTTTTTCTACCAGGTGCAAAAGGTAAGCATAAGGGTAACTTTAGGCCTTCAACAGACTTTGAAAAAACGAAGAAAGCAAAAAAGCCAACAATAATCATCTGTTGCTACAGGATGACTAAGAAAATAAATCAAAATCAGCTGGAGTAGAAAAAAAAAGAGACCCCAGAGAGGTCCGATGATCCAAGTAATGCCCTGTGAGTGGCGGGGGCCAGAGATTTGGACCTGTCTCCTGTGTCTCGAGAGGATGCAGTGGAGAATTGTCAACTACAGAGAGAACAAATCAGGAAAATAGAGGGTATACCAGGGGTGATGATGACAATAAAATCCAGTTCTGAACAAGACATGTGTGTTTCTGTAGGTTTTGTGATGATGTGGGGGAGGGAAGGAAGGGAAGAGGCAGGTATTCGAGAATGGAGGCGATGAGGCCCTGGAGGGTTGGGAGACATACCAAAATGTCAGCCAGAAAGACTGGAGACAGATCTACTTCTTAACATTTTATCTCACAGGTGAGGAGGAAAAGGAGTTGGTATTTCTTGAAGTTTGTGTGTGTCGTGGGGGGGGAAGGAGATGGGGAGAGTTGTAATGGGTGTGGAATGACTCACACTCTGTTCAAAATGGCAGACAACAAAATTGCCCTCAGACCATCTACCTTATAGTGGTGTGTGTTGTAACCCATCTTAGGCTATAAGGAACTGAAGCCCTCAGGTCCAAAACCTTACCCTCCAGAAAGTCACCGACAACACCTCCACACACTAAAATCATGATATATGGAAGCCAAAAAAAATCAACACTAGTGTACTTTCTTGTTAAGAAGCTTGGGGTAGAGCAGTGACCTACCAAGGGTGGTTCAGCCAGAGTGGTTTATCCCCACCCTCATGGTCAGTAAAGGGTGGGGGAAGCATTGTGTGCAGAGAATTTAATACAGAAATCAAATCAAGTAAAAGCTGGTCTTTATGTTATCACCAACACACTTTAGTATGTTTAGTCTAACATTTAGTATGTTTAGTATGTTTAATGTCAGTGATTATTCTTCCCTTGAATAAAAATCTGTGTGTGTGTGTGTGTGTGTGTGTGTGTGTGTGTGTGTGAGAGAGAGAGAGAGAGAGAGCGCGAGAGAGAGAGAAGGATGATAGAACAGTTTTGGTATCGAATATAAGGATTGAGTTAATTACATTCTTTGAATGACTTGTTCAGGACCTTCTGTTTTTTTATTCATTCATTCCTCTTATTTCTCCCTTCCAACCCTATTCCCTTTCTCATAGGCAGTTGTTCTAATGCATTGGATGCCTATACTTTTCTTGAGTGATAATGAAATGTGTAGTATTGTTTCCTGGGCATTTGCTGTTTATTTATGTATCTGTTGTTAATATTATACATCAGTGTTTCTTAATGTTTCACTGAGCCTTGTTTTTAAGATCCATCCGTGTTCCTATGAGTGTGTCTAGTCTTTTGTTCCCTTGTAAATGAATGTATCAGATAAATTCTTCTTATTTTATAAACTTTAGAAAGATATTTGGATTTTTAATATTTGCACCTATCCCTTGGTACATGTTTTGTTTGATTTATACCTCAATGTTTTCATTTTCTTTGGAGTGACTTGTAAATAATATCATGTGTTTAATTTTTGTTTCCACGTATTTCTTGGTTAGTATATATAAATGTGATTGATTTTTTTAAATTAAACTTTTCACTTTGATATAATTGTACAATATTGCAGCCAGGAAATTGACACTGCTGCAATCCATCTACCTTATTCAGACTTCAGCTTTATACCTGCTCATCTGTGTGTGTATGTGTGTGTATTGATGGTTTTATCACACATGGAAATTACTGTGACGGTCACCGTGGTGAAGGTATGGAAGAGTTTCATCAACACAGCCCCTCGTGTTGCCCTTTAGTCCCTCCCTGCCACTCCTGAGTTCATAATTCCTAGCCGCCACTATCTCTACTACTATAATTTTGTCATTTCAAGAGTATTCTGTAAATACAGTCATTTACTCACGGTTTGTGGGGTTGAGCTCCGCATCAGGCTCTACGCTGACCGTGCGGAGCCTGCCTGGGATTCTCTCTCCTCTCTGCCCCTCTCCAGGTCGCACGTGCACTCTCTCTCCCTCAAAATAAATAAATCAACGTTTTAAAAAAGTAAGTAGAATCATTTACTGTGTACCCTTTTGGATTAGCTTCTTTTCACTCAGCAGAAATCTCCAGGGATTCACTCAGGTTGCCACATGTATTAATACTTGGTTCCTTTTTATCCCTAGCACAGTATCCCATGGCATAGATAAGATGTAACATAGTTTGTTTAATCGTTCTGCCTGTCAGAGGACAACTCGGCTGTTTCCAGTGTTTGCCTATTAAGCAATAGGCTGCAGGGCACCTGGGTGGCTCGGTCGGTTGAGCATCTGACTCTTGGTTTTCGGCTCAGGTTTGATTCCGGGGTCGTGGGATGGAGCTCTGTGCCGAGCATGGGGCCTGCCTAAGATTCTCTCTCCCTCTGACTCTCTCCCTTGATCGTGCTCTCTCTCTCTAGAATAATAATAAAGAATTAAGCTGCTATAATCATTCACATACAAAATTTTGTGTGAACATAAGATTTAATTTCTCTGGAATAAATACCCAGGAGCATAACTGCTGAGTAGTGTGGTAGTTCTGTGTTTAGTTTTATGAGAAAATGCCAAACGGTTTCCTAGCATGGTGTATTATTTCACATTCCCACTAGCAATGTGTAAGTAAACGAGTTTTTCCACATCTTCACTAGCATTTGGTTTCATCACTGTTTTTTTAGCCTTTCTGATAAGTGTGTAGTGATACTTTATTGTGGCCTCAATTTGCTTCTCCCTGACAGCTAAAGATGTTAAAGATCTTTTCATGTGCTTAATTGCCATCCATGTGTTCTCAGCCCCGTTTTTTGGTCAGGTGCATGATGATGGCTTACAGCAAGGATATAGACAATGTATGTATCAAGTCTGAAAATAACACAGGATTGGAATATTTGTTTCATAACAGACTCTAAATCCAATAAGGGTTTCAGTAGGTTAGACTTGGGACCGTTAGAATGATGGCTCTAATCAAACAAGGAAAAGCTTAGGGAAAAATGGCATGTTCACATCTTGGTGTCCTGAACACAGTATCTTGTGGATAGGATAGAAAACGTTTGGTTTAACGGTAGTGTTAAAAGTCAACCTGGAGATTTTAATTGAGAGTAAGTATGGTCTGAGCCAAGGGTGTGAAAAGGCTGCCAAAATTAAGTATTAACTAGAAGAAAGTGAGGCAGTTGTTGATGGGACTTGAAATTTTTTGAAAGACAAATAATGAAAGGAACTATAGCAGGTAGGGTCCTTGTAGGAAACAGATTATATTCAAATAGGATAATGAGAGAAGGGTTTAATAAAGCATTGATTACAAAGGAACGGAAGAGTGTAGGGAAACGACAAGAAGCAGTGACCTAACCTGGGACTGGAGGAGGAGGAAATGGTTACTGGAACCCGGAGAATGAGAGAGCTCTGTGGAAAGACCTGTTGGGGGGAAAAAAATGTGTTGCTCTAAGAGATGAAATAAGACTAGGAAAACCCTGCATAAAAGGATGCCAAGGAATAAGTATTCTGACTTCATTCTCCTCCTTCCCTCCAGTCATCTTCAGGGGTTTCCCATTGATAAAAAAGTAAGTGGAAGTCCGGAGACCAGAGAGCCCATTAATATAGTCTGTGGTTCACACATGGCAGAGCGCTGGGCAAGGTGGAGAAGAGTGGAAGATGAACCTGGCTGGGCACCTGGGTGGCTCTGTAGGTTAAGCATCTGATTCTTGATTTTGGCTCAGGTCGTGATCTCATAGTTTTGTGAGTTTGAGCCCCACGTCGGGCTCTGTGCTGACAGGTCAGAGCCTGCTTAGGGTTCTCTCTCTCTGCCTCTCCCTGCTCATGCTGTGTCTCTGTCAAAATAAATAAAAATAAAACGAGAGAAGCCAACTGTTTCTTCAGCTCTCTGACATGGGGTCATGATCGGAATTGTGTCATCACTCTGATTACCAGTATCACAATAAGGAACTTGGGGGAAGTGGCATAAATTCTGTCAGGCAATTGATCTGGATGATTTTGTCCTGGAAAGCTATTTACAAAATGTTCAATTGTAACTTACGGACAGTTTGCTCTTTCCTGTGGGCTTGAATGTCTTACCATGCCAGTCATTCCCTACACCAAAATGTCCAACAACTGCAACTATATTTCCCCTGGCAGAAATCACAAAGTTGTGTTTTTAAATGTGATAGCACTTGAAAAAGAAGAGTTACTAAATGTAGAAACCTGAACAGTAGCAAGGAGGTGGGGTGGCCTGACCACCAGTTTCCTCAATCTTGTTTGCTATGCCATCATCAGGACTTAGCATGGAGCCTGACACAATGGACAAGCAGTAAATATTTGCTGAGTGATGGTAGAAGTGTGGGAAGTAAGAATAGCAGAGTAATGGAGAGAAAGACTTAAGATAGTGTCTCATGTTATATGTGTTTCTAGTCCCAGCTCTAGCTAGAACTGAAGATATAATCTTGGGCTAGTTACATATATGCCTTCGAAGAGGGTATCCAGATACCTGTTTCTTCGTATCTAGGTGTAGTCAGTAAAAGTCGGGGTCTTTAGCTCCTATGTAGCATATTAATCGGGGTTCGGAAACATCCAAACTACTCAAGATGATAGATTGAAGTCTCTTTAGCTGAGGTTTCAGGAGAACACAGAAGCTGATATGTACCCAAAGGAAAGTTCTAGGTAGAGACGGTAGATACACTTATTTTAATTTAGATTCTTGTTTTTATATCATGCTAGTTTAATATGTTTTTAAAATTTTGTTTAAATGTTTTATTTATTTTTGAGAGATAGAGACAGAGCATGAGCAGGGGATGGGTGGGGAGAGAGGGAGACACAGAATCCGAAACAGGCTCCAGGCTCCAGGCTCCGAGCTGTCAGCACAGAGCCCGACGCGGGGCTCGAACTCACCAGCTGTGAGATCATGACCTGAGCTTAAGTCGGACGCTCAACCGACTGAGCCACCCAGGCGCCCCAAGCCAGCTTAATATTTAAAAGACCCCAAATAATTATTTTAGTAAGCTTCAAACCAATGCACATTTAAACTAAGAATAATTCCTTTGGATGGAAATGTTTCACTAACAGGAACACAAATACTAATAACACGTAACATTTTCAAATAATTGTGTCTATATGTCTAGCATTGATAGCACTTATTAAATATCAAGCACTTCACATATATAATGCAATTTAACCCTCACAACCAACTTATGAGCCTAGTACTGTTGCTATGACCATCCTTAGAACATGAGGAAGAGAGGCCACATGGTAAGTAAGTGAAATGGGGATTCAAACCCAGGCGATCGTAAGAGTCTGAACTCTTGGGGCGCCTGGGTGGCTCAGTCCGTTGAGCGTCCGGCTTCAGCTCAGGTCATAATCTCATGGCTCCCGACTTCAAGCCCCGCACGTCAGGGCTCTGTGCTGTTGGTGTGGAGCCTGCTTGGGATTCTCTCCCTCTCCCTCTCTCTGTGCCTCCCCCACTCCCATGCTCTCTGTCTCAAAATAAATAAATACGCTTTAAAAAAAAGAGTCTGAACTCTTGACTCATAAATTTTATTGTCACTTGACTTTTCATCAGTTACATAAGGGCAAAATATGCATATTTGCTATAATACGAATTCAAAGGTATTACGATTGTGTACTCAGTTTTAGAGACTGCATTACAGAATTTTCCCTTTTATGGCATTGACCTCTAAACATGAGTTCATGCATTTCAGATACTGCTTAGCAAAAATATGCGTTTGGAAAGTTCGTTTACAGAATGCAGCAGCTGGGTTAAATTAGAACAATGACCATGAATCAACGGAGATAACTTGAAACCAGTTTCAGCACCAGCTGTCAACTAACAGTGTGCACCTGGGTGAGTGTGTGGCACATGCTCAAACTTAGGACATCCTACAAGGGGCTTAATTCATCACAGGGCCTGTCCGCCTTCCAGTCTGGTGCTTTCACGTGTGGGGCTCCTCTCTTCCCGATTGTTGGCTCTGAAAAAGGTATTCTTCTTTTAAGGGATTTCATATTTTTTCCTGTGCACTTTGAAATTGTGGACTTTTGTAGGACCCACTTGCGGTGAGGCCTTTGCTCTAGTTGAAGGGCTAGCATTAAATCAGACATTTCTTAATTTATAATGATAATCATAGTACATTTTCATTGTTTATTTTTAACGACCTGTGATAACATTTTAGGGCCTGTATATAAAATTAATAGAAAACACAAGGCAGACCAAATTAGACACAGAGGAGGGTATCTGGCCTTTGGATTTCACATACATACATAGGAAAGGATGCTGAAAAATCATAGAAAGTTTCCTTCTTTAAGTTTCTTTTATCCCACAATAGTCCCTTTAGTAAGTAAAAATATTTTTTGCATTGTATATTACCTATAGTGCAGTATTTGCCAACTAAAGTTTTGGAGTGGCACACCTGGGGTCATGACTTTGGGCAAATAATTTCACCTCTCTCAGACTTGGTGTCTCTATCTGTATAATGGGGCTATTGCTTCTTGTCTCCACTTCTCCGAGGATTAGGGGAGAATATATCAGGCTCCTAGATTAATGTGTGACCATTGGTATTGCAAGTAATGGCTGGGAGGTTCTTTATTTTTTATTGTAAGCTTTTTAGTAAACTGCCCAACGTGGGGCTCAAACCCACAACCCCAAGATCAAGAGTCCCACGCTCCACCTACTAAGCCAACCAGGTGCCCCTAGGAGGTTCTTTTTTACATGTCAGTTTTGCAAAGAAGGGTGGAAGTCGTTCAGGGTCCTGTTAAGAATTATTGTGGGCAGAGGACGCTTTAGGGAATTGTATCTGAGGGAATCAGGGGCACTTGCTACAGATTTAAAGACCCCTTTCCCCAAAGGCACCCATGGCTGAAGAGGGGAGCTACCTCTCCCGAGTTAACTTTCCTGACATAGTAAAGAATTTCATACCAGCCAGAGTTACCCACTCACAAAGCCAAAGGGCAAGAAAAAATGGCCATAAAAATATGCATTCCTTCCCCAAGGTAGAGAAACCTAAACTGTAGTTAAGGAATTGCTGGACGCTGTGTGTGGACAAGTAGGAGAGTAGAAAAGACCCCAGCCGTGCACAATCTTGAAAGGGATTCTTGTGAGTTTTACCTCCAGGAGCCCTACCAGGTTCACACAGTGAAGGTTGGAAGAAAATCTCTGGCTTTGGGCTGTGGGGTAGGGTTAGGGGTGGGGAGGAGGGGCAGCCATTTTGGAATGTGCCCTGAGCACTCTGTTCTTGTTAACGAGGCCTGCCCTGGAGATTATTTTATCCTAGTCTAACATACGGGGCAGGGAGTGGGGGTTATGAAAGCCTAACTGGCCTGGGGGATGGGAACCATCCATCTCCAGTCCTCTTCAGCCTTTTTTACTCTCCTAAAAGGGTGTGAGACTGAGAAACACTTGAAGAGGTCACAGCCTGAGGAGATTGGCTTACTCAAAGACTGAGACCTGTCATAACCCCGTAGACCTCTACCCCCTCCAGCACTCCAGCACACCAGCACACCACTAAAGGCCTCTTGACCACGGTTCCTTTTATCCCTGTACCTCATGTCTAGCTTTTAACAAAAAATTACAAGGCATATTAAAGGGAAATTTCAAAACACAATGTGAAGCAGAGCAAACATCAGAACCAGACGCGTATATGGCAGCCATGCTGGAATTATCTATCAGACTAGGAATTTAAAATAACTAAATATGCTAAGAGCTCTAGTGGAAAAACAGCATGCCAGAACAGATGGGTAATGTAATCAGGGAGATAGAAATCCTGAGAAAGAATAAAGAAGAAATGCTAGAAATCAAAAACACTAACGGAAATGAAGAATGCCTTTGATGGGCTCATTAGCAGACTGGACATAGCTGAGGAAAGAATCAAGTGAGTTTGAGGATATGTCAAAAGAAACTTCCACGAGTGAAAAAGAAAAAAGATTGCAAAAACCATGAACAGCATATCTGAGAACTGTGGGGCAACTACAAGAGGTGTTCCATATGGATAACAGGAATACCAGAAGTCGAGGAAAGGGGCAGAAGAAGTATTTGAAGTAATGATTGGTAATTTCCTTGAACTTACATCAGACACACCAACCACAGATCCAGGGAACTCAGAGAACACCAATGAAGATGAAAGCTAAAACAAACCAGCCAAAACCAACCAACCAACCAAACAAAAAAGACTGTGCCTCGGCATACCGTATTAAAACTGCCGAAAATCAGAGATACAGAAAAAATCTTGAAAGAAGCCAGTGGAAAAAGCCAGCTTACCTATGGAAGAGCAAAGTTAAGAATTACATTTGAGTTTTCCTGAGAAACCATGCAAACAAGAAGAGAGTAAAGTGAAATATTTAGTGTTGATAGAAAAAAAAAGAAAAAACCACCAGTCTAGACCTCTGTGTCCAGTGAAATGATCCTTCAAAAGTGAAGGGTAAGTTCTTTCCTCGGTAAACAAAAATTGAGGGAATTCGGTGCCCGTAAGTCTGCCTTGTGAGAAATGTTGAAGTACTTCAAAGGAAAATTACATAGCTCAGACCTACATCAAGCAGGAAGAGCATTATAAACAAGAGTCAGTGAAGGCAAAAGAACTTATTTGTATTCTTAATTGACCTAATAGATAACTGGATAGACAGACAGCTGGAGGGGTTTTGGGGGGGGGGGGCAGGCGGGGAATGAGCTAAGCAGGTGATGGGCATTAAGAAGGGTACTTGTTGGGTTGAGCACTGGGTGTTGTATGTAAGTGATGACTCACTAAATTCTATTCCTGAAATCATTATTACACTTATTATGTAAGTGTAATCATTATTATGTTAACTAATTTGGATTTAAATTAAAAAAATAGCAACAATGAATTCAATGGCTCTAGTTTATGGATAAGTGAAATGAGTGACAGCAGTGATACAAGGAGTAGGAAGGGTGAGTTAGGAATACTTTAATTGCTCCTGAAGCAGTACAGAGTTACTTGAAAATGGGCTTGCATTAGCTATGAGTAGATATTGCAGAACTTAAGGCCACTGCTAAAAAAACGTTCTTTTACATTCTTTTTAACGTTTATTCATTTTTGAGAGACTGAGAGAGACAGAGCACGAGCAGGGGAGGGGCAGAGAGAAAGGGAGACACAGAATCCGAGGCAGGCTCCAGGCTCCGAGCTGTCAGCACAGAGCCCGACATGGGGCTCAAACCCACAAACTGTGAGATCATGACCTGAGCCAAAGTTGGACGCTTGACCGACTGAGCCACCCAGGCACCCCTAAAAACAGTTTTAAAAAAGTGTAACTGATAAAGTAAATGGCATCACATCAAATGCTCAAAGTACGGAAGGCTTAAATACAGTGGGAGGCCAGATAGAATCAACGAATAAGTGCAGTGAATAGAAAACAGGAACAAATGTGGTAGGTATTAATCCAGCTTTGTCAGTAACCACTTAAACCATAGTTGTCTAAATATACCAAGAGGCAGAGACTGCCAGTCTCTTATCAAAAATAAGACCCAGTTATATGTTGTTGACCAGAAACCCACTTGCATTTTTGTCTGTTTTTAATGTTTATTTACTTATTTTGAGAGAGAGAGAGAGAGAGAGAATGAATGAACGAATGAACGAATGGGGGAGGGGCAGAAAGAGAGGGAGAGAGAATCCCAAGCAGGCTCTACTTTCTGCATGGACATGGGGCTTAATCTCACAACCCCGAGATCATGACCTGAGCCCATATCGAGTTGGTCGCTTAACTGACTGAGCCACCGAGGAACCTCAAACCCACTTTAAACGTAAAAATACATAGCTTAAAACCAAAGGGCTAAAGAAACATATACCATGCTAACACTAGATAAAAGAAAGCTGGAATAGCTATGTTAATTTCAGGCAACGCAGACTTGAGAACAAAAGTAATTATCAGCGGTAAAGAGGAGTATTACATAATGATAACAGGGTCAGTTATCCCAGAAGGCATAGTCAATCCCGAGAAGCAGAAAGTAGATTAGTGGTTGCCCGGACCGGCAGGGGAAGGGGTGGGGAGGTACTGTTTAACGCTTCTGAGGTTTCCTTTTGGGGTGGTGAAATGTCTTAGAACTAGTTAGAAGTTATCGTTGAACGTTCTCAATGTACTTCATTCTACTGAATTGTCTACTTTTGAAGGGTTAGTAATTCACTTCATGTTATGTGAATTTACCTTGAGGATTAAAAAGGATACGCAACAAAATTATGTACTTTCAAAATACTATCTATTGCATAATTACCACTAAATTGGCAATTGTCTGGCATGTGTGATGTCTCACCCCATCTCTTGTTCAAGGTATACCATAATCAGCTGATCATAGTATATCTCCTTCCCCGAGCACTGTCTTTGCCTCAAGTCCTTCTCAGTATATACTCCAGAAAGCCACTATCAGGAAGGGAGGAACCCTTGAACCCTCATTCTGCTGGGACGGCCTCTCCCAATATTCACCCTCATTCCCACTTCACCTGCTAGCTAATACCGGACACTCCATGATGAAGGCTTCACTCTGCTTTGGTCTTTGACCTTTGTTAAATGTCCTACTGGGGGTGTGCTGCAGGTTGGGTTTCCAGAAAATGGACTCCAAGACAGATTTGTGTGCAAGAGGTGTAAGGGGGAGTGTTCTCAGGAACGACATCTGTAAGGGGGGGGGGGGGAAGCAGGATTGGACGGAGGGAGAAGTCGAAGTGTGACGCAGTTGCCTCTGAGGTTGCAGTTGAACCCAGAGAGAGTTCTAGAGCTGGGCCAGTACCTTGGAGGTACCCTGAAATGAGGCAAAGACTTTGTATCCTCACACGAGACAGTCTCTGTATTTGGGCTGCCTGCAAGGCAAGAGCCGTGACCTTGGACTTGGAAAAGTAATTTATCTGGATGGACTGAGTTCCGAACTGTCAGCCGCCAGCACTGCGGTGATGAGGGAAATAAGCATATCGGTTCTGAAAGGGGGATCTGGTGGCAAGCCACGGCAAAGATGCACCCGTTTTTGTTATCGGCCGAATTTACACATCGGTCTGAATGAACTTGCCCTCGTGGAAGCAGGGAAATAAAGCAGACAGTCAAGAGGCCAGGAGTGGGATGGAGGGCTATGAAGAGAAAGTAAGTATGTTGAGGAGAAGGTGAGCATTACTCTAGAACATGAGGTCGCAGTGTTCTCCAAATCCAGTTTCAACTGTGTTGTCCCTAACAAAACACTCTGTAGAGTACTGCTTTGGCAACGATCGTGGTACTTTGAGATTGTTGTTTGTAGGAGAATCTGAACCTATTTTTACATTCGTTGGGCTTCTCTTACCTGTTAGTTTCAAGTTTGCCCTTCTGGAAAACTGCCTTCCTGAGTCAAAGCCGCTTGTTGATTTTCTCAGCCAACCTTCAGCCAGCTCATATGCCGTTAAAAAGAGCACCTTTCAACAGGCGGCATACACGTAAAGGGGGCTGGCTAATCAAAGAATTGGAGGGTGTTTCACTACAACCTACTTTGACTTCCTGTCGCAGTTACTATGACCGTATAGCCAACCATCCCAGAACTCAGTGGTGAAAAAACAACCATTTGTTACATTCGCGGTATCTGTGGTTCACGTATTCAGACAGGGCACCGTGGGTACGGCTTGTCTCTGCTGCGTGTCTGGAGCCTCATCGGCCGGAAGGCTTAAACAGATAGAGGCTGGAATCCTCTGAGAGCTCGCTCGCTCACGTGTCTGGCAGTTGGCGCTGCGTGTAGGCTCAGACCTTTGCAGGAGTGGTTGCCAGAGCACTTACGTGTGGTTTCTTCACGTAGCCCAGGATTACTCGTAACACCGTGGCTGGACTCCGAGGGTGCGTGTCCCCAGAGAGGGAACCAAGTGGCAGCTTCACGCGTGTTAAACCTGGTGTCAGAAGTTACGGCATCGCTTCTGGCACGCTCCTGTTCGGGCGGTCACAAGCTCCCACAAGGTACAAGGGCACGGAGTATAGACCCTGCCTCAGTGGGAGGGGTGTCATTCACACTGGTGAGTAGGGCACGTGAGATGAAATGAATATATTGGTTTGGCCATCTTTGAAAAACACAGTCTGCCATGCTTATTTTCTCCTATAAACTCTTTCAGTTTCTAGACGAATAGATTCGGTCAAATACTCCGAGAAAAACGGAATTTGCGATGGGAGCTCCTGTGCTCGTGGGACAACACACTTATCTGTCTAGAGTCTTGTTCTGGTGACTGTTGAATGGCCTTTCATTTTTTTCTTTCTAATAGCTGCCCCGGACATGAAAATCCTACATTCTGAGAAAAAATAAGTCCCTTTATATTTACTATGACTTTCAAAATTGCTGATCTGAATTGTAACTATATAGGAAGTTGGGATATTCTCCTTAAGGATTTCTTGAACGTAAGATTACCAGGAGCAGCAGTGTGTGAGATGCCTTCGCTGCACTTGGTGGTTCTGAACTCCACATGGCCCGGCCACAAAACTCGTCTGCTTGGGCAGTGTATACATTTCGGTTGCAGATGCCGCGTTGAAGACATTCTCTAAATATTTATACCATACAGTCTTCTTTGAGGTGAGTTTTGTGAAATTTAGCTTCACAAAGTAAGAGTGTATGTGTGGTGTAGTCAGACAGCATAGACTATGAAAACCAAGGTGACAATATTTATACTTTCCTTGCCAAAAAAATCTAGAGCTAACATCAGTATCCACTTGTAGTTGTGTTATTTCAGGCATGTTCTGTTGTCACTTCTTTATTCTCTCATAAGATTGTATTCTCTCTTAAAAAAGTTTTCATCTTTCATTGACCCGTTTTCAGTATGTTGAATCTTGGAAGCTACGTTCTGTCCATTTACAGCGAAGTAGTGGTGTCCGTCGTGACGAGCGCATAGTTTCTTCAGTGTATTTCAGCAAAGGTGTGGAATGAGACTAATAATGCCAGCCTTTATCGGACATCTGCTACAGTCTAGGCATTAGGCTAAGCCCTTCCATCTTCTGTGCCCACCACCAGTTGTTGAAAATATGTGTGCTTTTTTACGTAGTTAAAACACTGCTTAGAGGGGCACCTGGGTGGCTCGGTCAGTTGAACATCCAGCTTCGGCTCAGGTCACGATCTCACGGTGCGTGAGTTCGAGCCCCACATCAGGCTCTGAGCTGACGGTGCAGAGCCTGCTTCGGATCCTTTGTCCCCCTCTCTCCACCCCTCTCCTGCTTGCACTCTCTCAAAAATAAACATAAAAAAAAAACAAACAAAAAAACAAGCCACCAAACACTACTTAGTTTGCATAGTACTTTTCCCACCTGACATTGTACCAGTCATTTTCCCATGCTGCTAAAGACACCATAGATATGCCATTTTCATTGTTTTATACTCTTTTCCCTTAAGTATTTAATTCTTTTCCTGTTGGTGAGATGATCGTTTCCTATTCTACGTAAGCCAATCCTGAATATCTTTTGGATTCAGAGGGTGTGCATGCCCCCTATGAGGTAGGATAAAAAGGGAGTGGTCGGTAAGACCTCATTGAATACAGCCTTTCCTGGTGCTTACAGAGACTGTAGATTATTTTTTCAAAAGATCGTGCCACACTTTACATTGCCATCACCAGAGTAGAAATGCATTTGTGTTACCACTTTTGAATATGGTTATTGTATTTTGAATATTGGTGGCGGTGTATTGCTTTCACAAGAAGATACTGCCAGGAGTAATTCTAAAGCTTTGTTTTGGATATTTTCAGAACGATTTTGGACTTGACTGTTATTTTGTGAAACTAGATGAAAATTCTCTTTCTCAAGGCAGGATGGTTGGGGTTGATAGAGAGACCCTAGGACCGAGGTTCTGAACTCTGCAAGCTTGTACCATAGGTAAATTCAAATAAGGGCCTTCGAGTCTTAGGCTCCTAAGAGTGGTTAGGGGACTTAGGAAAAGCAGACTGGGTGATTGTCTCAAGTGTTTTCCATTTTGAAGCAGATGTCTTACATTCACTAGAGTAATTTAGGACATTTAAAGTATTTACATAGCTGACAAAGTGAGAGCTTGGCTGACTGACGTGAATGCACCCAGTCAGTTCAGTCAGAGATCACGTTCCTTTCAGTGTGGACTGAACTCCCTTGATACTCCAGTATCAAGTGCTCAGAGAAGGAATACCTTTGTGGATATAAACAATAATTTGTAAGTTTATTGAGTACTCAATATATGCCAGGCAGGAGCCTAAGCACTTCACATCCACTTGGCTTGTCTAGTTCTCACTGATGGAGTATATTAAAATATTCGTTTTGGAGTGAGTGGATTGTAAAGAATTTTATTTTCTACATTATATTTTTGTACTTTATGAATCTTTTAAATGAACACGTATTAATTTTGTCATCATAAAAGGTTAAAGAAACAGCAGCGTATGCACTCTGATTCTTAAACCTAGCATCCAAGGGAAGTTGAAGTTTGTGTTGTACAAGGAACAAAAGGGATTTAAAACTTTTTTTTTACATTTATTTATTTTTGAGAGACAGAGAGCGCCAGCAGGGTAGGGGCAGAGAGAGAGGGGGAGACACAGAATCCAAAGCAGGCTGCAGGCTCTGAGCTGTCAGCACAGAGCCTGATGCCCGGTTCGAACTCACCAACTGCGAGATCATGACCTGAGCCGAAATCGGACGCTTAACTGACTGAGCCACCCAGGCGCCCTAAGAAAAGGAATTTAAAGCATGTTTTTTATTATGGAAAATGACACAAACAAAACTTAGAGAGTGATACAACGAACCTCCACTTATCCATTGTCCAGCTTTAATATTCATCATGAACAATATTAATTTATCTGTACCCCACCTAGTTAGAAAGGATTAGTAAAAGTTGCTGTGGGCAGGGTGAAAAGAGCATGCGCTCTGAAGACATATCTGTGTTTTTATCTTAACTGTGGGAGTCTAGACCCTTGGGTTTGAATCCCAGTTCTCTTGACTGAGCAGCAGGGGTCTTGAGCTGGTTGCTTACTCTTGGTTTCCTCCTCTGGCACAAATGATAAGCAAGGGGCTCCCGGTGGCTCAGTCGGTTAAGTGTCTGACTCTTGGTTTCTCGGCTCACGTCATGTTCTCAACAGTTCGTGAGTTCGATCCCCGCGTCGGGCTCTGAGTTGACGGTGCAGAGCCTGCTTAGGATTCCCTCTCTCCCTCTCTCTCTCTCTCTCTCTCTCTCTCTCTCTCTCTCTCTCTCTCTGCCCCTCTCCTGCTTGTGCTCTCTTTCTCTCTCAAAATAAATAAACTTAAATGATAAGCAAGTGTTTCTGAGTCACTGAGGAAATGACATGGAGAAAAACACAAATATATATATGATATGGGTTATTGGGCTAATTGTATTGACCATGTACTTTATTTTTACAACCTGAACTTAGGTCAGACGACCAGAAATCTGGATTTTTTAAATGAAATTTATCTACAGCAGAGCTCATTCACTGACATTTGTACAGAGAGACCCCATGTTGCAGATGGTCTAAGGCAGTGTCATTTTGATCCTGTGGTAAGTGAAAACTATTATTAGGGGCCCCATTCACCCAAAGTGTTGGGTTTGAATAACACATTTTATAGTCACTGTTATATAGAGGAAATACTGAAGTTTAAGAAAATGTATTCAAGGAATTAAAAACAAATTGCAATAAACAAATCTAATAAATGAGTATTATGTGCTCTTTAAAAGCACAGACTTTTCAATGTGGATGAATAATTAAAAAAAAATAAGCATTTTCGTATGTTAACTGAGTTTCCCTGATACTCATCCATAATTTCATTTTTTTTTTAGAATAGCCTTCATGATTCCAGGTCATTCCCAGATGATTGTAGTTTGGTGTAAATATAAAGCTTTACATGACAACTCTTAAGCAGTGCTCTGATTTCATCTGTAATGCCCGTGTCTTCCTATTCTGCAAAGTCACGCAGGTTAATTCCTTCATAAGGGAAGGGCTGTTAGAGCCACACGAAGGAGACCTTGTGGACAAATCAGATCACTGAATTAACCACAGTGCTCGTGGCTTCCCCCTTCAAATAAAATTCCAACTGCTACCATGCATGCTCCCGATGCCCGACAATTGTGAAGTATTTTACAATCATCTTTAACAAACCTCTCTCAAATCAACCTAGGGGGCACATGCTCAAATAGCTAGGCTTCCTCTCTAATGGTAAAATACGTTCATCCGTTCAGCTTTTATTGAGTACCTTCCATGTCCCACGGTCTATGCTAGGCATTAGAAATACAAACATGTGAAAGACAGAGTCAGTGGTCCAGCTGGTCACAAAGTGAGATGAGGAGTGTAATTTGAACTCATAGATTCTGGGGGATTCGATATTGGTTTCACCAGCTACAGTATAATCACAGCTTATTTTTTGCTCTCTAGAATCTGTCATTTTATTCATCTGTTTTTTGGTTTTTTTTTTTTTTCCCCAAGAAAAAACCATTGGGTTCCCACTCGATTCCAGGTGCTATTCTAAGTACTGGAAATACAAGGAGTCTCTGCCCTCATGGTGCTTGCGGCCTAGAGATGGGACAGTAGGACATGGAGAGGAAGTCAGAAGGGTGGAAACAGGCCGTGAAGGGCCTGTAAGGGATTGTACAGAAATTGGATTTTATTCCGGAAGTATGCTTGGAAGCCACTGGATGGTTTTGAGCAGAGAAGCGATATGATCTGCCTTAGGTTCTGAAGTGATTACACTGGATATTCTATTGAGAATGATCGTAGCGGGGCAAGGGTTGAAACTGGGAAACCAGTTGGGAAGTTTTTGCAATAAGTGAGGCAAGAGACTGACGGTGGCTTGTTGGGTTTTGGACCCAATTCAACTCGTAGAGTAGGGATTTCCTCCTCTGTCAAAGACCAGTGCTCCAGACACTACCTGGCTGTCCTACAATTCAACTCGCTTCTGACACCACCTAGAGACAACATCGTATTCCACAGATTAGTGCTCAGTCCCACAGGACTGCCCCCCGCCCCCCCACTTCAGATGCCAATAGCAAGCCCAGGTCGTTAGCTGTACTTCCGAATGACTGGCTCTAATTTAGAATTACCACAACCCCTTCCTTGGGTTCGATTAATTTTTTAGACTGGTTCACAGAACTCAGGAAACCCATTTATTCACTAGATTGCCAGTTCATTACAAAGGATATTGGGGGACATGAACTAACAGCTAAATGAAGATACATAGGGTAAGATCTTGAACAAAGGAGCTTCTGTCCTTGTGGAGTTCGGAGCCTGGCCCTGTGGCACAGAAAAGTGTGCTGGTTCCCTAACCTGGAAGCTCTCAAAATCCCCTCCCTTTGGACTTTTAGAGAGGCTTCATTACGTAGGCACAATTGATTAAATCATTGGCCGCTGGTGATTGATCCAGCCTCCGGCCCCTCCCCCAGAAATCAGGGGGTGGGATTGAAAATTGCAACCCTCTGATCAAGGTTGGTGCCCCTGGCAAGCAGCTCCATCCTTAGGTGCCTTCTAAAAGTCACCTCATTAACATAAACCCAGTTGGGTTACATCTATTTCACCTTTATGGCTCGGAAACCTTTTCTTTTTCTTTTTTTTTTTTTTTTTTTGGAAACGGGGACAAGAGACCAGATATAGCAAAATTCTCATTGCTGAGGAAATTCCATGGCCTTTGGGAGTTGTGAGCCAGGAACCGTGGCCAAAGACCAACTATATGTGAGAGAGAGATTTTGGTCATCTAGTGGCCAAATGTATATTTCTTATAAATCACAATATTGTGGGCTTGAACTAGCATGGCTGCAGCGGAGCTGGTGAAAAACACATCAGGGATAGAGTCTGAAAGGAGAGGCAATAGGCCTTGCTTGACAGATTGGACATGGCTATAAAACTCTCATTTCTTGCCTTGAGCTATTGGAAAAATGACGTTGCCACTTACTAACATGGGGACGACCGTGAGAGTAGATGGTTAAGAAATAGAAATCGAGGGTTAGACGTCGGATATATTAGGCTTGCGTTCAGACATCTTGGTAGAAATGTGAAGCAGACACTTGGCTACGTAAATTTAGAGTTTAGGTGAGTGCTCTGGGTGAAGGTAAAAATGTCTGAATCATCAACTGATAGATGGCATTTAAACCGATAGATGTCACAAGACAGGAAATGCAACAAAGGAGTGAGTGTAGAACCTTGGGAGACTGAAAACGAATAGCCAGTAAGTATAGGAGAGAATCCACCAGCTCTCTAGTATAGGAGAGGGTAGCATCCAGATACCAAGTTAGAAAGGTATTTAAGAAGGAAGGAGTGATCAGCTTTGTGAAATGTCACTTTAGTTATCCAGTAATCATTGACTCAGGGCTCACTCTGTTCTGCCCGCTGTGCTGGGTGCTTAGGATCCAAAACTGAACAAAATATGGTTCTTGCCCTGGAGGAGCTTAGAGTCTGATTGGGGGAGGTGGCCGAGGAAGCAGATCACGGTGGTGCAGTGTGGTCAGTGCTTAAAGAGTCACATGCACAGGGATCCATGGGAATATGTGCCTGCTCTACTATGTGGCTTTGCTCTCAAACCCTTAAGGCAAGTGATAGACATGAACAGATCTTTTTTATTAGCATAGCGCATTGACTGCTGCCAGAGATGTACTGAATGACATTCCAGGTTTTATTTTCTAAGAGGTGAGGTAAGTATAAGCCAAGTCTCTTGAGAGATATTTTTTAGAATAGGCAAGGTATTGTTACAGTTGCAAAAGAGATTGGTATTCATACTCTTCTACTTCTTATTCAAACCTAGAATTATACATTGAGAAAAAGTGTAAAAATATATACTGGTCTAAATATATGGAGGCATCAGACAAATGTTCTTTAACTAAAGCAATTGGGGTTCCTTAAGGACACTTTCACATGGATATGGTAGACCAGTAGAATTAGCAATATCCCCAACTTCCAAGGGCAACTGCCTGTTTGCTTAAGCAAACTATTTTAATTCAGTTCACTCCGATTATCAATTGAGTTAAAAAGTAACCATTTGCCAGACTTTGTTTGTTTACTTGTCTGTAGGCAAATAGACCACGCAGTTGACTTAGTGGATTTGCTGATTGTCATGCTCCTTTCCCTGGCCTTCGGGTCCCCATGCATACGCCTTAGTGTGACCCACAGAACCTTTCGTAGAGAAGATAGAGCAGAGGAGTTCAAATCCCTTCCTGCCCTGGTTTGAATCCTGGTTCCATTGGTCACTCTCTGGGTGACCTTGGGCAAGTTACTTGGCTTCTCTATCCACTAGTGTCCTCATCTGTAAAGTGGGGATAGTAACAGAACGTGACTCATGCGCTTATTGGGAATATTCAACGCGTTCTCCTGTGCAAGGGACTCAGAAAGTTGTCTGGAAGGTAGTGAGTGCAGTAGGTGTGTTTGCTGAAGTCCGCTGGTCCAGCATCACCAGCGGCCACTTGCAAACATGCCACGTGGCTCTAGGCAACCAGAGGTGCTCCCCGGAGAAGAGCAGACAGCTAGACAGAAGTAGACTGCCTTGGATTTTCATTTGAAAGTTGAGCTGACAGTATCTCCTAATGGATTACACGGGTATGTGGGCTGAGGGAAAGAGAAGTCCAAAAAATGACCCTTCGCTTTGTAGCTAGAGCAGTTACGTAGAAGCAGCTTGGGAGAGGAGTGAGCGGAGAAGCCGGGTAGGCAGGTGGCTGACACGCCTGGAGTGCAGGGCACGAGTCAGAGCTGCCCATATAAACTTGAGAATAATCATCAGTGTACAGATAATACTTGAAGTGCAAAGCCGTGGGGATAGTTGAAGCCATCTAGGGGCGAATAACAGCATGTACCTCTGAGGATTGTCGTAAGAATGGCATGAATAAGCCCTGGAGGGTACTTGGCACCGTTCCTGGCACATAGTAAATGTGCAAGAAATGACAATTATTATTACCGTTCTGATGATTCTTAAGAATAACTTATTGCTGGTGGGAATGATGGTAAACCTCCATGATTACTTAAGAGATGTGCCTCCAAACTTTTCCTTGGTCATGGTGCACACAGAAAACAATAGTACTTGTACACCCCCCGGCATAAGCTTCACTGCCGGAGGCTCAGGTGCGGTTCCTGCCCAGCTGCCCCAAGGAGGTGGAGGTCCGTCGTCAGTGCAGCCCAGCGTCACGCTGCTGGAGAGGTTCTGGCCCGGAAGCATAGGTGTCCACGGGAGCTTGTTTTCTTTTTTAATTTTTTAAATGTTTATTTATTTCTGAGACGGAAACAGCTTGAGCAGAGAGGGGCAGAGGGAGAGGGAGACGCAGAATCCGAAGCAGGCTCCGTGCTGTCAGCGCCGAGCCCGACACGGGGCTCAAACTCGCAAACCGTGAGCTCCTGACCTGAGCCGAGCTCAAGCGACTGAGCCCCCCAGGCGCCCCTGGGAGCCTGTTTTCTAACGCACCACGTCTGGCCCACGGAATCCGAACCTGCATTTTTACAAGCTCCCCAGGTGATTCCCACGTCCCTTAAAGTTTGAGAACCCTGATTGATAAAATTGTTGTGTCAGTCTTGAATACACGATATGCGTGTATTTAAACCGATACATGTTAACTGCCAAATTTGAGACGATTATTTCTTCTCTTTTCCTTGCTTTCAACACAGTGTATATACACGGCATCTATTATGTGGTGGGCACAGGGAGAAACTTCCAGTAAGGTCGTTTTTGCATTGGAGGGCTTCTCTATAATGTGGGAAGAGCTCTGGGGTTGGTTGTTTGCTTAATTAAGTGTTTTCCATTTTACAAGGGCACTTTATACCCCCTTTGTGGCCATGTTCACACTGAGGACCGGCCTGGGACCATCGCTTACCTGGCAGTTTATCCCCGCGTTGGGGTTCATGGAGGGCAACTTGACACCTTGCCTGGAGCCACGTCAGCGCTTCGTTCTTCCCACATCCGAGTTGTATTTCCTGAATTACCTAGTTAATTTTATGATTCAAAATTCTCATTTGTCCCACATAGATCAGACCAAAGGCTAAACTAACTTGTACAAAAATGACTCATTTATATTTGTAATGTGAAAATATTTTTAAAACTCAAGCTAATAGCTTTAATTACAGTGCTGATTTTTTTCCCTTCTGTTTAGAAATGTTTAAATTTCCTCCCCTAGCAAGTGGGATCCCGGGGCTCTCACTCATTCCTGAGTGGATCTGGCCAGACTGACAACAGCGTATGTTGAGCCAAGGAAATGCTCGCATTAGACATTCTGAAAACAAAAGAGGCCGGTCAGGAAGCAAAGGGGAACATCAAAGGAAATATCGGCCCAGGAGGAGGAAAATGGTTGTTTCCTTCCTGGTCTTCCACTGAGAACAGCCCGAGGGGCAAATAGGAAAGGAATCTTGCTTCGGTGTGTGTGGCTATTTGGGGTGGGGCAGAGTTTGGGGGACATTCTAAAAGCATTCAGTCTTAGAAGAAAATAGTTAAAGTACTCGCAAGTTTGGTCACAGTTTGGTCAAGGAGTTTTCAGCGGGCAAGTAAGTGTTTGCGCAAGGAAGGACTAGCACATCTTCAAAGTTCAGTCATCCTGGAGTTCGATCTGGAAATTGCCCAGTCTTATGGCTGTCTGCCCCATAATGCTTGCAGCAATGTGGCTCTTGAAGGGTTTGAAGGACCGTGGGCTGCATGGGAAAGAAACAGGGGTCATAGATTTGGTACTTGTCATGTTGATCTATGATAAAGTCGGGTGGAATGGCAGGGGCAAAACTTTCCCAGTGGCAAAAGCTGACAAAGGGGGCTCACTGAGCAAAGGAAATCCAGCACAAGAGGGCTCTGGCTGGCTATGGGGGGAGGCAGCCACCAGTTTACCGTGTGACTGTGGACAAAGTCCTTCCTATCTGGGATCCTCAATTGGCCTATTTGTCAAGGAGTGTGAACCAGATGAACTCACGGGGCTCCATCGGCTCTGATATCCCATAATCCTAGGCGAGCTGGCGATAATGTCAATCTGAATTTCAGGAAGTGACCTGTCAAAGATTTCTAAAAATAGCCATAAAACCAAAATCTCTACTGATCTCCAAAAACGTTTCTTTTCCAACAGTCATTGAAGGAAAGAAACCCAGGGTACCCAAGTAATAGAATTCTGAATTGGGGATCCTTTAGGAGGAGAAATCAAATGAAGTCCTTGGTTCCATGCTGCATTCACCTTGAGGCACTCCAGGCTGTCACCATAGAGAGTGCCTGTGACACAGGGTAGCGTATGGAAGAGAGATGATCCTTGATGCCCGCTTCACAGTGCCCGCTTGATGCCTTGATGCCCGCTTGATGCCCGCTTCACAGCCGTCAGTCACCGTGACCGATCAGAAACACACAGCGGTCAGAATTACCAGGGAGAAACAAGAAGCACTTGTGTGTTCAAAATACACACGATGAAATAAAAGCATGGCGTTTTTAATTACCTGTAGGAATTTCAAGAGAGCTGTTATCATACTTTTTAATTGGCCATCTTTGTTCACTGTGCATTTTCAGAGAACACAATGACACGACAGTAATTTTCACTTTTGTGGAAAGATTATTTTTTCAGGACATATTGCCCTAATTAGATTTTTTCCCCAAATACTTGAAAAAACATGCGTTTAAATCACCAAGTACATTTCCCATTCCGATTAATATTCGTGCAAGTGAGAAATCATAAAACTACAATGTGAAATCGAATCACAATAAAATGACTAAGATCTACTAAAATGAAATGTAAATATCGAACATGCTTCAGTTTTTCATTTCAAGTAGTTAAAAACAACACTAACTCATAATTATGGTACAAACTACGGAAATCCATCAGCCAAACGCTAGGCAAGATTTGAAGTAGATCACATCTGCCTCTACAATCTCTGTTTAAAAAGGGTTTCAGGAACCCAGGAAAAAGCTGCATCATCATCAGTTTTTATTATATCATTCTCCTCAAAGTCCTTTACTCTTAGATGGGTGGTGGGGATAGAGCAACTTTTTCTCTTGAAATTGGAGGATCCGTGTTTGCATACCTCTGCCAGTACTCTTGGCTGTGTGACCTCTGGAAGATCACTTCACTTCTCGGATCTTCCATTTCCTTAGCCATAAAGTAGACGACAGTATCTATTTTTCATGAGACCGTTGTGTCAAATAAGATACAACAAGATACAGTAAAAGACCTTTGCACACAACAAATCGCAGTAAAACCGTGCCATAGTGAATCTGTTATCTAAAACTGCATAACAAAGCACCCCAAAACGTAGTGGCTTCAAATCACAGCCATTTTATTATTTTATTTCTCTATTACTATTATTTCCAAATTCTGAGCTTCCAGAATTTGGGAAGGCTTAGCTGGGCCATTCCGGCTTAGGGTCTATCATGTGGTCTTAGGGCCTCTCCATAGGTCCCTCCACGTGGGCTAGTTTGGGCTTCCTCAGCATGGCAGCCTCAGGGTGGTGCCATCGCGACGTGGTGGCTGGCGTTCCCTCAAACGAGCGTCCCCTAAAAGTGAGGCAGAATCGCGTGGCACTTTCGAGACCTAGGTCTGGAAGTCATAGAGCATCTCTCGTGGTGAAGGCAATCACGAAGGCCCAGGTTCAAGGGGAGGAGACATATACCTGACCTCTACATTCTAGACGTATCAAAGTTGGCATAGGAAGAAGAGCATGTGACATTGGAGATACTGCTGTGATAATCCTTGGGAAATACAATCTGCTACCTGTGGCATTAAAACCAAACTTTTCTGTCATTAATGCTGATGTGATTTAAAAGCTACCTAAAAGGCCTCATTCTTAAGTGAAAGCACTCCCTTGAGAGGACTACCCCATTGGTTAGTTTCGAATAACAAGAATACATCCCACTATCGCCTTTTAAGTTGCAAAGAATAATTTTAATACTATACAAGGTATCTTCTCTGCATCAGATAATATTCTAGATGATTTTTATATAGGGTATTAGCAATCCTTAATCTGTCTTTGTAAGGTAGGGAGTGTTCCCATTTTGTGAAAGAGTGAGATTCAGAGAAATTAGGTAACTTCCCCGGGTCAAATCAAATCAAACCAAATTGGTCAGATCTAAATTTGGATCTGGCACTTATTTTACTACATTGTATGAGCTCTGTCTTTAAGTAACTACTTAAATAACACTAAGTTCCAGGCCCTTTGATACACACACACACACAGACACACACACACACACACACACACACACACACACACTCTTAATCTTCACCCAAACCTGTGAAGTACATACTATTATTGTCTCCATTCTATAGATGAGAAAAATGAAGCAAAGAGAAATTACATAACTTGTCCAAGGCTAGATAGATAGTAACTGGTGAAGCCTGATTTCTCGCTAAGATCTGAATCCAAAATTTTTCTGGAATTATTAAGAGCTTAATTTAGCATAAACTAGCTTTTCAACTTATTTTTCTTTTCGGAGCAGAGGGATGGGTCTACACTGGACATTTCGCAGAGGGTGAGCTCATGAGGAGATGAAAGGGACTATTTTAAGAAGCCTGTTGCCTGGGACCAATCCCAGTGGTGGTGGCGGCGGCATGGAAGGACAGACAACACACAAAAGCCAAAGTCTGCTTACTCCCCAGTGTTTCTAGGGTGGGCCTTAATAAGATACCAATGGCCAGAAATCACCTCCAGAGCACATTTGCTGTGGTGAAGGGGAAAATACAGATCTCTATCAAACATAGTATGCTGCTGTTTCTCTTTGTCAGAGGAAGCCAGGCTTTTTTCGTTGATCATGCATTGTTATTATGCAAGTATTTATAAATCAGGCTCCAAATCTTTGCTTTATCCATACAAAAGCAGTATCACACAGCAGGTGTTCATTCTTTGCCCTTAACCTTTGTAATGCAGAGTGTGGGAAAAGTCACTATTTGCATACTTTCATTAATACAAGAAACTTGAAATTCAACTAGAAAGTAAGCAATTCGTTAAATGACAGGTACAAACTGAACCCTGTTATTTTGCATATTTCAAGTGACTTCTGCATTTGTGGCGCGGCAACTGTAGCTGCCTTTTCTAGAATTGGGCTTCAGGGACGGAATCATGCATTAGCAATGTGGAGCTGGGCAGCAAAGTAGAGTGAAAGCCTTCCCTAACCTCCTTACAGGAAACGTGAGCCAAAAAGAAAGGTTAGAGTACATGCAGATTGCATAAAAGCTTTGCTATTTATCATATTTCATATTAGATGTACACATTGGATAAGTGTACCCAAATATTTTTATTCATTTAAAAACACATATTTATTGGTGCCCACTATGTGCCAGGTGTAGTTCTAGATGCCAAGGACAGGTCAGTGAACAAAACGAAACAGAGTGCCTGGGTGACTCGGTTAAGCATCTGACTTCGGCTCAGGTTATGATCTCATGGTTCATGAGTTCGAGCCCCGTTTTGGGTGAACACGAGCCCCGCTTCTTTCTCTCTCTCTCTCTCTCTCTCTCTCTCTCTCTCTCTCTCTCTCTCTCGTCCCCTCTCCTCCTCTCCCTCTTTCTCTCCCTTTCCATCTCTCTCTCTCTCTCTGCCTCTCGCTTACTTGCGCCCTCCTTCCCTCTCTTTCTCAAAAAAAAAAAAAAAAATACAACAAAACAGTCCTGCTCTCCTTGAACTTGCATTCTAGTGGAGAAAGAACACAAACAAGTTACAAAGTACAGTTCCTCCTCACCCTATGATCGAGTTATGTTCCAATAAACCTGTAAGTTGAAACTATTGTAAATTGAAAACGCACTTAATACACCTAACCTACCTCAAAGGTGCCCAGGACACTTACATGAGCCTACACTTGGGCAAAATCAGCAAACACAAAGCCTGCTTTATAATAAAGGGTTGACTCTCTCATGTAACTGGATACCGTACTGTAAGTGAGAAATGGAATGGCCGCATGGGGATAGAATGGTTGTCAGCATATTGGTTGTTGACCCTCGTGATATCGTGGCTGACTGGGAGCTGAGGCTCACTCCCCACCCCCACCCCTGCCCTGCCCCGCCCCGCCCAGGATCACAAGAGATGATGGCACTGCATATCGCCAGCCCAGGAAAAGATCAAAACCCAAAATTCCAAGTACGGTTTCTCCCGAACGCATATCGCTTCCGCACCATGGAAAAGTCAGAAAATCCTAAGTCGGCCCATTGTACGTCGGGGACCGTCTGTCATGACCCTGCATGTCAGATGTTGGCAGTAGGTGCTGTGGGGACCAATAAAGAAAGGATGGGGGTGGGGGGTGTTGAGGAGAAGCACGGCAATGGAGTTATGACTGTGAGTTGGATGGAGGAAGGGGTGCTAGTGTATGTAGGATAACCTGAGCTCTCTCTGATAAGGTGCCATTTGAAATAAGAGAATAAATTTGAGAATTTGAATAATAATAAATAAATAATAATTTATTAAATTATTATTTATTATAAATTATTTTAAATATATATTATATATAATATATAATATAATAAATATAATATAATAATTATATTATACTTATATATTTATTTTTATATTAATATATATTTATATTCATATTAAAATATATAAATATTATTTATTATATATTATATAATTGTATATAATAATATAATATATTATATTATATATAATTATATAATAATGTTATATTATAATAATATATAATAATATATAATATATATATTATATAATAATATAATAAAATATAATAATAATATATAATATAAATAATATAATAAATATAATAATATAAATAAATAATAAATATAATATAAATTATAAATTATTTATTATAAATAAATAAATAATTTGAATAATAAATAAATTTGAAATAAATTTGAGAATTTTATATCATGGCAGTAAGGTAGTCCAGAGTGATGTTTATTTTTTAAATGACTACATCATAAATGAAAATATATTTTAAAAAATAAATCATTTTTAAAACTGCACCCAATATTGGTTTGAAGAAAAGTAGGATTTCATCGAAGGGGCAGTAAGTAGTTTCATATCAGTTTTATTTTAATAACGAGATAAATAATTTTTCTCAGTGATATTTTTCCTATATTGTTATGTAGAACAGACCCAGGGTTTCCCTTTCTCCTAATGGCTCTGATTTATTGAGTGTCTTCTGTGTGCCATACATTTCACATCTGTTACTTTATCTTTCAACCCAGCAATGATCCTGAAAGGTAGGTACTGTTGTACTCATTATGGGTGTTTGAGAAAAGTATGTTTAGTTATCTAAGTCCTCCTCAGGCCAATCTGAGTCAAAGATTTCTAAATGAATTTTAAAGAAAATACTTGCAGAAATAATGTGCTCCAAGGTCACTAGATGGCAGAACCAAGATTTTAGCTTAGCTTTGCCTGACCCCAACGTTGCGGTTCCTCTACAGCCCGCTGCCTTCTCCATGCCTAGATAACTAAAATAAAAATACTTCTCTCTTAAAAGATGTTGCGTGGGTTCCGATATCCTGCGTTTCTCATTCCCTGCTTTGTGGCTTCTGAAATAGGTTTAGCAGGAATTGAGATTTAGCCATGGATAATTAATCCGTAATGGTTAATGAAGGAGAACTTAGGGCTTCTTGCATTTTAATTAGAACCTTTGAACATGACATCAAGAAAGTACTACACCTTCTTCAATAGCATACCTGGTATTTCTCTTACGTTGGCACAGAATGTCCTGTGTGATCTTTGCAAAACAGAGACCTTCTCTCAACGCTGAATGGTCTGTAAAGTGATGTGAACACATATATATGTCACCAGTCTGTAAGACGTGGAGGAAACATATTGGGCTGTTCTGTTTGTCTGATATAGGAGCTGCTACAGAGGGAGTGAATTTGCTGTTAAGTTCTAGATTACTCCGTGGATGCTATCCTTATCACCTCTTTCTTCTGCATCAACACCCCTGATGTCTGATTAATCAGCAAATCCTGCAAATTCTGCCTCTAAAATCTTACTTCATTTTCCACAATCACCACCTGAGGTTAAACCGTCATCTTATCTTCCCTGAACTATCACAGTGACCTCCTTTCTAGCGGATCTTCCTGTGTCCCCACTTGTCCTCTCCAGTTACCCTGTGCACAGCAGCCAGAGTGATCTTTGGCGTCCCCACAACAGCTCCCTTCCCAGTTCCAGATCTTCCAGAGGCTCTCCATTGCTCTTGGAATAAAGGCCAAACCGTTCAATGTAACCCGTGAAGCTCCAGATGGTCTGGCCCCTGCTGACCTGTCAGCACCACCTCCAGACGCTTGTCATCGCTGTGTCTATTTGTACTTACCATTGCAGTCCCACTACCTAGCATGAGGCTTAGCGTGCAGGAGGTACCCTAGAAAACAATTCTTGAACGAATGGAAATGTATGTTTTTTTGCCCTCTATGCATTTACCATGTCTGTCAACTTGGTGGTCACGTTGGAATGCAAGATGGCCCCTGCCATCCTGATGGCTGAGAAAAATGTAGAAAAAGCGAATTTAACAATCTCTACAAAGACATTACGCAGATGCGAGTATCAGGTCAAAACCCCCGATTTTGCACATTAAATATTTCTTCGGACATTTTCTAGGTAGCACTCTACATTTAGAAAGAACTGCTTAGGTCAGGCTGTAACTGGAGGGCTATTTTTACGTGGATCAAATTAGATTTGTGAGCATGCCGCCAGACATTGGAAACCGGTCAGTATATTTCCCCACCCTGGATACTTGAACCAGTTTACTCAGTCTGTTGCCAGCAGCCGTATCTCTAGGATTTGTCCAGGGCATCTTCCTCTGTGAGTCATGACTCATAGTCTCTTGCTTTAATCTTCCTGGGTTATCTAAAACCTTTGGCTCTATGGTGCCAAACTTTGGCTTCCTGCCCTGCTAGTTCTTGTGACCCGTTAGAGAACTTATTCCTCTGGCAGTAACCTGGAAGGGCTCTCCTGGAGGCTGGTCACTGCCCTCGGGCTCCACGCACGATACCTGTAGGCAACACTCTGCCCCGTTCATGGCAGCCTGGCCCTTTTGACCAGCGCTGCTGGGTCCAGCAACTTCTACCCTGGGAAGGGGAATGGAGACACAGCTCTAGTAACTTTAGAGCATTTATAATTCTGCTTAATTTAATTCATGATTATGAAGATAAAACTGGTCTTGATTGAACAGTATATTTGATGATATAATCACCAAATCAGAATAACTAGCCCAGTTAATGTAACCCAATTTAATGAGAGATTTCACACCTACTCTTTAAGTTTATTTGGAAATTAACTTAAATTGGAGGTAAGAACTGTCACTGGATTTCCTTCCAATTTTACTTGTGAAAAATGCTAAGATTCCGAAGGATGTGGCTCCAAGAGTATCTCTGACTTTAAGGGTCCTATTTGATACCCAAAGTTTACCATTTCTCCCATGTACCTGGAATCCATGTGTACCAAGAGCTCGAGCTCCTTTTTCACCAACTCCTAGATTATTCTCTAAGAGACTCTCATGGTCCCAAATCCAGCTCTGTGCATTCTTGAAATGGGCCACCTTCACCCTTTGCATTTGTGATCCTTTGAGGAGAGGTTCGTCAGATCACAAACACACTGTGGAATCTACTAGAAGATGATCCACATCCAGGACCTTCACTCCTTGTTGCCATCAGAGACCTTAAGGTGACTTCCTCAGCAATCTAAGAGGTAACTCTGACAGCAAACCTGTGGTATGACGTGTCATTTTAATGGTTTGTTATCCAAGCCTAGACCTTTGGGAATACAAATTGGAGCTTCCTTTGGGCCATCGGCCTCTCCTCCTGACAGTCCATATGCACATGCCAGTTTAGACGTGTTGAGTCAGAGCATTGCGGTGTCCTGGCAAATAGTTTTTGGTTTAGGGACGGGCACATAATTCAGGCAGAGCAAATGAAATGCCCTCTTTGGACTTTTGCTTCTACTGTTGAATGAGGCAGGCTGTCATTTTTTCTGGGTTCGGGCCTATGAGGATAGCAACAGGGAGTATGCAGAGTCTTGCAACTAGGAAGGGAGAGCCTGGATGAGAATAGAGCTGATGCAAAGGAAAGCAGGGCCAGGAGGTGGAGACTCAAGCAAGACGGGTTTACCCGGAGACCTTTCATTTACGGAAACCAGGGTAGACCCTCTGTTGCCAGTCTGAGGTGATTTTCTTTCATCTTGAAATTGCAAGAGTCCTGACTAAATCAAAACGATTTTAACTCTTTGAATCCCTCTAATGCATCGTAAAGAAGTGTATTCTCTAAGTAAGAGTCAACATCCTAAAGAAGTGTATTCTGTAAGGAAGAGTGTGCATTGGGTTATCTACCACGACCGTGGATACTGGCACTCACTCGTGTGTACATCAAGCCTTGCATGAAGCACCTGTCCCCAGTCTCTGTGACTTACAGCTGCGGGGGGGCGTTTGCAATGCTCATATGCCCAGTGTTTTATGATGAAAGTTTTCAAGCACGCACACGAGTACTAAATGTGCTCACAGCCAGCACTCATGAACCTGCCACCTAGATCCTATCATTCATATTGTACTGCACTTATCATACCTGTCCCTCTGTCAGTCCGTCTCATTTTGGGGTGAGTCTCATACTAAGTTACAATCATTACATTGTCAGTTACGTACTTCACATACAGCTTTGCTCTTTTTTTTTCATTAAAAATTTTTTAGTGTTTATTTTTGAGAGAGAGAAAGAGGCAGAGCACAAGAAGGGTCGGGGGGGGGGTGGGGTGGACAGAGAGAGACAGGGAGACAGAATCTGAAGCAGGCTCCAGGCTCTGAGCTGTCAGACATGGGGCTCGAACTCGTGAATGGCGAGATCATGACTTGAATCGAAGTCAGGCGCTCAGCCGACTGAGCCACCCGGGTGCCCCCAGTTCTGTTCTTAACTTGGCGAAACTTGTGGCAACTCACCCTCACTGGGCCTCAGTTTCCTCATATGAAAAAAGGAGGGGGTTGTTTTGGATGACCTCCAGGTGCCTTTCCAGCTCCGACACTCTGTAGTTCTCTGATATTTGCCTTTTTAATTGATTGACATGCTTCTGCCAAACGCTCCCTTGTTGGATTAAAAAAGGATTACCATGGAAAATACATTTTGTTTACCTATGGGGAATTCACCTAACCAAAGCCTGTTTGCTTTAGAACACCCTAGTAACCAGTCCATTGTGACTTTGGGCCAAAGTAGATGTTGTCAGGATTCTAGGGCAAGGGAACATGAGGTATCAGGTGGACATTTGCAAAACTGCGGGAAGAGTAGCGTCGTGTACAGGAAAAGAGAAAAGGCAGAGAACGTGCATTAGGAAATGAATTCTGATGCCAGTTAAACTCTGCCCGTCCTGGGCGGGGAGGAGGAGCAAAAGTATGACGGTCCCACAGTAGAAGAGCAGAAGTCAGAGGTCTGAGACCACTGAACCTGATGGCATCATCCCGTGTTTAGTGAACGTTGGGGCATCTCTTCAGTTAGTCTTTTACACTGACGGTCTTCAGGGACTAAGAAAATGGCTTAAAACAGAACAAAAAGAAAAAAGAAAAAAAAAAAAGATGTCATGAAATCCAGTCCGACAGAGCAGTGGCTGTTTCTAGGAACAAGGAGCAAAAGGGGAGAGTGCCAAGATCCAGCTACTGCAGGAAACACCAAGCCAAATGGAGATCACGACCCTGCCTCACTGTGGACTGACGGCCTGCTCTACCAGGCCGGGCTGTCCCGATGCAGTTTTGACTTCTGATTCCCATGGGGGCCTCTGCGGGGGCGTCCCCAGCAGGGATGCCCATCAGTCACCGTGGCTCTGGGGCGGGGCCCTTGGCATCTGATGCAAGATCTAACGCCGCGTGCGGCAGCCTTGCCCAGACTGAGCCCCCTCCCCGGATCCTGCTCTTGACTGGAAAGACGCTTCTGGATGATTTTGAATAATTCGGGTCAGACTAGAAATATCAGTGAAATTCTTCATAGCCGCCATCAGCTTCCGTGTAAAGGCTTCTTTCACGTAACTTTCAGCATTTACCTACATGTGTGACGTAAGAGGGACACAGGGCTTCCTGGGGTGGCCTTGCTGCCTGCCAGACAATCAGTCCCACTGAATATGGACAAGTATTAAAATTCTTATGTGTATTTGGGATCAAGGAATTTGGACAAAAAGTGATGTCTGGTTTTTGGTCACAGTGCATCAGTTTTAGAGCTAAATTAGGAAGAAGTAGTCATTCCCGTGCCACTTGCATTAGAGAAATATTACTGTGGAAAATCTAAAAATAATCAGGAAAACTGCATCTCAAACAGTATTTTCCTCTTTCCATTTTAACACTCTATTGCTTATGACGATGGCTCATTAGGCACCGTCCAACACTTCAGATTCTCATTCCCGAGTTTATTTGAAAATGGCTACATTAATTTGGCATTCAAGTACCCAGTTACAGCAGGCATGCCTAAATTTGTTAACCTTGTATAGATTGTGATTAGACAGTCATTCTTTTTATATGATCCGTATTGGTCCAAGGCTATGTCTGGATGTACATTCCATTTTTGCCTTAACAATATTTTGGGAAAGTGGTGACCAAAACGGAAGATTGGGTGAAGCCACTGTGATATATAGGCTTTCGGAATAAAGTTGTGGCCTAGGATTTGAGCAGGAATATGCAGTATAGATTATGGAAATTAGCAGCTGTGTGGTCTCTTTATCTGATTGTTTCTTATTAGCAACGTGCTTGATTAGCTCTCTACCCTTTTAAATGGAATTACAAAATAATTATGTGTTCTGCCTCCAAAGCCCTTTATTGAGGATAACAATAAACTGTCCAATGTTGAAATCAATGTATGATACATTTATATGATTATTAAATGCTTGTAAATTGCCAGTTAACACTGCATGTGTTTACTACCTAGTAAAACGAGTGGTGAACCATCTATTTAAACAACCGGGGAGCATTCATCTTAGCTTAAGTCATTGTTTCTTCTTGGGAAAACTCTGCTAATGTACCAGCCAGCCAGCCAGCCAGCATATCATCTTTCGTCTGCATTTATTAACGGTTTAGAATGTCCATCTGTTGTCCTCAGTAAATGGAACGCTAAGAAAAAAAAAAAAGCATTCATGGAGTCTATATATAACTGTATAACTGTTCTCTTTATGGAGAAAAGCTCCTTGGAATGTTCTTCGTAAATTAGAAACAAGGGACAAGTGTTGGTCAGAGAGAAATCCAAGTTGCTGAACTTTTAAATGACATGCGGCAGATTCCTCTCATCCTAGGAGAAGATAAATATGTGTGTTTCAGATAAAATGAAAACCGTCAAGGGACTGTTTTCCCCAAATGTCTCAAATCACATCCACTTAGACTTTGGTGATGGTTTGATGGGTGGTGTAGAATGCAACAGGAGAAAAAAAAAAAAAAAAGCCTAACAAAATTTTCACGTGTCTCTGTGTCCGCCGATTCCATCTTGTTTGTGGTTGGGATTAGATCTGAAATTTGGGAAAATGAGGGCGTCGGTGCACGACAGTCACTATTCCAAGGATATGAAGAGGTTTGTTTGTGGCAGTGCAGTTCAAGTGGGACCGAGCACTTACAAGTGGATCCAAGTCAGTTAACTTTGGAAAATAACGTAATCAGTCTTGACACGTTGGCGGGGATATTTCACTTGTTGGAGTTAAGTAACCCTATGTGAGATGAGGGTCAGTAGTGAGGCCTCATTTCACTTGAGCACATTGTTTTGAAATACGGTATATAGGAAGAAGGAGACTATAAAAGTCATTGCTCGGAAGCCATAATTACATCACCTCAGTCTGATGCCATGGAGTCTAACAGCAATATAATTAGTATAATCATGTTGATCGTGGTGGTGATAGTAAGGGCTAGATTTCTGGGAATGTAAACTGTTGACACGCAGCACAATATATAAATGGAAGAACAGCATCTAGACATCGATAATATGGAAAAAGAGCTATTAGATAAAAAATACATCATTTCTAGTAGAAAAGAGGCAAATGTGATTTGGAGACAGGAGTTGCAAATTTACCATAATAAGATTCTCAGTTCATGCTACATACCGTAATTCAGTCTGAAGTATCCTTGACAAATTAGTAATGCCTCCTTCTGGTTGCTTATTTGACTTGGAAAGAGAATTTGATAAGTGTTAGTTTTTAATATAAATGATCAAGGGTTGACGTCTGCAACTTGCCTACAAGTTGTCTTCATCTGTTGAATTTCTTTCAAGTCTACCTCCGTGCATCTCCTCCTCTGAGAGGTGAATAAAAGGGAAAGATGGGTCATGACAAAGAGGGTATTTTATTTTACTTGGAGGCAGCTTTGCAAAATCCCCCAGTTTTAGATGGCCGCTGTCTCCCTCCACAGTAGCTTTACAATTGATAGTAGATAACGATGAAAATGCAAATCAGGATTCATCTTCTTTTGATAACGAATTGAAGGCTCTTTATTTACATCTAATTTGAGACTATTTAGATCGCAATGTCGGTAAATATTTACACTTCTGTAATCATTGCGAACTCTCCTCTTCAGTGAACTGTATGTATTATTGTGTGTGTGAAAAGAAGAAATGTCTTAATGGTAATTTCATTTGCCTTAATCTCTCCTCTTCCCCTCAGGACAACATTTATTATCACTGGCAGACTTCGCTAACATAGAAGAGAATGGAATTAAGTTTATGCGTCAAGTCTTTGTAATAATCTTTTCATAAACATCCACAGGCACCGAATGTATGGTTCAGAACGGCTTCTTTCGTGAACTGTAAATAACGGGAGTAGCGGGATGGATTTGTGTTCTCACTTGATGCTTGTTCGTCTTGTTCTCCTTCACTTAGCTCGCGAAGTCCATACGTTCACCTTGGCCGCCACGGGGCAGATTTTATGGCCATAGAAGGAGAAGGGATTGATTATGCATCCAGTTGTACCTGAAGTCGGTTTTTGTTCTCTGACGTTTGTTTTCTGGGGTGACAGACAGCATCTTGGGTTAGTTTTCCACATAGTCCGTGACTCATTGAGCAGCGCTCCATTTTCACTCAGAAAATAACGAACGTATTGCAACCTAGGAGGAATTTGCATTTTTCAACTAGCTTTTTCTTCCATATTTTTAACCTAAACCCAGATGCTCATAGCCAGAAACCCTGAGAGTCCGTCGTCCTGACTCTGCTTTACCCCGTCCTCTGCAGGCTACTCCCACTCCCAATCAATCACTAAGCCCTGTTGGTTCCGTTCCTTAAATAGCTATGGAAGCTGCCCTCTCCTGCCCATTGGGACTCCCAGTGGTGGTCTTATTAGCTCAGGCCTCCTCCTCTCTTACGTGTTTTACTGCCACAGTCTCTAAACTGGTCTTCCCGTTGTTGAGGAGCAAGAATTCCTGCCCCCTCAAAGATCCTTCTAGCTAGACTAATAATCAAATTGACGTGAGACCGATGAACAGGAGAAAATCAAATTAAATAGGCATACATATGGGGAATCCACATAGACGTGGGAATTCCAAAGACAGGCAAAATGCGGTCTCTGTGGCATCCTGAACTAAGGAGAAGGGGGCAGGGGTCTGGGATGTCGGAGGAAAGGAATGCACTTCACAGGGCAATGAGAAGAGCAGATATTGGTAATTCGATGTGTGCCCTGCCATACGGACGGGTCACTCAGATGAAATGTATCTCTGCTAATAACCCTTATTCTGGGAAAGACCCCTAATTTAGATTCTTCTGTGTGGTTAAGGGAGAGGCAAACGTTTCTCTCTGGCCCGTAGGGTCTCAAGTGCCTTCAGCTCAAAATAATCCAGATGCCAAAGTGGCACATCCTGGGGGCAGGAGGGCGCTGCCCTGAACTCCTTCACTGTCTTTGATCTTGTCTCCTTTCCAGTCCAGACTCAATGGTGCCACCCGGGTGCTCTGTCTTTTAAAAATGCTCATGAAACTTCCCAGTTTAAACATTTCAAGGAACTCTCGTAACCTACAGCACAAGGCACAGTATCAGTTGTCTAGACCTGCAATAGAAACGAGCGAGGCTGGCCCAAGAAGTCCACGGCCTGTTAGCCGACCAGCTCCAGCCTGGTGGTATCGTGCAGAATTGTGAGCTCCTTTTTCCGGACCTCCTTGTTTTTCTCCTCAAGAGAAATGATAAATCCGGATTTGTATGTTAAATCTCTTGATTTTTTAAATGTTGGCCGACTAACTCCTTTTCTTAATCCTTTGAGGGTGGGGCAACAAAGCAGGTCTGCAGGCCAGTGGGATGATGGATCACCGGCTCGCAACTTGTGTGCTCTAGGATCATATCTGAGTCCCTTAATGTGGTGTCCAAAGTCCTTTCGGAGTGCTTTCAGGCCCGTGTCTTGAGCCTCATTTCTCACAGCTCCTGCCAGGTCTACGTTGGAAAATAGCTCTCAAAATCCCTCTATTTCTTTCTGTCCCTGGTGCCACTCCCCTGTTTCAGGCCCTCATAATCTCTTCCCTGGATTGCTACAGTAGCCTCTGAACTGGTCTCTGTGCTTCAGATCTCTCCTTGTTTCAAACTGTGATCTTTGTAAATGTAACGGCATGATTTGTTGAGAATTTCACGTAGCAGGGTGACCTATTGAGAAATCACCATCACCTAGTGCTTGGTTTTTCCCTTCCGCAACTCACCAGGAATTGATGAGAGGCATTTCTCCATTTCCCAGGAGAAGTAGCGCTGTGTGTTCCAACGAGAGATGCAGTAGAGTGGCTCTCAGCACAATGTCTCTGCGGGCCAGGCTAGGCTGCTGGGCTAGGGGACTGCACATGATTCCAGGAAACTCTTACCTCATGGATAAAACAACTGATGGCTAGCAGGGCATCAGATTCCGCAGAGCAGAGAGTTGGACATCTGTGAATTCCTTCGGACTGGCGATTGTTTTGTGGACATCTTTGTGCCTAGATCCAGCTGCGGTGCCTATTAGTATCTGCTCAGCAAATATTGTTGGGCTTCGTGTGGGATGGAGACAGAAACCTTACGTGGCTCTCTGTGAAGCTGTAGGTCTTCTTCTTAAAAATTTGAACACAATTTTGGAACATTTATGGACTATATCTCCAGTACCATCTGGAGAACTGTTATGGGCTTAGCTTTCATCCAGGAAGTTACCTCTTGAACCTCACGAATCCCTGTACAGAAGTAGGGGCGTGTACTTACTGATAAGTGGTTTTCCAGTGTCCAAAAGGGACGAAATCTAGAGAGAGACCAAACTGACCAAAGAAAATGTATTCATATGCTTTGTGCGAGGTAACAAGAACTTACGAACAGGTATGGTATTGCTTAAAAGAAACGATCAAATTCACTCTCTTCTTTAGAAGATGTTTCAGTTCTGTCTCCATAAATGAAGTACAAGTTTCCTTAGAACTCTGGAATAAAACTTTGGAACTTAGAAATGGGTACCTTGCTTCTGTCAACTTTCATTTTTTGGTAAGGGATGGGCAAAGAGTTCCATCTCACATGCTGACTCTGAGAAGAGAGCTGTACACTTGGTAGTTAGTTCTGTGCCTAATATGTAAACGAGTGAGCAGTAGCTCTGACTTGGGGCACTAGGTTTAGGAGTATTTTGAGGTTAAGTCCAGATTCAGTGGGAAAAATTTCATGATCACAGTAGAGTGTCGGCCGTGGACATGGGAATGGATTGGCTGTTGGCACTTGGGCCACATATTCTCCTTGGCCACATAACCCCCACGGGCCACATATTCTCTTTTGGACCACGTATCCCCATGGACCCCATATCTCCCTTAGCTGTCTTCTCTTCTATGGGCTATGTATCCCCCATGCTGTCTTAAGGATTCATGCCTCTTCAGTTTATTTCCTCCACAAATGTTTGGGAAGAAGTTATTGTATTTGATCTTTAGTAAACCTCTCGACTTCAATTTATAGACAATAACAAAGACCTGCCTGAGAGGTAAGGGACTTGATACTTAAGGGCTGTAAATTATGGATGAGCCCACTCATCAGTTGTAAGCGAGCCTAGTAGTTCTAGTAGTTCATTGATGGGTTCTAGGATCTTATAGAATAGCATTTAGGTCTCTGCGACTTATTGGTAGGGTGACTTTTGGCTCACGTAGCTTGCTCTAAACTTCCTTTTTCATCTGGAAAATGAGGATAATAATCAATGCCTAGCAAGTGGTTTTGAGAATTAAATGAAATAATGAACAGAGAGTTCTTGGAATGGTACCTGGCACATTATAAGTACTCTGTTAATGTAAATACTTATAATGACTATTATCCTACAAGATACAGGAGCAACAGAAGATAATTTATACTGTAAGTTTTCGCTAACAAGATTATCAAATTTATCAGACAAATCAGATTAGATTTAATAGATCCAATACTATATTGCTTTCCAAAGTGAATGTTGAAAGCAATTATATATATATATATATATATTATATATGTATTATATATATAAATATGTGTCAAGATTTTAATTATTTTAAATATTACCATATGTTATATACATAAAGAATATATCTTAATTTCTCACATAACTGCTTAACTGAATAAAATCTGCTTTTACTTCATTAGGAAGATATTATGTTCAACATTTATGATAAGTCAGCCAGAGGGCTCCTGGGTGGTTCAGTAGGTAAAGTCTTCGACTCTTGGTTTCGGCTCAGGTCATGATCTCACGGTTCGTGGGCTCGAGGGGCTCTGCGCTGACAGTGTGGAGCCTGCTTGGGATTCCCAATCTCTTCTCTCTCTCTCTCTCTCTCTCTCTCTCTCTCTCTCTGCCTCTCCCTTCCCCTCTGCTTGTGTGCACTCACTCTCTCTCTAACCCACACACACAAAATAAAAAAAATAAACTTAAACAGTCAGCTGGATCTTAGATTTGTCTGAAAAAACATAGAGGCATTAAAAAAAAATGCGTCAAGATGAGACCTTGAGATAGGTCACTTTGGATAAACGGCTGCCTGGTTGAAATGAGTGACTTTCATTTCTCGTTTTTTTCCGGCACTTAGGAAACTAGTGCATTTCAGGTGGGTTTTGTAATTGACACGGTGCGAGTACCCTGTGAAGTGGGCGTCTGTGGCCTCGTTTACAGATGAGGAAAGCAGGTCTGCCCCTGCTCTTTGCAGTCTCTCCTTTGTGTCTCCAGAGTGACTCCACAGACGAGAAGCTCAGCACATCCTTAGTGCTGAGTGAGGGAGCGAGCAAGCCCAAGCTCGAGGAGTGCAGGTGGCTCAGTGGCCTGGCGAAGGGACTGTACGTGTGCCAGGGAGGCCATTTTATCCATTCTCTGGTCTTCGGTCGGGCCGTACTTAAATCTGGACTGAATGAGGAGCCTCTAAGCTGATTTGGGAGACTGCAAGAGAAGATATTTTTTTTCAAAGTTTCTTTTAATGATGCCTCCAAAAATATAATGGCTTTTAAGGATAAGGACATCATCTGGTGTAAGGAGAGAGGAAAGGAGTAATTTTTCTCAAAAAGCAAAAATAAAAGGGAATTACCATTAGTAATGGAAAATGTCTGATCACCTGTTTTGTCACCCGAGCGTCACGTTTGTCACCTGTAAATTGAGAGTACTGGTCGTCTTCACCTCACAGGCTCCTGGAGGGATTTAACTAGTGTACATAAAAGGCACTTAGGCCGTGATGACTTATGGCATGGTAAACAGTCAGAATGTTAGTATACCTTTGGTTGAGCATAGTTGACACACGATGTTACATTAGTGTGAGGCATACAGCTCAGTGATTTGACAAGTCTGTACATGATGCTGTGCTCACCCCAAGTGTAGCCACCATCTGTCACTCTGTGACACTATTACAATACCATTGACCATGTTCCTTGTGTTGTGCCTTTCATCCCGGTGACTTACTCATTCTATAACTGGAAGCCTTAGCATATCTCTTTTGATATCTCACTTGGCCAAATCAAGATGGCAGACGAATCTTTAGGGAGTCAGAGAATCAAAGAAAAATTATATTCAGCGATAGGGGAAATTGAAAGCCATGAATGTTTTCCAAGGAGTTTAACCTGAAAACCTAAAGACACAAGAGCAGAAAATGAACAGCCAAATGATGTGTATCTGAAATAAAACAGTATCCTTAACAAACAGTATCCGCTGTTTTCAGACAGAAAGGCCTCCAAAGCTCTCACTCGTCCCAATTCTCATGGAATGGATCAGTATAAATTATACATCTGCTGCGTTTCGATTGGACTCGGGATCTCCACAGCATCACCACGAGCACGCGTGGGTGCGCACGTGTGCGCACACGCATCCGGCTGTTAGGAGCTACTCAGTTGACTCAGATGGACTGTAAATATTTGATTTACAAATCCAGGTCTTTCCCACGGACCCTGTCCACGATCATACTGTAAAGTACAAGGGCTTTCATGATACTCAGTCATTTTTGGCAGCAGCTATTCCCAGCCTTTAGAGGATGCCGGATCCCTGGCAGTATAAGAAGAGTTCTGGCCTCATAGACAAGAAATACAAGGTCTTCATTATCCCAGAGTTTAATACTCACAGCCAGAAGGCTCTACGTACAACGTACACACAGAATCTCTGTCTTGCCTTCAGACCAAACAACTGGTTTTTTTCTGTGCTGTGTTGCAAAACTGCCGTAATTACATGGACAGCTACAGAGGCTCACACTCAAAATCAAAACAGACAAACCAATTAAATACGTTTCACAAACAACTTTCAAAATGAGTCTAATCTACCAAAATGCCTTCCTAATAGACTGAGATACCCACATCGTGACATTGACATTTTTTTCTGATTAAGAGAGCCTTTTTGTTTGTTTGATTTTTGTTTTCTGTGGGGTTGTTGTTGTTGTTTGTTACTATAGTTGAAAACAGATCTTGCTTTAAGGAAACCTGGTGTAAAAATGGACTTACAGCTCAGCAAAATGGGGTGTTTGTGTTTTGAATATTTTTTATTACAAAAGGACCCTTTGCCCAAATCACCCAGGAAGCCTGTTAAGAATACAGAGGGTGGGGGCGCCTGGGTGGCTCAGTCGGTTAAGCGTCCGACTTCGGCTCAGGTCACGATCTCGCGGTCCGCGAGTTCGAGCCCCGCGTCGGGCTCTGGGCTGATGGCTCAGAGCCTGGAGCCTGCTTCCGAGTCTGTGTCTCCCTCCTCTCTCTCTGCCCCTCCCCCGTTCATGCTGTGTCTCTCTCTGTCTCAAAAATAAATAAAAATAATATATAAAAAAAAAAGAATACAGAGGGTGGTTACTATCTTTAAGCACTTTAGAGTTTCCCAAACACTTTCTCCAACCTGATCTCCTTTGATCCTTATAAGAATCGTGTGAGGAAGTAGCGCGAGATTGATTCTCTTTTTTCTATGCATGAGGCTCAGGGAGGGCCCTGGGTCATTGGTTTCATAAATGACTAAGCCAGGACAAGGGGGGGACCCTGTCACTTTACTCCGAGTGAAGGGTCATGCTTCCTTGGCCAGTGTATTTGGCAAGGATTCAGTTGAAAAAAACGTCTGAAGCCTACTGTCTTTCCAGGAGCACTTACAGGGAGAAAATCAAGTATTTCTGAATTGCCTGTGTCCTGCCATCCCTTGTGGATGGAGGGAGATGAGGAAGACTCCATTTGATCCACTTGGTACACAGTGCATGAGACGTAGCACTCGAAAGGGAGAGGAGTAAAGTCAATGGGAAGTGAAAGGGTATCCCGGGAAAATGGTCATTTTGTTTCTGCCTGGGGGATGCTAGTGGCTAGCTTTTATGTGTGTCTCAGCACCTCCGTATACAGTAGGTCAGGCTACTCAAAGGACAAAGATAAGGATGGGAGCAATAGAGAGTTTTAGAACGATCAGCCCATTTTCTCTTGGGTCTAGGGCTGCCAGATTTAGCTAATTAAAGTACAGGATGCCCGGTTAAGTTGAAATTTCAGATAAATGGGTAATTTTTCAGTATAAGTACTAACTAGAAGTAAGTGGATTCAACATAAGTATATCTCGTGCACTATCTGAGATATGTTCATGCTAAAATAGTCATTATTTATTGTAACCTCAGGGTTTACTGGGTGTCCTGTAATCCGACAACCCTGCTTGAGGCATTTCAGTCCAATTCACTTAGGTTTCTAGACCTTTAGGTCGAGAGTCCTGACATCATGGCCAGTATGGATTCCTCACCTTATTTGTCATTGATTGGTGAAAAGTACACGTTTGAATGGCTCAGTTCATGAGGATTAGTCCGCAGAGTGTTGAATCGCTTTCCCGACCACCCTTCTCTGGCCCCCAAGCACTGTCTCACCCGAGCCTAAGGAGCTCTGCCCTCTCAAATGGGTGAGGAAGGCAGGTGCGCTGATAACGTGTGCTTGGCGCCGCTGTGGTGTGGCAGTGCAGGCCATCTTCCCAGACTCTTGCCCGTGGTTTGGCTGACAGATGCCTCGTTGTCCTGGGCACGTGACAGGTGTTTATACAGGTCTGCTGGACTGTAAGCTGCTTAAGGTCAGGATCTTTTCTTTTTTGTCTTTATATACTCAAAGCCGTGCAAAGTGCCCAGACCTCAGAGAACACAGACTGGATTTGCATCCTGATTTCTCTTTCCTATGTGAGTGATTTTGTTTTTCTGACCGCCATTTCCTTATGTGTAAAATGGTGATATGAATTCGATAAAGCATGCAGAGTTGTGTCAGGGTTAAATGCAATGAATGTATCCATATATATGTATATGTACGTATGTATGTCTGTGTGTGTGTATATATATATCGCCCGATGAATAATAGTCACTGTATGGCTTTGACTAAGTGGTAACATTCATTAGGCCCATAACGGACTGTTTTCTACCTTTAAGTATTTATTGACAAAAGCCAGCGTGATGTTAACGTAACAAACGGTCATCAGATTAATTTCCCATGGGTTTATGCTTCAGTTGTGGAGAATTGTTCAGTCATACGGTAAGAAATTCGATCGCAGGTCCCCTCTGCACTCGGGGGCAGCCTTAGAAATGCAGAGTCAGCACTTGCCTGCCTCTGAAAACGTAGCTACTCCCACCCCCCGGGCTTTAAGTGCAAGGAGCCTCCAGATTTGTGTTTGCTTCTGAAATGGAGAGACAGGGGAACCTGGGAAACAGCGTGCTACCATCCCTGCTCTTTTTTTACTGATGGTGGGTCAGTAAGAACGTAGACCGTTTCCACTACACAAACAGGCTAGATATAGAGGAGGTAAACACTATTCCAAGTGAAGGGTTCGGGATCCTTTCTTCAAAATACAACCAGTGAGCTGAGAAAACTACATAGTGTTCATATCAGTATTAAAATACAAAGGACAGGGGCGCCTGGGTGGCTCAGTCAGTTAGGCGGCCCATTCTCGATTTCCACTCGGGTCATGATCTCACGGTTCGTGAAGTCGAGCCCTGCGTTGGGCTCCGTGCCGATAGCACAACAATAAAATAATAAAATAAAATTAAATTTAAAAAAATAATAATATAAAATACAAGGGACAGAGGCCCTTGTATCGGGAAGTCCTATAATGAAGATTCAGAATCCTCATTTAAAACTTATAAATAGGGGCACCTGACTGGCTCAGTCAGTAGAGTGTGTGACTCTTGATCTCAGGGTTCAAGCCCCACATTGGGTGTAAAGACTACTTAAAAATAAAATCTTTAATAAAAAAGTTAAAAATACATCTGAAAATAGCGCTTAGGCTCTGTTGGTTAAGAAGTCCTCCGTGGCTTAAACAAGGTCATTTGGTATCTCTAGCTTTCTGTCAGTGGTGTGCTGGAACTCGCCCAACGTAGAGCAGGAGAACCGATTATTGAATTTTCAAACATTTTGCAAACTGGTTATTAAGCCTTTGGTAGGTTGGAATCTGCTATGGGAGTAGTATTTACACCCAGCAAAGAAATCCACGAAGGCTACAGAATAGCACCACCACCACCTGCCCTCAACCTGTTTACTCATACGCTACCCCTTTCTGCGTCCTCAGTTGTGAAGAGAATTGTCCTGGGAGTCTTCCTCATTAGAGGAGCTTCTACAGGCTCATCAGAAAAAGCAATCTCATCTCATTCTCCCGACTGGCAGGAAAATGTGCTAAGAGAAGAGGAGATGAGAGAAAAGCAATTCCTCTACCCAGGAAGTCTCACAGCACACAGCTTATTGGTGTATTGCAACATTTTCTATTAGTACTAATAATGAGTGACGCTTTTTGAGTTCTTACCATGTGCCCTATCTTGTCCCAAGCACTATGCAGTATGTGGTAGATCATGCAGTATGTTGTATATCCTTACAACAGTCACATGACATAATGATTATTATGGGCTCCGACTTACAGATAAAAGTAAATGAAGCTCGGAAAAGTTGGGGACTTGCAAATGTTCACATAACCAGGAAGCAGTCAGTTTCAAGGCTAGTCTCGCTGCCTCTACCAGGGCTGTGTTTTTCTGACTTGCTAGTTACTGGCATGAGTGTCAGTGCCCAATACAGTGCTTGCAGATTCTACAATTTCAACATTTATTTGTAAAATTGAGTAAGTTGTAATGTCTACATTATTTAACCTCACACCTCATTTAGATACTGTGAGCTCCTGGTAACAGTGCTTTGTCTTATTTTCATAGCCTCAATGCCTAGCAGAATCCTGGGCATGTAGTTGGTACTCAATAAGCATTTGTTGGATGGAAATGAGCTTGTCAATTTTCATAGCAAGTAGGTTGACTTAGAAGAAGGACAGGAGCTGGTCTCGAGACTGAGGTTACACATACTGTCAGCTTTCGTGGAATTTCTGAAGCTTTGTCCTTCTAAACCTGCTTTAAAATCGCAGTGACTGGAAAGGAGCATAATGTTGAATGCAGTTCCTTTGGTGCTAGTAGACTGTTCCTCTATTTCGATTCTTCTGTAATAGAAGCAAAGGAGAAAGGAAACATATTTATTGATGACCAGTCATTTTGTTAGGAGATTTCATATGTATATGTGCATGTAAAGCAACCTGAGGAGGTTGGGACCCTCTTTGCATTTTACGGATAAGGAAACTGAGGCTCAGAGAGGCTACATAGCTGGTATTAAACGCAGCAGATGTGGGAGTCAAACTCAGGACTCTTCAACTCAGACTCTGGCAGGGACAATACCAGCTTTTTTTTTTTGTTTATTTGCCATTTTTTTCCCTAACACATTTTAAAAATTCACTGAGAATTCAGTTCTGTTTAATCTGAATATTCTTTGACAGCTGCCATCCTCTGTAGAGACTGAGGGAGGGGGTCCGTGTTACCTAATGAAAAGGTCTCCATCTAGTGGTTGCAAATCAAACTGCGTTCATATACCCCAAAGGTATTCTGGAGTCCAGACAGCCTGAGGTTAGGGATTCAAATTTTTATTGACTGGTGCATGGCCAGGACTAGGGTTAGGTGAATGAGGCAGTTGCTTCTGGCACAGAATTTAAGAGTGCCAAAAACTTCCGTAATCAACGTAAAGAATATTTTAATGTAGTGGTTTTAAAAAATCAAAATGCAGAAAATCAACTAGGAACATCAATATTTTAAATAAAGGCAGGTTCAATGTTACTGGTTTTTCCTTTTGCCTCAGGCTTCAATATGGTGCTACATGGCATTGGCCTGGTGTGAATAATATGAAATCTGCATGAGAGCTTTCTTGATACGTAACCATTCTGAGGGCAGATCCTAATGTCTTAACTTAAACATAGTATCAGACTACAGCAATCACATGCCAGGGAAAAATCCTATTTTCTAAGGACTTCGGCCATTGTTGAAGATTTAGATGGTGGTTACTAAGAGATAACATACTCGGTGACTTAACCGGTCACAGTGCAGATGTCTAACCTGCTTCGTTGTGAAGACGCAACTTTAAAATGACCATTTGATCTGTTTTGCTATTGTGAAAACACAACAAAATGACTTTTCCATTATGTTTAATTCAACCAACTGTTTCAGTTTCCCGATTGTTTTAAAATTGGAAGTGTTTGAGTACAAACATGTCAACAGTGAATATCTCAAAAAAGGATATTTGAGTAGCATTTGAAAATTGTAATGATGTTGGAGCTAGCAGTGTTTTAGTGGACTCTAGTTAATGGATTATCAGGACAGCAAAGTCAGTATTTTTAAAAGGAGAGATACAAAGTACTCTTGCTAGAACTCGATTGGGTCTGAGTGCCAGAATTGGTGAGCATCTATTAAAATGATCAGTTTACAGAGTGTTGCATATCAGGAAGAAGAGTAGGAAAATTCAGTCATCTAAATGTTTTTCTCAGCTATCGGCTATCCTGTTTGGAAAGAGCCCCTGTGTCTGGGCTCTGAATATTTCCTGACGGTTTCAGAATACTACGAAACGCAACTGTCTATTCACCAAGCACAGTTTTAAACCAATTTATAAATAATGCACCCTCACAACTTTTTGTTTTGTCGTTTCAAAAAGTTAAATGAACTTTGTCAACATTGGCATCTATTTGCTCAGCCTGAACAATGAGTGATGTGATTTATCTGGAGGAAATAAGTGAGCAGTTGATTGTTCAAAGCTAATAGTTTACTGTGAATGAGGTTATCTCATTGTGGATTCCACAGAGCTAACTGACCCACGTAACATCATTGTAGGCTTAACTGAAACCTGGAATATTCTCACAGATGAACCTAAGGGGGGTGTCGCCATGGTAACAGCAACAGGCAGGCCCAGGCATGTTTATGTAGACTTTAAAGAAGAGATGAGGGAGTAAGGAGAAACTGCAGCGGCTTGGTAAAGGTTGGACTTCCACTCAGATTGAATTTGAAGGAAGAGAGAGTAAAGGAAGATTCTATTGCTACTTGATGCTGGACAGAGGTCTTCATACTGAGCATCTCTGACAGCCAACAGTAGGGGTGATTTGCCTCCAAAACCAAAGACACGTGAATTCTATGGGCTGAATAGTACACTTGAGACCATTTTACACTTAGTAGTGTAAAATTAAGAATAAAAGCGAATATTCTTCCCTACAGCAGATTTGGGAGAGACATTTTAGTATCCAAGCATTTAATTTAAATTCCTTGGCTAGGTTTCATCATTTCCCCTTAGTTTTGGTAATATAAATAAAATAATGGGCAACAAATGGACACACCACACACATTGCACACATGTGTGTGCACCCCCCCCCCCATGGGTGTTAGGGGCACCCACACCCATGCATTCAAAAATCTGTGTATAACTTTCTTAAATTTTTTATTTAAAAAGTTTTAAATTTTTATTTATTTTGAATGAGAGAGAGAAAGAGAGAAAGAGAGCAAGCAGGGAAGGGGCAGAGAGAGAGGGAGAAAGAGAGAATCCCAGGCAGGCTCCACACTGTCAGCCCGGAGCTGGATGTGGGGCTTGATCTCATAAGCCGTGAGATCATGACCTGAGCTGAAATCAGGAGTCGGATGCTTAACCGACTGAGCCACCCAGGTGCCCCCCAAAAATCTGTGTATAACTTTTGACTCCCCTGAAACTTAATAGGGGAGTTGCCCACTATTGACCGGAAGCCTTACCGATAACATAAGCGATTGGCACATATTTTAACGTTATGTGTATCATATGTTGTATTCTTACAATAAAGTAAGCTAGAGAAAAACAAAATGGTATGAAGAAAGCCACACGGAAAATACATTACAGTCCTATGCTGTATTTGGTCCAAAAGAAATCCATGTGTAAGTGGACCTGCACAGTGCAAACACAGTGCTGTTCAAGGGTCAAGTGTACGTGCGCTGTATACACATACACGTGCCGTGTGTACAAATGTATATTCGCACCTATGTATATACCGTGTGTGTGTGCATAGTGTGCACACATACTACCCGCAGCTACACGGTATTTCCACGGAAGCAGGCCGCACGCAGGAGGTGCTCCTACCTTACCAGGTTGTGAGTGACCCAAAGGCGGGGACCATGCCTTCTTTGACTGACTCGCCCAGAGCCCTGCACAGTGAGTGCTCAGTACTGTGCACTAGAGGGAAGATTCAAATGTAAACAGTGATTTCACGGCCTCTGTATACTTACATAGTTTGACTTTTGAAAGCATCAGAGAAGAGGGAAACGGCTTCCAGCTTGAAGTTGGAGGGCCCTGTTCAGATTGTATACAATTACCATTTGTTTTATTATGTTATTTTAAACTGGAGTAGATGCTAGGGTCCAACTGTCCTGTAGTTCGCAGACTAGTAGAAATTCTCTTCTGGTGTTTTCTGAGTGCAGAAGATAAACACTTCACCATAGGGCCGAACGCTTTCTAAAAATCCTGGAGAGACTGATTTCCATACACCTTCTACACATGAGGTTGAAGCTCAGACATGTTTTCCAAGACACCCAGAGAGTGTTTTGTTTTGTTTTGTTTTGTTTTTGTTTTTTTCTGGATCTGGCCTCATGGAGGTTTTCCCAAGACTATTTTGGAGGCTCTTTCAGTTCAACTGCACACCCCTAGGTGAGGCTAATCTGAAACTCTGGCATCCTTTTTGGTTCGTTAACGTCATCTGGAAAGCATGGAGGTTAAGGGAACGGACTATCCTGATAAACTTTGTTTTAGTCTCGGCTCTGCCATGTGCAATTTGTGTGATCTTGAGGAAGTTAACTCTCTAGACTTCAGTTTTCTCATGAGTTGTATAATAATACTAGCACCTACAGAAGTGCTGGGAAATTTTAAGACTTTTTAAAATTTATTTATTTATTTATTTATTTATATTTTATTTCGAGAGGGACAGAGACAGCACAGTGGGGAGGGGCAGAGAGAGAGAGAGAAAGAGAGAGAGAGAGAATGCCAAGCAGGCTCTACACTGCCAGCACAGAGCCCGATGTGGGTCTCGAACCCACGAAGCCATGAGATCATGACCTGAGCCAAAACCAAGAGTTGGATGCTTAACCAACTGAACCACCCCAGCGCCCCAGTGCTGGGAGATTTAAATGAGTATGTAAAACTTTTTTTCCTTCTCTTCCCTTCTCCTACCCTTCCTTTACCAAGAATTTGCCCAGCACCTACTCATTACCAGATACTGTTCTAGGTACCAGGGATATAGTAGTGAACAAAACCAAATCTCTGGTCTCATGAAACTTACATTTTAGTGGGAAAGATAACACTAAGCAGACAAGTAAAATATGTCAGAAGATGGTACATTCTGTGAGACCAATAAATCATTGGAGGATGTATAGATCAAAAGTACAGGGTCTGAGGAGAGGGATCCTATTTCATATGGAGACCAATTCAAAGAGACCTAAAAGAAATGAAGGAGCAAGCTGTGTGTACTGGGTAGAGCGCACCAGGCAGAGCAAAGAGCATGTTCAACATTTTCAGGAAGTTCAAGGATGCCAGTGGTGGCTAAAGCCAGCTGGGTTTGGTGGAGGGGAGGTAGGAGGCGAGGCCAGAGGATAATGAAATCTGATCATGAAGGGCTTTGTAGTTGCCTGTAAAAACTTTAGCTTCTACTCTGAGATAGAAAGTCACTGGGGGGTTTTGAAAAAGAAGAATGACATGTTCTGGCATGTTTTGAAACATGTCACAGAATCAAACTTCGGATACTCATTGAGAATGGACTGTTGCGTGGCCAAGGTAGAAGCAGGGAGGCCAATTAGAAGGCAATTTCAATAGTCTAGCTGAGAAACCACTCCATAGATAGTAGACGATGCTGGTTAGCACAGTAATAATAGATGGCTATAATATATTGGCTACAGTTAATTATCTTTTATTAAAGAAAAAAGGCACTTTAAAAATGGTATACAAAAGGGATGCCTGGGTGGCTCAGTCCAGTGAGCGTCTCACTTTGGCTCAGGTCATGATCTCGCAGTTCTTGAGTTCGAGCCCCACATTGGGTTCTGTGCTGACAGCTCAGAGCCTGGAGCCTGCTTCAAGTTCTGTGTCTCCCTCTCTCTACGCCTCCCCTGCTCATGCTCTGTTTCTCTCTGTCTCTGAAAAATAAATAAACGTTAAAAATTTTTTTAAATAAGTAAATAAAATTGTATACAAAAGATTAAGAGTTAATTTTTGTTAGAATGAGGAATGTATGACAGTACATAACAGCTCCCTCATCTTTGGGTATATTATGACTGTCTCTGCATGGTACCAAAATCGCTGGTGGAAAAGTTTAAATTTTAGTCATCAGATAAAAAGTAACAGAATACGGGCGCCTGGGTGGCTCAGTCAGTTAAGTGTCCGGCTTCGGCTCAGCTCATGATCTCACAGCTTGTGAGTTCGAGCCCCGCGTCGGGCTCTGTGCTGACAGCTCGGAGCCTGGAGCCTGCTTTGGAATCTGTGTCTCCCTCTCTTTCTGCCCCTCCCCACTCACACTCTGTCTGTCTCTGTCTCAAAAATAAATAAACATTAAAAATATTAAAAAAAATCTCTTCCCTTAAAAAAAAAAATAACAGAATAGAATACATTTGTTCAGCCATTTGAATACACTTGTTCAACGATTTGTGGTTTTAATTGAAGTCAAACTGAATTTAACGTCCAACCAAAAGAAAGGGGTGGAGGAAGAGGAAGAGGAAGAAGAGGAGGAAGTTGTTTCATCTGTTTGATTTGTGGAAGAGGAAGAAGGAAGCTTCCCAAAGGCTTATTGAAAAGTTGTTTTTAAAAGTAATTGTTTTTTCCTATCCTATAGAACTATATCCTCATTACAGAAAAATCGGGGAAATGGGAAATTAGGATGTTGAGAAGGAAAAAATATCACCTGTAGCCTACCACCCAAAGTCAACCTTGGCTTCCATGGCCTATTTGTTGCTGTTCTTTTAAAATTATTATTATTATTATTATTATTATTATTATTCCTATTACTATGAGTGTTTTAAATGTAATGCTCATAGAGCATATAGATTTACATTTAATTTTTCACTTAATGCAAAATAAAATACATCTTTCTACGTTCTCAAATTCTTTATAAATGTCACTTAAGATAGCCATACGAAATATTCAATATATGTGTCATGATTTGCTTTCCTAATCCTCTCTGCATAGACATGGTAAAGGCCTTTTTTGTTCGAATAGTGTCACAGTGGCTGTCTTTGTGCATCACGCTTATATTCTATATTTAAGAGTATTTTCTTCAGAGGGGTACTTAATATTGGAATGATTGAAGCATTTTAAGACTTTTAAGTGGAATTGTTAACTATAGGAATAAAAAAAATCCATGAAGAAAAAGGAATGAAAACGACAGGACTGCTAGTCAAGATAGGTCTGCGTTAACTCGAAATTAAGGACTTTGCAGAGAAGGAATTTAGAGATTAATTAAGTTAAATGTCAAGAAAGGAGATAACGTATGAAACCCAAAGTGATTAAAAGTTGTCCCGCAGAGTTCCAAATCAGAATATCATAGATCACGTAATATCAAAACAGTTGATCATTTTTAAATGACGGTTTCACTGAGATCAAATGATTACAGTCTACATTCATCTTGAATATAGTTTTTAAGTTGTCAATAAACATGTGTGATGTTTATTAATGAAGTCGAAAAATGTTGGCATTTTGTAATTAATTAGTTCTGTTAGTCAATGTGGATTAAATAATGTATCTGGATGTTAAATGAAATTTTTTCTGTTGTCTCAGATGTCGGCTGAAGCCCCAAAGCTGAGAACAATGTACAATGGTGTCCGTATATTCTAAAGAAAGGTGCTAGACACGTCCATGTAGGATTTGCTAAAAGAACAAGTCCAACCATCACCATCTGCCTCTAGCTTGTTTCAGAGAAGACAAGAAATTTCACTTTTTTTGAAGTTCCTTTATTTTGAGAGAGTGTGTGTGTGAGCAGGGTAGAGGCAGAGAGCAAGGGAGAGAGAGAGAATCCCAAGCAAGCTCCACACTGTCAGCACGGAGCCTGATGCAGGGCTCGAACTCATGAACCTGAGCCGAAATCGAGAGTCGGTTGCTTAACTGACTGAGCTACCCAGGGGCCCCAAAGAAAAGAAATTTAAAACAGAATTGTTTGAAGGGCATTTGTAGAAGCTGATGAGGCTTTGACATTTTTCCTCCTGTCCCCAAACCAGGTAAAATGGTTCCTGAGATTAGATGTGCCTGTAAGAAGTCAGCTCACGGTCCCCCTCGTATGAACACTGGTGGGGCAGCGGAAACTCTGTGAGCTCCTCACAGTATGCTACCCGGCTGTCAGATGGTGACAGCATGACCGGCGTTCCCTGGATTTTGCAGTCTCGTGCGTAAATCCAGTCAGGTAACAATTTCGACATGTAGCGTCCCATAATAGCAGTGGGGCAGCTGACTTGTCTGGCCTCTTGGCGTGGCACTAATGTGTGAGTCTTAACTTCGGTCAGGTGATGTTTTAGAGGTAGTTAGATATGAGTCATCTTAAATAGAACCCAGCATCTGAACATTAGATGGTTTTTACAAGTGACTAGAGACCTATGGGGTCTGTAAGAGGTGTTATGGAAAGGTGGAGAAGCAGGGGCGCCTGGGTGGGTCAGTCCGTTGAGTGTCCCGCTCTTGCTTGTCGCTCAGGTCATGATCTCACAGGTCATGAATTCGAGCCCCACATTGGGCTCTGCACTGGTGATGCAGAGCCTGCTGGGGATATTCTCTCTCTCTCTGCCCCTCCCCCATTTGCACCCTCGCTCTCTCTTTCTCTCTCTCAAAACAAAAAGAACGATAAGAAAAAAATACGGAGAAGCACATTGATGAGAATTGGCACGGGAATATTCAAGGCCATTTAATAACTGGCTATTATCCTAATTGAACTTAGGAAATGAAGGTAAATTTGTTGACAACTATTAACCTGTGGGGACATTTGAAAACACTCTAGCCTCAATAAAGCAACCTAGTTACAGTTGTCAGATAAAATACAGGATGACCAATAGGTTGTGGTTTACCTGAAGTTCAATATATCTGGGCCTCATATACTTTTTGCCCGTAAAATCTAGGACGTGCTAAATCCTACTCCAACACTGTGTGTGCACTGACAAGCACATACATGAGACCTATGTCTCCTATGTACAGTGTGCATTTGCCGTTTGTGTAGACATAAACATCACATTGTAGTTAATTCTACACAGTTTTTACATTTGTAAATAACGTATCATATGTTACAATAATGTAATATACTTGTAAACCTTTACAGCCATCCATACCATGGATCTGTTTTGTCCCTGTATTACAGAAGAAGAAACCATGGTTTAAGGCTTCTTAAAGGTTTAAGGTTTCTTTTACCTCTTCAGAGGTGACCAAGGTCACACAGCCAAGAGGAGGGCAGAAAGAAGATTCATCCAAAGGCTCATCCGACTGCGAAGTTTGTGCTCTGACCCCCCTTGTGCTCTGCCCGCCTCTTTGTGGAATGGAAGCCAGAAGAGTAAACGGCTTCATTAGAACATTGTGCATAGGGACGTTTTCAACAAGAAGGAAGGGACGGGAAGGTACTCCAAATGCTCAACAATGGAATCGCAAGTCTGATTTTAATTTGGGACAGATGTTTTATCTTTCTCATATTGATATTAAAATAGAGTCATGACTCCAAGTATCTGATTTGTGAAAACATCAATTGCGCAGACACATTTAGGCTGCTTTTCTAAACCACATCTCAAAACGAAGGCCCCAGGTGAAATCTTCCTTTCACAATGGAACGTTAGATCCCCACGTCCAACTGAAAAGAGTTTGTGTTTTGTACCTTAACCTTCATTGTTTATGTCTTCTTAAACATTAATTCATGAATTTGCTGTTTCTTACACACACACACACACACACACACACGCACACGCACTTGATTGTACTTGAATAAAAGGGGCCACGCATGAGGGCTGTAATTTTTCTGGAAGCATCCTCATTCTTTTATTTTTCTGGTAAGTACGTGGTATAATTTGTCCTTAATGGATATGAAATGAATATGGATTGTGAACAGGCAATTGAAATTGCCTTTATAATCATCAAATTATTCAGTCCCCAAAGATGTTATTTGTGTTACCCTCCAATAATTGAGTGAAATGAATGAAAACTCCCCTTCTCTTGCATTTCTGATTCACCAATCAAAGAATACATTAATGTCTATCTGGTAGTAGAAATGGAAAAAGTTATTTCAAGAGATGTTGACATAAGTATATACTATTGGGGATTCTTTTCTCCTTATTCTTTTGATATTTCTATTCATTCAAAATAACTTTAGTCCTATAGTGGTTTTTTTGTAAGTTCAAAATAATGACACGAATATTGTTGTGCTCTTTTTTACTCCATGCACTATTTTGAAAATTCTGCAATTCTGCTCTTGTATATTATTAAAGTATATGTCAAATTTTTAAAACCCACCATTAGCCAAATTATTTCTAGAATTACCTCCATTATGCTGATTGTTCTTCTTGCTCTTTCAACCAGACTCCATCTAAAAAGTAGTTTCAGTTGGGTTTTTGCCGATCACAGGGCAAGATGTATGCTTTTTCTTTTTTTTTTTTTTTTTTCCCTTAGAACATAATTAAGATACAGTGTTATATTAGTTTTCGGTAATGAATATAATGATTAAACAATTCTATACATTTCTAAGTGCTTATCAAGGTAAGCATACTCTTGATGCCCTTTATCTATTTCACGTGTCCCTCTACCCACTTCCCTCTGGCAACCACTAGTTTGTGTTTAAGAGTCTGTTTTTTGTCTATCTCTCTTTTTTTCTTCAGTTTATTTTTTATTTTTTTGTTCATTTGTTCCGTTTCTTAAATTCCACATATGAGTGAAATCATATGGTGTTTGTCTTTCTCTGACTGATTTATTTCACTTAGCATTATACCCTCTAACTCCATCCATCTTGTTGCAAATTGTGCGATTCCGTTCTTTTTGCTGGCTGAGTAATATCGTGTGTGTGTGTGTGTGTGCGCGCTCGTGCGTGCGTGTGTTGATTTACACATAGACACCACATCTTCTTTCTCCATCTATCGATGGACACTTGGGCTGCCTCCATATTTTGGCTATTGTACATAATTCTGCAGTAAACATATGGTGCATATATATTTTGGAATCAGTGCTTTTATTTTCTTTGGGTAAATACCCAGTCATATGGTAGTTCTGTTTTTGATTTTTTGAGGAATCTCCATCCTGTTCTCCACGGTACCTGTATTCCCACTAACAGTGCATGAGGGTTCCTTTTTCTCTACATCCTCACCGACACTTACTATTTCTTGTGTTTTTGATTTTAGCTGTGCTGACAGGTAAAAGTGATATCTCGTTGCGGTTTTGATTTGCACTTCCCTGATGATGAGTGATGTTGAACATCTTTTCATGTGTCTGTTGGCCATCTGGATGTCTTTTTGGGGAAAAAAATGTCTGTTCCGGTCCTCTGCTCATTTTTAATTAGATTATTTGTCTATTTGATGGTGAGTTATATATGTCCTTTATGTAATTTGGATATTACCCCCTTATCAGAGACATCACTTGCACATATCTTCTCCCATTAAGTAGGTTGCCTTTATGCTTTGTTGGTTTCCTTCACTGTGCAAAAGCTTTTTATATTGGTGTAGTCCCAATAGTTTAATTCTGCTTTTGTTTCCCTTGCCAGAGGAGACATATCTAGAAAAATGTTTCCACGGTTGCTGTCAAAGAAATTACTACCTGTGTTTTCTTCTAGGAATGGTTTCAGGTCTCGTATTTAGTTCTTTCATCCATTGTGAGTTTATTTTTGTGTATGGTGTAAGAAAATGGTCCAGTTTCATTCTTTTGCCTGTAGTTGTCCAGTTTTCCCAGCACCATTTGTTCAAGAGACTTTTTTTTTTTTTTATACCATTTCATAGTCTTTCCTCCTTTGTCATAAATTAATTAACTATAAAACTGTGGGTTTCTTTCTGGACTCTCTATCCTGTTCCATTGGTCGGTGTGTCTGTTTTTGTGCCAATACCATACTTTTTTGATTACTATAAGCTTCGTAGTATATCTTGAAATGTGGGAGTGTGATACCTCCAGCTTTGTGCAAGATGGTAGTTTTAATGACATGTCTGGATGTATAGTCTATTTCAAGCAAAAAAGAAAATTGAAGAAGAAGGAACAGCTATGTATCATTGATAAAGTAAGCAGTTGGTACTGTGAAAATTCTATTTGGACATCCCTTTCTAGTGACAGTATTTGTCCCCTGCCCTCCCTTCCATGGACTTAGATTTATTTCAGGTTGACTCCACCAATCTTACCCATCTTTGAATCATCATAATTGTCAAAATGCGCTCAGGTTTCAGTAGTTCTTTTTTTTAACCTATCAATGCAATTTTTGTTTTGTATTAAAGTTTAGCTGATACACAATGTTACATTGGTTTAAGGTGTACAGCATAGTGATTTGATACTAATGCAATTAAAACAATTTTAATTCCGGTGGGCTTCTTTTTTTTTTTAAGTTTATTTATTTATTTTGAGTGAGAAAGCGTGCATGCGTGCCAGCTGGGGAGAGGCAGAGAGAGAGAGGGAGAGAGAGAATCCCCAGCAGGCTCTGTGCTCTCAGTGTGGAGCCCGATGCAGGGCCTGGACCCATGAACCGTGAGATAATGACCTGAGCTGAAATCAAGAGTTGGACGCTTAACCTGTTGAGCCACCCAGGCGCCCCTCCAGTGTAATTCTTTATGTATCTGAAGAACGACTGGAAAAGGAAGGGATGCTATGGTTTAATGATTGTTGGCTAAGTGCCAGGTGTTGTAATATGTATAATGTATGTGGTGTCTCATCTAATCCTTACATCAACCTTCTAAAGTAGGTATCAGCAGATGAAAAAAAACATGCTTCGAGGAGACTAACCACGTGCTCAAGGTTACACAACTGGTAAGAAGTATAATCAGGAGTTGAGGTTTGCTCTTTCTGGGTAAATCTGTGTGTTTTACCTACTACATAAAGCTGACTCTGAGTCCTTCAAACTGTCTATAAAGCTTGAATCGACTGACTACCGACCTTTTGTTCAAGGACACACTGTAGCCTGTCAGAACATGCCAAACTATTCTAGAAGTCCAATAAAAATTAGGTTCACCTAGTTTATATGAAAAATACCCGGTTGACTGAATTTTTCTCTGGAACGTACGTATACACTGTGCAGATGCAGCCCGTGTGTGTATGGATCCAGAGAACACTGTGCAGAATGACAAAGGTGATTCATGAATTCTCCTGAGTCTCTATATCTAAAAGAGTCACGGAAGATGCTGCCTTGATTCTGTGTATATTGTCTCTCACTGACGTGCCTGTGAATATTCAGTAAGTGTTGGCGATTATGGTAACTGTAATCCATTGCCGGAGAGATTACTTGCCTGATGTCTTCATTTTGCTTGCATGTGTGTATTTTTTATACTGAGGAGAGTTGTGTAGTAAGTGGTATCTAAGTCTGTCCCTTTAAGAAAGCGTGCAGACTTCTTTTGCAAAGGACCGAACAGTAAATACAGAGAATACATCAGTGAACGGGCATGGTTCTGCTCCGGTACAGCTCTGCTTACAAATACACGTGGGGATCTGGATCTGGCCAAAGAACCATAGTTTGCCAACTTTTGCTTTATAACCATGATCTGACAGGGTGTATATTCTCATACAGTACACACATGCACACACCCACACACACATAAACACACACCACACCGTTTTCAACGGAAGTGAACTGTTCCTGGCTTTTAATGGCCATAATGACCCAAATCCTCCATGAGATTGCTCGTAACATGCAGTTGCAGAGTATTTAATTCTTTCCTAAAGTTAGCGCTATTCTTCTGAACAGACTCCTGGATAATTAAAATGAAAGTTGGTTGCAGTGTATTTGAGAAAAGGGTTGTAGGCAGTAGATTGCAGTTCTCTTAAGTTTTAATTGAAAACCGAGTTACATTAGCTCTGCACTGGTACGGTTCTTTAGAGGAGTTCATCATGAGCATTTGTAAAAGTGACGCATAGTCTAAGGGCACTTTTCTCTTTATACTATTGCCATAATTAAGAGTCCGTCCATATTTTGAAAGGGTAGTTTAAAGCATTTCCAATTTAGCCTTCTATATTCTCTTCAGTTTAAAACCTAGTAAATAAGAATGACCCCGGGTTGGGGTGGGGATGGCGAGAGGGACTTGAGAATGCTTGTTTTCGAAACTAATTAGTCTCCCGGGCTATTAGATATGGGTGCTTCTGTTGTTTTATCGTTAAGAATTCTAAACATTAAGACCTGATTAAGTTTAGCGAAAGTCCACATATTAAGTGATTTTTTTAAACTTACGCATTCCAAGCGTTCGTTCTAAATATGCAGCTTTAGATTTTAAAATGCTTCCGAGGGAATTCTAAGGAGTACTCTGACAATGCATTTGGCTTTGAAATAATAGCCTGAAAACAATGCACAAAACCAGATCTAGAATAGAGAACTCTAAGAGGCAGAACTAGCATCACGCCTAACGGAAAATGTAAGAAGCTTTTGGATAAAATGGGTGAATCAGTTAGGAATGTACATAGGTAACACCTTTCTCGGATCAGATATCTGCCAGGTTGAAGATATAAAGTGTAATGAAATGATTGACCTATTGGGGAAAAAATAGAGCTTTTTCTCCAGACGCATTTACAAAGTTCTCTAACTCCAACGTAATCAAAACATACATGTAACATAAGCTTTGCTTAACACACCAGCTCAAAATATTTGAAAACACATCCTCCGTAGCATGGTGCTGAAGGCGCTCACAATCCAACTCCAGCCTTCCTTTCCTGCCTTAGCTTTGGCTCAGTCCTACCCTGTACTGTTTACTCCAGCCGAGTGGGATTAATTTCCTTTTTATGAGGATGCCTTGTGTTTCCTGGCCCCCTTCCTCTTCCTCCACTTGGAAGGGAAATTTTAGAAGAAAAGGACGAAGCTGCTCTTAAGTGTTCGTGGAACTGATGAATTTTACCTCGAGGATCAAACGTCCCTAATACATATTTTACAGATACAGCCTCAGAACCCAATCGTTGCTTGCCAGACCTCAGAAGTGTGACCTGTTTCAGTCACCACTGTACAGTTCATTTTTTAATCCGCTAGTCTAGAAGACATTTTCTACTTTATGCAGTGCTATCAACGCTGCTATCTTGGCATGTAAATGATCTTCAGATTTAAGGAGTTTATTTGTTAAATCATGGGAGAGTCTCATTTCTGAGACTCTTCAGTGGATGCTTTTGAGGGCATGGATGCATATTTGCATTAGGAACAAGCATAATCCCTTATTTCTAGCCTTCCTGACTTGTTCCCTATTTTGTTCCCCTTGTCAGCGTGATGAAGACCATTTCTTCTGACGCCAGTTGAGACTTAAACAGGACGAAAGAGCCAGAGTTGGCCGTGCACCCTACCCCCCAAGGAAACCTCAAGATTTTCTTGGCCTCTAACTTTACCAGTAGCGGGCCAGTGAAGGGAAGAGGAGTTGTAAATGAGGTTCGGGAAGGGCAGGAAGTGTGCTTGGCAGTAGGACATCTAGTGGGAGAAGAAAGGGGATCATAAACAACAATTAACAACACTAGATACTTCCTGAACAGTTACTGTTTGCCAAGCCGAGTGCTCAGTGCTTTGCCCGCATTGTCTCGGTTAATCCTTCATAACAGCCCTAAGAGGTAGGGAAATTGAGGCTCAGAGAGAATATACTCATTGAGTTCTTACTATGTGCCAAACCCCGTTCAAAGTGATTTTTGTCTGTTATTTAATCTTAATAACAACTCTACACGCTAAGTGCTATTATCTTCATCTGACAGATGGGAAAATGACGGAAATCTACACCTCCCGGTTCGCGAGCTTGCACTCGTAGTCCCTGCAGCGTCTGGTAGCTTAGCTTCAATTGTTTTTTTTTCTTTTATCGGAACCCTGTATTTTGTCCATATTGCTTGGCACTGGTTGATGAGCTATTTGTGTCTTCACGCGTGGAATTTGTTGCTGGGCCCTCCCGATACTTACTTCTTACCACATCCCCCATCCTGGGACGGCCTGGCAGGACCAGGGCGGGGGACCCGGAGCAAGGAGCCCTTGACTGGTGGTGTATACCAACTGTACCATAGGCCTTTGAGAAAAGGGTTCTTGCTTTCCCAGGCTTTGCTTTTCCAGGCTGCCTCCCTCAGTCTGATGGTGGATCCAGAAAGAGGACCAGAAGACTCACACATTACTTCCCTATTTGGGAGGGGTGAAACTTGAACTTTTTCTGACTTGGCCTGACACATTTGTCTTAATCTTAGAAGCTGCCTGCCAAGTACCTGTTTTCTGTGCATCTGATAAATGTTAACCTTTGAATTGAGTGATCTTTCCTGAACCAAAAAGAATCAGGAAAACCATGAATTAATTTCTTTTTTTAAACAAAGATTGTGGAATCCGATCCAGAGTTAGACCAGTTAGTATATGTGCCTTCTGCTATTAAGAAGCTGATTTCTCAGGCAAAGTTGTTTTCAAGTAATGTAGTTGGGGACATTTCCATCAGTTTCACTCTGATAGACCATCTGCTGGCTGTCAGCCACGGGCTTTTGCCTTCAGTAAGTACTGTCATTTTATAAACTAGGCACTATTTTTACTTGTAGTTATTATATGAATGACATTGAACACTTGAATGGAACTTCCTTGTTATTGTACTAAGATTCAAAGTTTCCTGATGATGAAGTCAGATAATTTAGTTGCTCAGATATAGAATATGTTGAGAGTATTTTCCTTAGGTGTGTTTCTTTTTCTTTTTTTCTTTCTTTTCCCCTACTGCTTGATAGATTTTTGTTTTTCAAAGAACTCAAAGCATGCAGTTCCCAAATAATCTAAGTTATCTTACTATTAATCACAAATTCTATATTCTTTAAAGATCTGTGACTTTCTAAAACTTTGTTGAGGAGTAACCGACAAATATAATTGTATATATTTAAAGTATACAGTGGGATGATTTGATGTACTTATATATTGTGGTATGATTACCAAGATCAAGATAACTACCAAATCCATCACCTCATATAGTTAACTATTTTTTTGTGTGGTGAGAATGCTTAAGACCTAATCTCCGCAACTTTCAAGTATATAATATTGTATTATTAACCATAGTCACCGTGCTGTGCATTCGGTCCTCAGAACATATTCTTCTCATTACTGAGACTTTGTACTCTTTGACCTACCTCACCCCATTTTCCCCTCCTCCCAGCCCCTGGCAACCACTATTCTTCTATTTCTTTGGCGTCGACTCTTTTTTTTTTTTTTTTTTTTTTTTTTAAAGATTCCACATATAAGTGATACCGTACAGTATTTGTCTCTCTCTGGCTTATTTCACTTAGCATCATGCCCTCAGGTTTCATCCATGTTGTCACAAATGGCAGGATTTCCTTCTTCTTACGTCTGAATAATATATGATCGGGTAGAGGGAGGGATAGAGAAAGAGAGAGAGAAGGAGAGATCCTACATTTTCTTTATCCATTCTTCTGGCAAAGAACCCTTAGGGCTGTTTTCATATCTTGGCTATTGAGAATAATGCTGCAGTGACCACGGGGGTGCAGAGATGTCTTTGAGACCCTGATTTCAATTCCTTTGGATAGATACCTAGGAAGAGGACTGTTGGATTATAAGGTAAAATGAGTATCAAACTATCTCCTCCACAAAGGTTTCTGTTTTTCAACTCATATAGCATTAATTTGTGGGTTTTGTCAGCACTGATGGCATTTGGGCTGCAGTCTCTGAAAAAGAGTCATTTGTACTTTGCAAACTTGGGAGCCTCATTTATGGACTATCTTTTAAATTATCCTAGTCACATGCTGTTTCTGTGTAAGCACAGATTAGAAACCAGGAGAAAGAAAATTGACTTTCTTTGGTGAATATCATAATCATCTAAGACCTGCTTTTCTACTTCAAGGATAATGTGTCTGGCAGGTTTCTCGATGGCAAGCAACAAAAGCTGACTCTCAATTAAAAAGAGGGAGGGGGAGAGAGAGAGAGAGAGAGAGAGAGAGAGAGAGAGGGAGGGAGGGAGGGAGGGAGGGAGAGGGAGAGGGAGAGAAACTCATTGGGAGGATCTCAGGGGTTCATAGAATTAATTTTTAAAAATGTAGGAGGACCAAACTTGGGAAATGGTAGGCAAGAAGGCATTTATGGAAGAGCCGGTGAGCAGAAAGCACATCTACTGTCGTCCCCTCACATTATGTCAAACTCTCCTACTCTTGGTCATTATTGATGCTCCCAGTGGGACATCACAGCATTCATGGGGAAGGGATCTGAACTGAACTTTCACCTTTGTGTCGCTCCAGATTCAGAGGGTTTTTTTGTTTGTTTGTTTGTTTTAATGTTTTTTCTAAAGTCTATTTTATTTTTGAGAGACAGGTGTAGAGAGAGGCAGAGACAATCCCAAGCAGGCTCTTCTCTGTCAGCGCAGAGCCTGACGCGGGGCTCGAACCCATGAACATTGAGAACATGACCTGAGCCGAAGTCAGGAGTTGATCGCTCAACTGACTGAGCTACCCAGGAGCCCCGCCAGATTCAGAGTCTTAGATGGAAATGTCCAACTAGCCCTCCCTTACTATGTACCCAAAGCCATTGCCAGAAACTGAAAATGGCAACAGTGCCCCACTTTGGTCCCCAATTTAGAGGGCACGAAAAACACAGAATCACCTAGGGACTACATCCATTGGGGGATTTACCCCGGAAAGGAAGGGGGCTAGATAGAGGAAAAGAGATCTAATATTCACTACACACGGGCTGATAGTACTAATCAATCCCATGTAGTCTTATATATAATGATGATTCTTTTCTCACAAAAACAAGTCGTATTTTGATTTTACGATGCAGTTTTTTTGAGCTCCAAAAAGAGCTCTCTTAATTTGTGATCTTTTTCTGTTTCTATGAATGCCTTAACAAAAAGTGGGCTACATTTAAAAGGGCTCAGTAGTGGGTAAACTTGAAAAAGCTGTGATTAGCAGTCAGACAAAACTAAGCTCTTACATCTTTGCCAGCTGTGTGATCTTGAATAAGTTCCTTAATGTCTCTGGGCCTCAAGTTCCCTTTTTGTAAAATGAAAATAATGCCTTCTGTACTATATTTATTATGAGGATCACATACTATAACAAAGGTATGCTAAGTACATAGTACGTGTCATACAGCTTAATAAATGACACTGTTGTCCCCATACGATAAATGCACGTCACTAACTTTGCACACACAGGTTCACAAATTAACATCATTTCATTTTTTAGCTTAGTTTTTAAAATCTGACTATTCTATTCAATCTGACCCTGTAATTTATTGAATTTTCCACTTTGTCTAACTTTTAATATAATGTTTTATTGTCTTAAGTGAATTTTTTATGGGCTTAAGTAAAGTTGAGGAATAGTGTCCTCATGTTGAATTACTGCCGAATGACCTTAATCTGTCTGTCTCAACAAACTCCCAAAATAAAGATGCAAGGGATAGTTTTTGGTTTTGGTTTTCTGGGAGAAAATGACTTTAGATGCAATTCTTAGCATCCACGGGACTTAAGAACTCTTATGGTCAGTACAGATTTTCTTTATTGCTTTTTTTTTTTCTTTCCTGTTTTTTTATCCTCAGATTTGATCAGCCTTTTAATCTTTGCTTTGTTGAAAATCACTTCATGGGCCTTAATCGTCTATGCCAAATAATAATTGACTAGGAATTTTGGAAACTATTCCACGTTGAAACCATTTAAATCATCACTGTCTTCTTTGATTGGTAAATTCCTTTAATATATCAGTGACTCAAGAGTTCAGATTTTTCTAAAGGCTGAAGCGTTCTTGTTTGATATGTTCCCTATGCCCCTGCCTGAGTTCCTACCCTGCCTCCCAATCTCAGGCAGCTAATTAGCAGTTTAAGAAGTACTGGCTGATGCCAAACGAGTCTTCTGTGTTCTTTCGGTACCTTTCCCCTGCTCAGAGCCTCGTTCTTAATCTTTCTCTGAGTTGTTACCGATATTTGGGAAGCCTGTTTGCTGCAGCTTTGCTAAACCCAGTTGGGGAATTTGAACATAAATAATGTGGCAACATGCACATTACTTATTATTGTGATATGCTCTGCTCGGGGCAATCCGAAATAAAGAATATTACCACTCAGATCACATTTATGTCAGCCAAATGTTTTCACCATAACTGATATCAGAGTGTATTATGTTGAAGACGAAAATAGCAGTTTGCTACAGAAGACTGGGGATTAACTTCCTTCTCTACACAGTCACCTACCTACCTCTGGAATCCAGGCATTAGAGATCCCTAGGAGATACATTGCAAGGCTCAATCTCAATTGCTAAATCATCAATGTCTAGTGAATTTCAGTGTACCATTTTATCACAGATCTGAAAAGGAAATGATGGATGATGTGCTGGCAAATGTGTAGCACCTGGCTTGGGGGTTGGGTGGGTGAGTCCTGATCTGTAGCATTTGCTGATTGTCATGGTATAAATATTCCTGACATCACCGATTTCAAGCTGCCGAGATGACTCGGAATGTTGGTTTGGGTACAATAATAACAGCCAAGTCTCACGAAACAGTAAGTGCTGCCTTTAGCACACCACTGCATATATATTTAAATCACTCCGTTTTTCAGGAAACAAAACCATCACACAATATATGATCAGCAAAGATAACTTCTACCGTCAATGGAAAGTATTTCAGTTTAACTACAGCTCTTAGATTTAAAGGCAATAGTAACCTATTGTGCGATCGCATTCACAGTCCAAAGTCTTCCAAATGAGTGAAACAGAAAGGAATACTTTTTAAAGCGCAATCTGTGGAGAAGCTACTTTGCCGACTAATTAACATACTGTTATTACGGTTGCAAGCCAGATGTTGCTTTTTCAGAACGGGAAAAGGTCAGTGGCAAAGTAAAGCCACTTTTGACCGGGTCCTTCTTCACCTGAGACGATGCAAAACCAGAGTCTGCCAAGCGGGGTTTTATAAAAAGTGACTTCTCATGTCCCGTAGAACAAAAACGCTTGCCTTGGACTTTCGATCTGCTTGACGCATTTTGTTAATGAAGAGAACACACGTTTTGAAGCTTGCGTACGGCCTTTTCATATTTGGTGCGCCGAAAAGCCTCCGGGCTCCCGAGGGAGACACTCGCCCAAACGGTAGGTGCTGTGGTGCTGACCAGTTGCGTGGAGGCAGCAAACGATGTTTTGCAAGGGCAGCCCTCTCTTTGAGCTGTGTCCTAGCAACTTCTTGAAAGCTCCATCGCCCGAGACTCCTCAAGCAGCAGGGAGAAAGGGGTTCTTGGAGCTTCCCGTGATTGTGTGGGGAAGCTCCGTGGAGGCATGCCTGCTGAAATCACACATACGGTGATACGGCCAGGCACCGAAAAAAAAAAGTTTTTCTTACAGTCTAGTATTCCTTCCACATTCTTCACTATTGCCTTTGTCCAGACCCTCGCCAGCACGTAATCCACATTGGTGCATGTCTCCCTTCTACTCATTCCATATCGGATCTCCTCTTCCATCTTTCGGTTGCTTAATTTGTGACCGACTTTCACCAGTCAGTTGGTTCCGAGTTTAGAATCATCAGAGAGCATTGTCATAATTGCAGCATGTCCTCACTTCTGACTCCTGAAATGGGCTCAAAGCTGGTGCTCCTTTGCAGCATGTAACAATAACACCACCGGCATCACAACGATAGTATTCTCATCTGAGTGCTCGCTGGTGTTATTTTTGGAAGTGCCCTCTAGGGTTCTGTGGCTTCCTCAAATCCTCACCACAGCTCCGCACATAGGTATTATTATCTTGATTTTACACACAGAAAACTGAGACTTAACGGGGTTCAACAGACATCTTCAGCTCCTTCGGCCACTAAAACCTAAACTACGGTACACAGCTTACAGCAACGAAATAGCTTCAGAAAGGAAAAATGGTTGCAGGAGACCATTGATTTCCTACAATTCTCTTGGATCATGTCTAATTTTTTAAAAGTACGAGTGATGCCAAGTTTTTAAGGCAAACAGCAGTTAAGCAGCTACCTCCAAATGAATTGGCGGAGAGAAAATTGAACTCTCCTTAAACTAATGAACATAAGAGTGTACAAGAGGTCGGGGCGCCTGGGTGGCTCAGTCAGTTGAGCGACCGACTTCGGCTCAGGTCACGATCTCACGGTTTGTGAGTTCGAGCCCCGCGTCGGGCTCTGTGCTGACAGCTCAGAGCCTGGAGCCTGCTTCCGATTCTGCGTCTCCCTCTCTCTCTCTCTCTCTGCCCCTCCCCCACTCGTGCTCCGTCTCTCTCTGTCTCAGAAACAAATAAACGTTAAAAAAAAATGTAATAAAAAAAGAGTGTGCAAGAGGTCAAGATGAATGTCTTCTCTGGAAGAATGTCTGTTTTCTGGGGCGTATTTGCTGCCGTGACTAGTTTATTCTGAGCTGTCCCGGAATGCCATATGACATAGCTACAGAGTTCATTTTAATTTCTTGAGGCCTCTCGCTGGGGAAGTCTCTGATGCCGTCAAGGACTGTAGCACTGAAAGGATTCTTAGTCGGTTTGTTGTGTGATATAAATGTAATGATGGTAAATCCATTGATGTAATAACACCTACCATCTCTCTGGCTCTTCACCTTGAGCAAGACGCACACGTCTTTCTAGACGTGCAATGATGATAAGGCCTTGGTTACATCCAGTCTTAATCCCTCCTTCATCTGATCCTCAAAAGAGAATAGAGAAGAAACTAATTCTTTGAGAGAGCTGAACCAGAACCAGGTACCGTAAGGGGCACTTGCCATACATTATCTCATTTAATCTTCATAATGAGAAGACTAAGAAAGAAGTATAATCTTTTTCCAGGTAATAAACTTAGGCGCATAAATGTTCGGTTTAACCTGACCTAGATCACACAGCTAGTAGGTAGAACAGCTGAGGTTTGAGTTGAGTTTTATCTGGTTTCCCAGTTAGATACAATGATGGCGAGGACCATAGTAATTACTATGTATCTAGTGTTTTCTGTGAGACATATCAGTTCTAATCTTCTCCCAAATCCTGCACGGCACGATTATCCACATTTTACAGATGATCCAAAAGTGAGGCTTAGAGAGATCACGTAAGCTGTCCAAGGTCACACGGCTAATATACGGATAGTGGATATATGTGAATCCAGGTTTAGCTGTCTCCAAAACCTACTCTTTCTCACATAATATTCTACCTCTAAATACAGCTATATAGGAGTTGGTATTAGCAGAGATCCTATCCAAACTCTGACCTCACACATACCTCCCATGCAACACGTACATATCCACACACACGTATGGATGGAAGAATGTGGCCATTAGAAAAAAAAAGGAAAGTTTGTAATCTGATATCATGAAATAAAAACCAGTATCATCATTATTCTAGTTGTTGGGCAGTTAAGTTTAGAAGAATCTGTTACATTTTAATTTTATTTTTTTAACTTTTTTTTTTTAACGTTTGTTCATTTTTGAGAGACAAAGAGAGACAGCACAAGCAGGAGAGGGGCAGAGAGAGAGGGAGACACAGAATCCGAAGCAGGCTCCAGGCTCTGAGCTGTCACCACAGAGCCCGACGTGGGGCTCGAACTCATGAACCGTGAGATCATGACCTGAGCCAAAGTTGGACATTTAACCAACTGAACCACCCAGGTGCCCCTGTTAAATCTTCATTTTAGTATCTTTCCATTTGAAAGTTATCTTTATGTCCCTAAGAAAGAAAAATGATACAAAATGTTAATTCTGTTTTGCGTCTTTTAGATACACAGAATCTTATGGTTTGAGAGAGATCATGTAAAAAGGTTGATAAAACAAGTTCTATAAGATAATATGGGTAAAAAAAGGGAAATTAAAATACTAGATTTGTACAATATTTTCCATTGAGAATAAAGTGAGTGATATATATGTGTGTGTGTGTGTGTGTGTGTGTATATATATATATATATATATATATATATATAATCTTTTTTTTTAACTTAGCTCAGAAATAGCAAAAGCCGTTGCCAGCAAAATGCACTTTCTTTTCTTAAAAAAAATGTTTTTTTAGTACAGTTGACATACAATGTTACGTTAGTTTCAGGTGTAGAACATAGTGACTCAGCATCTCTATACATCGTGCTGTGCTCACCACAAGTGTAGCTGTCTGTCACCACACAACACCATTACGGTGTCATTGACTCTATTCCCTTATGCTGTGCTTTTTATTCCCGTGACATTCATTCCATAGCTGGAAGCCTAGATCTCTCGCTCTCCTTCACCTATGTTGCCCATCCCCCCACCCTCCGTCCCTGTGGCAACCTTCAGTTTCTTTTCTGTATTTATAGGTCTGAGTCTGCTTTTTGTTTGTGTATTCATTTGTTTTCTAGATTCCACATATGAGGGAAATCATATGGTATTTTTCTCAGTCTGACGTATTTCACTTAGCATGAATCTCTTAATTCAGATCAGTGATTCTTGATTAGATCAAATGTGATGGAAGGAAAAAAGGCCTTTGCGTTAGTCATTTCCTAAACATTAATATCTCACAAGAATTGTTTTAAAATATAAGCAATTATGCCAGTACACACAATAATCAAATCTCTTGGTGTTTTTCATTAATAGATCAGAGGTGTTACCTGGAATGACAAAAGCAAAAACAAAACAAAACCAAACCTGATCTTCGAAATACGCCAAGATAAATGAAAATAGAGTAACACTTCACCAAACTAGAAATCTCACTTATGGGGCATTGTGGTCAGGAACCCATCACTAAGCAAAAGGACTTAGAAGGGGCCCAAAGAGAGGTTGTGATATCCAACAGAGTTAATGAATTTCCCTGATAGTACAGTTTCTCTTGTCTGTATTCAGTACCTCTTTATCTTATTTCGACGACAATAGTGATAAATGTGGGTTATCTACCATTTCTGAATGCACCCTACATTAGAGGCACAAAATTAGAAATGAGAAAAGTTTCTAAAGGTTGGGATGTTGACTGAAGTAGGTAGTGATAGTTGTTAGTGAACAGAATGTGGGAAAAGTATTAAGACATACCTCAACGCTATCTAGGGCAAGTGACCCTCTCTATGTATCAGTAGCCTACAAGGGCTCAAATTATATTGCGTTCAAGTGTAATAACTGGTACGTAGTCAGCACCCTGAGGCGGTGGGAAATGGTTAACTTCCATTCCGATTTCTTATTTTACAAAGACAGGGAAGAGTACACTGTGTTTCATAGTATTTATATAGTAAATGATCAAAACCAAGTATTTGAGCTTCAAGTAAGAGGCCTTCAGCTATCTGGAGAACCACATGGTTTAGAATAACTGAGGCTCCAGGACTGAAATATTGGCACTCAGCGATGAACCCATACTTAATAGCAATCTAGTTCCTTGTGACATCAGCAGAGAGCATTTTCTGTGATCATTAAAGAATGAGTGAACCACAAAGAAGTTGGATTCGGTGGTACGTGTGAAATTGTACTTGCTAGCAAAAGATGACGCTTTGCAGTAGTCACTGTCCAGCTCTGACATTGCCTTGGAGCCAGAGGAGTGGTGTGGCAGCGACTGGAAGGGTTCGGACCTGGGAAAACAAACGGGAGACCACTGAAGAACTCGTTGATTCAGGTCCCACAAGTGGCCACTCCGCCTGTTCCGTATCAATCAGGAGGTGAGCTCCCTCTGCCTTTCAGGCTCTCTGGAGAGGCCTCGGCTCTTCTCACAGTTGCCCTTGAACCTGTCTTCCTGCTTGAGGGATAAATCCACCCGACGCTGCTGGCCGGTCGGCCTCACTGGCTGGCTCTGAGCCTGGGTAGTGCCTCTGTTTCCCCATTCAGACACTATACCCTCCTAGTCTGCCCTCCGTCAGTTTGGGATCTGTCATGCTGCGAGGACTTGAGACACCACTGTCCTTTTTGTCTGTCTCAAAGGGGATATGTTTTGTTCCGTATAGTCAAATGATGCTTTGAAAGTTCAGGAGAGGAAAAAGGGCAAAGCCCCCGAGTGGAGTGGTGTGGTTGTGACTACGAATCAAGTTATAAATTGCTAGTGAACTTGAACGGAAGCAGACAGATTGGTTTAAATAAAAGCAACAATAAAAATGCACATGTTGCTGGGGCGGGGAGAGCAATGGGCAGCCATGAATCAGATGTTCTTTTCTGAGAAGAGTATTAGGAAACAGTAGTATTGCGAAGGACAGAGTGAGAAACAGAAAAGGTAAGGAAATTGTGGCCATCATAACACTGGGCCTCAGCTTGTATTATGCCGTGATGTGTACGGAGGTGACATTTTCTCAGTTTTGAATCAGAGTGGATGATATACTTCTTTGTGTTGGAAGTCCGCTAGGGATCAGGAATAGTTACTATTTTTAACAGCTTGATATAGGTGTAATTGATATGCAAAGAACAGCACATATTTAATGTGTACAGTTTGACAAGTTTGGACACATGCAGACACCCCGATACCGTCAGCACAGTCAAGGTAAGAGACACGTACAACACCTCCTAAAATTTTCTTATGTCTCCTTGTTCTTGTTTCTGCCTTATTGTAGTAATAAAACGTAACATGTAATTTGGACAACAGCGTGTTTGAACAGCACTATAGACCAAATGGACCTTATAGACGTATGCAGAATATTCCATCCAGCAGCAGCAGAATGCACCTTCCCAAGTGCACATGCAACTTTCTTTATGACAGATTGTATGTTAGGCCACAAACCAAGTGTTAACAAACTAAAAAAGATCGGCATGACATCAACTATCATCCCCAACCACGATGGTATGTAACTGGAAATCAATAACAGGAGCAAAACTGGAAAATCCACGTCCACGTAGAATTAAACAATGCATTGCCAAACAACCAATGGGTCAAAGAATAAATAAAAGAGAAAAAAAAATGTCTTGAGACAAATAAAAATGTAAATACAGCATACCAAAACTTACAGGATGCAGCAAAGGCAGTTATAAGAGGAAATTTTAAGGCTGTAAACACCTACATGAAGAAAAAGAAAAAGATGTCAAATAAACAATCTAAATTTACACCTTAAGGGTTAGGAAGGAGAACCAGCCAAACCTGCAGTTAGCAGAAGGGAGGAAATAAACGTAAGAGCAGACATAAATGAAAGAGAGAATAGAAAAAAAAATAGAAAAGATCAACAAGATGAATAATTGGGTTTTTTTAAAGATAAAAATGACAAAACTTTAACCAAGCAAAAATGACAGAACTCGAAACTATGAACGAACGAGGAGACAGTATAACTGATACCACAGAAATATGAGCCATAAGACGCTACTATGAATGACTATATGTGAACAAATTAGGTAACCCAGAAGAAAAGGGTATGTTACTAGAAATATACCACTTACTAAGACTGAATCATGGGAAACAGAAAATGTGAACAGACCAATAAAGGGTAAGGAGATAGAATCAGTAACGGAAAACCTCCCAACAAAGAAAAACCTAGGACCAGACCGTCTCACTGGTAAATGCTAACAGACATCTAAAGAATTAACATCAGTCCTTGTCAAACTCTTCCAAAAACTGAATAGTAGGAAACATTCTCAAAATACATAACTCTTACAACTCCATTGTGAAACAACCACCACGGTCTGATTAAAAAGTGGGCAAAGGACCTGAATAGACATTTTTCCAAAGAAGACAGACAAATGGCCAATGGGTATATGTAAACGTGTTCATCATCACTAATCATCAGGAAAACGCAAATCAAAACCACAATGAGATATCACCTGTATCACTTGATAGAATTGCTGTCGTTAAAAAAGGCAAGAGATAGGGGCACCTGGCTGGTTCAGTCCCATGAAGTGCCTGACCTCGGCTCAGGTCATGATCTCATGGTTCGTGAGTTCTAGCCCCATGTTGGGCTCTGTGCTGACAGCTCAGAGCCTGGAGCCTGCTTCCGATTCTGCGTCTCCCTGTCCCTCTGCCCCTTCCCTGCTGGTGTTGTGTCTCTCTCCTGAAAATAAATAAAAACATTAAAAAAAAGATAACAAATGTTGGCAAGGATATGAAGAAAAGGGAACCCTTATATACTGCTGGTAGGAATGTAAATTGGTACAGCCACTATGGGAAACAGTATGGAAGTTCCTCATCATATTGAACATAGAACTACTATATGACTTTATAATCCCACTTCCGGGCATTTATCCACAAGAAATGAAATCACTATCTCCAAGAGATATCTGTCCCCTCTGTTCATTGTAGCATTATTCACAATAGCAAGACACAGAACAACCTAAGTGTCAGTTGACAGATGAATGGATACAGAAAATGTGGTACGTATACACAGTGGAATATTATTCAGCCTTTAAAAAGAAAGAAATCCTGGGGCACCTGGGCAGCTCAGTCGGTTAAGTGTCCGACTGTTGGTTCAGCTCGGGTCACGATCTCACAGTTTCACGAGTTTGAGCCCCACATCGGGCTCTGGACTGGCAGTGCAGAGCCTGCTTGGGATTCTCTCTCTCTCCCTCTCTCTGCTCCTCTCTGACTCACGCTGTCTTTGTCTCTCAAAATAAATAAAAAACAAAACTTAAAAAAAAAGAAATCCTGCTATTTGTAACAACATGGATGAAACTCGAGAGCATTGAGCTAGTGAAATAAGTCACATGGCGAAAGGCAAATACTGTATGATACCTGTGAAGTTAAAAAAAAAAAATGAACTCAGAGAGACAAACAGTAAATTGTTGGTTGCCAGGGCATGGAGGGTGGGGGAAATGGGGCAATGTTGGTCAAAGGATACAGACTTCCAGTTATAAGGCGAGTAAGTTCTGGGTGACTACAGTTAATAATACTGTAGTATCGTTAAGTTGTTAAGACAGCAGATTTTAAATATTCTCACGAAAGAAAGGAAGGAAGGAAGGGAAAGGAAGAAAGAAAGAAAGAAAAACAAAGAAAAGGATAAGTGTGTGAGGTGATGGATACGTTAACTTACCTAGTTGGGGAAATAATTTCACAATGTATCTGTATGTCAAATGGGGTAATGATTTCACAATGTATATGTATATCAAATCACGTTGTACACCTTAACTCATGCCGTGTTATATGTCAATTGTATCTCAGTAAATCTGGAAAAAATGAATTACAGGCAAAAAAAAATCCATGAGATACATCCCTTTAAATTTCAAAGTGCATAATCCTACATCACTCACTCTATGCACTGTGTTGTAGAGCAGATCTCCAGAATTTATTCCTTCGGCATAACTGAGTCTTCATCCATATTAAACAACAACGTCCTTTTTCTCCCACCCACCCCTCAGCCAGTGGCTACTCCTGGTTACTGGCTTTTGTTCATCAAGTAATCCTAATAGTCCATACTCGGGCTACTTTGTCATTAGAGCGGCTGGCCTCTAGGGAAATTTCTGTCACCCTTATGCCTGAAGGAGAACCTGCAGGTACCTCTGTCAAGCCGACTGTGTGGTAAGCTGTGAACCGGCATTTTGTTTTTGTTGTTTTTACCCATGGAAATATCAGTGAGTTCTAAATAGAATCTAATCTTGGGATTAGTTATTAATTGAAAGCACTTGAAAGAGTGACAACTCAAGCTGTATTAAGTACAGTTGCTAATGTAGCCTAGTTCTTTTTTTTTTTTTAATGTTTATTAATCTTGAGAGAGAGAAAGAAGAGAGCCAGCATGGAGAGAGGCAAAAAGAGGGAGTTCCAAGCAGGCTTTGCACAGTCAGCTCAGAGGCCGACGTGGGGCCCAAACCCATGAACCGTGAGATCACGACCTGAGCCGAAATCAAAAATCAGATGCTTAACCAACTGAGCCACTTGGCACCCCACTAGTGGAGCCCAGTTCTAAATACAAGTCGTTCTCTAGACGCAAAAGCAGAAAGCTGCCTCTTTGGATTATAAAATCACAGCAGTCCTTTTGGAAAATGTTTGGACTGAGTTTAAGAAGAAAAGATTAGCCTAGAAATTCTGGAAGAGGGATAGTGTTGAAACTGTTGAAGTGACTAGATCGTTTCCAGTATCCTTGGCCACTCTCCAAGTAGCTTTTTACATGAAGTCATCTGCCTAAAGAATATATTACATAAAGCTTTATATATTCACCAAGGGACTTGTACAGAGCAACATTTTGTTTTCCTAATTTGAGTTATGGTATGCCCCTGAAAATATTGTTCTCTTTTTTTAAAAGTGAAATTTAGAGCACTATTTTTTTTTAAGATGTGTTCTGTACAGCCCCAGGGGCTCCACTAAGCCCCATTAAGGCAGTGGACAGGGAAGGTGACTTATGGAACTGATGAGGACAAGGAAGAGAATTTAATTATTTGCATCTGACCCAGGTTTATGTTAACTATCATTTAAATGTGATATTTACTGCAGAATAATTTGTTAGTCACAAACCATCCCCTGGCATGTAATAAAAAAAAAAAAAAAAGGGCATGTAATGGATATGACTGGGAAAGCAGAAAGACTGGGAATAAAGGATTTTGGAATCAGAAGCATCATATCCTCTAGAAGTCTAAGCTTCTGTTGCACAAACTTGCAGAACAGATTTTAAAACTGGAGTTAACGATTCTGTGGTCGACTCACACCACTTTATAGCTAATATAAGCGTTTGTTCTTTACAACACCAGGCTGCCAAGTTATTTACAAATGGCTAAGTCATTAATTCAAGTTCAAAAGGGACATGAAATATCATGGAGACTGGCCTTTTTTACATCTTCTTTTTAAAATTTGCAATTTAAAGAATACACTTACGTAAAATCATTCTTAAAATCTGCCACCGGAGAGGACTTGGAAACTCTTGGGCACTATTCTTATGTGCTTTTTTTGTTCTAAGACTTGAGAAAAGACTTCCCTCATTTGATTTTAACAGATGATAGTCTCAATTCCACAAAATAAGGGGAGCTTTTTTTAATCTTCTTTCACTCTCTACTGTGAGCCCCTATTCAGCAGAGTCAGAAAAGTGTACTTGGGGTTTCCCCCATTTCCTCATCTAAGTGGCAGAGAGTTTATGTTGTGCCAAGAGAGCGAGGCTGAGGTGTGCACAGCTCTGCATTTTGCCCTCTACACACTGGCACGTACTGACACATCCTCATCCCTGCTTCCGTCCTCCTTTAAAAAAAAAAAAAATTTATTTTGGTGGGGGGGAGGGGCAGTGAGAGAGGGAGATAGAGAATCCCAAGCAGGCTCCGTGCTGTCAGCGCTCAAGCTGCCAAACCATGAGATCATGACCTGAGCCGAAATCAAGAGTCAGACGCTTCAATGACTGAGCCACCCAGGCGCCCCATCTTCTGTGCTCCTGTATCTTGACTTCATGACCACTTGAGTCCTGCTGCTTCTCTAGGCCTTGAGACTTTCCTATTCACCTACTGATTTCTCGTCTAAGCTTTCTTTGAACTTTACCACTGACTCACTCCCTAGGTGGGCAGGTGGGCAGGTGGGCGGACATACCAAAGCATGTCTTCCCAAATCTTATTTAGGTCATTGTCTTGCTTTTGAAACTCTGAAACTGACTTCTTTGTTCCTTCTGTCCTGAAGGAAGCACTCTTTTTTTTTTTTTAAATTTTTTAAAAGTTTATTTATTTATTTTTGAGAAAGAGAGAGAGAGAGAGAGAGAGCAAGAGCGCAAGTAGGGGAGAGACAGAGAAAGGGATTGACAGAATCCCACGCAGGCTCCATGCTGTCAGCACAGAGCCCGATGTGGGGCTCAAACCCACTAACTGTGAGATCACGACCTGAGCTGAAATCAAAAGTCAGACGCTTAACCGACTGAGCCACCCAGGCGTCCCAGGAAGCACTCTTCTTAGTTCAAGTTGCCCAAACTTATGGGTCACAGAGGTGGAGGAGACACCTCAGAGGGTAGCAGGAAATACTGAAGGATACAAGATATTAAGAACACTTACATTTCAAAATCGTTTTTATATTTCATTCGTTTTTGAGGGGGTCCATTGCAAAAAGAGAAATTGGTCTAAATGAGATGTCTTTGGGGGCAACCAAGGTAGCTGAACAGATGCACCAAAATACAGTTTGTAGGGATAAACAGTAGCCACCAATGAGGCCATTTTGTGAAACATTGGGTTCCTTATTATTTAATATTCAACTGTCAATTGAGTTCAGTTCCGATGTAGTTTGGAGTGCTTCAAGGCACATTTCCCATCACGATCTGAGCAGAAGAAGCAAGAATGCATTTTCATGTGAATATAGAAATAAGGAAACATGACATCTATTCTCCAAGTTCAGGAATTTATGCCAAAATTCATTAACATTCAAATTATGAATTAACTGTCATAGCAGAGCACCTCCGTAAACAAACCGAGGGCCATACGGAGTCTTAAATGTCTGCATGGCCCAGTTTTGTTTTTAGAGCCTCTGATAACATATTCAGCAGGGAGTAGTCTGGCAATGTTTTCAAACATTTTCTAGGTTATTTGCAATCCTTGGAATCAGCTCACGTAATAATAGTAATATCCTGGACACGCAGCATGGCAAACCTAACTTTCCTTCAGAAACAAAACAGAAAAACAGAAAAAAGGAATTGGAGTAAACTGAGACGATAAGTATTTTTTTAATTTTTTTTTTTTTTGAGAGAGAGAGAGAGAGAGAGAGAGAGAGAGAGAGAGAGGGGAAGGGGGAGAGCAGAGACAAAAGAGGCTCCAAAGCGGGCTCTACGCTGACAGCAGCGAGCCTGATGTGGGGCTCAAACTCGCCAACTGAACCGTGAGATCATGACCTGAGCTGAAGTCAGAGGCTCAACTGACTGAGCCACCCAGATGCCCCGAGGGGATAAGTATTTTAAGTTAAGATTCAATCAACTAAACATTGCATTCCCCAGTATTCTTTGGAATTTTAGTTTTGCAAAACGTGTTTCAGACTTTCTATACTTTAATAAATTCTTTAGATCGTTCCTGTGTGTGTTTGAGAACCATCAGCCTGAGAAATGTATGTATATATTCATTTATTCACCTCTATGTAGAGTTCTATGTGTGGGTATACATGTGTGAATACTCACATATTACTCTAATAACTTTATCAGTGTATTAGTATCATTGAATATATTAGTGTTGCTGTGGAAAGGAGCAGACCAAATATAGCTACTAATAGGTTTCTGAGCAGCTCTTTAAACAGTCTTTATCAGAGTAACGTGGAAAAGATTGGGTTTATAATAGTAATGGTATATAATATTTAGTGGACACTTACATCTGTGAACTATGCTGAGGGCTTTACAAAAATCGTCTTACCCATTCTCACCGCATTTCTTTAAGTTAAGGGGCTCTTATCCTTTTGTTTCAAAGCGGTAAGAAGTCACTCTGACGGGGCTGGTTGTTCACACTTACTTATTCAACTCATATCTCTTCAGAGATAGCTAAGGATCTGTGCTAATACTCACCGAGACCAGAACAAGAGCGACATCAATAACAATTATAAGAGTAGCGAACATTTATGGAGTGATGTCTATGTGCCAGGCGCTACACTAAGAATTTTACATTAATGACCTTATTTCATCTTCATATCAACATCACGTGACATATGCTGCCTTAAATCCCATTTTATAAGTGAGGAAACTGAGGCTCAGAGAGTAATTTATTGAAAGCCATATAGCTGATGCTACTGCTGATAGGGCCTGACTCCAGAGTGCATTTCCAACATTCAGAACCCTTTTCCTGCCTGCCTGCCTGCCTGCCTGCCTTTCTTTTCCTTCCTTATTCTGACAAACAGATTTGAGTTTGGTTTCCATGATTCTAAAAAAGCAACTCTCTCAGCCCTGAAACCTTTCTGAGCTTATTTCTTTGTTTTCTGTCTTTCTTAGAGGTTTATTCTCGCTGCCTCCTACCTCTTCCCTTCCCGTTAAATCTCTTGTCCTCTGCGATTGGAAGTCAGCCCTCATCAATTTCTAAAGCTGCTTCCTTCAAGGTGGCAGAAGGCTTCTTAATTATGTATCTAACAGAGGTTTCTCAGTTCTCATCATCCTACACTCCTTTGCTTAGGATGATCAACGAAGACCACTGAGCAGAGAAGAATGGGCTAGTAACTTGGTTGTTTAAATGCATTACTAACCTGCTTTTTTGATTTGTTTGTTTTCTTTTGTCTTTTCAGTGTTTTGGGTTTTTTTTCCCTTCCTCACAGAGGCCAGGGCTTTGCAGTATTGAGCAGTATTGCTTAACCAGGGGCTCCAAGGATTTTGACTCGGGTTCTAGGGTGAACCCAGGCATGTGTATTTTCAACATGTTCTCCACATAATTCTGCTTTGTAGCAAATATTGGGATTAACTGCTGGATAATTAGCAGCTGTTTGCATTTCTTTCTAAGATGTACTCTAAAAAAAGAATGATATGCTTTCTGTCTTTTATTTGAAGAACATGCTTTATTACCTGCAGGTTTTCATATTTTCAGTTTTTTAAAGTCTCCTGATAAAGTATTTAATCTTACCCTTGAAGCTTTAAATCTGTTGGAATTACGGCCCAGAAAAAGACAACTAAAAGACTACAGATATTTGCCTCATGAAGTTTGGAGTTTTAAGTAGTAAATAAGGAGAGTATAAATATAACTCTCCTTAGAAGTTTATTCGATCATATTACCGTTGGTTTTTTCCAATTACAAATTACGATTTTTTAGAATTACTATGTAAAATGAAGCATATTGTAATTTATGCTTGATGGCTTAATTGATGGCTAAGAATGTTCCTCTTGCTTCTCTACATGTGAGATTTTTAAAATGTTCCAGAATTACTTTACTTTAAGTAATGTAACTAATCTAATTCTTCAACCTAAACCAAGTTGACTACTGAAACCTATCATACACGATTTACTGGAGGAAATTTAAAATCTATAGAATAGCAGTAAATAATTTTACTAGTAAAACAGGGGTGTTTTAAAATGAATTAAAATTATGGGTCAAGAATATTTTAGCTAATTTCAGAAAATATATTGTTGTTGTCTGAGAACTTGTAGAGTTAGAGTCCTTGAAATCAAAATTGCCATTTATTTTGCCTTCTTTTTGCCAGAAAGATGGTTTAAGGAAGTGATTTTGTATTATCGATCCATATAGCTTATTTTTTCTAAGACCAAAAAAAAGCCAGTCACTTTTTAACACATTTGACAGAAGATGACTTTTGTGATTTCCAATACCATAGAAGCTAGGTCAGTGTGGAGACAAAATGAGAACGGGTCTCCAACCCCAGATTTCCACAGAATCCGAGCATAAAGCTGAAAGAATTATGAAGTAGATAGTCACAAATCTTTACTGTTATCCAGGAGAGATGAAGAATGACTGATTGCTTAATTTGTAATTACTTTGGAAACGAAGACCTCAAAGTAACCGCTATTAAGGAAAAACCAGGTTTTTTGTTTGTTTTTGTTTCTTTGGTTCTTTTTTTTTTTTTGGTTGTTTAGTTGGTTCACTTAGGTTTTGTGTGGGCAAACAATCAGGAACATCTGTGAAGAATGTATATACAACAATCTGAGTGTCTGTTCAACATTTCTACCCTCACAAATCAAGGGTCATGTCTGCGGTAACCAACTCATCCCAAATTACCTGGAACTGTTTGTTCCCATTTGAAAACTGAAAGATCCATTTTCTAGGATCCCCCTCAATTTCAGGCAAACCAGGATGGTTTGTCACCCTATATTCTTGTTTGCTCTTAAAATAAAGCAGAACTCAATTTTACTCACTTCTTCATGGATTCACTCATTTACAATTTCAGGAAGTATTTACCAAAGAGCTATTATGTGCCAGTCTCTGCACTGGCTACTAAAGAGACAGTGGGAATTAAGATATCGTTTCTGGCCTTAAGGAAGTTATAATCTAGTGGAGGGGGTGGACATTAAACAAATGTGGTAACATTACCAAAGGGGAATATTAAAGTCATGCAGGTGAGGGGAGCCTGGGTGGCTCAGTTGGTTAAGTACCCGACTCTTGATGGGTGTGGGGAATAAGCTTGGGCATTCCCTGAGCTTGCACCCACGGGTTAAAAAGGCATAAATAATTAGAAAGCCACAGGATGTACACACCCAAGTTTGGGTAAACAAGATTAGGTAAACGGGCAAAGGCCCCCAGGATAGGACAAATGGGGCAAAGGCCCCCGGTATAGGACAAAGTCATAGGACAGTAGCAGAAAGCTGCTTTCACAGGAAGGAAGGACCATATTAGGTAAACAGGTAAATAGGGCTATAGACCACAGCAGGGCAAGTTGTCCAGAGGGAAGCTGATTAGCAAAAGAAAGGTGCCTTGTTGACCCTGAGGGAGCAGGCTCTGTCTTTAGTGTCCCCTAGGCCAGTTTCGGTGAACAGAGGTGGGGCTTCACGTCTGCTGTAAACAACCTTCCGCCTGGCTCCAGGATCCTGTTTTGTATTGACCCAAACCCCTAATGCCGCATATCTTCAAACCCCCTTTCCCTCATGCCCATGAGTTAATGTTCACGGTTTCATTGTCTCTTTGTGCATGCCCATCACCACGTTTATAAGCCTTCTCATCCTAATAAAAATGGAGCAAAGACCCTTACTGGAGGCTCTTGTCTCCTCCCGGACATTAGCCTCTCTTGCATTTTTAATCCTGCGTCCCACTTTCTTGCTGGACAAGAGAGAATTCCAGACCCAGAGTCTATGACACATGTGATTGAGCCCCACATCGGGCTCTGCACTGGTAGCGTGGAGCCTGCTTGGGATTCTCTCTCTCTCTCTCTCTCTCTCTCTGCCTATCCCTGCATATGAATGCACTCTCTTAAAATAAATAAACTTAAAAAAATCATATAGGTGAGTTTATGAGGCAGGATTCTGGGGACTCTAAGAAGACCTTCTCTGTGGATGTGAGTGGAAAGAACGGCAGGAGGAATGACAGAAAATGAAGCTGAAGAGGCAGGGAAAAGCTAGGCCATCTAGGGCCCCTAAGTCATGGTAAAGAGTTTGGATTTTTATGAGAGCAATGGCAAGTCAGATATTTGTGAGAATAGTTCACCATTAAAATATTGGCTTTTGGGGTGCCAACAGCTCAGGTGAGCTTCCGACTCCTGATTCTGGCTCAGGTCATGATCCCAGAGTTGTGGGATTGAGCCCTGCGTTGGGCTCCACACTGAGCATGGAGCCCGCTTGAGATTCTATCTCCTTCTGCCCCTCTTCCCTGCTCACGTGTGTTTTCTTTCTCCGATATATATCTATTAGGTGTCATTCATTCTACTCTTAAGAAGGGAGTCACCTGAATGGTTCAAGTAGACATTTCTAGGTTCCTGACTACACCTAACTGAAGTGGACCCAGCTATTTTTTTTGTCAGATCAAGTCAGCTGTAATACAGTGAGATCCATTCAGAATCAGTGAAATTATTCCTAAGTGTATCAGATGACTTACTGGAAAAAACAAACAAACCAGAGGAATGGGCTGCCTTGCTGCCTTCTGTTTCTGACAGCATCTCCAAATTCTGTGTTCCTAGGCAATTTATTTCCACTGGCTTCTGAGGTGGAACCTCCGTGGTAGAGGCATGGAGCTCAGAAGTAAGGCCCCTGGCTAAAACAATCTTATGTTTACTATGCAAGTAGGCTTTCTTTCCATCTGGGAGAAATACAGACTCTTCTCCTCATTCATCATTTGTTGGCACCCATATAGAGATAAATAAAGGGGTACCTGGGTGACTCAGTCGGTTGGGTGTCTGACTTCGGCTCAGGCCATGATCTCGCGGTTCATGAGTTCGAGCCTCGCGTCGGGTTCTGTGCTGACAGCCCGGAGCCTGGAGCCTGCTTCGGATTCTGTGTCTCCCTCTCTCTCTGCCCCCGCTCCACTTGTGCTCACTCTCTCTCCCTCTCTCTCAGAAATAAATAAACATTAAAAAAGATTAGAGAGAAATAAATACCTGCCTTTCCTCACCAGGTATTATCTAACTACTAGTTCCCCTAGAGGGATCCTATGTGTATTAGCGATAGGGTACTTAGTGTGCTTCAGTGGCTCCGAACAACCAAGTTGGGATGCTGAGTTTCCATTGTATTACTATGGGTCACTGAATGAAGGTGACTGATAATATAAGCAATAAAAAGTTTTCTGAAGTTTGAGATGCTTATGCTGTGTAGACAGAGCATCTGAATACCTTTCAAAGTTTTTGACTTTTATTTAGAATTTGGTATCACAGACATAGCATACATGTAGCCCCCCAGGCAGATCTATGAAACTTTTGCACTTCTTCTCATAATCGTGTCGATATCTATTGTCATATTAGCCCAGCAGGGATGCCCACCTATGCCTCTGATGGGAGGAGTCTTTCGCTTGCCTTCATCATATTCTTCTGGTTGTTTTGAACACATAGATCTGGCCTCGGGAACAATTGGTGGTATTAATGCCATGCTTATTGAATCATCAGTCAACCTCTTAATGAAACCTGATGACAGAAGAACAAAATAAACTGCTTTTAAGGAGAGCTCCAAGAAATATATAACCCCTCTTGCATTTTTGGTGAATATGCTAAAAATTTTAGCCATCAAGGCTATCAATCTTTCATAATTCCCAGATGCTTTCTTCAAAAAGAAAGAGACATTATAATATTCCAGAAAAACCTGTTCTGCAGGCACCTATCAATGTCAGTCACATTTTTCCTCTGCTTCAGTGGCTTCCTAATGGTGAAAAAATGGAATAGGGGAGTATATGTAGTTTAGATATATAAATAATTGTGGGAGAGTCATAGGTTTCTGTAGAAGAAAGATTTTCTGTATTATTTGCTAAGCAATTATTGTTTTCTAGGCTGAAAATTACTGGTATATATATATATATGTTTATTTTCATTAGGATCCCCCAAAGGTCGCTAAATTGGGGGGGGGGGGAAGGCTGCAAGAAATCAGGCCACATTCTGAGATCTATAAGTGTTCTGTTAAGCTAGGGGACACCTGACTCTTTGAACCCCAGTTCGCTCACCTGTAACATAATACACTGCCATGAAATTGAATATGTGAAGACACTTTGTACAATTCCTGACACATAGTAGGTACTCAAAAATGTTACTTAACTCAGAATTCATTTGAAAATTAGTCTAGTTGGTTCTAGACATCTCTGATTGATTATCCCATTTATCTTTACCATAGCTCATTAAAACCGTCCTCTGTGAGCCCTTGGTACCTAGTATTTGAACTTCCCTGGCACATGGGAAGCCATATTGAAATATGTTAGAGGAAGCATTTCATTTATCTGTGAACAGATTAGTAAAGTAGTACTTGCGTATCATAAGTTCCTTTAATGTCAGATGAACTTATCCAGTATTACAAATGATAAACGATATCTAATATCACTAATTTAAGTCATAATATCATTACATATTTCATTACAATGAATTACTTACAGTAACTACAGTAACTACAGTAATTACAGTAACTACTCGTTTGTCACTCAGTTAATGTAAGGTTTTATGATTGAATGAGTAGGTGATAAACAATTTAACCCTAAATAGTTTATTCAGGGCCGAGGTCTTGCCTTTGTTGGACTATTCATTTCACATGTCTCTATCAGAGTAGCCAACAATTTGCTGGGTGTGTATAAAAAATTTATTTTGGGGATGCTTGGGTGGCTCAGTCCATTAAGTGTGCGACGCTTGACTTTGGCTCAGGTCACAATCTCATGATTCATGAGATTGAGCCCTGGGTCAGGCTCTGCACTGACAGCGTGGAGCCTGCTGGGAATTCTGTCTCTCCCTCTACTGTCTCTGCCCCTCCCTACACATGCTCGCTCGCTCTCTCTCTCTCTCTCTCTCTCTCTCTCTCAAAGTAAGTAAATAAACATTAAAAAAATGTATTTTGTTTGAACCAGTTTTATTTTTTATATTAAATATAATTTATTGTCAAATTGGTTTCCATACAACACCCAGTGCTCATCCCAACAGGTGCCCTCCTCAATGCCCATCACCCACTTTCCCCTCTCCCCCAGCCCCCCATCAACCCTCAGTTTGTTCTCAGTATTTAAGAGTCTCTTATGGTTTGCCTTCTTCCCTCTCTGTAACTTTTTTTCCCCCCTTCCCCTCCCCCATGGACTTCTATCAAGTTTCTTAGGATCCACGTATGAATGAAAATATATGGTATCTGTCTTTCTCTGCCTGACTTATTTCACTTAGCATAATACTCTCAGTTTCATCCACATTGCTACAAATGGCCAGATTTCATTCTTTCTCATTGCCAAGTAGAATTCCATTGTATATATAAACCACATCTGCTTTATCCATTTGCCAGTTGATGGACATTTAGGCTCTTTCCATACTTTGGCTATTGTTGAAAGTGCTGCTATACACATTGGGGTACAAGTGCCCCTCTGCATCAGCACTCCTGGATCCCTTGGGTAAATTGCTAGCAGTGCTATTTCTGGGTCATAGGGTAGTTCTATTTTTCATTTTTTGAGGAACCTCCACACTCTTTTCCAGAGCGGCTGCACCAGTTTGCATTCCCACCAACAGTGCAAGAGGGTTCCCGTTTCTCCACATCCTCGCCAGCATCTAGAGTCTCCTGATTTGTTCATTTTGGCCACTCTGACTGGTGTGAGGTAGTATCTGAGTGTGGTTTTGATTTGTATTTCCCTGATGAGGAGCGACGTTGAGCATCTTTTCATGTGCCTGTTGGCCATCTGGATGTCTTCTTTAGAATAGTGTCTATTCATGTCTTCTGTCCATTTCTTCACTGAATTATTTGTTTTTCGGGTGTGGAGTTTGGTGAGTTCTTTATAGATTTTGGATTCTAGCCCTTTGTCCAATATGTCATTTTCAAATATCTTTTCCCATTCCTTCGGTTGTCTTTTAGTTTTGTTGATTGTTTCCTTTGCAGCGCAGAAGCTTTTTATCTTCATGAGGTCCCAATAGTTCATTTTTGCTTTTAATTCCCTTGCCTTTGGAGATGTGTCGAGGAAGAAATTGCTGCGGCTGAAGTCAGAGAGGTTTTTTTTTCCTGCTTTCTCCTCTAGGATTTTGATGGTTTCCTGTCTCACATTCAGGTCCCTCATCCATTTTGAGTTTATTTTTGTGAATGTGTAAGAAAGTGGTCTAGTTTCATTCTTCTGAATATTGCTGTCCAGTTCTCCCAGCACCATTTGTTAAAGAGACTGTCTTTTTCCCATTGGATATTCTTTCCTGCTTTGGCAAAGATGAGTTGGTCATACTTTTGTGGGTCTAATTCTGGGGTCTCTATTCTATTCCATTGGTCTGTGTGTCTTTTTTTGTGCCAATACCATGCTGTCTTGATGATGACAGCTTTGTAGTTGAGGCTAAAGTCTGGGATTGTGATGCCTCCCACTTTGGTCTTCTTCAATATTACTTTGGCTATTCGGGGTCTTTTGTGGTTCCATACAAATTTTAGGATTGCTTGTACTAGCTTCGAGAAGAATGCTGATGCAATTTTGATTGGGATTGCATTGAATGTGTAGGTTGCTTTGGGTAGTATTGACATTTTAACAATATTTATTCTTCCAATCCATGAGCATGGAATGTTTTTCCATTTCTTTGTGTCTTCTTCAATTTCCTTCATAAGCTTTCTATAGTTTTCAGCATACAGATCTTTTACATCTTTGGTTAGGTTTATTCCTAGGTATTTTATGATTCTTGGTACAATTGTGAATGGGATCAGTTTCTTTATTTCTCTATTGTTTCATTATTGATGTATAAAAATGAAACTGATTTCTGTACATTAATTTTGTATCCTGTGACTTTGCTGAACTCATGTATCAGTTCTAGCAGACTTTTGGTGGAGTCTGTCGGGTTTTCTGTGTAGAGTATCATGTCATCTGCAAAGAGTGACAGCTTGACTTCATCTTTGCCAATTTTGATGCCAAAATTGAACCAGTTTTATTGTTTTAGAAAATGTTTATTATTTTAATGTGATTATAGATTTACATAAAGTTGTGAGAAATAATACAGAGAGATATTTTGTACCCTTACCCAGTGGTAATCTTGCAAAATTATAGTATAATATCATAATTAGGATTTTGACATTGGTACATTCAAGACATGGAACATTTTTATCATCACAACGATCCCTCATGTTGCCCTTTCATATCTACACCAAATTCCCTCCTGCCCCCACCCCTTCCTTAAGCTCTGATAAGCCCAAAATGTGTTCTACAATTTTGTCTTTTTAGGAATGTATATAAACAGAATCATACTTGTCTAATCTTTTGGGATTGGCTTTTTTTCACTCATCATAATTCTCTAGAGATTCATCCAAGTTGTTGCATGTACCACTAGTTATTTCCTTTATATCGATGGGAAGTATTCTGTGATGTGAATGTACCAGTTTCTTTAACCAGTCACTCATGGAAGTATGACTGGGTTGCTTCCAGTTTGGGACTGTTATGAATAAAGCTGCTGTAAATATACGCGTTCAGGTTTTTGTTTGCCCATACCTCTGAGATAAATGCCCAGGAATACAATTGCTACGTTATATGGAAGTTGCGTGTTTTGGTTTTTAAGAATCTGAGAGATTGTTTTCCGGAGTGGCAGTACCACTTTACATTCCTACCAGGAAGGCATGAATGATCCAGTTTCTCTGCATCCTTACCAGCATTTGGTTTTGTCATTGCTTTTTTAAATTTTAGTCATTCTGATAGGTGTGAAGTGATAACCTCATCGTGGTTTTAATTTGCATTTCACTGATGGCTGATGATGTTGAACATCTTTTCGTGTGCTTATTTGCCATCTGTATATCTTCTTTGGTGAATGAATCAATTCCCCAAAAAGCACATGCTACCACAACTCACCCAATATGAAATACATAGTTTGCATATCCTTATAAATAGAAAAGAAATTGAATTTTTTTTTAAAATTTTTTTTAACAATTATTTATTTTTGAGACAGAGAGAGACAGAGCATGAACGGGGGAGGGTCAGAGAGAGAGGGAGACACAGAATCTGAAACAGGCTCCAGGCTCTGAGCAGTCAGCACAGAGCCCAACGCGGGGCTCGAACTCACATACCGCGAGATCGTGACCTGAGCCGAAGTCGGACGCTTAACCGACTGAGCCACCCAGGCGCCCCAAGAAATGGAATTTTTAATTAAAAAAAGAGAAATCTCTAGACCCAGATGAGTTCCCTGGAGAATTCTACCAGATACTTGAGGAATTAACATCAATTCTACACAATCTCTTCTAGAAAAAAGAGAAAATATTTCCCAATTTATTTTATGAAGCTTATATTACAGTGACACCAAAACCAGACAAAGGCAGTACCAAAACAAGCAAAGTTGTGAGCTTGGTGAATAGCTCTCATGAATTAGACATAAACATTCTTTTTTACTTTCATTTTATTTTTTGAGAGAGAGAGAAAGAGCGAGACCTGGGTGGGGGAGGGGTAGGGGGAGAGGGAGAGACAGCATCTTAAGCAGGCTCCACAGCCAGTATGGAGCCTGACGTGAGGCTCGATCTCAATGACTATGAGATCATGACGTGAGCTGAAGTCAAAAGCTGGCTGCTTAACTGACTGAGCCAGCCAGACACCCCTAGACATGATCATTCTTAACAAAATATTAGCAAATAGGATTGAGTGATACATTAAAAGAATTATACACTATGACCAACTGAAGTTTCGTCTGGAGATGCAAGGCTGGTTCAACACTCAAAAGTCATTCAGTGTAACCCACCATATTAACAAGGTACAGAAGAACAATCCTATGATCATATCAACCAATCAGAAGCATTTGACAAAATGTACTCATTCATGATAAAAACTCTCATAAAAATAGGAATAGAGAGAACTTCCTGGACTTGTTAAAAAATTGTCTACAAAAAACACAGCCAGCTACCATTGTACTTACTGGTGACTTTTCCTCTAAGACTGGCCACAAGGCAAAAATGTCCACTTTGATCATGTTGAACCGGTTGTTTTAAGTGGCAATATCTTTTAACATTTCTAGTATATGGGAAGAAAAGTATCCTGGTAATTTTCAAAGAAAATCTTCACTCAAAAGGTCTCTATATTACAGATGAAAAACATATCAATAGATATTAAAATTGCATACTAGTTTTTTCTCTTTGGGAACAAAGGTCCACCAAACTGAATTTCTGAAGCTGGCTTGCCAACCCAATTTAAAAAGCTTTCTAAGAATTTTTGTGTATTATGTATTCCCAGGGATAAAAAAGCAAAAGTGGACTTTTATCCATTCTTTACCATATTGTTGACAGAAAGTGAATATTTTCTAAGCATTTGCTATTGGAAAACTTTATGGAAACATATGCTTTGTTTGGTTATAGAGTTCATTTTCATTTATTCAGTCTTTGAATAAATTCCATGTGATCATTTATATCTTTGAGCTGAGTGGTTCTCACAGCTAGTTGTCAACTCTTAGAGTTGGAGAGAGTATACAGAAAATTAGAGCTACCCTCTGACACCCTTGGCTACCATATTTTATTTTCTCTGTAGTGTTTTACAGTCATTTATATTTTATTGCAGAATAGTCAACAGAAAGAAGTAATGGCAAATACTCTAGTATCCATGTGTCCTGACTGAAAGATGGGCTTCTGGCTTAAGTGTATATATCACTATTGAATGTGCTATTAGCTCAAGTTATACACGTACATATTTTAGGTTATCTGCATAATTGAAGAGTACAGGAAGCTGATCCTCAATGCCGTGGAGTAATATTCAATAATAGTGTGGGTCTATCGACGTGTAACAAGCCACACCAAAATTTAGTGGCTTAAGACAACAAATATTTCTTTGGAATAGTTGCCTGTGGGTTCATGGTGTTTGGGGATTGTCTCAGCTCAGTGGTTCTTCTATTCTCCTCTGAGTTCCTTCATAAATCTGCAGTCAGCTGTAAGTCAGCTAGGTGTCTGCTTTGGAGATGGGTGAGCTATTGGCTGGGGCAATGAGAGAAATTGGGTCAGCTGTCTCTCTTCCTGTAGAAGGTTTTCCCCGCTTATTACCATGACAGTGGGGCAGGATCCAAAAAACTTGAGCAGTAATAGGCAATAAGACCTCTTTAGGCTTAGGGTCAGAGTGGAACACTATCGTTTCCACCATGTTCCATTTGCACTGGCATACTGGAGCCAATTTATACCAAATCCTGAGAGTGGATATGTAATCTACTATATTAACAAGCTAAAGAAAAAAATCATATGATCATATCAATTGCTGCGGAAGCACTAAGGATATGTGGATACCTTGGAATCGGTCATAGGGGAATATTTATACTTCAGAAACCAGCAAATGGTACAAATGAAGACTTCTTTTCCCTAGCAGAGTGGATTATTGACCATTTATCAGCATACCGCTGTCTCTTAGCCAAAGCCAGTTACAAGGCCAGCCTGGCTTCAAGAAATGGAGAAATCAGATTTCATCCCTTGATAAGAAGTGCTGGAAAGTCACATTGAAGGGACATGGTTCCAGGCAAGTGGTAATAGTGCCAATTTTTTCCCAAATGCATATGGCGTTTGAGGTTCTTCATATTTTTCCAAATCCCATAAATACTTTCCCCCCGAAGTAAAGGTAGGACAATCAGATACTGCAACTGATGATTGTGATGTATTTGAATATAATTTTTCTTTTATTGACGTATTTTCACATTCGTGACTTTATGTGTCAGCTTTGGTGACTGCAAGGGTAGCTAGTGATGAGTCCAATTTCACTGATGGGGAAATGGAGATACAGATATAGGACTTTCCCAAGCCCTGAAAAGTAAGAAACACATTCAGAGCTTGAATATAAGCCCTCTGACTTGCTCTTTCCATATCTCCACTTTATCCACCTTCATTAAGTCAAATGCAAAGTGCAACAGATATGCTGGTTAAGAAATGTTAGTGGCGAATGTCTGCTGTTTGTGATTGATACTGTGTTAGTAAAGTGATGCCATAATGCCATATTAACAATACCTCCAAAAGCCGATTCTAAAAATCTAACATAATACCTTAAATAAAGCACAGCTCCAAAAAATCAGTTTAATCTGTATATATTGAATTGCAAATGTGTAACTCATTGGAATACAAAATTAACTTATGGGTGAATCTTTTGCTTTTTATTTAGGAATTTCTATAAGGTAAAATTATGAGGTAGCATGGTTTCTGGATTAGTGTTGTCTCAGGGTCATCCTTTAATTTATAAACTCTTTCTACCTTGGCTTGTTTTTAAGCCTGAGAATAGAACACAAGTACCTAAAGGACTAAACGTTTTTCTAATTTGAATCAACTGACGATCCCTTAAATGATAAGTTTGAAATGTTTAAGCCTCAACATGAACTTAATTGCGATTTTAATCTTTTGAAAATTGAAGCATATTTTTCCTTATCACATTAGGCTATTTAAAAAAGATACAGTCTCCTGTTTCAGCGTGTGTGTGTGTGTGTGTGTGTGTGTGTGTGTGTGTGTGTGTGTTGCATGGAATCATTCAGCCTGTTGAGTACCTCAGTGTTCACTACATTTTCTCTTCTGAGATAAAGTACAAGGGATAATTAATAATGTCAAATTTACTTATCTGTGTCTACACTCACTAATTAGTTTTAAGTAAAATATGGGCTTCTTGAACAAATGGCTATCAATTGGTTGATGCAGTTCAATGAATTGTTTTTAGAATTATAATTTGAGTTGCTTTATTTTTAAAGTCAGCCTTGTTTTGTGTTGATAGATATAACCGCAGCTCCTTTCAAAACCAGGATTCTGGAGGAGAATTAAGAATTTTCACAAATGTGAGAAGGACAAAACTTCTCGAAATGCTTTTGCTTTTATCTGGTAGGGGAGTAGGAGTGTTGTTTTCAAAGCTAATTATAATGAAAAATCACTACTAAACACCACCACTAGTAAAAAAAAAAAATATATATATCTATATATATATATCTATATATATATATCTATATATATATATATCTATATATATATATATCTATATATATATATATCTCCTTAGAGAAGCACAAAAGAAAGTTACCTAAGTAGGAGCCACACTGTCAACATTCCATAGTGTTACCTTGAATCTAACTCTGCCATTCCCTAGATGTGTGATTACAAAAGGAAGATGTGTAGGTAAATACTTCAGTGAATTAAGAATGAAAAAAGTGAATAAAAATGGATATTAAGTTCTTTGTAAGCTGAATTCTTTTGCTTTGTTGTTTATAATAATGATTCTACATTTTTTTCTTCAGGTTTTCCAACGGTGCACGTTTTAGATTGTAATTCATTCTCCACAGCCCATTAATTCTTAGTCAAAGTGGAATACCGTTCAAAGCAGAGATATCGTTGCTACAGTTATGGCTGTGTCAGCACAGTGAACATAATTTACTTTAATAGGATGGAGAATTTGAGTGTCAGGTTGTAGCCGGAATGACTGTTTTTCCTTTCAGTTTTATCAATGTATGTTTATTGGAGATTTGAATATGGAGGTAGAAGGCAAAGAATTATCTCTCTTATGATCTCTCTCTGGGAGGCAATGCAGTTTAATTGACAAGAAGTTTAACTGCACAAGAAGTCTGGATACTTGGTTGTGGGTTCGCTTCCCTATTTACCTGATCTGTAACATTTGGAAGTGTCAACATGTCTCAATTTCCCTACCATAAAGTGGGGAAATCTTGCCTCAGAGGGGTATAGTAAACAAATAATGTGTGGGAAAGAGTTTAAAATGATTTTTACTATGTACTTTTTGATAGTACAGAGTGCTGATCACATATAAAAATTATGAAGCATAACCATGAAATCACTGTCCAGCTCACAACTGGATCATTAGCCATGTTGTTGCAACCGCCCATGAGCTCCTTCCATGTTCAGTCCCACAGCCTCCCTCTTTTTACTCTCAGCACCTTTTAAACCCTTCTCCCTGCCTTGTTTTTTTCTTTTTTTTTTTTTAATTTTGGAAATTTTACTACCACGTTTCAAAGTCTGTGGGTTTCTTTTCATGTGTCTCCATTAGCATCCATTGTTTTCCCAGTAAGGATGTATAGACATATTTTAGTCTTTATAATTGTTTTATGTATTACCTCTTCTTTATTGTTGTTTTCATCTACTTCTCTTTCTATGCTTCATTCTCCATAATTTCTTCAGCTGTATTTCCAGAACAGTAATTCAGTCGTGGGCTGCATCTAATCTGCTGTTCCACCAGTCTCCTTATATCTTGAACTTGACAATTATACACAGTTTAGTTAAACTTCTAAAATTGGTTTGTTCTTTCATTTATTTTGGAGTTTTAAGAGTACTCTGTATATTTTTGGATACAAGTCCTTTATCAGATATGTGTTTTGCAAATATTTTCTCCCAGTCAGCAACTTGTATTTTCATTCTCTTAACAGTATCTTTTGTAGAGCAGATTTTTAAAATTTTAATGTAATCTATCAGTTGTTCAGTCTGTGGATGATGCTTTTGGTGTTGCCTCTAAAAAGTCATCACCACACACAAGGATACCTGGATTTTTCCCGTTAAATTTTTTTGGAATTTTGATAGTTAGGTATTTATATGTAGGTCTGTGGTCCATTTTGAGCTATTTTTTGTGAAAGGTATAAAATCCCTATTTAGATTCACTAACTTTTTTGGATGTAGATATCCAGTTCTAGTACCATTTACTGAAAAGTTTATCCTTTCTCCGTTGAATTACCTTTGCTTCTTTGTTAAAGGTCTGTGGACTATATTTGTGTGGATCTATTCTGGGGTTCCCTTTTTTGTATGATACACGCATTTATCTGTGTGTGGATTCTTTTGCTGATGCCATATTGTCTTAATTACTAGGCTTTGTAGCAAGCCTTGAAGTTGGGTAGTACAAGCATACTGATGTTATTCTTCCTCAGTATTGTGTTGGCTATTCTGAGTCTTTTGCCTTTGATATGTACTTCAGAATTAGTCTGTTAATAGCCACAAAATGCTTTGTTGGGATTTTGAATGAAATTGTATTGAATCCATAGATCAGGTTGGGAAAAGCTGACATCTTAACAATAAGTCTTCCTGTCCATTAATGTGGACTCTGTCTCTATTTAGATCTTTGGTTTTTTTATACTTCGTAGATTTTTTTCATATGGAAATTATGCATATTTTATTCTATCTAAGTTATGTTATTTTTATAAATATTTATCTTAGAGAGAGAGAAGTGTGTGTGCGCGAGCAAGGGAGGTACAGAGAGAGGGAGACAGAGGATCCAAAGAGGGCTTTGCGCTGACAGCAGTGAGCCCGTTGCGGGGCTCGAGCCGCGAGATCATGGCCTGAGCCGAAGTGGGACGCTTAACTGACTGAGCCACCCAGGTGGCCAGTATTTCTTTTATTTTTGATGCCAATATAAATGGTGTTGAGTTTATAATGTAAAATTCCAATTTTTCACTTCTGATATATAAGAAAGTAATTTTTTTTTATGTATTAACTTTGTAACCTGCAGCCTTGATATAATTGTTTGTTCCAGGAGGTTTTTTATTTTCTATTTGTGATTTTCTTATATAAACAATCATGTCATCTACAAACAAAAACAGTTTTATTTCTTCCTTCACAATCTGTGTACATTTAATTTCCTTTTCTTGTCTTATTCATTGGCTAAGACTTGCAGTACAGTATTGAATAAGAGTCATGAGGGTTGACATATTTTGCCTTGTTTCTGAACTTCAGGAGACAGTGTGTGGTGTCTCACCATGAAGTTTGCTGTTAGCTGTAGGATTTTTGTAGATGTTCTTTCTCAAGTTAATCATGTTCTCCTCATTCCTAGTTTATGCAGAGATTTTAATCAAGAATGGATGCTGAATTTCGTCAAATTCTTTTTCTGGAACTATTGATAGGATCATAAGAATTTTCTTCTTTCACCTGTTAGTGTGATGAATTTCATGAATTGATGTTTGAATGTTAAACTAGGTTTGCATACCTAGGGGGAACAAACCCAATTAGTCATGTTGAATAATTCTTTTTACACATTGTTGGATTCGATTTGCTAATATTTTTTGAGGATTTTTCCATTTGTGCAAAATTGGTCTGCAGTTCTCCTTCCTATAATGTTTTTGTACCAGAAGGTATAACTGTAATGTGGGCTTCATAGAATAAGTTAGAACAGAGGCTCCTGGGGGGCTCGGTTGGTTAAACATCCAGCTTCAGATCAGGTCATGATCTTGCGGTTCACGAGTTCGAGCCCTGCGTCAGGCTCTGTGCTGACAGCTCGGAGATTGGAGCCTGCTTCAGATTCTGTTAGCTCCCTCTCTCTCTCTGCCCCTCCCCCGCTCACGTTCTGTCTCTCTCTCTCTCTCAAAAAAAAAAAAAAAGTTTAAAAAAAGGATAAGTTACAGCAACTTCCTTTTGCTTCTGTTTTCTGGAAGAGATTGTAGAGAATTGACATCGTTTCTTGCTTAAATGTTTAGTAGAATTCACCATTCCTTTTTTGGAAGACAATTAGTTATTAATTCAATTTATTTAATAGATATAGGCTTATTCAGATTATTTATCCTTTTATGAGTTTTGTTAGATTATGTCTTTCAAGGAATTGGTCTATTTCATCTGCTTTATCAAATTTGTGGGCAGAGAGTTATTTATGATATTTTTTTCCTTACTCTTTTTAGTGTCCATGGGATCAGTGGTGGTGATGCGTCCTTTCCATTCTGATATTAGGAGTTCGTGTCTTCTCTCTTTTTCACTTGGTAACCCTGGCTGGAGATTTTATCAATGTCATGATCTTTTCAAAGAATCATCTTTTGTTTTGGTGTGTTTTCTCTCCCGTTTTCCTGTTTTCAATTTCATTGATTATTTTCGCTCTGATGGTTATTTTTTTTCTTTCATCTGTAGTTGGTTTACATTTGCTCTTATTTCCCTAGTTTCCTGTGCTGGGAGTTTAGGTTAATGATTTTAGATATTTCTTATTTCCTAATATATGAATTCAGTGCCATCCATTGCCCTCTGAATTTCCCTCTAAGCACTGCTGTTCTGCATCCCACAGCGTTAGATACTCTTTTTCTTTAGTTTTGCACGTTTTTAAATTTCTCTTGAGACGTTTTTCGACTCATGGATTATTTCGAAGTGGATTGTTTTGCCTCCAAGTATTCTTTATTTTCTGTCTTTCTGGTTATTTGCTTTTAGTTTAATTACACTGTGGTCTGACAGCATATGCTCTTCTGTTCTTTTAAATTTGTCAGAATGTGTTTTATGGCCTAGAACGCAGTATATATCTGGGTGAATGTTCCATGGGAGTTTGAGAAAAATGTGTGTCCTGCTGTTGTTGTGTGAAGTAGTCTATAAATGTCAATTAGACACTTTTGATTGATAGCACTGTTCTGCTTCACTATGCCCTTGCTGATTTTATGCTTGCTTCATCTGTGACTTACTGATAGAGGGGTGTCAAAGTCCCCAATTAAAGTACTGGGTTTGTCTGTTTCTCCTTGCACTTCTGTTGGGTTTTGCCCCGCATATTTTCATGCTCTGTTGTTACATGCATACACATTAAAAATTGTCTGGTCTTTTTGGAGAATTGACGATATTATCGTTAGGTAATATTCCTCTTTATCCCCCATAATATTCCTCGTACTGAAGTATGCTTTGCCTGGAATTAATACAGATACTCCAAGTTTCTTTTGAATAGTGTTAACATAGTATATATTTCCCCATCTCTTTATGTTTAATTGATCTCTGTCATTAAAATGAGTTGCTTGTAGATAACATATAGTTCTTATTTATAGGTCTTATTTTTAATTCACTGTTAGTCTTTCTTTTTAAAAATTGTATATTTAGCCTATATTGAAAGTGGTTATTGGTAATTTTGGATTTTTATCTACTGTACTCATAACAGTTTTCTGTTTGTTTTGTGCTTGTTCTTTATTTCCACCCAACCCCCCCTTATTTCTCTGTCTTATCTGGTTTTAATGGAGCATTTTATAGGATTCTGCTTTCTCTTCTCTATTAGTCTATCAGCTGTACTTAAACATTATTTATAGAGTTTTCAGTAAACATGTCAACTAATCTAAGTCCACAATCAGATAGCACTGTATCTCTTCATGAGAAATACAGCTGTTTTATGACAGAATATTCCCAGTGCCTCCCTCATGTCCTTTTCCACACTGACAGCAGCGAGCCCAAGGCAAGGCTCTAACTTACAAACCATAAGATCATGCTGTGAGCCGAAGTTGGGCGCTCAATTGACCGAGCCACCCAGGTGCCCCTGAAGAACTTTTTTTAACGTTTCTTGTAAGGCAAGTAAGTCTACTGGTGACAGATTCCTTCAGCTTTTGTTTGTATGAGAAGTTTTTATTTCTTCTTCACTTCTGATTGATAATTTCACTGGATATAGAATTTTAGGTTGGTAGCTTTTTCCTTTAACACATTAAATGTTTCATGCCACTCTCTGTTTGATTGCATGGTTTTGAAAAGAAGTTATGTATAATTCTTACCCTTGTTTCTCTACAGGTGTGGTATCTGCCCCCTCCCCACCACTCCAGCTTCTGTCCACATTTTCTCTTTTGTTTTTTATATTCTCCAGGTTGAATATCATGTGCTTAAGTTTAGTTTGTTTGGTATTTACCCTGCTTGGTGTTCCTGGATGTGAACTTCCTAGATTTGTGGTATTGTGTCTGTCATTAACTTAAAAAAAAAATCAGCCATTATCACTTCAGATATTTATTTTCTCTTATCTCTCCTCCTTTTTTTGTTAAAGTAGGTTCCATGCCCAGCAAAAAGCCTAATGCAGGGCTTGAACTCACAACCCTGAGATTAGGACCTGAGCTGAGGACCTGAGGTGAGATCAAGAGTCAGACACTTAACTGACTGAACCACCCCAGCACCCCTCTCTCCTCCTTTTGATATTCTAATTATACATATGTTGCATGCTTTAAAATTGCCTCACAGTTCTTAGATATTCTGTTCTCTTTTTTTTTTTGCATTTATTTTCTCCTTGCTTTTCAGTTGCTGAAATTTATATTAATGTATCATCAATCTCAGTGTGGTTTCCTCAGCCGAGTCTGTTTCACTGATGAGTGCGCCAAAGTCATTGTTTGTTTCTCTTCCAGTGTTTTTGATTTCTGCATTTCTTTTAGTGCCTTTTATAGAATTTCTCTCTGCTTATATTGTTTATCTTTTCTTGCATTGGTCTACTTTTTCCATTACAGTCCTTAGCATATTAATTGGTTTTTTTAATTCCTAATCTGAGCATTAAAAATCTCTGCTATATCTACTTCTGTTTCTGATCCTTTATCTCTTCAGGTTGTAGTTTTTCTTGCATTTTAACATGTCTTGTGATTTTTTTTGTTGAAATCCCATAACAATGTATGGAGTCATAGGAATTAAAATAAATAAGTCTTTAGTATGAGGCTTTATGTTTATTTAGCTAAATCTTAGGCTGTGCTTAAAGCTTGCTATAGCTTTGTTGTCAAAGTCTTCGGTTTCCTCTAGTATCTTTTTTTCTCTGTCTTATTTTCTTTGGCTTTCCCTAGAAACTACTTCTCAAAGTCTGTGTCTTATAGCTCTCTTGGTTTTAATTCACTATTATTATAATGGAGCCCTGCTGATGTGGAGGTGAAGTATTGTAGAAGAGAGTTTCTCTATGAATCATAAGGTTGAATCTCAGAGATTTTTTAGTAGGACTGTTTTTCTGGACTGTGACCTTGAAAAGAGTCTCTTAGCTTTTTTTCTCTCCCTTTATGTATGATAGGAAAGCTAGAGGCAGGTCTCCTTGTCTAATTGACCTTATCCCACATCAGATCAATCTCTGGTAATGTGGCTTCCCTTGAGAGTGAGCCTTTGTGACTGAGAACGGAATGCCCTGGTCAGATTTCAAAACAGTTACTTTTCCTTTCCCCTGATGGAGTCATGAGGGAATTTTGCTCCAGTCTTCACCATGAGAATGTGGTGGGGTTCCTAGAGGTAAAGCTATTGAAAATGTGGGGCACCTCTAAGACTGGGTCCCCAGGAGTTTTTAACCCTCAAGATAGGCACCATTCAACCTCGAACAATTTTAAAATAACTTGTTTAGGTAGTCCTACTCTGTTACTGCCTACAGAAGCTTCTGTACCCTGGTAAGCTGTAATTCTCTGTCTTCATCTATCTCTTCTGATTTGGGGGTAACAATTTACTCTGTGGCCTTAATTCTTTGATGGATCTAAGAAGAGTTGTTGATTTTCAGTTTGTTCAACATTTTTCATGGGAGTGATGACTTCCAAGGTCTTTACATGTCCAAGCTGGAACTGAAAGTCCCTAGCTTGTCTTTGTAATCTCTTAACATGATCTTTTGCAGAGGAAAGTTGTTTTCTTTTAATATTGAGGAAGTCTAATTTATTCTCCTTTTCTTTTATGAATTGTGCTTTTGGTTTCCAATTTAAGATTTTTTTTTACCTAGCCCTAGGTCTTGAAGTTTTTATTTTTTCCTAAAGTATTACAGTTTTACTTTTTGCATTTTATTATGCATTAATATTTGTGCAAGTGTGATACCTAAGCCATGTAGGGGTTTTTTTGTTTTGTTTTGTTTTTGCTTATTACATGTAATTGCTGCCACACTGCTTGGTAAAAATGGATTTATTGGATTTCGTTGTCAAAATCCAATCAGGCATATTTGTATGGGTGTATTTCTGAGTTGTCAAATAAGTTCATGGTTCTATATATCTATTCCTCTGCCAATACCACCCACTCTTGATGATTGTAGCTACGTATGTATTGTCTTGAAATTGAATAGGCTGGTTCTACACCCTTTATACTTTATTCTTCTTTTTCAAAATTGTACTATTCTAGTTCCTTTGATTTTCTGTAGAAATTATAAAATAAATTTGTCTACATTCTACAAATCTTGCTGGGATATCAAAAGGAATATAGTTGAACCTGTGTGTCAATTTTAGGACAGTCAGTGTCTTCACAATTTGGAGTCTCCAATACTGAGTATTACTATGAATACTGTGAGTGCTTTAGTACTGTGAATGGGGTATGTCTTTCCATTTACTGAGATCTTTGTTTTCTTCCATCACTGTTGAGGAAGGTTTCCTCCAGACACGATTTGCATTGTGTCTGCCATCACCAGAGGCAGCTACAAACCTGGCACCACTCTAGGCCCCTGCTAAGCTCCCCAGTTTAGTCAAGGAGCCTCAGGTTCATTTAACCTTCTCCACTTCCTTTGCTGATCACCCCAGATCTTTTGTGTCTGCTCACTGCTCTCTGATTAGGTTTCAGCTCACATTTTCTTGTGGTTGTTATTTACTCTTCCTCGCTATTTCGGTATTTTCTGTACTTCCCATCAGCCTAGCAAAACAATAAAAAGTACATTTTGTATAGGCCCTATGCTATGGGGGAAGGCCTTATAAATAGCTAGTAACTTGGAACTGATTGGAAAATAGGTGAAAACAATTAATTTATTAGGTAAAGATTTCATTTCAACCTTAAAAGAAAGCATTGTTTCTATTACATTATGCATGGTGGCACGCCGAACCTACAGATGGGGCCATGGCGAATAGAGGCCTGTACCTGCTGTGCTCTCCCTAGACATTAACATCTTCACTCTTTTTAGTTGGTCTACCAATCCATGCCCCTGTCTTCAATATTACCTGGAGGACTTCTTTAAATTGGAACTTTATACCAACCACAAAGGCGTCCCAAGAGGATGATTTTGGAATGAGAATTACATATAGCGTATAGAGTTGACCCATGTTTGTGTTGTCTGTTGACGCGCCTCTGGGTCGCACGCTGTTCTGCGCGCCCCGTGCTGGTTGGCATTGTTCTGGATGTCCATATATCAGAGCTGATTTTGCAGAAGATTCTTCTTCTCTTTATTCAGTTGTTCGCCCATATTTCTATAGGTTTAGCTCTGACTTCTAACATATATGAAATGCTATCACACAAGGGGGTGTACTCTTCCGCAGTGCAGTTTCTGTGAAACATCCCACAGGGCTTCTTTCTCTATTCCTGTTTGTATTTTCTGTCTCAGCTCAGTAACATAATGGTAGTGGTGGTGGCAGAAGGTGTTGCTGCTTTTGATGACATTTTGTTAGAATGAAAACAAATGCGCAGTTAGAAACCTACCTGGAAAATCTCCATTTTTTTACATCGGTCATCAATGGGTATTTGTTTCTTTTTACTCTTTTAAATGTATTTATTAATTTTGAAGGAGAGAGAGAGAGACAAAGCGCAAGCAGGGGAGGGGCAGAGAGAAAGGGAGATACAGAATCCGAAGCAGGCTGCAGGTTCTGAGCTGACAGCACAGAGCCCGATGCGGGGCTCAAACTCGTGAACCCTGAGATCATGACCTGAGCCGAAGTCGGCTGCTTAACCGACTGAGCCATCCAGGCACCCCAACAGTGGTTATTTCAGTGTCACACCATTAGTCATTTTCTCCAATCACTAGTCCTCCAACAACTTTGGCTTTCTGTTGTTACACACAAGTATTGCATTAATAATGCCAAAGAAATTTATTCAAAGAAAAAATAAACTTTGTTAAGTCTCCAATGTCACACTACCATTTAGATGCTTCCCTTCAGAATTAGCTGTTTAATATTACATTAACTAAATACTTTGGTGCTTTATAAAATCAACTTAGTTTTTATTAAGAAATTGCCCATATAGTTAAAACATTTCCTACAAAGAAATTGACATTGTTATGGACACTTCTGCATATTGGATGGGAAGGGGTAAAATAATATAGCTCCACTAAAACAATTTCAGGAGGCAAACCGTCTGGCGATGTATGTGTAATTTTAATCAGCTAACAAAACTTTCAGGGATTTATCTTCAGTTGCTTAGAAGAGTATGTAGATAATCGATGAGAAACTTTTTGTTCTTCTCAAAGAACTCCCTCCTTTGGTGTCTGGTTTAGGTGCAAAGTAACCAAGTAACCGAGGCTCAATAAACTAAGCAGGAGGAGGAGACGGAGCTAGAACAGGGATTCTCTCACTTTCGTGATTTCCTCAGCCTCTCTGGCCACCTCATGCCTTTGCCGGTCTCTAGTAATAGCTTTGTTCATTCAGGCCGTCTATCATTTTAGGGTGGAAATCTTGTCCATATTAGCTTCTGGGTTTGCAGTCTTACCTACCTATGCCAGAGGTGAAACCACGCTTCCTTCTCTAATCTTCACTTTGAAAATTCTCAGTTACTACACGTTGAGGCTTCTGTCCCTCCCTTGGGCTAATCACTGGGTTGGGGGAGGGTGGTAAGATGCCCAATGTATTAGCCCTGGGGGTTCTGGAGATAGGGTCAAGTAGTTCCCATTTGGGTGACTACAAGTTGGGGCAAAGGGGGAGAAATGGTTCCTTCAAAGAAGAGCATGGGTGCAGCAATGGCATAGACCTCGGGGGAAATTTCTGTGACCTGGGAAGTCATCCAAGTTTGTGTCTACTCTAGGCCTGTGATTCAGAGAGTAACAATATTCATGAATAATTCTGGGCCACAAAAGAAAATTAGATTATTTCTTTTCTCCTTCATAATATATAATATATTCAACTTACTTGCTATTTAGAGCTTTATATATGAAGTCTGAAATGACAGTAGCCGTTATCCTGTTTATCTAATTTTTGAGGGTCATGTACGATGATGAATGTGAAGGAGCTACACAAATTGGCAACCGTAGCACGTATTATCAGGCCCATTGTTTATACTGGAGGGATAAAGGGCAAGTAGGGGTCTCTTTATGTTCTGTAGGAACATTCTTGCTTTCTCTTAGCATATATTCTGGAAGGAGCAAAGGAAGAACACGGATTCTGATTGGGAGAAGAAAAAGTTTCCATAGTTTTAAAGGTTGGGGCGTAACTAGGAGAGATTATGTGGCTATTAGGCAAATCACACAGGGTGTTAGACGCATTCAAAACCTATCCTAATGGGCCGCTGAATTTCACATGAGTCTTGGGCAAGGACAGGGAGTGGAAGAGGAGGAGGTTCAGAAAGGGGGAATTTCTAGGAATTCATGAGGGTGTGGGGAGGGTTTCTCCCATTCTTTGTCCTGCTCTCCCCCCACAGAGGGCCCATCTCATGTCTCTCTCCCGCTCCCTTGCCTGATAATGAGACACTCCCTATCTCGGCCCAGGTAGAGATTCAGAATTTGTAGGCTCATATCACAAAACCTTTTTTTTTTTTTTAGTTTTTTTAATTTATTTTTTTAATGTTTATTTTTGAGAGAGACACACACACACACACACACACACACACACACACACACACAGTGTGAGTGGGGGAGGGGCAGAGAGAAGGAGACACAGAATCCGAAGCAGGCTCCAGGCTCTGAGCTGTCAGCACAGAGCCTGATGCAGGGCTCAGACTCATGAACAGCGAGATCGTGGCCTGAGCCGAAGTCGGATACTTTTAAACTACTGAGCCACCCAGGTGCTCCAAAACCTTTTTTTTAAGGTCAAAAGATAAAAGAGGTGCCTAGAAGAGGTCCTATAAAAAATGAGTGTGCTAGGATTTACTCTTTGATGTTACCTAGTGTGATAGTTAATTTTATGTGTCAACTTGGCGAGGCCACATTACTCACGTATTTGCTCAGACACCAGTCTAGATGTTGTTGTGAAGGCATTTTTTAGATGTGGTTAACATTTAAATCATTATAAAAACAGAGAGGGAGGCAAGCCATAAGAGACTCTTAAATACAGTGGACAAATTGAGCGTTGATGGGGGTGGGGGGCTGGGGGTGGGGAAAATGCATGATGGACATTGAGGAGGGCATTTGTTGGGATGAGCACTGGGTGTTGTATGTAAGTGATGAATCACTGGAATCTACTCCCAAAAACCAAGATTACACTGTATATTAGCTAACTTGAGAATATATATATATATATACATATATATATGTATATATATATACACACACACATTTAAATCATTAAAGCAAATTACCCCCATAAAGTGGGTGAGCCTCATCCAATCAGTTGAAGGCCTTAAGAGAAAAAGACCAAGGTCCCTCTGTCTGCAGACCGCTTCTGCACTTGAGTTGCAACATCAAACGTTCGCTGATTGTCTACATTGCTAGTCTGCCCTGCAAATTGCAGAGTTGTCAGCCTCTGCGGTTGTGTGGGCCAGTACATTAAAATCTCTCTCTCTCTCTCTCTTTTAATAAGGATTAATAAGATAAATTTTGCATTTTTTGTTGTTTCGGTTGTGTGTGTGTGTGTGTGTGTGTGTGTGTGTGTTGCAACAATGTGTAAAAGTAGTAATACTTAGTTCATGTTAGAGGAGCTCGAAACATTAGTTTTATTCGACACGTTACAACCTTCTGCCCCTCCACCAAAACTTTCTATCGGGGGATGAAGCCATTTTATCTTATATTTAGGCATCAGAATCATCCTTTTAACATAGGCAAAAGGATCCTCGGTGTATTTGCAAAGCCGAAAACACGTGAGTTCTGGCGCCATACGAGGCCAACCAAATGGCAGATTACAGAGCTGATATAGCAGCAGCGTCTGTGACAAGTGTTGAGATCAAAACGAGAAAGCAGATTAAACTGAAACCTATCCTCTGGGAGTTCCGTGTGGAGCGGGGGCAGAGTTACTGAGCCAGGCGGGCATATCACACCGTGAGTGGTGCCCAGACGGAGGTGCACACGGTGCCGTGAGAAAGCAGGGGCCCTGTCACGGGCTTACAGTCAGGAGAAGCTTCCTGAAGAAGGAGGCTGAGGACAAGGAAGGGTTTGGAAGGCAGAAGATGTCAGGCAAGGATATTCCAGAGGGTAGTGACAACATTCACTCGCACAGAACACCACCACACAGCGGCACGGACCAAGGGCCAGACCAGTGGGAAACGGAAGAGTGCACGGGCGGTGGGGGTGCTGGTGGGTCACCGTCAACCAGATTCAGGGTGTTTAATGGACGATAGAGGAATAGGGTCACATTTTACGTGGATACTAAGACCTAGACTAGAGGGGTGCCTGGGTGGCTCAGTCAGTTAAGTGATGGACTCTTGATTTCAGCTCAGACCACGATCTCATGGTTTGTGAGTTCGAGACCCAGGTTGGGCTCTGAGCTGACAGTGCGCAGCCTGTTTGGGATTCTCTCTGTCTGTCTCTCTGTGTCTCAAAAGTAAATAAATACACTTTAAAAAAAAGAGAAGAAAAGAGAGGAACGTGTGGGGATATGTAGTTGTCAAAGTGCCTGGGAAGAGTGAGTGGCATATGGTGGTTTTCTTTTTTTAACTTTACTTTGACAAAGACCGAGAAAGCGAGCACAACTGGGGGGTGGGCAGAGAGAGAGGGAGAATCCCAAGCAGGCTCCGTGCCGTCAGCGCACGGCCCCATACAGGGCTCAAACTGACGAACCACGAGATCATGGCTGAGCTGAAGTTAGGAGTCATGATGCTTAACTGGCTGAGCCACCCGGGCGCCCCTGGCACTTGGTCTTTTTAGATAAGTGACGCGAGACTACTGTCAGTAACTGAAGCGAGATTCCATCGCCGAATCTAATAATTATTGGTAGCTTAACCAGCTTCCGTCTTGCTACATGTATTTGCCTTTGTTATTTCAGATGCAAGTTTATTTGGGGGAATTCCCAACCCCCAACCTCCCTCCCCCTTTCTTTGGCTAAGGGTTTGGAAGTAGCTAGGAGGCTTTAACCTTCACATCTTCTAATGTATTTTTTCTTTCTGTGACTGGACAGCACCTGCTAGACTTTTGAAAAAGGTGGCTGCCTTATTATGAAGAGGTCTTCAATACATGCGGGAGAATCTGTACGTGACCATACCAGGCGATTTTTTTCCTGTCCGTTTTCTCTCCCTGATCCTCCCTCTGTCCACCCCCAGTCTACACAAAAGCAAATACCAGTACCCTTTATTCAGATACGTTTAGGACATTGTGGGTTATAGACCCTGCAACTTGATAGATGGGTGCAAAGAGCTGGATTGCTTGAGCTAATCTATCTGAAAACTGAATGTCGATGCCTCCCTCGTGATGAATGAATACGAAATGCTGTCGCCTATTACCAAGCTATAATTCAGAAACTTGATGTTCCCACTTCTCTCCTTCTAGAACCGTAGGCAGACTCTTTTCTTTCTCTTTCCAAAGTTCAACCTAGCCTGTAGGCCTTTTAGGAGAGGACAGGCTATTTCCCAGTTATTACAGAAACTGACAAAAAGTCAATTAATAGAAATGACTGTGGAGCTGTCCCACAATACAGAACAGAAAAGGGCCTCCCAAACGATCACTAAACAATGTCATGACTGTGATTTCTTACGAGTAGTAAATACCTACATCAAGTCCAAGTGCTCTCAAAAATGTGTCAAGCTTCCTTCTTGTTGTAAGAGGTTGAGAATAATGTGCTCTCTCAGGATGACATGGAAAATAATTTAGATTATTATAGAGTCCTTTCTGTATAAGTAGAATTAAATGATTTCTTCCGTGTGAAATGGATTTCTACCTGCATTCCCCTCAAACTCAGTTACAAGAGGTTTAACGATGGCTCTGTGCCAACTTGTGTTTTGTTTTGTTTGGTGTTTTTATGAGCTTAAACCAGCAGCTGTGCATGCTTGTGCAATTCCAGAGGCAGGATTTATAGATGTAATTTTTCATCTGAGGGAAAAAAGTTAAAAATATCTTTAATGAATCACATGGAAAATCACTGAAAGAAACATAACACCAAAGAAGATGCGCTCTTTTTTTCCTCTTGTTAGTCTACATATTTACAATATTTATAATGGAGTCGATACAGACCTCTCTCGGAATAAGGTTTACCTTCCTACAAACCGGTTGACTTAATTTTCAGTAGAGTAATTTGGGAAAGCAAATAGGTTTTTGGAGTCTAATACGGTGTCAAGATGCAGATTGGACTGATTTTCTTTAGAAAACGAAAATCTTTCAGTGGTCCTCCGGAGACACATGCATCCCTATCTTAGCAGGACCCAGGCTATCAGATGACCTTTTCCAGAATGAAGCATAGTAGAAAAGCAGAATTGCTGGCCCACCAGAACCCCCTCAGCAGTACCCATCCTTCCCCTCCCCCAATTTGCCTTTTATTGGAGTGGGTAAACTAATAGATTGGATAAAATGTTGTATTTTTGTAGGAAGAGCTATTAAGTGACATTCCCGCCCCCTGTATTTTTCTATCCCGGAAGGGAGAAAGATAGTTCTCTTAGGCTTCTCATCCGCTTCCCCTTTCCCGGCCACTCACTCCCACCCTGGCTGTCCAATTGGAACCTTTCCCTCGTATGTCCTCAACACAGTCCATAAGCCGACTTTCTGTCCCTTCCCTGCCACCTGGGGCTTGTAGCTGGAATCTTCACTAGATTTTGCGTACACCTAATACTTTGCTACTTGAAAAAAGACTTCAAGTTTGATTTAGTACTATGTAGACATTTAGCTCAATAGGATGTGCTTGATAAAGCCGTTCATATCCTGTGTCTTACTGTATTAATTCAGGGCTCTCAGCCTCCAAAACTTGAGACACAGCAGGAGCTTTGAGAATTTCTCACCTTCATCCTTTTAAAAATAATGTTGCATTGGTCACAGAAGGGAGGTGCTTCTCCCCATTTGATACCTACCCTGGAAATCTGGCAAAGGACCACACATTGTGCCCACTCAACATTACCTTTGCCCAGATACTAAACCCACAAAATAATTTTAGCATCAACCTTCCAGATGAAAGATAAAGTGAAAATGAGGTAGTAGGAGAAGCCGGTACCCTTTTATCACATTAACTTTTTAATGAATTTTGGTTCTATTGACTCGTTATAAAGAAAAAGCTTTGGCTTCCCCGTGTCTGGGAGCAGTCAAAATCTGATTATCTTCTGCCTTCTACATCCCCGCTCAACGAACAGAGCGCAGACAAGTTGTCTTTGCCTACCTTCATGTGCCTGGATACACAGAGCTGTGCTCAGCCCACGCAGGGAAGAAGAGGTGCACAGTGACTAGACAGCTGACAGTGGTCCGCTACCCCCACCGCCATTACCACCACCACCACTACGACGACGACTACCACTACCGGCAGTGGGAACAGTGAACGTTTATTGGATGCTTTCTACATGCCGCCCATTGGATGCTTTATGTGTATCCTCTCTCCAAATCTTTGTAAAAGCCCTCTGGAGTGCAAGCTAGATCATCATTAGCTCGTGTTTCAGAGGAAACGATTTCAAAAGTCAATTCCGTACTGCCCACGGTACAGGATGGCGATTTAACAACCGTGGGCTTTTCCACAAAGGACAAAAATATGGCATAAAACAGACTAGAATCAAGGAATAAGAAAGTAGACAAGAATTAAAAGCATTGGCATTCACATTTCTAGTAATGCCGTAGTGCTTCCTGAACTTTAAGGTCCAGTGTTCTTAATATAATTTTTATGCACATGCTTTCTTCATCACAATTATAAGATTGTAATTAATCTCAAAGATAAAGGAGTGAAGATCTATAGACACATCACAGAACCAAGAACTGGCACCAGACTGAAATATATGAAGTCAACTTACGTAGATACAGAGAAGCGTGTTTCACTAACAGATGAGCTCACAGGTTCACAGGATGTTAATCTTCTCTCATTTTCAACAATCAGTGCTGGTGCAGCCTTTAATTGAGATGCTGACATACTAAGAAAGAAGGCACAACTTCTTTTTCCTTCTTCTAAGATTCATGCAGTTATCCTGAAGACTCTGTTTATCTACAAAATATCTATCGATTGGGTGTCCAAATTCTAATACAAAGCTAATGTTGCATTTTATTTCTAAAAGACTTTAGACTTAAGTTATTGCCAGATTATTTGCCTTCGAAAAGAACTCACAACTTAAAACCCATTTGCTCCGTAGAGTTTTACTTCTAACCAGTGCTCAGATTTCATACCACCGGGCTAATCCTTAGCTTTCCATCAATCTGGAATTAAGATATTTTAGGAAAGTGTACAAAAGCTCAACTTCCATGAATTGTGTTTCCATTTCAGCGTCTAGTCCAAAATGTGTTTATTCAAATAAATGTGTCTCCTTGATAATGGTTTTTAATGAGCATTATACAAGGGAAACTTACTTTGCATTGACCCAGGGATGATGATGAGAAATTTTCTGAAACTGGATTAGGATTCATGAGGACTGGGTTCTGATTCCAGTTGTGTTATTTTGGACAGGTCACTTTACTGCCGTAGGACTTAATACTCTCTTTCCTGCAAAGTGAAGGTATTGGGCTGGATGAGTTTAAGAGTTCCATCCAGATCTAAGATTCTAGGATTTTAGATTTTAGATTTTCAAGACATTTGAATGTGGTGTGCCTTGCCATTCAACAAGGGGCAGAAAGGGTCAACACTGTTAGGTACTAATATAAAGAGGACATCTGATTTCACTGGAAAAGATAAAAACCGACATAGTTTATGGGTTTTTTTTTTTCATTATTTCATATCATGGGCACTAACTGGCATTTAGACTTTATATGTAATTTTTGTTGGTTGCGCATTGATTAGATTTCCCCTTGATTTATTGGACCCTTGAAAGCAGCAAGTTCAGCTAGTCATGGCTGTGACCTGCATCTCATGGCCATCTATTCATTCACGTATTCATCCGAGAAATATTTATTGAGTACTTTCATCAAGGCATGAGGACATAGGCTGAAAACAGGTACATTCCTTCCTATCGTGGAGCTTACAGTTCATTGGTGGAGACAAAAAATAAGTGAACAATCCATGTTTAAAATCGTGGTGAGTGCCAGGGAGAGACAGGTTGTTGTGATATAGAGTAGCAATCAGACATGGGGCGGGGATGAGAAAACAATCTTATGTAGAAATCGTGGTCAATGAAAGCCTCCCTAAGGACTGACAGGTAAGCCTCATGCCAAAGCAGAAGAAGCCACGTATGTGTAGAAGAGTGGGGAAGATAGTATATTATAGTCAGGGGGAAAAGCATGCGAAGAGCTTCTGTGAAAGGAAAGAACTTGGAATGCTTAAGTGAGGTTAGGGACCGGCGAGGGAGGGGAGAGTGTCATAAGATGAGAGTGGAGAAAAAGGCAGCAGCTCACATTGTTTAAAAGTATACTGGGGCCAGGAACTCTTCGGAGAACTTTATGTGGATTATCTCCATCAGTATTCATAGCAAGCCTATGAATTTGGTATTATTAGGTGGTATTATTATTATTATTATTATTATTATTATTATTAGCTCCATTTTACTGACGAGGAAAAGACTACATGGAGAGTTGAACTTGCCAAAGTTTACACAGATGATGAAGAGTGTCAGTGGGAATCAAATCTATGTAGTTGACTTTGGAGCATGTGCTCTAAACCAGAACACAGTATGACTTCATAGGCAATGGTCACGTGGTACGGGGTTTTGTGGGCTGCTGAAAAGGGTTTGAAGTGGATTATAAATGAAACACAATCTAAGCTATGTTTTAAAGATGCGTTTCCAGGGGCGCCTGGGTCGGTTAAGCGGCCGACTTCGGCTCAGGTCATGATCTCACGGTCTGCGAGTTCGAGCCCCGCGTCGGGCTCTGTGCTGATGGCTCAGAGCTTGGAGCCTGTTTCAGATTCTGTGTCTCCCTCTCTCTCTGACCTTCCCCCGTTCATGCTCTGTCTCTCTCTGTCTCAAAAATAAATAAACTTTAAAAAAAAATATTAACGATGTGTTTCCAGTTGTTATGTGCCCACATAGTATAGAGGTGGGAATAGAGCCTAAAGAAGAGTGGACATGGGGAGAATGGTTATTGGAGGCTCCTGGAAAGGCCTAGGAGATTCAGACACTGTTGGTTGCTTATTCAACAGCCGTTCTTCCCCTTCCTCCTAGCCAACAGGGCTCCAGCTTTGATTTATTTTTGTCAAGTGCTCCCGTGTTTATTAATCTACATCAGTAGTTCTCAAACTCTTTGGTTTCCAGACTGCTTTACACACTTAAAAATTATCAAAGGCCCCACTGACCTTTTTTTTTTCTGGTCCACCTTTATTAAGATATAATTGACAAATAACAATTTTATATAGTTAGTGTATGCAGTGTTTTGATATGCATATATATTATAAAATGATTATCACAATGAAGCAAATGAACATATTCATTGACTCGCATAGGTATTTTTGTGGTGGCTGCAAGATCATTTAAGATCTACTCTCTTAGCAAACTTGAAGTATCCAACGCAGTATTATTAGCTACAGTTTCCATGCTGTACATCAGGTCTCCGGGACTTCTTTGTCTTGCGTAACTGAAACTAACTACTCTTTGGCCAACATCTCTCCACTTTCCTTACCCTCCAGGCCCTGGAAACCACCATTTTACCGTCTCCCTCTGTGAATTAATTTTGTTTAGATTCCACATAGAAGCCAAATGACGCAGTATTTGTCTTTCTGTTCCTAGCTTATTACGCTTAGCATAATGCCCTCCACGTTCATCCACGTTCCAGGCTCCACTGTGAGCGTGGAGCCTGACACAGGGCTCAAACTCACAAATGGTGAGATCGTGAGCTAAGCTGAAATCAAGAGTTGGACGCTTAACCGGTTGACTGAGCCACCCAGGCACCCCACTCTCTCTTTTTTTAAGGCTGAATTGTATTCCATTGTGTGTGTGTGTTCCATATATTCCAAAATATTATATATTCCCTTGTGTGTACATGTAATATTTTAGAATATGTGGAATGGAAAATACAATATTGTCTTTATTCACGCACCTGTCATTGGACACTTAGGTTAATTCCCTATCTTGGCCATTGTGAATAATGTTGCAATGAACATAGGAACGTAGATATCTCTTGGTGATACTAATTTCATTTCCTTTGACTATATACTCAGAAGTGGAGTATATAGTATAGACTATATATGATCACTGGATCTGATGGTTCTATTTTTAATTTTTCCAGGCACCTCCATACTATTTTTCATAATGGCTTTAGCGATTTACATTCCCACTAGTAGGTAGTAAGGATCCCCTTCTTTCCACATCCTTGCTAACACTTGTCTGTTTTTCTTTTCTTTTCTTTCTTTCTTTCTTTCTTTCTTTCTTTCTTTCTTTCTTTCTTTCTTTCTTTCTTTCTTTCTTTCTTTCTTTCTTTCTTTCTTTCTTTCTTTCTTTCTTTCTTTCTTTCTTTCTTTCTTTCTTTCTTTCTTTCTTTCTTTCTTTCTTTCTTTCTTTCTTTCTTTCTTTCTTTCTTTCTTTCTTTCTTTCTTTCTTTCTTTCTTTCTTTCTTTCTTTCTTTCTTTCTTTCTTTCTTTCTTTCTTTCTTTCTTTCTTTCTTTCTTTCTTTCTTTCTTTCTTTCTTTCTTTCTTTCTTTCTTTCTTTCTTTCTTTCTTTCTTTCTTTCTTTCTTTCTTTCTTTCTTTCTTTCTTTCTTTCTTTCTTTCTTTTTTTGACAATAGCCATCCTGACAGTTACGAGGTGATATCCCATTGTGGTTTTCATTTACATTTCCCTAGAGATTAGTGATGTTGAGCACCTTTCCATGTACTTGTTAGCCATTTGTATGCCCATGAGTAGGGTATGAGCAAAAGCACATGGGTGTCAGTAATGTGGAAGTTTCGGTGAGGTGAAAGTGTTGTCAGGACGGGCTACTAGAATGAGTGTGCTGACAGTGTTGGAGGCCACAAAGGCGGAACGATAGACCCTGCAGATGACAAGACCCAGAATGTGATCCTCGGACTGGGTGTCTGTGGTCGGTTGGGAGTAAAGGTAGTTGGAACTGAGGAGGTAAAAGACCCGAGTCCAAGGCCTTGCGTGGGCCGTCATCTCGGATGTTGAATGTCACTGAAGCGCTAACAAGTGTTGGAGGGAGGAGGAAGACCGCGATCCAGGAGCTCCACAGTTTCCATGAACGAGTAGGAGTGGGTGGATGCCCACGATGAGGAGCACAAGGTATTTGCCTGGATACCGTGAGTCTGTGTACTCAATGAGCATGCTGAAATCATACTGTTTGTCAATGTAGGACCCTAGCTTTTTGAGGTTTTCTTTTTATAACTATAAAAGCAGTACATTTTCTTTTTTCTTTTTTTAAATTTTATTTAAATCCAAGTTAGTTAACATATAGTGTAACAACGGTTTCGGAAGTAGAATTTAGTGATTCATCCCTTACATATAACACCCAGTGCTCATCCCAACAAGTGTCTTTCTTAATACCCATCACCCATTTAGCCCATTCCCTCACCCACCTCCCCTCCAGTAGGTCTCAGCTTGTTCTCTGTATTTAAAAGTCTCTCATGGTTTGCCCCCCTCTCTGTTTTTATCTTTTTTCCTTCCCTTCCCCTTTGTTCATCTGTTTTGAAGGGTCACATGCACCCCAATATTTATAGCAGCACTATCAACAACAGCCAAATTATGGCAAGAACCCAAATATCGATTGACGAATGGATAAAGAAGAAATGGCATATATATATATATATATACACACACACATATATATATGCACACACACACACACACACACATATATATATATATATGAATATTACTCTGTGATCAAAAAGAATGAAAGCAGTACATTTTCATTATAGAAAACTTGGGAAATACAAATATACATAAGAAATAAAATAAAAATACCTATAATCCCATTGCTGTTGTCATTTCTGTCTTTATCTTTTTTTTAATGTTTTTTATTTATTTTTGAGGGAGCGCAAGTGGGGGACGGGCGGAGAGAGAGGGACAGAGGATCTGAAGTGCACTCTGTGGTGATAGCAGTGAGCCTGATGTGGGGCTTGAACCCACAAACCGTGAGATCATGACCTGAGCCAAAGCTGGGCGCTCAACCGACTGAGCCACCCAGGTGCCCCTGTCTTTATTTCTACGTATATCCATAGAAAACATGAAAACAGTACTTACATAGTTACATCCTCATTGTGCTCTTAGCATTATATCCTAAGCATCTTTGTATATCTTTGTAAAAATCATTTTAAATGTTAGATCAATATAGCATTCTATGATACAGTGTAATTTATCAAACCATTTCACTATCCATCTATATTTTACTATTGTAAACAAAATTGAAATAAAGATACTTCTATATCAATTTTTGTCCATATCTTCAAATTTTCCTTAGAACAGATTCCTAGAACGTAAATTTCTGGGTCAAAAATCTGACCAATTTTAAATCTCAGGACATGTATGTAGAGGACACCTAAATTTTAGGATCTCTGGCCTAGAGATATTGATATGCCTTCTTGGACTCTTCTACTGAGCATGTAATTGAAAATTTTAGGTAATGAGAAAGCTAACTGACCAACATTTAAGTGACTTTAAGTTAGCATGACACCTACTCTTTATACTGTTAGCAGCAAGTGAATTTTCTCCCACTGTAAAAGATGAAAAGCTACAGAGGCAACTGTGATAATTTCAGAAATCAGAATGGAGAGCTGTCTAAGATGTGGGCCCAGGAGGATCCTTAAGAGCTGAGTTACTCAACCTTTCTTTTATTATTGGCCCCCTAAGGAAAAAAAAATAAATTAAATTTAAATGCAATATAAATCAATCAATTTAGTTCATTAATTAATCCAATGAATGAATTAATTTTAATTTAATTTAATTTTTCCCTAATGAGAGAAATTAAGTACTAATGAATAAAATTTCGTCAGGTAGAGCTTTAGAGGTCCCCAAACCATTGTAATATCTAAGATTTCTCCACCGTATCCAAATCAGTTTTCACCCCTTTGGGGACAAGATGGCCTCTATTGAGAATGCATAGTACGGATGAAAAGAGGAGAGCCCAACCACCAATGAAAAGAGAGATGCCTTCCCTGTACACAGGGTGATCCCATCTTTATTACATACATATAGATAGATAACAGATAGGAATGTGATAGTACAAAATATCAAGAATGAGTAATTCTAGGTGGTGGGATTATTAGGTGGTTTTAATCATCTCTTGTATTCTAAGATTTCTCCAGGGAACATGCATTACCTTTTTTAAGGAATCAATATTTAAAATTTTTCTCCAGCGTTGTTGGATCCTTTTGAAGTAAGCAGAAAGAAGAAAGAAAGGAGAGGTGCCTTAGTTTGAGCCACTCAACGTGGTTTTCTCTGACTTCAGTATGGTCATAAGAGTTCGGAGATGACCTCCAACTGTCTCACTCCTCCTGTGGTAAACACACCTCCTCCCACCTACCCGACAGGTGCTGCTGGAAGGGGATTTGCAGATGTAATTTAAGTCGTAAGGCACAACTTAGAATAAAAAGATTGTCCAGGTGAGTCTGATCTAATCACAAGACTCCTGAAGAGGTTCTGGGCATTTCCTGGTGAGGGAGACTTGAAGTGTGAGAGGGCCCACGGAGGGTGCCATGGGAGGAGGACCTGCGCGTGTCCCAGTTGCCGAGGGCAGGTCCCACCTCACAGCCGGCAGAACGCCAGGACCTCCGTCTTACAGCCGTGCTAGAAAGGAATTCTGTCAACAGTTTAGGGAGTTTGGAAACAGACCTCTCCCCGGTCGAGCCTCCGGAGGAGGACGCGCATGGCCAACACCCGAGTTCGGACTTCTGAAACCCCGTGCAAAGAATCCAGCTGTCGAATTCTGGGCTCAAGACCCATGGAGACCGCGAGGTGAGAAATCCATGTTCTTTCACACCTCTAAGTTTGTGGTCATTTGTCACACGGAAATTTAAGACGAGTGCATTCCACAGTCCTGACTCCTCATTGTACCGCACATTCTTCTCTTCCCTTCCGTGGGAATGAAAATGAGATATTGGGGCGGGAAAGAGAGGTGATGACAGAGTCTCCTTTTCGTTTAATTTGCTTTCAGTTCTTTCCACTCCCTTCGATCCTTGCAACGTTGTCCTATTTAGAAGCCAAGCGTGACAGTGTCCCCGGCTTTAGCTACGGCACCCTCACATGGATTCCAAGATGTGAGCTTCGTGGCTGGCTTCTCTCAACACCAGTTCACACACACACCCTGAGATGCTCCTGGATTGAAGGTTTACCCTGCCCCAGGGTCCCTCATCTTACGTGCGGCTGCAGTGCTTGCGAGTCAGAATTTGGAGGTGTTGGCAGGCCTTTCCTACAGTTTTCTTCCACTTACTCCCTGGCAGGTGGTTGCTTTGGACATAAAGCAGCCTAGTTGCACCTAGACAAAATTTTGCAGCAATGATGCATACTTCTCGTCTTTCGGTTTTGTTTTGCTCATTGGAGTGGGACTGTTGGAGGGAGGCAATTTAAATTCGCTGATATCAGACCTTCTATTAATCTGGATGGCTTCTCATTCGCGTTTAAGGAGATGGCCTTCTTCATCATTGCACATTATGTGGCTACATTGTATGACATTATTTTGGGGGAGCGAGAAGGGTACAGTCTGGTTTCTCAAGAGGCTCAAATTAGATCAGTCGAATGAAGATGTTTTACTAATGGTCATCTACTGAAGGCAGATTTTTACAAATATTTGTTTATTTTTAGAGAGGGTGGGGGCACACACACATGGGCACTCACATGAGCTGGGAGGGACAGAGAGAGGGAGAGAGGGAATCCCAAGCAGACATGGGGCTCAGTCTCACAGACTGTGAGATCATGATCTGAGCTGAAGTCAAGAGTCCAGCGTTTAACCCACTGAGCCACCCAGGTGCCCCAAGGCAGATTTTATCTTAAACGTTTTGGGGGAGGATCTTGATCCTGTGTGCTGGCTTTAGGAGCAAACATCTGACCTCAAAGGATTGAATCAGGCTCTATAGATGCCTTGCAACTGGGGGGGGTGGGGGGAGTGGCATTTTGGCCCAAAAGAAAAACAAATCTTCATATTGACAGGGAAAACAAATGTGTAGATGTTTGTCAATCAGCACAAGGTTAGTTTGGATACATGTAGCTATGTGCGTTTTACTTTGGACCTTATTGCCGTCTTTTGTGAAAAATGAACTCTTTGGCAGTTGACTAAATACAGGGCTTTTAGGGAGACAGATAGCTTTTTACTTAGGACTCATTGCCTAAGAACACAGGGATAGTTTGAACACCTCCTCCTTTCAAGAAAAGTCTCACTAGTTAATATTTTTCCGTGTGTTCAGGGACAATTTAAGAATGAGTAAGTCCAAATTGGGGCTTTGCTGACCCAGCATTCACTGACAAGCTAGAAGCCAGTAACTCCTAAGCTTCTTTGCCTGAATTTGCAGGCAAATTTAAGAAATAAAATATTTTCTCATACACGGTTCCCTGGCCATACATATGGTCCTATTTTGAGGACAAACATTTCTTTATTTTTAAATACTTGTCCGTGTAGGTGGATACTGATTGTGAACAGAGAAGTCCTTGTGTGGGATTAATTAGCTGAGGGTTTAGTGATATTGGATACATATATCCTTATTTAGAGTGTCTTTCCATTTGAACAAGGATGCTCTGGGGGCAAATGTGGCCTTACTTGGTGTTGTTTGTGGGAGACTATGGCCACATAAGTGGTTTTCCAAGGATTGAGCTAACATGAGGGCAATCTGGGGTTCATTTGTGGTGGTTTTACCAAGTTATACAAAGAGTCTGAGGGCATGTAAGTCCTCACTGAGGAAACCAAGTCCTAGTATGTGTATAGGCACAGTTTGGTGATAAATTGCCCCCCTGCCTCTTGTTCGTAACTCTTCATAGTGACGTTGTGGGGAGACAAACACCACCTGGGGGGCTATTTATCCAAGTCACTGGGGACTTTCAGTAGTGAGTAATACCTTATTTTGCAATGTTCTGTCCAAGAATTGTAGAAACTGTTAGTACAGAAACAACTAGTATAAAGTCATACAAGCAAGGATATTTAAGGAATCAACTACTTATCCCGTGTTCCCTTTCCAAGTGTGAAGGGACAATTAAATTGGGTACCATTTTAATTAAAGTTCTTTGTTCTAATAAGGGTACTTCAGGACTATGAAGACTGTACCTCTTTATGTGGGTTTCTAAGATTATCACAGTAGCATGGGGCGGGGGGAACACTATATCTGGAGAGATCTTTGTTCACATGTTAAGGGAATTTTGGAGAGCAAATGACCCCTTAATGCTTTTGCCTTCGGGTGAAACAACATCATTTGAACAAATGATTATCTATTTGAAATTGTATAAATGTGTAATAGTGGCATGTGGCCAACATCTTATTAATTTGTCTTTTGTCCATGTGTTCAGGAACAAATGAGGGATGAAGAATTTTTGATCTGTGGGTCTTTGCCTTCTTACAGGAGAGTACTTTGGATATAAACAACTTCCAGGAGCATCTTCATAAATGTTTGTAGCTACAGTTTATTAGTATATTCTTGTCTTGGGTTATTTGTCTCACCAAGTTGAGGCACCTTTGAAAAAACAATTCTGTACGTGAGATTTATGTTCCAAGCATGTGGCAACGCAGAGTGTGAAAAATACTTCCTTCTTTGGTGTGTGTTAGTGGTTAATAGCTAAGACCGCCCTGGGTTCAAGTCTCCCCTCTGCCACGTAAGAGTTGTGTGCCATTGGCCAAAATTACTCCGCGTTTCCGAACTTCGGTTTCTCATCCATTGGATGGGGAGACTAAGTCCCACACCTCGAGTTGTTGAGAGGATTGAATGATACATGCTTCTCAATCACTTGAAACAGTACCGGGCATACACTGAGTGTTCAGTGAGGATTGCCACCCTCAAAACAATGGTACATCCTTCTTGTGTGCAGCTCTTGTTCCCCGTTCAGACGTCTTAGGGCTTTTACGCAAAAGATGACTTTTTAGTCCTATCTCATTACCAAAGGCTTTCAAAATGGCTTTTGGCAAGACTCTAAGCATCTCCTCCTTTCGTGCTCTTCATCTGTCAAGCTTATATGGCAATAATAAGCAGCGTATTTCATAGTTTTGTGAGGATCAGATTCAATTCTGGGTGTCCTTTGAAGGTTTAATACAATAACATTAGGGTAGGTGGTCTACCTTCATTACCTCAGTTAATCCACTCAGCAGTCCAGCATGTAAAATATTAATACTTTAATTTTGCTAATGATGAAGATGTGTTTCAGAAGGCTCAAGTAACTTTCCCAAGATTATATACCTGGTAAATGACATACCAAGACTTCATCACAGATATTTTGACTCTAGGACCATGCTGTTAACCACCGTAATAAACTGCGTCTCCATTGGAAACTTAAAAGTAGTGGTGAGTTCTAGGATTCTATTATTATCATCATCACTATTATTTAATGCAGCACAGCAGCAATTAGAGGATTTAATTGTTTTATAAGGAAGCTTTCCTTCCCATGATCTGTATAACAGCAGAGGAGAAGATAGACGAAGTAAAAAAGAACTAAGAACCGGTGGAATAGTCCCAACACACATTTGTAAGAGCCTTTACTACTGTCAAAGCTACAGGTCTGAAGATAGAACGGTATGTGTGAACTACGATGTGGTGGATGGTGAGAGCTGGGCAAAGAAAAGGGAATAGAAGAGTGACCCTGGCTATCTGAGTGATCGACAAGGTGGTGGTATTATGGATTTGATCGGATTGAGTTAAATCAAGGAAGATTTTAGAGAAAAGATGACCAGTTCAATTCCCAAAAGGAGTAGGTTTCAGTAAACTGACTTCCAAAAGTTAAGCCAATTAGGGCAGTTGGCTAATGCTTAAGTGTTTTCAGACAAGGAGAGGAGATGCGATTACTGTTACCGGTAAGCGTTTCATTTTCCTACCTAATCATCTATTCGTGGCAAGACATCCATGATCGTAAGGTCAAATTCCTCTCCCCAGCTTTCAAAGCTTCCATAATAAGGTCATATCCTATTAGAGAAGAATGAGTTTGAGTCTCAGTTTTCCACTTCTAACCAGGAGGCCTTAGCCAAGCAATTTCTCGTTTCTGAAATGCCTTTTCCTCATCTACCAAGTAGGCACAAGAATTCTAGTAATAAGATAACATATTCATATATGTGATCTCATTTTTCCATATATGATAAAGATCCTTAGTACTTATGGGGAGATTTATTACAGATCTCATGTTTTCCATCACACCCCAAGAACTATCCCCACTTAGGTTGGTATCAATCGTACATCTCTACCTTTCCTCTTAGTTATGTTCATTCTTCCTGGATTGTTTGTTTTCTTCCTCTTCACTAGTATAAATTCTGTTCATTCAGTATGCCCAGCTAAGTGTTGTCTTTTTCTGACAACTCCTTGGTAAATAGACATAGATACACACACACACACACACACACCCTTCTTTTGTTACTTAACTGTGTTAACTGTGTCGATGGTGTTTTGTTCTTTTCTAGCACCTCGATGATAGGGTTATCTTCTCTATCCTACGTAGACCTTACTAAATACCAGTGGAATTGAATTACATCTCACCTAAATTTCTTAGGTCTCCAAACATTACTTTTTTTTCACGTGCAATGAAAGGAGAATGTGATTCTGCAATGGGAATCCTTTCGTCTACCTGAGAGCTGATATTTAATACTCGTTGCCTTCTCACAGAGCCGTTTGCCTAGGCTAAATACGTCCCCCTTTGCTTTTTCTCATCAACCTTATTTACATAGTGGGTGATTAATGAAGCTATAATAATCTTTAGCAAGAAATTTTCTACATACCATGTATGTTGATGCATTGCTACCTTGAGTGGCCATTGGAAGTGTTTTGGCTGTTAACATTAAGGATAATTGCTGTCTCACTAGGCATTACTTAGTAGACCCCCAAAGAGAGTATGATTGGAATCTATCAGATAAAATTAGATTTTCTTTCAATAAGGGAAATGAATCTGTAGTCTTTCTATAGTGTCTAATTAATTAAATGTAAGAGTGTGATGAATTGATTCACTTTACTGGTAATTGCTACACATTCATGAGAAAGAAGATGACTAAACACAGTATCCTCTTCCTGTAGGTATACCAATATGTTAAGATTTTAAAACCATCACCCAGAGCCAGGAAATACCACAATGAGATACAAATCAAAGCAATTAAGGTTGCTTGCAGCAAAGGGTAATGAGGCTAATTTTTAGGCTCCCTCCCACTTTGTTAGAGAAGAATGGGATGCTTGTAGCGCACCCAAGAAGTCCTTAAAATTACTCTTTGAGATGTTCATATTTCAGCTTTTTCCCTGTACTTTCCAAGTGCTTCAGTATCACTCTTACTGTTCTTGGAATTTAACTATATTCACGGGAACTATGACATTTTCAAGGATCCATCTTCCGTCCTCCACTAAACACTTTCAAGTAGAAGTCATATTTTGGTAATTTTGGGTGATTTATGGGATTTGATGTCTTGCTTCCTTCTTAATAGGCACGTTATTAAAACATCATTCTCCAGATAATTGGCTTTTAGGCCAGGAACGAATCTTAACCTATACAAGGTGTTATAATCATCACTCAAGGTAAAGGTGGTTATACATGGCATCATAAAAGCACACATGGGCATTTCACTGAATTTAACCAGGGGTTTAAAAAAATCACCTGTCGTTTGAGGGAATTCTTTATTTCAAGTGTGGAAGAATGGGCTAGTTTTACTCCTTTGTCTCACTGAAGTCCAGGAAACACAGAAAACAGATTGCCTGTCCCCTCCTTCACCAAATATAGGGTAGGTACATTTTTAAAATTCCTTTTTTCTACTTGACATTTCAGTTCAGAGGTCTAACCTGACCAATTAGTGTGTCTAGAGAAGCAGCTTTAATAGCTATACACTGAGGCTTCCAGATTGATTTATTCCTCAATGAAGTTGAGAGTTAATGAGGTAAATGTTAGGGAAAATGCCTCTGTCAATTTTACTTTTTGGTCTGATTTTTAGCTTGTGCTGCTGGTTTGGAGATGTTGTGTGGCCTGCTATGTAGAGAATTTGTTGTTTTCTCTCAGAAAGCTATTTCAAAACATCGATGTGAGAATGAAATATTTAAATGATAGAGTATAAAACGTGAAAAATATATTGTGTGATACAAAGATATCAAAGTTTATTATTGTCATCTTAGGAATGAAAGAGCTTCAGATGACAATTGATTTTTCTTCAAATAAGTTTATTCTTCAAATATGCTTTCTCATATATTTGAAGATAATAGATTATGTAACTGGATATGACAATATGATATACTAAGAAAACTTCCTAAACGCCCAGATCTGTGGTTTCTGATCTGAGATGGACGACTTTTATCCCCTGTCTCCCTCCCTCAAACCTATTGAAATGACATTTTCTTTTATTTTTTAAATATTTATTCATATTTGAGAGACAGGGTGTGAGGAGGGGAGGGGCAGAGAGAGAGGGAGACACAGGACCCGAAGCAGGCTCCAGGCTCCGAGCGGTCGGCGCAGAGCCCGACGCGGGGCTCGAACTCACGGACCGCGAGATCATGACCTGAGCTGACGTCAGACGCTTAACCCACTGGGCCACCCGGGCACCCCTGAGATGACATTTTAAAAGCAAAAGAATGGAAGAGAAAAAAAGCAATGGAAAGATGATAGATACTTGGATGGCTGTGAGGAATTAGTGGACAAAGACTGCCTTGAATTGGGGAGAATGGAAAGGCCAGGGAATCAGATCAACAGATGATCCTGAGCAGAGTGAGCCAAAGTGCAGAGCACTCACAAAAGAAGGTTCCAGTAGAGGAGAGGACTCACCTTCCCAGTGCAGTTCTCCATAATCAGCAGGTATAGAGAGTATAAATGCCAAAAGGAATATAAATCAAGGATTTTGATTAAAGAACTCCTTGTAGAAAGACTTGTAATTTGGTCTAGTCAGTCATAATAGGGACTATTGTTCATAATGGTGGAGGAATTATCAACTATCTAATTTAGTCAGGTAGTATTTAAAAAATTAGGAACAGAACACCAAGAGTCCCCCCAAATTGTAGGAGAACTAACAGAAGAGAGGGACCAAGGTGAGCCAACATCTGACTCCAGAAGAAGCACGTATTTTCTAGGGAAGAGAAATTTAAAAAATTAAAGCTAACCTGTTCTTTCAGAGAGCTCTGATAAGACATGCATCTGTAAAATAAGAACAGTCTTCTAGGTTAAAAGAACAATCAGAGACAAGGAAGAGTTTGGGAAAGCTAAAAGTAAGATTATCAAAATAAGAAATTCAGTATAAGGGAAAAAAGTTTTGACAAATGCTTTCAGAACACAGAGAAGAAAAAGATGAAGTAACATGTATGATAGGAAAGTTAGAAGACATCAAGGACCAATCTCCAAAAACAACCAACCATCTACTTAGGAGTTCCAGAAAGAACAAAGAAGGTGGGGGGAAGTAGCAAAGAAATCAAAGGAAATTTCCTAGTGTTGGAGAAAGATGAAGCTCTACAGATAGAAAGGTCCCATGCAGTGCCGAGCATGATGGATGAAATGGAATACATACCTACACAAATTCTCACAAGATGTTGTTATTAAGAGAAGATCTAAAGGTATCTTGAAAAGAGACAAGACACAGTAGATTATCTATAAAGGAATGATAAAAAGATAGGCGTAGACTATAGATATAGATATAGATATAGATATAGATATAGATATAGATAGATACAGATATAGATAGAGATAGAGATATAGATATAGATATAGATACAGATATAGATAGGCGTAGGTGCTGACATAAGATTCTGGAGTAGACACTGGACAATCCCTTCAAGTTCTGAGGGCTGATGATTTTGGATTTAGAAGTCACTATACAGCCAACTTAACAAGAGTGAGAACAACATTTAAAAAAAACTACAGAGTTTTAGTCCTGAATTCTTTGCCTTAACAAAGATTAAAAAGTCCTTGTGGTTATGCACCAATAAAATGAAAAGAGAATAAACAGGATCAAAGATGTATGAAACTAAGGAGTACAATAGGAATAATTCCCAGGATGATAACCCTGTAGTCGTCCTCGTATAGTGGTTGGAAATTGTGTTTGGCTGTTGGTGACAGTCCTGAGTGTAGTGATTAAAACACAGAAATGTGTGTTTTCTCATATTATGGTAATGCTGTGGTAATTGGTTGCTGGCATTGTATCGACAGTGCAGATTCACAGTTCCCAAATGACTGTTGTACTTCTAGCCATCACACTGAGATTCTGGGCTAACCCAAGGAAGTAGGGGACAGGAGGGAAAAAAAAGTACCTCACAATTAAGTCGGTTCTTGGAAGCCCCACCCAACAACTTTTACTGAAATGCCATTGGTCAAACCGAGTTGCGAGGGAGATTGTTTTCAGTTACAACCAGGGGGAGGATGAATTTTGGGATATGCAGCTGGCAATCTCTGAAATGACCTGAAAGCATTTTATTACATTCAACAAATGGTATGACTATGATACTCAATGATATTGCATGGTAAAGAAGGTATATATTCATTTTATAAATAAGAGATAGAAAGACCTCTAGCAATTTCAGGAAGAATAAAATTATATACAAGAGAGTCATGGCCAACAAACAAAACATAGTGAAATAACTTGAAACTGTGTCATCATTTTGGGTGTTTTAGTGATGGAGAATGCCATCTGTCTTTCTGTGGGTCTGAGGCTGATTGTACAGCTAATAATATTTACATGATCTTATTATATATTGATTTTCAGGGTTTCTTTAGGACTTAATTTTTTAGAGCAGTTTCAGTTCGCAGCAAAATTGAAGGCAAGGTACTCCCTGCCCCCACACATGTATAGCCTCCTCATTATCCACATCTTCTACCAAAGTGGTACATATGTCACCATTGGCACATGACAGTCACCTAAATTCCATTATTTACAGTTAATTCTTTTTTTTATGTTTATTTATTTATTTTGAGTGAAAGGGAAAGAGAGAGAGTAGGGGAGGGCAGACAGAGGAAGAGAGGGAGAAGAGCCTGATGCCGGAACCTGATGCCGGGCTCAAATCCATGAATCTGGGTACCTTTTTTCCTTTTTGTATTATCTAGGACTCATTAGGATGTTGAAAAGGAGTGTTGTCTTTATCAAGTGGAAGAAGTTCCCCCTCTATTCCTAGTTACCGAGGGGATTTAAAAATTTTTTTTATCATGGATGGGTGTTAGAATGTGTCAGATGCTTTGTTATCATTTATTGACATAATCATGTGATTTTTTTTAGCCTGTTGATATGATGGGTTACATTGTTTGATATTTGAATATTGAACCAGCCTTGACCATTTTGGATAGATCCCAATTGTGTTGTATAATCTGGTCATACTCTGTTGGATTCAGTATCGTTTTGAGGATATTTGCATCTATGTTCATGAGAGCTATTGGTCTGTAGTTTTCTTGGTTTTCAGTTTTTAGAATAAATCTATAAACAAAGCACAGAAGACTTAATTATAATTGAAAAAGACTGTAAATATAATAGGACCACAATAGGAGGGTAGGAAACAAAAGTGTACAGGTGTTAACACATCTTATGCAGTGGGGAGTCAAGAGATACTATCTAGAGTTGAAGGATCGAGAAACATTTATTAAATATGTATTTGTTGTAGTGTCAGGAAGGAGAACAGCTCAAAATATATAATTTACAAAAATTAGAAGAGGAAGAAGGTAAGGTAGTAGTGGGAGTGAGTTAAATCTCCCCCCTTTCACATCAGATACAAAAAAGGTACTTTTTATTGTTCAGAATACAAACTATGCAGAGCAGAGAAATGCCAACACAATGTTTTCCCATCTTTCATGTAGTAGTTTAGGTAGTTGGTCCTGGCTGGTATGTTGGTTTGACAGGATCTGGGATCTGGTTTCTTCTCACTACGTTGTTATGCTATCCTCAACACACGGCCTTCATCTTGCTGTCCATGTGGGTGCTTTAGCTCAGTCTCAGAACTTCGTTCCAGGTCTTGAATTAAGGAAGACCAGAGGGGGAAAAGTAACGTCTTCATTTTAAGGGTATGGCGTGGAAATATTTACATCCTTTCTCCTCACATACTGTTAGTCACAGAGCTAGTCACATGACCACCACACCCATCTGTAAGAAAAACTGGAATATCTAGCCTTTAGCGGGACAGATATGTACCTAGCTAAAAAATGCTTTTACTGTAGAAGAGGAGGATGGATTTGGGGCGTAGTTAGTAGGCATTGCTCTTCTGTTGAATTTCTATAAATAAATATAGGTATAAGCAAATTATTTATTTTTTTTTAAGTTTATTTGAGAGAGTGTGCCTGTGCTCCTGAACAGAGGAGAGGCAGAAAGACAGTGCGAGAATCCCAAGCAGGCCCCACGCTATTAGGGCAGAGCCTGATCTCTCACGAGCCGTGAGATCATGATCTGAGGCCAAATCCAGAGTCAGACGCTTAACTGACTGAACCACCCTGGTGCCCCTAGAAGCAAGTTTTTTAGAGTTACGGAGTCAACCACAGACGATCTAAAACTATAAATGGTGCACATGTATTTGCCTCTGAGGAAAGGGAGGAGTTGGAAGAACCATACCTTTAATTTTGTACCTTTCTGGACTTGTTGGATTATTTCCATGTGTTCTATTAATAATGTAATAATAGTGATATGTAAATGTAGTTTATATGGCAAAGACCTGTCCTTTTTTTTAGATGGCATGGGGGAAAAAATGACCCCAAAGCACGGTAAATATCAATCAGGTTTAGGGAAAACCAAAAGCTTTAGTTAAATTACCTTTTGATTTCTACGGCTTCTTACTCCTGTTTTCTCTTTTTTGTTCACAGAAGTGTGTTAGCCCTTGCCAGACTGAGAAATGAAAGCCAACATAAAAAGATAGCCATCATCACTGTTGGTAGGAATGCACACTGGTGCAGCCACTCTGGAAAACAGTGTGGAGGTTCCTCAAAAAATTGGAAATAGAATCACCTGCAACCCAGAAATAGCACTACTAGGAATTTATCCAAAGGATACAGGAGTGCTGATTCGTAGGGGCACATGTACCTTAATGTTTCTAGCAGCACTACCAACAATAACTAAATCATGGAAAGAGCCAGATGGCCATCAACTGATGAATGGATAAAGAAGATGTAGTTTATATACACAGTGGAATCCTACTCGGCAATGAGAAAGAATGAAATCCGGCCATTTGCAGCAACGTGGGAGGGTATTATGCTAAGTGAAATAAGTCAGTCAGAGAAAGACAGATATCATATGTTTTCACTCATATGTGGAATTTGAGAAATTTAACGAGACCATGGGGGAAGGGAAGGGAATAACATAGTTTCAAACAGAGAGGGAGGCAAACCATAAGAGACTCTTGATTTCTTTTTAACATTTATTTATTTTTGAGAGACAGAGCATGAGCGGGGGAGGGGCAGAGAGAGAAGGAGACAGAGTCTGAAGCAGACTCTAGGCTACAAGCTGTCAGCACAGAGCCTGATGCAGGGCTCGAACCCACAAGCCGTGAGATCATGACCTGGGCTGAAGTCAGATGCTTAACTGACTGAGCCACCCAGGCACCCGAAGAAACTCTTAAGTACAGAGAACAAACTGAGGGTTGATGGGGGGGGGGGGGGAGAGTGGGAAGGAGGGGAAAATGGGTGATGGGCACTGAGGAGGGCACTTGTTGGGATGAGCTCTGGGTGTTGTATGCAAGCGATGAATCATGGGAATCTGCCCCCGAAACCAAGAGCACACCGTACATACTGTATGTTGTTAGCTAACTTGAAAATAAATTACAGTTAGAGAAAAAAAAAACGATAAAAAAAGATAGCCATCATCCCTGTGGGCAAATGAAATTACTCAAGAGAGAATCCGAGAAAAGGGAGAGCAAACATGTTCCACACCATTTTGTCCAGCCTTGGACCTGGGCACTGCTTCTGTTGGCGGGGCTTTGACCTGTATGATGCCACCGTGTGCTGAGCATCGAAAGATTTTGCTGCCTCCCTTAGTAGAGTGCTCCTCAGTCTAATCGATTTCGCCCTTTGGAAATTGGGTGCTTTTTCTCTTCTAGGTACTTTTTCCCTTTCTCGATTTAATCCCGTTATTTTTAATTATACCCTTCAAGTCATCTCTACAATTTCCATCTTTTATTAAGGTTTTTAAACACCTGTAGACAGCAAGTCCTTAGTCATTATTTAGGCAAATGGACCTATTATCTATCTCTTCTTTGATCTTTTCTCTTAAATAAATTCCTATAGCCACTCAGTGTCCATGGTTTTAGACCATGGATTCTTTTTTTCTGTATTTTTCCTCCTATGGACCTGTATCTATTTTCACCTGAGAGCAGCATATCAAGTTTGTTTCTCCTGTTACGGGGCCTGAATGATCTTTTCCGTATAGTGTGTGTGCGTCTCATTGCTTAAGTGCAATGATCACCTGTGCCATTTAAGGAATTAAAGCTGATGGACAATGACTTGAGGTAGATAAGGGAATATTTGACGAGCTGACCTCGAAGCTTCCTTTAAAACGTCTTATGTTTTTCAATTTTATGCAATGATGGCAAATTGTTTTTCACCTGTAAATTGTGCAGTTAAGCAGTGGTCTATAAAAAGAATTACAAAAGTCAAACGCAAAACATTTCCCATATCCTCTTCCAGTCCTTAGTAATGTGGATATATTTTGGACCATGTATTTAGTACTTGTATATTTTTCGTCCATAACCGGATGCTATTTTATTGCAGTCTACTTCCCACCTTCATATCCTTTAAAATAGGCAGTCATCCGTTGTATTTTATCATGGCTTGTCTAACCATTCAAATATGCAAATCATAAAAACCATTATCCCTGAGTTATAAAATGGCATCAATATATAACAGGTGACTTACTCATTAAATAGAGAAATAAACTTGATTTTAGTACTGAGCTTACCATAATTCAGAGGACACCTGTAGAATACAGAAATGATATTTTATAGTCTTAAGTCCTTTTTCTTATTTTGGAAAACCACATCAGAATTGCATGGTTGACTACCTTGCAATGACATGTTTCAGTATTTTACCCATTGTTACTTCCTTTTTTTAAATGTACCACTTGACTTTTCCGTAAGGTACATTCAAGGTCTTTGGTCCCTTTGTATAAAAACTAAATCCAAGAGGCATCTTTCTCAAACCACAAGAGAGCATTTACAACACATGGACATTCTTCTCTTGAAGACAGCCCCTGCAGTTTCCAGTGGCTAATCTTTCTGAAGGTATAAAATGTGTTTCTAGTTCTGACAGTGACAGTTCCTAAATAAAAGTGTTAGTAACTGGTCTCATGTGCTGATATTTATAAAATTAGTGGGCAAATATAGGTCCTCGTTTCAATATTGAAGTTGCCTTTGGCATATGTCATTTTGTAAAACATGCCCTTTCCACGATGGGCACCAGTACATTGCTGAAAGTACAGAGAAGAGAAATAAATTTTAACCAGAAGGAAGATATCTGGAAAAGTTACATCTTAACGACCAGAATGTTCAGACTCCCATTACCCAAGACCTGTGCCACACTTATAACAAGATGGGGAGACATGCTTTGGCCAGGCGTGAGCTAATTATGCATCTCTATGTAGAAACTCAAGTCTAGTGTATAATGGCAGGGACTGAGTTTGGGAGGAATTGCTGCTTTGTAGGAATAAGGGAAAAGGTAATGTGTCAGAAATAAAAATGAAATTACATTTTTGTATCATGTTTGAGCAGATAACTGAGGAGGGTCTGTGGTCGAATGTATTTTTTAAAATACTGATAATCATTGATATTACAAAATACAAACTGTCTATACAGGGCAGAAACTGTGCTAGATGCTTGTGAGAGAATCTTTCTGATCTTCCCAGTGACCCAGTGAGGTAGGTATTGTCACCATGCTCTGGTACAAATGAGCAAGCAAGCTACCTTTGCATTTGAGAAGAGCACAGATCGAGAGGAAGGAAAATATCCTTTCTAAGTTTCCAGTGAATCCGGGACTGGTTTGCAGATACCTAGAAGCTCCTGGCTGTTGAGGAACCAGTCAGTACCTACCGCAGTGATCTTTGTTTTTAAATACAGACATATTGGAGCAAATGCGGTAAAGTGGGAGTGAACCCAGGAATCAAGGTTGCTGGATGATGGGTCTGTTGTACTAAGTGCTTGGTGAACTTTCTGAAGTCCTTCCCGTTGCAAAATTGCGTGACTGTAGACAGTATGAAATCGATCCCAGTAAAGATAAGAGGAGAATGATGATAACGTTGGCAAAGCACTCTCTCATATGTTCTTTCCTTTGATCCTCTCCGCAACCCTCAGCAGTAGGTACTAGCATCAAACCCCAATCTCCATTTTACAGACGAGATGACTGGAGTTCCTAGATTGTCAAATATAAATTTAGATTTGATACTTTAAAAAGCAGTGGCAGGAACAACATCATAATTTAAGAGAAGAGTAGGTGTGACTCGGGACCTAAGTGGTGAAGAGAATTACCAAGACTTAAAAAAAAAAAAAAAAAAAAAAAATCAAATCAGCAGCTTTGAGAGTCTCAGCAAGGCCTAGATAATTATAACCTTTTTGAGGGATGCCAGAGCTAACAGTTGTGCTTATTAATATTTTCCCCCGAGGCTTAGGCCAGGAAGATAGAAGAAGCATTAAGTTGATAAACCAGAGAGAGTCCCTTTCGAGGGGAGCTGACTAGGGAAAAACTGAAGGTTTCAAAGGGCAGACAACGAAGACCACCAGAGTGGAACAAGAATGGCAAAGAAAAGGGGACTCCAGTGGGGAAGACTGCTGGGATTGCCTGGACGTGTATTCATTCTAGGCCTACTAAAGACTCGGGGAGCACATGCTGGGGTCCAAAGATCAAGACCTAGACAGACACCTTGGTGAAGAACTGTGGAGGACTGAGTCATCCACTCCGTGAGGACAGGCCCTAGGAAGGATCCGCTTTGTATCATTGACAGTATCAGAGATGTGGGCCTTATTCCCATTATGTCATCTTTGTCAAGGGTCCAGAATCCATTGGTGGGCTCGTTGGACTCCTATAGCTGAGCATTCCTGGATCTCTTCTTTGTCACGATTTGTTCACCTCCTTCGTGATCTCTCTTTTTATTCACCCACTCCCTCAACGGTGCTGCCTCGCAAAGTCCTGAGCACGCTTCCCTGGTCTCTGACCCTGTCCCTGACCACACTTGAAGGTCAAATTTAAAGCCAGGGCTTGTGCTATATTTTCCAAATCTCCAGTCGCAATATCCAAGCCTATATTTTTCACTGCCTGCATATTTTTGATCTCAAAATGTTGAAAACAGAATTCCATCTTTCTAGGCTAAAAGTGTCAGAGTCATCTTGTATTCATCCCCCTACCTTGCCACCCACCCTGTTCGATTCTGTTGCTTTTACCTCTGAAATATCTTTTCTATCCATCTTCTTTCCGTTTCCACCAGCAATTCTGTATTTCAGGCTATTGCCATTATTATTTGATGACTATTAACAATAATCTAGCTGGCCTCTCTGAATCCGGACTTGAGGGTGTCTGATAATCCTGTCCACTGGCATTTACTTCATCAGCTAAAAGCTGTGTTTCTCAAACTGTTTCAAATAATGATAATTTTGAGGAATGTTAACAGGGAGTATGTTGCTTTTGAAAAGGGAGTTGTCAAATGTTATTAGGAAATGCTGGATTAAAGTAAAATGTTTATGACAGCACTTTTCAAAGCCTTTAGCATGTTAATTTACATAACAAATCTTCAATATAACATGTAGTCCCACGGGGGCAAGGATTCGCTTGCTGTTCTCATTGGTATAGTTCCAGAATAGTCGCATGACGCCATTAAATAACAAGTACTCGATATATATAATTTGAATAAAAGAATAAAAGGTATGTTATAAATAGTATTTTCCATTTTTATGTAAAAATAACAAACATTTTATCAAGTTACATCTCAGGGAAGCAGTGTTTATGAAAGTTTCTGTGAAACATTGCTCTAAAGTAGGGTTTCTCAACCATGGCATGAAAAGACCTTTTGAGCCAGATAATTCTTTATGGCAAGGACCCATCCGGCTCATTGTAGGAGGTTTAACAGCCTGTTGGCCTCTACCTACTAGATCAGAGTAGCACCGGCCCTCTATTGTTCACCGCTGGCTGTATTTGGTTTTTGACCTTGCCTCTGTGGCAAAAATAATGTCTCCAGACATTGACAGATGTCCCTGGAGTGAGGGGGGCAAAATCATCCCTCATTAAGAAAATATGACAGTCTGGGCTTATTATTCTCCAGCTCAAAAATTTTCACAACTTCTTCATTGCCTGGGAAATTAAGTCTGAACTCCTTAGGCTGATACCTAAGTTCTCTGTCTGTCCTCAATCTTACAAGCACTTGTGCACACACGCACACACACGGTTTATAGGAACCAGGTGATTAGAGAGGCAGCACGTGGCGAGAAAGGCGGTAGTTCACTTTGTGTAATTGTGATGATCTCCGCGTGTCACAGATGCTGTTCCCTTCTCTTTCCCACACCTTCAGCGGGCCGAATGTTTATTTGAACACTTCTTAAAAAGAAAAGAAAAAAAAAAAAAGTCATGTGCTACCCAAGTGGCCTTTGATAGCCTTCCATAGTTGTGATTTCACCTGAGTAGAAACATCTGTAAGAACACTGCATGATGTATCTGGGGTCCTGTATCCCATTAGAGGACCCGTCCAACTTTTGTATATGACCCAGACCTAAAATTCCTTAATCAGTGTGCAAGACTGTGTCTGCCATGTGCACAGCATTGTGCACTCTGCTGGGATTATAACGATTACTGAAACATACTCCCTACCTTCAAGGAATTTAAATACTAGTGATCAGTGAATTGAGAAAGTGCTGTGCCAGACATGAACATCAAGAGGTGGAGAGCTTAAGAGAGACAAAAACGAACTGCAATCTTGTAAGGTAGTATAGAGGAGGCAGGAAGTATGCCGAGTCATGAACGACACTTAAGGTGTTGATCCCGCACCCGGAGTGGCCCGTTGACTCAGGCCTGGTGAGGAGCATATCTACAGGCATGAAGGCAGGATTATGTTTTAAAGAGTGGCTGTTGTTCGGTGCTGGCTATATTTGCTTTTGGTTTTTTTTTAATGTTTATTTATTTTTGAGAGACAGAGACAGAGAGTTAGCGGAGGAGGAAAGAGAGAGCAAGGGAGACACAGAATCCAAAGCAGGCTTTGGGCTCTGAGTTGTCTGCCCAGAGCCCAACCCGGGGCTCAAACTCACGAACCGTGAGATCATGACCTAAGCTGAAGTCGGACACTTAACTGACTGAGCCACCCAGGTGCCCCTGGCTATATTTGGTTTTCGACCTTGCCTTTGTGTTTGTTATTGTTGGCTAGAACCTCTAGATACATGGCTAGAACGTGGGCAGGGAGGACAATGTCTGAGCAGTGGGGTTATGAGTGGGAGTGGAGGTGATCTAATCAGGGCTGAATCCAGGTGTTTTTCTCAAAGCCGTGTCCTGACTTTGACACAGATTTTACCCTCTTGTCATCCTAGATGAGGTTTTCAGCCCAAGGACAGCAGACTGACTCGAGAGACGTAAAGAAAACGTTCAGTGTACTATGGCAGTTTTTAAGGTTAAAACAACAACAGAAGAGAAGTTTTCTCAAGCTCAGCATTAAGGGCAAGTCCATTAGCAGACATTGCCACGTTGGAAGCAATTTTGAAATGCTCCTTAAATACCCTGCCAATGGTAGCTGCAAACGCATATTTTATCTAAATGGATTGACCAAAGTAGTAGAAGCTTTGTAGACAAAGCAAATGAAGTATAGAATTTATCACGTCCTTACTGTGTTTTCCATATTGTCTTTAAATTTTCTCCAAAATGCTCAAAATGAAAGTAGACCGTGCTTGCCAAAATCTTGCTCAGCTTAATTATGCCCAGATAGGAATTTGATGAAATCTGTTTCGGACGCATGTTGGCCTAAAGAAGATGAAGCTGTGGGTTCAGAGGGAAAGAGAATTTTGTCTGTTGGTTTCAGTTTTTTTGTGGAAGATTTTCTCCATTGAGTACCTGCTGGAGAAAGCTGTTTATCAGTTGTGGATGGCACAGAGGTTTCATCTGGCGAGAAGATTCTGAGTTATTGATAGCGGCTTCTGGGAATTCTGTGCAGATAAGGAAAGAAGGCCCAGTTTGATTAGTGATGTCCGTCATGGGCACAGGCGGAAGAGTGGTGGTAAACGGGCTAGAGCCGGAGCCTGCTTTGGATTCTGTGTGTCCCTCTCTCTCTGCCCCTCCCCTGCTCGTGCTCTGTCTCTCTCTATCAAAAATAAACATGAAAAGAAATTAGAATACTAGCCAAAGCATATGAACTTTCCCTTCAGTGTTTGTGTTTCAGTTGGTTTCTGAAATTCAGCGATGTGTCGTTAAGGCATTTGAAGGAAAAAAGTGAGCGTGTTAATTTGCAAGTGCACATAGTTTATATTTACATTTTAGACTTAAGAACTTGTGCTTATATATTTATATAAATATATATCCATATGTCAGAGCCCTATCCAATATAACAAGCACACGTATATTTATATAGAGATAAGTACAAACACACACGTTTATAATTCGAAGTATCATGATCATGATTAGAATACTATACTAATCTGTTTTTCAAGCCGGGTTGACCTAAACACGTCCTAGGCGCACAGATCCCCTAGATTTAAGATACCTGTTTGGACAGTTCGTTAATCCAGACGAGGCCCGGCAGGCCCGGCCTTCCATGATCCAGCGCAAAGTTCCTGCTCCCACCCAACTTGCACTGCTTCCCTCCACGAATCATCCGCTCCTGATGAGCAGGCCTGTTCACCGTACTGCAGACGCCCAATATCCCTTCGTCTTCACCGCCGCTGCTGATGGTACTTTTCCCGCCTTGAAGCCTTTGCTGTGGAAATCCCACCTGTGCTTGAAGCAGCGCGTCCCCTAGGAGATTTTCCCTGACTAACCTGACCTTTAGAAACTGTTCTCTTGTTTCTGGCACCGGACATTTAACCTTTTTAAAAAATGTTTGTTTATTTATTTTGAGAGAGAGAGTTAAAGTGAGCACACAAGAGTGGGTTAGAGGGGCAGTGGGTTAGAGGGGAGGGTGGAGGGGGGAGACAGAGAGAGAGAGAGAGACAGAGAGAGAGAGAGACAGAGAGAGAGAGAGAGAGAGAGAGAGAGAGAGAGAGAGAGAATCCCAAGCACACTCCGTGCTCAGAGTGGGCTGACGCAGGGCTCAATCCCACAACCCTGGGATCATGACCTGAGCCGAAATCAAGAGTCAGGGAATCAACTGACTGAGCCACCCAGGTGCCCCTGGAAATTTAACTTCTGTTACTTTTCAGTATTTATTATTATTATTATTATTATTTTTTTTTACAAGATCACAGTGTCCTCAAGGGTAAAATAAAAACCAAATAAACAGGGGTTTATTTGCTTGGGATCCTCTCTCTCCCTCTCTTTCATGTCCCCTGCTCGTGCTCTCTCTCTTTCTCAAAATAAATAAATAAACATTAAAAAAAAAAAAAACCCTAAAGAAATGAAAAAACTACAGTGCCTTGCATTGATCCATGCCGCTAGTTTCTTGCTATCCATGAATTCCAAACTCCCAAGTGAGATCAACAGTTATACTTCCTCACCCAAATTGGCCATACATTTTCTTCACGCGTTATGAGTACGTCTCAAGCTTGGTGGACCGTCATTCTCCTGCTTCACATGGATTGTAATATTTCTGTGCAGAGAGACGACAGTTGCCTTTGTCCTGGCTATTCTGTTCTCAGCATCCTGGGGGATGATAGTCTTTCTAACTACTAAGCTGAATAGAGCAAAATCTATATGGTCTCTTCCTTGCTTTGTAATGAAAGATCTGTTGTCAATATCAGGCACCTTAGCTGCTGTTATGGCGGCGATGGGCTAACATCACTCACAGCAACTATAATCATCAACAGGGTAGCAGCGGCGATTATGCCAAAGGCAGATAAAATTTACGGAAGTTAACAGAACTCAAGAGTGCTGCCAACAACTTAGGGCTGAACAATTAGTTTTAGGCCGGATATTCCCTCCGTGGAATTTCCCCTCACCTCTCACTTTTCCTGTCTGTAAAATCGTCTGTGTTCATGCCTCACTTGACTGTTTACGCTGACCCACAGTCAGCCACAGCTTTTCTCTCGTTATACAACTGGTGATTTTGGACACCGGTGTGGAGTTTGTATGACTGCATCTGAGGCTGTCTGACTTGGGACAGAAAGCTGTAGGGGGATGGTTGCCTACTCTTTTCAGAACAGCATGGATTTGACTTTCTGGATATCACATCTCTGAAATGTTTTCACAGTCTACATCTCTCTCGCACTGTTTCGTGAGTTTCACTGGAAGAACTAATTCGTTCCCAGCTCTTCCTGCTTGCTTCTCCGAACCACCATTCTTGATGGGACGCGGCAGGGCATAAGGAGGAGGGCCTCAAACAGTGATTTGTAAAAGTGGAGAGAATGTTTCGTGTTAGCGAGTGTTCCTTTTTTCTTATATTTGAAAGTTTAATAATATTTCTTTGGAAAACTCTTACTATTGCCAATTCTTTGTTGAGCATTTTCCTCTATAATGCATGGTGGCGAAAAGCAATGGAAAGTGCACTAAAAAATAGAAGACCAGTTGTACCTCCAGGCCATAGTTTATTGACTAATAAAATGAAGGGGTTGAAATAGATCTCCCTGGGTCTCTCCTTCTCTGCTGTCATTGTAATTGAATGCTTAAGTATGGGCAGCCTTTCAATGTGAATTATAATAGAATCGTCACTAAAAGAAGGAATCTGGGTATATTCTGTACACTATTCCTCAGTGTATATAAAAATATTGCATTAGCATTTTTAGTTGATAATCTTGCCACAGTGGTATCTTGTATACATTAGCAAAGCTGTGAGGTATCTAGTCTTTGTAGTTTCATATATAATAAGAGTTATACTCTGAGAGAAGAAGTGGAGAAAAAGAGGATTTCCTTAGAGAGCCAGATGGCCAAGAGACAGAGCATCTGGTGTCCTTGTTAGAAACCAGAGGCCTTAAATTAGATACATCCACATATAAGGTCCACAACTTATATGCTACCTAATTACATAATTATTGTATCATTTGGTATTGTGGTGTCTGATTAATTGGCATGTGAATAGAAAAATCATCAAAACTACCAACACTAAACGCATTTTGCATGGTGACACCAAAAGTTTAAACTGAACGAGAGCAATGAATATATAAGAAATCTAATTTTTATGCAGTTCCTGGGGCTGATTTATACTTATTTCCAACTGTAGCATATAGGAACTGGTTTTGGCTATTTAATTGGAAAAACAAAACAAAACTTGAAAAGGAGATGAACAAGGCAGAGTTTAGAAAATGATGTACTTTAAATTATATTTCTTTTTTTATTTTAATTTTTTTTAAAAATTAAATTTTTCCATGTTTATTTTTTTTAATATGAAATTTATTGTCAAATTGGTTTCCATACAATACCCAGTGCTCATCCCAAAAGGTGCCCTCCTCAGTGCCCATCACCCACTTTCCCCTCCCTCCCACCCCCCATCAACCCTCAGTTTGTTCTCAGTTTTTAAGAGTCTCTTATGTTTTGGTTCCCTCCCTCTCTAACCTCTTTTTTTTTTCCTTCCCCTCTCCCATGGTCTTCTGTTAAGTTTCTCAGGATCCACATAAGAGGGAAAACATGGTATCTGTCTTTCTCTGTATGACTTATTTCACTTAGCATAACACTCTCCAGTTCCATCCACGTTTTTACAAAAGGCCATATTTCATTCTTTCTCATTGCCACATAGTATTCCATTGTGTATATAAACCACAATTTCTTTATCCATTCATCAGTTGATGGACATTTAGGCTCTTCCCATAATTTGGCTATTGTTGAAAGTGCTGCTATACACATTGGGGTACAAGTGCCCCTCTGCATCAGCACTCCTCTATCCCTGGGGTAGATTCCTAGCAGTGCTATTGCTGGGTCATAGGGTAGATCTATCTTTAATCTTTTGAGGAACCTCCACACTCTTTTCCAGAGCGGCTGCACCAGTCTGCACTCCCACCAACAGTGCAAGAGGGTTCCCGTTTCTCCACATCCTCGCCAGCATCTAGAGTCTCCTGATTTGTTCATTTTGGCCACTCTGACTGGCGTGAGTTGGTATCTGAGTGTGGTTTTGATTTGTATTTCCCTGATGAGGAGCGACGTTGAGCATCTTTTCATGTGCCTGTTGGCCATCTGGATGTCTTCTTTAGAGAAGTGTCTATTCATGTTTTCTGCCTATTTCTTCACTGGATTATTTGTTTTTCGGGTGTGGAGTTTGGTGAGCTCTTTATAGATTTTGGATACTAGCCCTTTGTCCGATACGTCATTTGCAAATATCTTTTCCCATTCCATTGGTTGCCTTTTAGTTTTGTTGATTGTTTCCTTTGCAGCGCAGAAGCTTTTTATCTTCATGTGGTCCCAATAGTTCATTGTTGCTTTTCATTCCCTTGCCTTTGGGATGTGTTAATAAGTAAGAAATTGCTGCGCTGAGGTCAGAGAGGTTTTTCCCTGCCTTCTCCTCTAGGATTTTGATGGTTTCCTGTCTCACATTCAGGTCCTTTATCCATTATGAGTTTATTTTTGTGAATGGTGTAAGAAAGTGGTCCAGTTTCATCCTTCTGCATGTTGCTGTCCAGTTCTCCCAGCACCATTTGTTAAAGAGACTGTCTTTTTTCCATTGGATATTCTTTCCTGCTTTGTCAAAGGTTAGTTGGCCATACTTTTGTGGGTCTAATTCTGGGGTTTCTATTCTATTCCATTGGTCCATGTGTCTGTTTTTATGCCAATACCATGCTGTCTTGATGATTACAGCTTTGTAGTAAAGGCTAAAGTCTGAGATTGTGATGCCTCCTGCTTTGGTCTTCTTCATATTACTTTGGCTATTCAGGCCCTTTTGTGGTTCCATATGAATTTTAGGATTGCTTGTTCTAGCTTCGAGAAGAATGCTGGTGCAATTTTGATTGGGATTGCGTTGAATGTGTAGATAGTTTTGGGTAGTATTGACATTTTAACAGTATTTATTCTTCCAACCCATGAGCACGGAATGTTTTTCCATTTCTTTATGTCTTCTTCAATTTCCTTCATAAGCTTTCTATAGTTTTCAGCATACAGATCTTTTATATCTTTGGTTAGGTTTACTCCTAGGGATTTTATGCTTCTTGGTGCAACTGTGAATGGGATCAGTTTCTTTATTTGTTTTTCTGTTGCTTCATTATTAGTGTATAAGAACGCAACTGATTTCTGTACATTGGTTTTGTATCCTGCAACTTTGCTGAATTCATGTATCAGTTCTAGCAGACTTTTGGTGGAGTCTGTCGGGTTTTCCACCTATAATATCATGTCATCTGCAAAAAGTGAAAGCTTGACTTCATCTTTGCCAATTTTGATACCTTTGATTTCCTTTTGTTGTCTGATTGCTGATGCTAGAACTTCCAACACTATGTTAAACAACAACGGTGAGAGTGGACATCCCTGTCGTGTTCCTGATCAAAGGGAAAAAGCTCTGAGTTTTTCCCCATTGAGGATGATGTTAGCTATGGGCTTCTTATAAATGGCTTTTATTATGTTTAAGTATGTTCCTTCTATCCCAACTTTCTCGAGGGTTTTTATTAAGAAAGGATGCTTAATTTTGTCAAATGTTTTTTCTGCATCGATTGACAGGATCATATGGTTCTTATCTTTTCTTTTATTAATGTGATGTATCACATTGATTGATTTGCTAATGTTGAACCAGCCCTGCAGCCCAGGAATGAATCTCACTTGATCATGGTGTATAATTCTTTTTATATGCTGTTGAATTCGATTTGCTAGTATATTATTGAGAATTTTTGCATCCATATTCATCAGGGATATTGGCCTGTAGTTCTCTTTTTTTGCTGGGTCTCTGGTTTAGGAATCAAAGTAATGCTGGCTTCCTAGAATGAGTCTGGAAGTTTTCCTTCCCTTTCTATTTTTTGGAATAGCTTCAGAAGGATAGGTATTATCTCTGCTTTAAATGTCTGGTAGAATTCCCCTGGGAAGCCATCTGGTCCTGGACTCTTATTTCTTGGGAGATTTTTGATAACTGATTCAGTTTCTTCGCTGGTTATGGGTCTGTTCAAGTTTTCTATTTCTTCCTGTTTGAGTTTCGGAAGTGTGTGGGTGCTTAGGAATTTGTCCATTTCTTCCAGGTTGTCCAGTTTGTTGGCATATAATTTTTCATAGTATTCCCTGATAATTGCTTATATTTCTGAGGGATTGGTTGTAATAATTCCATTTTCATTCATGGTTTTACCTATTTGTGTCCTCTCCCTTTTCTTTTTGAGAAGCCTGGCTAGAGGTTTATCAATTTTGTTTATTTTTTCAAAAAACCAACTCTTGGTTTCATTGATCTGCTCTACAGGTTTTTTAGATTGTATATTGTTTATTTCTGCTCTGATCTTTATTATTTCTCTTCTGCTGCTGGGTTTGGGGTGTCTTTGCTGTTCTTCTTCTATTTCCTTCAGGTGTCCTGTTAGATTTTGTATTTGGGATTTTTCTTGTTTCTTGAGATAGGCCTGGATTGCAATGTATTTTCCTCTCAGGACTGCCTTCACTGCATCCCAAAGCGTTTGGATTGTTGTATTTTCATTTTCGTTTGTTTCCATATATTTTTTAATTTCTTCTCTAATTGCCTGGTTGACCCACTCATTCCTTAGTAGGGTGTTCTTTAACCTCCATGCTTTTGGAGGTTTTCCAGACTTTTTCCTGTGGTTGATTTCAAGCTTCATAGCATTGTGGTCTGAAAGTATGCATGGTATGATCTCAATTCTTGTATACTTATGAAGGGCTGTTTTGTGACCCAGTATGTGATCTATCTCGGAGAATGTTCCATGTGCACTCGAAAAGAGAGTATATTCTGTTGCTTTGGGATGCAGAGTTCTGAATATATCTGTCAAGTCCCATCTGATCCAATGTATCATCCAGGACCCTTTTTTCTTTATTGATCCTGTGTCTAGATGATCTATCCATTGTTGTAAGTGGGGTATTAAAGTCCCCTGCAATTACCACATTCTTACCAATGAGGTTGCTTATGTTTGTGATTAATTGTTTTATATATTTGGGAGCTCCCGTATTCGGCACATAGACATTTATAATTGTTAGCTCTTCCTGATGGATAGACCCTGTAATTATTATATAATGCCCTTCTTCATCTCTTGTTACAGCCTTTAATTTAAAGTCTAGTTTGTCTGATATAAGCATGGCTACTCCAGCTTTCTTTTGAGTTCCAGTAGCATGATAGATAGTTCTCCATCCCCTCACTTTCAATCTGAAGGTGTCCTCAGGTCTAAAATGAGTCTCTTGTAGACAGCAAATAGATGGGTCTTATTTTTTTTTATCCATTATGATACCCTATGTCTTTTGGTTGGCGCATTTAGTCCATTTACATTCAGTGTTATTATAGAAAGATACGGGTTTAGAGTCATTGTGATGTCTAGGTTTCATGCTTATAGTGATGTCTCTGGTACTTTGTGGTCCTTGCAACATTTCACTCACAGATCTCTTAGGATCTCTTGTAGGGCTGGTTTGCTGAATTCCTTCAGTTTTTGTTTGTTTGGGAAGACCTTTATCTCTCCTTCTATTCTGAATGACAGTCTTGCTGGATAAAGGATTCTCAGCTGCATATTTTTTCTGTTCATCACATTGAAGATTTCCTGCCATTCCTTTCTGGCCTGCCAAGTTTCAGTAGATAGATCCGTCACTAGTCTTATCGGTCTCCCTTTATATGTTAGAGCGTGTTTATCCCTAGCTGCTTTCAGAATTTTCTCTTTATCCTTGTATTTTGCCAGTTTCACTATGATATGTCGTGCAGATCGATTCAAGTTACGTCTGAAGGGAGTTCTCTGTGCCTCTTGGATTTCAATGCCTTTTTCCTTCCCCAGATCAGGGAAGTTCTCAGCTATGATTTGTTCAAGTACACCTTCAGCCCCTTTCTCTCTCTCTCCCTCCTCTGGAATCCCTATTATACGGATATTGTTGCGTTTCATTGCATCACTTAGTTCTCTAATTCTCCCCTCACACTCCTGGATTTTTTTATCTCTTTTTTTCTCAAGTTCCTCTTTTGCCATAATTTTATCTTCTAATTCACGTATTCTCTCCTCTGCCTCTTCAATCTGAGCTGTGGTCGTCTCCATTTTATTTTGCACCTCATTTATAGCATTTTTTAGCTCCTCATGACTATTTCCTTGTCCCTTGATTTCTGTAGCAATAGATTGTCTGCTGTCCTCTATACTTTTTTCAAGCCCAGCGATTAATTTTATGACTATTATTTTAAATTCATTTTCTGCTATATTGCTTAAATCGTTTTTGATCAGTTTATTAGCTGTCACTACTTCCTGGAGTTTCTTTTGAGGAGAATTCTTCCGTTTCGTCATTTTGGATAGTCCCTGGAGTGGCGCGGAAATGCAGGGCTCTTCCCCTGTTCTTTCTGGAGTAACCTCTGTTGGTGGGCGGGGCCGCAGTCAGACCTGATGTCTGCCCCCAGCCCACCGCTGGGGCCACAGTCAGAGTGGTGTGTACCTTATCTTCCCCTCTCCCAGAGGCAGGACTCACTGTGGAGTGGTGTGGCTCCTGTCGGGGCTACTTGCACGCTGCCAGGCTTGTGTTGCTGCTTCTATGGGATCTGGCGTATTAGCCGGGGTGGATCCGCAAGGTGCCCAGGGGCGGGAGGGGCAGGCTTGGCCCGCTTTGCCGTCGATGATCCCCTGCGGGAGGGGCCCTGCAGCACCAGGAGGGAGGCAGGCAGACCCGTTGGAGGGATGGATCCACGGGAGCACAGCTTTGGTGGGCGTTTGTGCGGTGCAAGCAAGTTCGGTGATGGGAACCGGTTCCCTTTGGGATTTCGGCTGGGGGATGGGCGAGGGAGATGGCGCTGGCCAGCACCTTTGTTCCCTGCTGAGCTGAGCTCTGTCTTCCAGGGCTCAACAACTCTCCCTCCTATTGTCTTCTAGCCCTCCCATTCTCCGAGCAGAGCTGTTGACTTCTAACCTTCCAGATGTTAAGTCCCGCTGGCTGTCAGAACTCCATCCGGCCCCTCCGCTTTTGAAAGCCAGACTTCGGGGGCTCTGTCTTGCCGGGCAGACTGCCCCTCCACCGCCCCGGCTCCCTCCCGCCAGTCCGTGTAGCGCGCACCGCCTCTCCGCCCTTCCTACCCTCTTCCATGGGCCTCTCGTCTACGCTTGGCTCCGGAGAGGCGTTCTGCTAGTCTTCAGGTGGTTTTGTGGGTTATTTAGGCCGATGTGGGTGGAATCTAAGTGGTCAGCAGGACGTGGTGAGCCTAGCATCCTCCTACGCTACCATCTTCCTTGTACCAAGACTCGCAAACAACCTTTCATGTTTATTTTTGAGAGAGAGAGAGAGACGGCACAAGCAGGGGAGGGGCAGAGAGAGAGGGAGACACAGAATCCGAAGCAGGCTCCAGGTTCCGAGCTGTCGGCACAGAGCCCGACGCGGGGCTCAAACTCACAGACTGTGAGATCATGACTTGAGCCGAAGTCAGACACTTTAACTGAGCGAGCCACCCAGGAACCCCTATAAATTATATTTCTAAATAAACATTTCAGCAGTTTCTTTAGTGTTTAAACTGTTTGGCTGATATGGCTACAGTAAACCTTGGCTAATATCCGCCTTTCATTCGATGTTAATGAGATCAGTTGACACTGTGCTGGATGCCTCATATGTAAGTCATATGGGTAAAATCAAAATTGTTTTGTTGCTTCTGTGTGGAAGAGGAAAAAAATAATAGATTTTTTTTAATGAAAAATATTCATACATGTTGAAGGCTCATTTTCTATAGTGATCCAGTGACTCTTTCTCAAATAGTATTTGCATGTTGTCCACATTCTTTGCAATGATAGACTCATCGTACCTTGAATCGGGGGTACAAAACCCATTTCTGAAAGGTTCCAAATTCAAGTACTACTTACTGTTTTGTTCACATTGTCACATGGTAAAGCAGAGCATGATAGAGGCATGGTAAGAACCCCTGGGATGTATTTGTGGAACAGTCCCAGTTTTTCCTATGAGAGAAACCTCATCCTATGGGAGAAGAGGTTTAACCTGAGGACAAGCAGCCAGTAGGCAGTGGAACCATAATCTTACCTCCTATTTGCCTGCCTTCAGTCGCAGTGGCCTATGTCTCCACAGAACTCATCTTTTGGCATATTTTAGTATTTCAACAAAACATCCTGTTTGCCTGATTTATTATTCAATGAATTGATGACTTTGGAGTTTGTATTGACCTAGCCTACTTTCATAAATTCAGAGTAAAAGCCACATTTGGCTCTAGACTTATCTAAATTGGTTGGCTATTCTAGTCAAATTCATAAACTACCATTTCAATCTTCTGCTAAGTTTTGACTCTCTGACCTGATCTAAGTAATTTGCTGCTCTTTATCAGTGTGGAGTGATTTAATGATAGATAGCCCCAAAGTGATGAGTTGGTAAAATGAGTTCCAGCTTCATTGCTTTATTGCATATCATTTCCTAAGACTGTTGGACTTCATAAACTACTTGGAAATATTTTTAATTCTCAAGATATAAACTGAAGATAAGATGTGCTTATGATGGAAAACTGCCAAATGTTGCTTGAAGCTACCGCAGAGTTCATATTCATGTTCTTGAGTCATATTTCTGAATCAAGGTCTCTAAATATTTTATATATGTGTCTAAAATAATTGACAATATTTCCTTCAAGAATCTGTATGCAAGATGTGTAAGATTCATTGGCTCATTCATTCAGTCAGGCAATAAAACTACAGTCAGGGCCTACTATGTACAGTCAAGAATCTCAGTCTTTCTGACCTAATATCTGCATTAAAGAATGTTGCGGAAGAGGAAATTGACCAGTCCACGCTGTATAATTCATCTGTAAGCAATGGCTTTATTGCTCTAATACCCCAAGAAACATGAGTCTCTGAGGTGAGCTAACGAGGCATAAATTCTCACATGCAAACCCAACAATCAATTTTTGATTTTGTTATATCCAACAACAGAGCCCTTGCTTGATTTTTAATGAAAAATCACGTGTGTGTGTGTGTGTGTGTGTGTGTGTGTGTGTGTGTCTGTGTGTCTGTGTCTCTGTCTGTCTGTCTGTGTCTTGTGTCTAGCCAAAAATAAGTAAATAAAAATAAAAGTACAATGTTGCCTGGCTGGCTGGTTATTTTGGACACTTTTGGTTGTATGGAGCTCTGTTCCTGACAAAGTGAAGAAATAAATGTATACTTTACATCTTTTTGAACTTCTCTGTAGTTTAGCTGACTCTGCTCTTGTTAAGCAGTTCACTACCAGTCTCATGCATTTCACAGTGTTCAATATTGATCCCCTCCAAACTTTTGGTTTGGGAGAGTCGGTAATCACAAGTGTTTTGTTCAGGAGGATGAAATATGGTGCAGTGGCAAATGTTTGGAATTAAAAGTCAGACTAACTTGTAGCTTACTGACTCAACTAACATACACTAGCTCTTTTAATTTCTCTGGCTCTCATCTTCCTCAAGTATAAAATGAGGAGTTTTCATGGGAAACTGGATAAAATTGGGCACATTATTTAACTCCTCTCTTTGTATGTGCATCTTCGTCTATAAAATAAAACTAATCGACACCAAGGGTTGTTGGAGGAGTGAGTAGAATACACTTCCCCTGACTGTGGAAAGTCCAAAATACCCTCCGGCTATTTCTACAAACTCATGGGACCTTTCTCGGTCAACTGTGGCTTTGATATCTTGTTTCTACTGAATTAATGCAAGCCAGGAATTGCTTCATTGGCGTATGCGCATTGTCCCCATTCCATGACAAATCATTCTAGATGTGGGATTGGGCCCTTTCTGTGATTTCTTCAAAATGAAACACACACACACATGCATGCGCGCACGCACTCAATTTTGTGTGCATGTCAGATTTCACTGGAGTTTGCAGTTACTATGTACCAGGAAATGATCTAAGCATTCCACATGAATCAGTACACTTAATCCTTGTGACGCACCAATGAACTAGGTGCTGTTATCAACCCCCTTTTACAGACAAGGCAACTGAGGTACAGTTAGGTAACTCATGTTAGATCACACAGTCAGTGTGTACAATTGGATTTGAACCCAGGGCACTGAATTCTAGAGTTCATGCTCTTAAGTACTACATTATACTTTTTTATGCCATAGTCATAAAAATTCTCACTGATCAACAAAATGAAATATCTATAATTTTATAAGCTTGATATATCCAAGATCTGTCCTTCTAATCAAAAAGGACCTTAAACATTTTTCATCCAAGTACAAATGTTTGGGTACATGAAGGTGTGTGGGTTTGTTTGTTTGTTTTACAACTAGAGCATATTTTTGGTAGAAGAGACCGTAAAAACCATGCATTGCCGTCCCTTTCAATTTAGCTAATGTAAATTAATTGTCTTCTTCATGACAAGAACTTCCACTTGTGCTATCTCGTTGAATCTGTGCAACAACTCCATCCTTAGCTACGATATTATTGTTAGTTTGGGGGCTGATGTCATTCTAGAGTGTGTTAATAGTACTGTGACATGCAGGCAACAACATTTCATCTCTCCTTGGGGGCATGATATTATCACTAGGCAGAAAGGTCAGTGGTCATGAATTTGGACAGGACAAAAAAAAAAAAAAAAAGGAAAGGAAAACCGGAGATTATAGTCCCATTTGGAATTGGATGTTTTTTTTTTTTCAGCTGTGAAAATATATCATTTCTTAAAAATTATCATTTATACATAGAAGTAGCGTAGTATGGAGGTTAAGAGCGTGGCCTCTGGACACACATTTCTTGGGTGTGAATCCCACCTCTGGTTTATATTCTGGCTGAAAGACCCTGGACAAGTGGTGAAATCTCTCTGTGCCTCAATTTCCTCAACTCCAAAATGAGAATAATACTAGGGCCAACATAGGGCTACTTTAATGATTATGGAACTTAATATATGCAGAATGTTTAGGACAGGGCCTAAGAGTGTTTTTTGAATGAATAAAATAGCATACCTGCTCTGTAAAATCTCCCTAGATAGTTCTAAATCTTCAGTGTTTCCAGAATGCATTTATTAATCATTATTTATTTATTATTGATTAATGATGTCATGGGCTCAGATTCTATCTAATAAAAACTGATTTGCTGAGTAGATTCAGAGACTAATGCATCGGAGGCCTTGTTTTATCTCCAAAAGAAAAGCAGGTATTTTATGATTAACAGTTAAGAACAATTGGAATGAATATAGAATTTTTAAAATATAAGTATGAATGTATTTTAAAAATACTAATTCAACAGAATGATCTTTTTTTTTTTTTTTCTTTTTACGAAGGAGGGATGGTGGCGGGGCTAATTTAAGTAAACATTGAAAAGAGGGAAAATTAGGGGGGAAAGAGTCTACTTCTCCAGCTGGGAAGTGTCTGCGGATATAGTGAATACGTAGTCAGCAGATCTCTATTTTTATTCAAGCAGCTTGCTAAGAAATACAGTGGCTGCAGATTTCTCTCCCCTCTAATGTGAGCTGCAGCTCAGCCAGGAATGCCGGCCGTGATGCCCATCCTGTAATGTGCCTGAGTGGGCGACGGGCAGCACGCAGGTCAGCAGATTCTCAGCCCGCTCTCTACTGGGGGAATTGGCCCAGTTAACAAAGGCAAACTGGGTTAGGTCTGGGTTGACGACACAGTGCTACTATTTGAGTATGCTTCGTGAACAACGAGCCGAAGCTCTCTTGCGAAAATCATCGCGCGGTACCCTGGTTTCCTATTTGTCTTAGAAAGCAATCGTGTTTATGAACGTTCTTGTGTGAGCGCTAGAAGGCTCAAGACTTAAAATGCAGTGAGGAGCACTTTACAGTTTATGATCGTTTTATGGACATGGTTAGTATTTAACCGCCTTCGGGCTTTCCTCATCCTGCCTGACCACCAGGAATGGCTTTGTCCTTCCCTCCTGATTTTTCATCTCCAAACGCTTTAGGCCCTGAAGGAAATGGTAGCACATCTATCAAGCCCCTATTGATAGCTGCAGTGGAAAGGGATCCTTTCTTTCCCAGAACTCTTGAAGTGTGTCATCTGTACCCGTTTTAGCACTCGGTTGCTTTCTCCTGTGCACGCGACCAATTTATATTATGTACTCGTTTGATCTCCCCTGCCAGATGACAGGCTTCTTAAGGGTGTTTCTGTATCATCTTGAGCATGGAAATACTGTGGTCTTCAATGATGCCCACCAAAGAGCACGTACGTAATGGATGCTGACAAATGAATGCATAGATATCATTTAATACTAAAAACCTAGGACTGGGGAAGATCTTATTTTCACTTTAAATACATGATAATAATAAATGCAGCTGGCTCTGAGCAGAGGGTACGAAGCATTGTTATTAAATACTTGTAATAGGACCTATTGTATACAATTGCTACCATCAGATCTGTTTTACAGGTGGGACAGTTGAAGTGCATAGCAATTATGCACCTTGTTAAAGTAGTAATTTCTAGAGCCAGCACTTGAACTTTAAGTAGTCTGTTCCCGCTTCTCTCTTTTAAAAAAAAAAAAATTTTTTTCTTCTTCTCCAGGATTTTATTTAAATCCCAGTTAGTTCACATATATTGTAATGTCAGTTTCAGGTGTAGAATTTAGTGATTCACCGCTTACATACAACACCCGGTGTGCTCATCACAAGTGCCCTCCTTAATCCCCACCCTTATTTCATTCATCCCCCACCCACCTCCCTTCTGGTAACCATCATTTCTCTATACTTGAGAGTCTGTTTCTTGATTTCTCTGTCTCTCTTTTTCCCCCCCTTTTGCTCATTTGTCTTATTTCTTAATTTCCACAAAGTGACATCATATGGTATTTGTCTTTCTGTGGCTGACATATTTTGCTTTAGCATAATACTCTCTAGCTCCTTCCTTGTCACTGCGTCCTGCTCTTTTAATGATCACATGATTACACACTTTGTTTCATAGCGAGTCAGTATAGGAGGTTGGATTTGAACGCAGGACTTCTAATTCCACGCCCGGTGCATTTCGTGTAAATATCTAGTGTCTGGCACATAGCAGATGGTATGTCTTTGACTCTGCTAAAGCCCTCCCCCTCATTCCCAGCACCGATAGCTGGATTTCCTGGTTTTTCGGGCCAGCCCTTGTGGTCTCCCACGGTCCACTGTTAACCATTGAGCCATGTCACGAGCGAGAGAACGAAAGTATGTATCTCTAAAATATAAAGATAGTGTTTGGGGGCTAAAATAAAATGCCTGGTGTGTGTGCCCTTGAAACTGAGAGCTTCACAGACTACCACAGAGTGTCAATTGAGAAGCCCCATAGATCCAGGACAGGTAGGACAGTTTAGCATCACAACCTAGTTGAGTGGTACTTAACTCTGGCTCCATATAAGAATGGACTGCAAAGTTGTAAAAATACAAATTCCTGGGCTTCACTCATATTTAATCAGAATTTGATTTATATTCCAGTTCGTATCATCAACCAGTTTACTGTATCAGATGATATTTCTGTGCCCCCGATTTAAATTAAAAAGTACCTACATAATGACATGCATTACGATTTAATAAATAACATGCATTCCTGTTAATAAATTGTACTCAACAGACATAAGCTAGAGATTCTTTTTAATAATCCAGTAACTGTATTGTGGACATTTTATTTGTTGAAATTAAATAAGTTAGAAATTTTTTTAATGTTTATTTTTGAGAGAGAGCAAGAGAGAGAGAGAGAGAGAGCAGGGAGGGACAGAGAGAGAGGGAGACACAGAATCCAAAGCAGGCTTCCAGGCTCCAAGCTGTCAGCACAGAGCCCGGTGCAGGGCTGGAACCCACGGACCATGAGATCATGACCTAAGCCAAAGTCGGACACTCAACTGACTGAGCCACCCAGGTGCCCCAATAGAGAAATTTTTTATTTTTATTTTTATTTTTATTTTTTTAATTTTTTTTTTTTAACGTTTTATTTATTTTTGAGACAGAGAGAGACAGAGCATGAACGGGGCAGGGGCAGAGAGAGAGGGAGACACAGAATCGGAAGCAGGCTCCAGGCTCTGAGCCATCAGCCCAGAGCCCGACGCGGGGCTCGAACTCACGGACCGCGAGATCGTGACCTGAGCTGAAGTCGGACGCTTAACCGACTGAGCCACCCAGGCGCCCCTAGAGAAATTTTTTAAAGTATGTGTCAGGATCAGAAAGCAGCAATCAAAAAGGCATTGAGAAAGATATAAAAGAAAATTATTTGGAGCATTGAATAAGACATTGGGGAAAATAGATAAAATGCCAGAGAAATAAATAGGAAATTAACTCAGAAATACAACTGAATAGATAAGTCCCTTGGGGCACCTGGGTGGCTTAGTCAGTTAAGCATCCGACTCTTGATTTCAGCTAAGGTCACTGTCTCTCTCAAATAAATAAGTAAACATTAAAAAGAAAAGAATAGGGGCGCCTGGGTGGCTCAGTCAGTTAAGCGTCCAACTTCGGCTCAGGTCATGATCTCACGGTCCGTGAGTTCGAGCCCCGCGTCGGGCTCTGTGCTGACAGCTCAGAGCCTGGAGCCTGTTTCAGATTCTGTGTCTCCCTCTCTCTGACCCTCCCCTGTTCATGCTCTGTCTCTCCCTGTCTCAAAAATAAATAAAACGTTAAAAAAAGTTAAAAAAAAAAAAAGAATAAATAAGTCCCTGATGGAGTAGTATAGTAAGATATCTGCTACATACACAGCATAATACCTGTTGAATTTTAAGAAAAAAATGGACAAGATAAACCCCAGTAATTCATTTTTTAAAAATGCAGTTTCTGCCAATTCAGGAACTTGGCTATTTAATCTGATTATTAAATGATGGGACACTCTTGTGGAAAATTATCCACCTCAGATAGAAAATTTAACTTTGAAAAGGGTAGGACGTTTCCAGAAACATATTTATGTGAATTCTTCCAAATGATACAGGGCAAGACATCCGTAGGTCCTAGTTAATTTATTCTACTTTGAAGGATTTCATTTTTTTTTTTCTCTATTTCACACTCTGTGGATTGAAAAAATCAGTTGAAGATAATTGGGTGCATATTTTTAGAAAATGTGAACAAAATAAACTGCACATCAATAGTGGGCTTTAGTATTCGAAATTGAAGCTGGCTGTGGAACAGAGACAACTTGTGAGGAGAACTCAGCATACTTTGAGAATATGAGTTAACCTTTTTTTTCCTGACAGCTTTGTTGAAATATAAGTCACATACCACAAACTCACCCATTTAAAAGTATTGTAAGTGTTCTTTGGTCTAGTCATAGTATGCCACCCATTGTACAATCAATTTTAGAACATTTTGGGGGCGCCTAGGTGGCTCAGTCGGTGAAGCGTCCGACTTCGGCTCAGGTCGTGATCTCGCAGTTCGTGAGTTCGAGCCCCGCGTCGGGCTCTGGTGCTGACAGCTCGGAGCCTGGAGCCTGCTTCCGATTCTGTCTCCCTCTCTCTCTCTGTCTTTCCCCCACTCACACTCTGTCTCTGTCTCTCTCTCTCAAAAATAAAGATTAAAAAAATTTTTTAAAATAAATAAACATAAGAAAAATTAACAAAAAAAGAGGGAACATGTTTATCACCCCCCAAAAGAATTCCGTACTCATTAGCAGTCACCCACTATTTCCCACACTACCCTGCAATAGCACAATTTCCCCGCAGACATACACAACTATATTGGTCGGCTTGGGGATCCCATAACAAAATGCTGTAAACTAGGTGACTTAAACAATAGAAACTTATTTTCTCACATTTGGAGGGTAGAAGTCAAGGCTCTGGGTGACCATTCTCTTCCTGTCTTGCAGACATCTTCCTCCTTGCTGTATCTTCATGAGGTTTTTCCTTGATGTGAGAGCATGGGGGAAAAGAGAGAGCCGGAGACAAAGAACTCTGATATCCCTTCTTCTAAGGATCCTAATTCTAACAGATAAGGGCTCCACCGTTATGACCTCATTTAACCATAATTCCTTCCCGAAGGAAGGCCCCGTCTCCAGATGGATCTCATCTCCATCCCGGGCTTCTGCTGAGATGGCTGATTAAGTGTGTAGTTCACACCTATATTCATCTCCTTGTCAAATAGTTGTCCAGCCACACCCTTAGTGTTCCTTGAAAACATGGTTCCTCTCTTTTCCTTTCCTTTTCTTTTCTTTTCTTTTCTTTTTTTTTTTTTTTTCCAGGATGGACTGACTGCACATTTTCCAAATCTTTAAGTTCTGGTTTCTTTTTGCTTAACAGTTTCTTCAACTGATCTCTCTTCTGGTGGTTTACTATAAGTGGTAAGGAAAAACCAATCATGCCTTTAACATTTTGCTCAGAAACCTCCTCAGCTAAAGAACCAATTTCATCTGTCACAAGTTATACCTTCCACAAAACCCTAGAACACAATTTGGCTAAGTTCGTTGTCACTTTCTAATAAGGATCATCTTTCCTCCAGTTTCTAGTAAGCTGTTCCTCATTTCTGTCTGAGACCTCATCGGAATGGTCTTTTGCATCATTTCTCCCAATATGATTCCATGAAGATACGTGTGTTCTCTTTTCTTTCTGAGATTTCACCAGAATTGCCTGTAATATCTATATTTCTACCAACAATAAATACCATCTATATTTCATGGCAATCTTGGCTTTTCTAGTACATGCTTCCAAATTCCTACAGCCTCTATGCGTTACTGTCCTAAAGCTACTTGCACATTTTTAAGTATTTCTTACAGTAGCATCCCATTCTCAGTTACCAAAATCTTTATTAGTCTTCTTGAGATGCCATAACTAAATACCGTAGACGGAGTGGCTGAAACAATAGAAATTTACTTTCTCACAGTTCTGCAGACCACAAGTCCAAGGTTCCAGACAATTTGGTTTCCAGTGATGACTCTCCTCCTGTCTATCAGTTGTCACCTTTTCACTATGTCCTCCCTTGTCCTTGGTGTAAAAGTGCAGAGAAAGAGAGTGCTCTGATGTCCCTGATTAAGATACATATTCTAGGAGCACCTGGATTAATTAGTTCAGAACTGCAGTTTGCAGTAGAATATAAATAGATAAGTCCCCTGGGGCACCTGAGTGGCTCTGTCGGTTAAGCGTCCAACTCTTGATTTCAGCTCAGGTCATGATGTCACTGTGACTTTTGATTTCAGCTCAGGTCAGGATCTCACTGTTCAGGAGATGGAGCCCCACCATCAGGCTCTGTGTGCTGACAGGGCGGAGCCTGCTTGGGATTCTCTCTCTGCCCCTGCCCTGCTCACAGTGTGCTCACTCTCTCTCTCTCTCTCAAAATAAATAATTAACTCAAAAGATACATAGTCTAACATACCAAGGTCACACCCTTATGGCCCCATTTGGCCTCCTTCAGAGGCCCCTTCTCCAAGTATAGTCATGCTGGGTGTGTTGGCTTTAACATATGAACTTTGGAGGAACATAAATATTGAAACCATAACAACCATTAATTTACATTTTGTCTCTATGGATTTGTCTATTCTGAATATTTTAAATGAATGGAATTATGCAATATATGGTCTTTTGTGACTAGCTTCTTACACTTAGCATGTTTTCCAGCTTCGTCCAGATTTGTACTATGTATTAGTATCTCATAGTTTTCATTGCTGAATGTTACGTTGTGTGGAGATAGCACATTTTATTTATACATTCATCACTTGATGGGCATTTGGTTGTTTCAACATCGTGGCTATTATGAATAATGCATTTATGAGTATTCAGGTACATTTGTGTGTGTGTGGACGTTTGTTTTCGTTTCTTTTGGGTATACCTAGCAGAGGAATTGCCCCATCGTATGGTAACTCTATAATTTACTACTTGAGGAATAAGACTGCTTTCCACAGTGTTAGCACCATGGTGCATTCTCATCACCAATATATGGGAGTTCCAAATTCTCCATATCCTCACCAACGATTGTTATTGTGTGGCTTTTTAACTGCAGTCATCCTGGTGTGTGTGAAATGGTATCTCATTATGGTTTTAATTTGCATTGATAATGATATTGAGACTCTTTTAATGTGATGTTGGCCATTTGTGCATATTTAAAGAAACGTCAATTCAGATCCGTTGCCTATATTTTCATTGAGTTATTTGTCTTTGCTTATTGAATTATATGGGGAGTTATTTGTCTTCGGTTATTGAGTTATATGGGTTCTTTATATTTTCTAGATGCAAATCTCTTATAAGATATATATTTCAGAAAATATTTCTCCCAGTCTGTGTGCAGTGTTTTTACTTTGTGTGGTGGTGTCCTTTGAAACACAAAAGTTATTGCTGACAAATTTATCTGTTTTTATTTCCCTTATTATGCTTTTCTGCCAAAGTAAAACTAATTGCTTAATCTGAAGTCACAAAGATTTATACCTATGTTTTTATTTAGGAATTTAATACTTTTAGCACTTAAATGTAGGTATTTGACCCACTTGGAGTTAACTTTTGTATATAGTATGAGGAATCCAAGTTCATTCTTTTGAATGTGAATACCCAGTTGTCACAGCACCATTTATTGAGGAAACCATTTCCCCGTTTCATGGTCTTGGCACCTTTATTGAAAATCTACTTTCTAGAAGTGTATAGATTTATTTCTGGCCTCTCAGTTCTATTCCATTAATCTATATGTCTGTCCTTAGGCCAGTACCACACTCTTGATTGATGTAACTTTATAGTAAGTTTTAAAATAAGGTAGTGTCAGTCCTCAAACTTTGGTCATTTTTTTCAATATTATTTGGGCTGTTTCGATTTCTTTGTTGATCTGTATAAATCTACATAGCCACTTGTCAATTTCTGCCATAAAGGCAACTATGACTTTGGTAAGAACTGCATTGAAATTGTAAGTCAATTTGAGGAGTATTGCCATATTAACAATATTGTCTTCCAATTTATGAACATGGGATGTTTTTCCATTAACTTAGATCTTCTTCAAGTTTCTTCAGTGGTATTTTGGGATTTTCAGTGTTTAAGTCTCATACTCTTAAATTTGTTTCCTGAATATTCTGTTCTTTTTGATGCTTTAAACATAGAATTGTTTATTTCATTTTTTAGAGCGTTCATTGCTACTTCAAAAACATACAATTGATTTTTGTATATTGATCATGTATCTTGTAGCCTTGCTGAGTCATTTATTACCTCTAATTGTGTGTGTGTGTGTTGTTGTATATGTGTGTGTGTATTTGTGTTCCTTAGGATTTTCTGTATATAGTACCGGGTCATCTGCAAATAAAGAGAGTTTTATTTTTTTTCTTGATTAATTCGCCCTATCTAGAACCTCCAGTAGAATATTGAATAGAATTAGCAAAAGCGGGCATTCTGTCTTCTTCCTAATCTGAGCGGGAAAGGTATGCTGTTTGCAGTGGGCTTTTTGTATATGCTTTTTGATCAGTTTGAGGAAATTTTCTATTTTCTTCCAAGTTTTGTGAATTTTGCCAAGTGGTTTTTCTGTGTCTGCTGAGATGATCAATTATTTTTTTGTTCTTTATTCTGTTAATATGGTGTATTTTTCTTTTTTTCCATCTGAATAGGATGACTTTAGTGTGCACACACTTGACAATGGAGGATAGACATATTTTGCTGCCTACAAAATTTAAAGATTAAGAAACAATTGAAAATGTAACAGCAAGAGGATAAAAGAAGCATCATTTTAAGTATCGTGTTTTCTAAAATGAGGAAGATTTTTCACTTGATTATAAATCTCTTAAGATCAGAACTCCATTTATTCCATAATATTTTTTGAGATATAGTCAACCTATAGCATTATATGAGTTTCAGGTGTGCAACATAATGATTTGACATATGTGAGTATTGTGAAATGATCACCACAATAAGTCTAGTTAACATCCATCACACACACTTACAAAATGTTTTTCTTCTTGTGATAAGAACTTTTAAGACCTACTCTCTTAGTGCCTTTCAAATGTACAATCTAGTATTACTAACTATAGTTAACATGTACATTACATCCCCAGGACTCATTTATTTTATACTGGAAGTCTGTACCTTTTGACCACCATTCTCAGTGAGGAATATACTTTGGACAGTTTGAATCCTTTTAGATTTATTAATGGTTGTTTTCTGGGCTAGCATAGTCTAGCCCAGGAGAATGATCCAGGAGCACTGGAAAAGTTCGTATTCTGCTGTTTTTTCTTGGGTAGCATGTTCCCTAATGTGTGCTAACTTGAGTTGTTTTATGGTCTTGTTGTTTAAGACTTCTACTTCCTGGTCAATTTGCTGCCTAATTCTATCCATTATTGAATTTCAGATAAACACTTCAACTGTAATTGGTGAAATGTCTATTTCTCCTTTAATTCTGTCGGTTTTTGCTTGATCTATTTGGGGCTCTGTTGTTAGGTGCTCATATGTTTAAAATTGTTATATATCACTGAGAGATTTATACTTTTATCATTATAAAATGTTCCTCTTACCTCCAGTAGCAAATTATTAGTTTGTCTCATCTGATATTAATATAGTCACTTCAGCTTTCTTGAGGTTGCTTTTTGCATGATATATATTTTTATTATCCTTTTGACTTCAGACTGTTTGTATCTTTGAAACTAAAATACATGTGGAAAAAAAATAAAAAAATAAAATAAAATAAAATAAAATAAAATAAAATAAAATAAAATACATTCCCTGTGGATAGCGCATAGTGGCATCTATTTTGTTGGTTTTGGTTTGGTCCTGCCTGACAATGTCTGCCTTTTGTTGGGTTGTTTAATCAATTCACATTAATATTTTTATTGATATGCTTGGCTATAAGTCTATCATTCTACTTTTGTGTTTTGTATAGGTCTCAAACATTTTCCCCTGTATTCCACTTTCCTACTTTCTTTTAGACTAAGTGAATATTTTCTAGTGTAGTATTTTAATGTTTTCAATCTTTTTTTCACTTTTAGTTATTTTCTTAGTGGTCACTCTAGGTCTTACGATATAAATCTTAATCTATTTCCAATTTACATTAACTCCTGTGACATGTATAAACCTTCCTTTATAGCTCTATTCACTGTACATTCGTGTATGTTACAAACCTAGCAATACATTGTTATAGTTATTATACAATTATATATATATTTTTTATCTGGTAAAAAGCTGAAAAACAAAAAGGAGTACAAGAATATATTTATACAAATTTGTTACATTAATCTTATTTACCATTGTTGATTCTCTTCACTTGTTTTTGTGAATTCAAGTTACTATCTGGTGTAGCTTCCTTACCATAATCCAACGTTGCTCCCAAAAATGTCTTTCTTTTGTGCCGCTTTGTCAAGTATATTACATATCTATATGCTACTTTTCCAACAATGCAATTATATATTATATATATAATTTTTAAACCAGGTAAGAGGAAAGGAGAAATATGCATTTATAATTTGTCTTATATTTATGTAATTAATTTAATAGCCCTTTGTTTTTTTCATGTGGATTTGATTTACCATTTGAAGTCACTTGTTTTCAGCTTGAGGAACTTCCCTTATTATTTCTTGTAAGGTGGATCTGCTGGGACCAAATTATTTTTTTTCTTTTAATATAAGGATGTCTTTATTTCATCTTCATTTTTGAAAGATCATGTTCCCAGATATAAGATTCTGGGTCCATCCATTTTTTTCATTCATCATTTTGAACATCACCTCATTGTCTTCTGGCCTCCACTGTTTTTGATAAGAAGCTAGCTGTTAATATGAAGTCTTAACAATGGTGTTCTTTGTACACGAGTAATTTTTTCTTGGTGCTTTGAGGAGTTTCTCTTGGTATTTTAGCATTTTTACTGTGATGTGTCTATGTGTGGATCTCTGCGTTTATCTCAATGGGAGTTTCTTGAGCTTCTTATGTGCATTATTCTTTTTTACCAGATTTGTGAAGCTTTCAGCTATTATTTTTTCAACTGTCTGTTTCTGCTCCATATTTTCTCTCCTTTCTTCTGGTACTGCCTGCCATTCCTTGTAAGTTGTTTTGCCTAACAGTGTCCCAGATTTCTTTGGGACTGTATTACATTATCTTAATTCTTTTTATTTCTTTAAGATATTCAAATTACATACTTTGAATTGATCAGTCTATAAGTTTGCTGATTCTTTCTTCTGCCAGATCAAGTCTATCGTTGAACGTTCTACTGAATTTTTCAGTTTCGGTTCCTGTAATCCTTTTAAATCCAGAATCCGTTTGGCTCTTTTTCATTTCTGTCTTTTTATTGATATTTGCTACTGAATGAAACATTATCATCGTAACTTCCTTTACTTTTTCAAACATGTTTTTATAGTCAGTTTTACTCAATCAATAACATACTTAATCTAATTGAAAAGATCCAAAGGAGAACAAAGCAGTCAATAACAAACCAATTTTAATAGCAGCTTTGAAGTTTATAGTACAGTATTGTTGTCTAAAATCACTATGCTGTGCATTAGAGCCCCGGATTAATTTATCTGCTGGTTACAAGTGTGGACTCTTAAACAGCATACCCACAAATACCCCACCCCCGAGCCCTTGGGAAGCACCATTCTACTCTGTGCTTATGAGTCCAGCTGTTTTAGATTCTGTGTATAAGTGACACCATACAGTATTTGTCTTTCTCTGTATGATTTAATCTCATTTAGGATAATGCCCTCAAGGTTCATCCACAGTCTTGCAAGTGTTAGGATTTCCTTCTTTCTCATAGCTGAATAATATTCCATTGCATATACACACACCACGACTTTTTTCTGTTCATCTGTTGACAGCACTTAATGTTGTTTCCATATCTTGGTTATTATGAATAACACTGCAGAGTGGAGGGAGGTGTGAGTTTAGCACCGAGGGTGTTGGGGTTTCCCATAGAACTGGTCGGGAGAATTTCTGATGAGGTACTCTCGGTGGCTTGTGGATGGACTTCCTCCTGAAGTCCTGAATACAATCAGCAGGAACCGTGTTCCTTTAATACCCTTTGATATTCTTATCCGCCTCCTTCCTGATCTCCCTCCTCCCAGTCATGGGGGTTTCTCCTTAGTACTCTGGGGGTTGCTAGAGATAAATGGTTTTCCCCAATCTTGTCCCGCAGAGCTGGGAGAGCCCTGGCACCCACTCGCTGCTTTTCTTTTCCCCACTGGGGGAGGTCCCCGCTGCTACACAGTTCATACTCATGTTGAGTTGGTGGAGGGGTGGTGTTGACAACGTTCCTCTTATTGTCTCTGTTGCACCCAAACTCATATTTTTTTGCTCCAGAGGCGTGCTGGTATTTTCTCTTGGAAAGACTGCAAGACAGAAAGGCTTCTGCAAATCCCCTCTTATTCGTGAGTATCTTCCCAGCTCAGTACACCCCAGGCTTTTCCCCAGCTGAAGTGAGGCCCGTTGGGGCAGGTTTGCTGGCTGTGCCGGTTGCCCGGCCCGTGTGGAGGTGTATCTGCCTACCTGTATCTGGATGCATCGGTTGAGGGAGACTCGACCTGGGTCCCTTGGCGTATATTGCTGAATTCCACAACTCCCACAAACGCCCCTGTGTTCCTGTCTGAATGTCTAATTCGTTGTTTAAGAGGGACCAAAAAGAGGAACAAGGAACACCACCAGGACGCTGTTACCCTTCGCTCTCCTTCCTTCACTTCTTTAGGCATATTTGCCTTTAGTTCTTTCAACGTAATTATAATGACTACTTTTAAATATTTGCTCAATTTGACATCTAGGCCCTCTGAAATACATTTTCTGTTGTCTGCTTTTGTTTCTGTGTGTATGACTCACACCCATTTCTTTGCATGTCTTTTAATTTGTTTTCAAAAACTGGGATTTGGGATACTCACATGATGTAGTGAATTTTCTGCATTTGGAGGAAACCATAGTGACATTTTGTAACATTGTAGCAAAATACTTACACAGAGCACAGACCATTTGATATCATATATCAGTTGGAAGTTTAGATTTTAAGTGAAGTAGTAAAAAGTAATAGAAGATGAGATAAATGAAATAATTTTGAAAAATGTAATAAATGTTGGGTATTCAGTTATTTTGTGTATAATACATTATTGTGAATTCCTCTTGAGCAGATAATATTTTTTAGTTAAATTTGGGGATTTCCCAGTGGCAAATATTTTCATGCGTATATTTTTGAAATTCTTTTTGGTCCCGGGAGTGACATAGCTGGTGAAGATAATGTACGTGTTGTAGGACTAGCTACAAAGACCAAATCTAGACAAACACTATTTGAGGGGCTGGGGATACAATGACTTGTCAATTTTGTACAGAAAACAATGGGTTGCAATAGATTATGCCTGGGAAACAAATCTAGATTATAAAGCATTCTATATTCTGTTATACACTTTTTCCTTGGAGTGAATAATGCATCAAATTCCTTTTGACACCACCGATTGTTAAAATATCCAAAAACTATACCATACTTCTTGTTAGCAATGAAATGTAGGAGCACATTGAAAAACTTTTATGCCACGTAAATTTTAAGCCTTTGCCAAATACTGCCAAAGTTTGCCAAATTTGCCAAATTGCCAAAATTGCCAATTGCCAAAAATTGCCAAATTTGGCAATTTCTCATTGCCAAATGAGAAAATAAAGGTGATACTATCATGCTGCTAAAGCTTCAATTAGCGGCTACGTGCAGTGCTTTTTTGACGTTTTTGATTCTTTTAATAGTGAGACACATTTTAGATCACAAGCCAAAAGTATACTTTTGAAAATAACTAGTTGTATTTTTTTATACTTTTTTTTTGAGATAGAGAGACACAGAGAGAGACATGTCATGTTACCGTGTGTGGGGGAAAGGCAGAGGGAGGAGGAAAGAATCTTATGCAGCCTCTGCGCCCAGCACAGAGCCTGACACAGAGCTGGATCCCATAACTATTTCAGGAGCTGAAATGAAGAGTCAGAAGCTTAACCAACTGAGCCACCCAGGTGCCCTGAAAATATCTAGTTTTAAATTTATTTATTCGGTACTAATTTGTTATGATGTTCTAAAAAGTTAATCTTATAAGGACAACTATGCAGGAACCAAAGATCTAAATACATAATTTTCATGAATGTACCACAGGGTTTTAAAAGCTACTTGAAGAAAGCGTAGCTTATCATGTTGATGGAAATACATTACTGATGCTAAGAATTTGCAGTCTTTTGATATCAATACCAACTTCTCCATTGTAGAAAATTCTAGAAAATGAAGGAAGAAGGTTAATTGGGTTCTAAATTTCACAACTGGCCTATCTACATTCTAAATTAAATCTAAAAATCAATTTATTTTTCCATATTAGGTATGACATTATAATCTTAAAAAAGAGGTTCATGATAACAAGAGAATAACAGCCCTTTCAGAGCTGTAGATGCCATATATCATTTGAAGAATTAAGATGATTGAACTTATGCAACTGTGTAAAAATTTATAATTAAAATTGACTGCTGTACACAGTAAGAATGGAATATTGATTGGACATCGATGTAAGAGTAAATGAAAACTTCAAGTTGTTTTCTAAAATCCAATGTTGCTCCTACTAATCACAGCATTTTTGCAGCAGTAATTTACCAGGTGTATTTCCAAACACTTAAACCCCTCTGGATATATTTAACTTTGCCAATATTAATAGACAGAAGAGAAGGTAGTCTCTCAAAATTTAAGTTCACTAAAAATGACTTAAGGTCTATGAGATCATAAGAGACAAAATTATGACTAGTGACCATTGCTATTAAAAATGAGACTTTGGGGGCACCTGGGTGGCTCAGTTGGTTCAGTGTCTGACTCTTGACCTCCACTGGGGTCATGATCTCACAGTTCTGGAATTTGAGCTCCATGTCAGGTGCTGCACTAGCAATGCGGAACCTCCTTGGGATTCTCTCTCTCTCTCTCTCTCTCTTTCTGCCTCACCCCCGTGCGCATGTGTTCTTTCTGTTTGTCTAAATAAATAAATAAAAACTTTTAAAAAAATCAGACTGTGGAGCAGAAAATAGTTTATATTATTATCATTATTTAGCATGAATATTTTGTTTGAGTAAGGAGTAACCTTTTCTAATAGGCTACTGACATCCCTCCTTCTCTCCTATAGTGACTTTGCACACTTGAAAGGATAGTTTGTTAGCGGCTTTCTGCATATAGGAAAACGAAATTCCCATTTTTTCTTACAAGAAAAACTTTTATTGCCAAAGTCCATAACTAACTAACATATTTACTTCTAAAGTATAACTGAACTTGCTTGTGCAAACTGTCATCTGCAAGGTAGGAAACAAAAATGGCAGAGAAAGAAAAAGGTACTAACCGTACTTATGATCAATTTCTATTCGCCTTTCTGAATGGTCTTATTTCTTGAACTCTCACTTTAGCACTTACTTTATTTTATTTTATTTTACTTATTTTTTAATTTGAATTTTAGTTAGCCAACATACAGGGCAGTGTTGGTTTTGAGAATAGAATTGAAATTGCCCCAGAGACAGTGTGGCCCAGGTGAAAGAGCCTAGGCTCTGGGTTAATGCAGGGGTGAAGTTTTAAGCCCAGTGCAGTAGCTTATTGTTGACTCCAAAGGCAAGTCATTTCACCTCCCTGACTGAACTTACTCTTCTGTCTTTTAAAACGTAGAAAATAAAGCTGTTTATCTCATAGAGTAGTGCATGGTGAAACATTAAATAAGAAATTGTACATAACACATTTACCACTGGCACAAAGTAGGTGTTCGATAAAAGGAACTCTTTTTTTTTTTTTTTAAGTGGCCATTTATGAGACATTTAAAGGTGGCTACTAGGCATCATACAGCCTTTATTCAGAAGGCAACTTGTTGAGAAATGAACCCCTTATAAAGCCTGATCTGCCTGGGAAATCTGGAAACCTATGTGGAGTTCAGGCATAGCATTGTAAAATAAGATAGTGGGGAGGGGTAAGACTTTGGCAACCCTAAATGTGGTCCATGGATCGATAGCACCAGAATCACCTGGGGGCTTATTAATAATGCAGACTATTAGGTCCCACCCCAGACTTAATGAGTCAGAATCTGTATTGTAACCAGATCCCCAGGATATTTATATACACATTAAAGTTTGAGATGCACTGGGATAGAGAAACAGTTGAACTGTGTTCTGACACTGAGTAGGCACCAAGCTTGAAAAAAGTCTGTGTACGTCCACGTCCAGGGCTTACTCTGTCTCCAGCTGCTGTCAAAAGTGCAACAGAAATGCCGTCGGTTACCCTGTGCTGCTTCTCTGTGGATAAGGATGCCACTGGAAAAGTAGACTGCACGGTCAACAATTCTGCTTAATGCCATGGGCAATCTCAACCCAGATCCCAGAGCCAAGTAACAGCCTAGATGGATAGGCATTCATGGTAGTCACAGTTAAACAGACTCACAAGCTAAATGCTCAAAATGTACAAGTAAGTAATCCTAGGAGCTTCAGTACTACGGGTCACTACAGCCATGTCTATTCCATCCTGAGAAATCAACACTCCAGGGCAAGGGCTCCACATCAGCCCTGTTATACATTAGAATAGTTAGTCTGGTACCTCGGCACTATAAAAGACATTGTTTTTTAAGACCATAGAAATGGGCTTTGAAAAGAAGAAAGAACAACCCAAATTGGGCAACAAATCAAACCAGTGATCTAATACTTAGGGAATCCAGTGCCACAAATACAGATAATGAGCTGCCCGTTTATGAGGATAAACTGTCTCAAACCAGAAATAGTCCCGGAACTTTAGAATCATGTGTTGTGGAATGCGGGTGGATCGATTGTTTCATGTTGTATGGAAGGTTCAAAAGAAGAAGCATGATCCAGACCAGAAACCAGATTTTCAAGTTAATACCTTTACCTGATCAACCATCAGTGAAACACAACTACCATCGTGTTTTTACTTCAGGGTCTCTCAATTCTCTGCCCGCCCTGGGTGAGATGATTGGAGGGAAGAAGAATATTTTACAATGTGCGGTCGGCCTTAGTACCATTCACCAGTTTTCTGTCTTTGGTGTACGTGGTGGGATTGTACTTCCTGGCCCCCATGTGGTTGGGTGGAAATGTGCCTCTGTTGCTGAGGGATTTAATTGCTGGGGCCAGGCCCTCCAACCTGTTTTCCCTCTGGCAAGGTATTTGGTAACTTTTGAGGTGCTGAATGCTCTATCAGGCTGGTTCCATGAATGACTACAATGAAGAGAACCCCCTGCCAACCTGTAATGGTCAGACAGCAAGAACAGAATATAGATAGATTTTTAAATCTTTTTTAATGTTTATTTTTGAGAGGGAGAGAAACCGAGCACAAGTGGGGGAGGGGCAGAGAGAGAGGCACAGAATCCAAAGCAGGCTCCAGGCTCTGAGTTGTCAGCATGGAGCCCAATGCGGGGCTTGAACTCATGAACCGTGAGATCATGACCTGAGCTGAAGTTGGATGCTTAAACAACTGAGCCACCCAGGCACCCCAAGATCTATATATATATATTTTTAATTTTCTGTTAAGCCAAGAAGATTTTGAATTGTTTGTTACTGTATCACATTGTAGCCTATGGTGATTGATAAATCAAGGAAAATACTCCTTATAATAACAACACGTCAATAATGGGAGAGGGATGATTAGACAACCTAGAAGAAATGGATAAATTCCTAAAAACATACAACCTGACTCCAAAACTGACTCAGGAAGATATAGAAAATTCGAACAGACTGATTACAGCAATGGATTTGAATCAGTAATCAAAAAACTCCCAACAAACAAAAGTCCAGGACCAGATGGCATCATAGGGGAATTTACCAAACATTTAGAGCAGAGTCAATACCTATTCTTTTTTTTTTAATTTTTTAAAAATTTATTTACTTATTTTGAGAGAGACAGAGACAGCACAAGTGGGGGAGGGGCAGAGAGAGAGGGAGAGAGAAACCCAAGCAGGCTCTGTGCTGTCAGCTTAAGGCCTGATATGGGGCTTGAACCTGCAAAACGTGAGATCATGACCTGAGCTGAAACCAAGAGTTGGACACTCAACTGACTGAGCCACCCGGGTGCCCCGAGTCAATACCTATTCTTAAACTATCCCAAAAATAGAAGAGGAAGGAAAGCTACCAAATAGTTTCTGAAGCCAGCATCACCCTGATACCAAAACCAGATAAAGGCACTACAAAAAAAAAGAGAACCGCAGGCCAGTAACTCTGATGAACAAAAATGTAAAAATCCCCAACAAAATATTGGCAAACTGAATCCAACAATACATTAAAAAAAAAAAAATCATTCACCACAGTCAAGCCAGATTCATTCTGGGATGCAAGGATAGTTCAGTATTTGCAAACAGGTCAATGTGATACATGAACAAGACAAAGGATAAAAACCATATGATCATTTCAATAGATGCGGAACAATTGACAAAGTACAGCATCCCTTCATGATAAAAACCCTCAACAAAGTAGGTTGAGATGGAGTATACCTCAACATAATAGTAAAGGCCATATACAAAAAACCCACAGCTAACACCATACTTGATGGGGAAAATCTGAGAACTTTTCCCCTAACAAGACGACACTGTCCACTCTTACCACTTCTTTCATAATATTTATTTATTTATTTTTCAGAGAGAAAGAGCATGAGTGGGGGAGGGTCAGAGAGAGAGAGAGAGAGGGAGAGAGAGAGAATCCCAAGCAGGCTCCACGCTGCCAGAGCAGAACCTCACACGGGGCTTGATCCCACGAACCATGAGGTCATGACCTGAGCCAAAATCAAGAGTCCGAGCTTAACCGACTGAGCCACCCAGGCGCCCCTCCAATTCTAATAGACTAAGAGAAAAGAGGATTAAGTACTAAAAGGTCAGTTTGGGTTTCGACTGCACTAAAACTAAAGCGATTCGAGAACAAGTTCCAAACTTGTATGGTGAGAAAACGGTTTGCGAACCAGAACATGTCAATGTTGGGAAAGGTCATCGTGAAGACGTCACTGTGAGTGGACCCTGGTGATCAGAGGCTCTTCGTCCCTTCCCCTCTCCTTGGAACATAGGTTTTGCTTGCTTTTCCAGCTCCCAGAGCTGCTTCGAGGACATGGCCTTGACATAGTGATGTGGTGTTGAGAACATCTGCACGGTATCCTTGACTGAACCCAGTTAAGGCCTTTCTCTATATAAACTGTGAAGATTTGCTGGGCAGGTGGGGGATCTATTCATCTTGCTGCCACCCATGCAGGACCTCATCTGGAAGTTCCCTTTGCTTATTAAATCTGCCACTTACAACCTGGAGCGGCCTGCCTCTTTCTTCAGTTTCTCCGTGCCCTCCTAGTCGTGGGTGTGTGCGTGCGTGCGTGCATGTGTGGTTTTATGTTAAGGAATTGGTTCACGTGATGGTACCGCCTGGCAATTTTAAAATCCATAATGGCAGGCAATGGGCTGGAAACTCGGGTAGGAGTTGATGCTGCAGTCTTGAGGCAGAATTTCTTCTCTGGGAAACCTCAGTTTTTGTTCTTAATACCTTCAACTGATGAAATGAGGTACGCCCACATTGTTGAGGGTAATCTCCTTGTTCGGAACGATTAGGAAAAAAATTTTCAACTTTAGAAAAAATCACGGTGAGGGTGATGTTTTTCCTTTAGTAACCTGATTAATACAAAGGCTTCTGACAGAATGTCCTTTGTAAATTACAAATCCCATCATATTCTTCCCCTGTTTATAATCCTGCATGAGCTGCCATTGAAACACTGGAGCCTCCAATGCAATTCCACCTAAGACCTGGCTCCAGTTCTTATATGAACCATTCTTTCTGCCCCCACCCCCATCCCCATCACTCTGCTCCAGTTGTACCAAACATCTTGCCATTTCCTTATTCTAGCATGTTCTTTAGGGATTCTGTCATTTAAGCTTGCTTCCCTGTTCCCTGCACCCTCCGTGCAGCATTTCCCACACCCCCAGACAGCCAGTCAGTCATATATCTACTTCCCCCAAACCCATTATAGCCAGTTCCATTAGAGTATAATCCATTTACAGTCTTTTTTTCTTTATGCCTTTTTGACAAAAAGATGAAATTTTTGAGGGGAAGGTCTATGATGTTCCTAGCCTTTAGCAAGTGACTGGTACACAGCTGTTGCTCTAGAAACGTTTGTAGAAAAAACATCTGCTCTCAGAGAGAGAGAGAGAGAGAGAGATTCTGATAAATATAGCATCCCGTGGTATATTCTCTTCTAGTAGGACCTTTAAGCTCCCTTCCAAAACTGTTGTTCTATGATTATTAAATTATTTCCTCAACGTTATCCATGATATTTAACAGTGCTCCCAGTCCTTACTTGAGCCTTCTAGTAGCTCTTTGCATTTCGGTTCTTGATGTTTTTAGATCCAATAGCTCACCAATGAATAGCCCATAACCATGGCATCTATGTAGAAATTGCTGTTTTTCATCCCATGAAACTTTCACTTTTCCATAGTTGAAGATTCAAGAGGAGCTATTTACAAACACAAACACATAAAAGAACAAAATGAGGAGTCCACGTATTTTCTTTAATTCTCCATGGCATTGTATAGATTCACTTTTCTTTTTTTTTTTAATTTTTTTAATGTTTATTTCTGAGACAGAGAGAGACAGAGGATTAGTGGGGGAGGGGCAGAGAGAGAGGGGGACACAGAATCTGAAGCAGGCTCCAGGCTCCGAGCTGTCAGCCCAGAGCCCGATGCGGGGCTCGAACTCACGGACCGTGAGGTCATGACCTGAGCTGAAATTGGACGCTCAACCACCTGAGCCACCCAGGCGCCCCTAGATTCACTTTTCTGCTTCCAAGGTTCTATATCAATTATCTACTAGGAAAGCATATACAAATAAATGTATCCATACATACCTACATAAAATTATGCTGACAGTTAAGTTTTAAAAGGTAGAGATTGACATATACTGACAATGGAATCGTTTTTTCTAAGTAGGAATTTTCAAACTCAGAGAATCTGAGTCAGTTGTAAAACCCTGATCTGTAAATGAAAGGGAAACCTTATCGTGAATGTTACAAATATTTTATGAATATGTTGCTGCATTATAAGACTTAGTGTTAAAGGATTCATCAGTCAGACATGTCAGTCCTAATTTTATTTCCAGTGTACCTTTTGGCACATAGTAAGAATGTAATATCCGAAGGTTTTAATTAGATATGCTTTTGTATATCTACAAGAAAATATGAGATCCAAAACTCATCAGTGGTTCAGTTGCATTTATAGCTCTTACTGCATGGCCCGTCTCATCTGAGAATATTGGCATGACGGATATGAAGCCTATTTCAAATCAAAGGGGAAAAAGACTGAGTGCTCGCTTGACTGTTGAGGGAGATCTCTGCAGTTGTGACAGTATTATATATGCCAGGTCTTAAAATATATATATTATTCATATATATGTGTGTATATATGTGTGTGTGTGTATAATATATTATATATATATATATATATAGCGCCAGGTCTTAAAAAAATCAGTCCAGTTGGAAATGAATATACACATTGGTCATGCAGAATAAAATTCCTCTCTATAATAGTCATTAAAGCTCTTTTTAGAGCTTTCATTTCTCTTCCTTCTAGGCTCATGGCCGGTCTGTACTTCCTCATCCCTTTTGAAGATGGGCACAGTTAAGTGACCTGCTTTAGTCAGTGACATGTAAGCTTCCGTGCAGCATCCTTGTGAGCTGTTGTATATTTCACTACATTTCCTTTTCTCATTGTAGAAGGAAAGACATGGAGCCTTTTTCAGCCTGTGTTGCCATGGGAGAATAATGTAAAACACATCCCACCCCCCCTACATCCCACCCCCGGCCCGTTTCAGATGGGTGTGGAGTGTGAGCCAGAAACAGGCCTTTGTCCTTTTAGCCACTGAGGTTTATAGGCTCTTTTTTACCGCTGCGTAACCTAGCCCATCCTGACTGATACATGTTCCAATAATATAATCGTGGATCCCCTGATTGTGTTGCCAACCTCTTTGGAGTATGGCACAGAAAAGAATAGAAAATAATTATCACATGATAAGGAATATGGGTGAAATCCATTGATGCTTGCCATAAAAAACAGTTTCACATTGGTTTGAAATGAGTTTTCAATGGATGTGGCTCCAAAAAGAAGCTTATGTAACTCTTGAGACCTCCCCCAGGCAAGTTAAAGATGATGAAATGCTTTCAGGAATCGGGCTCCTTAGTTATGGTTACACATTTTTCCAGAGACCAACCCTGAGCAAATTGTACATGAACCACGAACCTGTTTACAGTCAAATTGAGTAACTTCTGTCTGTCCATCAGTGCTCTGACATGGCCATCCAAGAGCTGTCAAAAACGAAAACAAAACTCAGAAGAGAGCAGCTATTGAAACCACGTGTTTAAGAAATGAAGGAAATGACCTGCCATTTATTGATCAGCTACTATGTATGAAGCATTATTTTTTTACATATACTTTCTCATATCGGTACCACGATAACTATGAGGTGAATATTGTTATCTCCACTTAACAGATGAAGGAACAGAGACGGCTTCCAGTCAAAGTCAGTATGGCAAATGACGCTGATCTAACAACCTCTACATAAGCAACAAAAAGCTTTACTTTTTGTTTATCAAGCACTTACCCGACCGGGGCAATGTCGACAGCATCGCTTGTCCCAAAGACGGTCACCAAAAAGTTGGTATAATGAACCATGGATCTAAATAAAGGTGTAATAGTATGAGCTGATGTAGGCTAAGGTTTCTACACATTCTGTAGATAATAAAGACCACATATATCCCTTGGCAGAAGTCAGTGACACCTGGGGTGGTTTGGAAGGCAAGGGGGAAGTGGCTGTTGGCCCTGATAGAGGGTGTAAGGAAAAGGAATGGGGGTGGAAAGTGCAAGGTGAAGTGGCAGATAAAAAGCACAGAGGTAGAAATGCACACAACACATCCGGGAAATAGCAGCAATCTACCAGAAGCATGTGTTTTCTTTCAATTAACTGATAGTGAATTAGTGAAATCAATGAACGTTCAATTTGGAAGGAATTGTTAAACCCTTCTCTACTCCAACCACCAGGCAAGAGCCGTCATACCAAGTTCCAGAAGAAGTGGGGGGCTCCAGAGTCTGCATGAATACCCATAGTAATGATTTCCAATACTGCTGTCCATCATAAACCTTGGCGAGCTTGTTAAAATCATATACTCCTGGAGTGTCTGGGTATCTCAGTTGGTTAATAAGCATCTGACTTTGGCTCAGGTCATGATGTCATGGGTGCGTGAGTTCGAGCCCTGCCTGGGGCTTGATGCTGTCATTGCAGAGCCCCCTGCGGATCCTCTGTCCCCCTCTCTCTCTGCCCCTCCCCTGCTCACTCTCTCTCTAAGTAAATAAACATTTTTAAAATTTCAAGAAAAGGGGGTGCCTGGGTGGCTCAGTTGGTTAAGTGTCCAACTCTCGATTTTGGCTCAGGTCATGATCTCGTGGTTCCTGAGTTCCAGCCGTGCGTCAGGCTCTGCACTGACAGAGCAGAGCCTGCTTTGGATTCTCTCTCTCTCTCTCTCTCTCTCTCCCCCTCTGTCTGCTCTTACCCTCAAAATAAATAAGCATTAAAAATTTGTATGTTCCTATCAAGTTTTGCAGACCCACTGAAGCAATCTTTTAAGGTGGAGCCTAGATAAAGCCAAAGAGAGACAGGCGGGACCCTTTGGGAGCTAATAGATTTTTTACCACTGAAAACTGATATTGTATGTTTTCAGAATTTAGTTAGTGGAGCATGAGGGAGGGTAAAGAATGTCTGATGACTATTATCCCAGGAAAGACTGTCATCATCCCACATTATGTATCGTAAATGGAAGTTCTGCAGCTATTTGGACCTCTGTTCCATAGAAAGCTTGAGTGGCCATCTATTGATATTTGAAGATGTCTGTTGCAAACTCACCCACCCACCTATTACAAGAGGAATGCCAAAGTGTTTTTAACAACCAAAGTAGTCTCAGAGTTTCAGGAAGCAAAACTCTATATGCTCACATTCTCTGTGATGTCCTAATACCTAAGTGTATCCCTTATAGATTGATATTTCAGGCAGCTGCCTGGCGGTCTTGCTCATTTTAATCTGGTTCTGGACCGATAATGTGTTTTCTTTTCTTTTTTTTTTAAGTTTATTTATTTACTTTTGAGAGAGAGAGAGAGAGAGAGCCAAGGAGGGGCAGAGAGACAGGGAGAGAGAGAATCCCAAGCGGGCTCTACGCTGTCATCATAGGGTCCAACTTGGGGCTAGAACCCACGAACCGTGAGATAATGACCTGAGCTGAAATCAAGAGTCAAACCCTTAACCAACTGAGCCATCCAGGCACCGCGGTAATGTATTTTCTTTTAAACAGATCTTTTGTGGTATTCGTTATGCAGAGCCAGTGCTAAGAACATATGGTAGAGTTCCTGGTGCTCTCACAAGTAATCCATCGTTGATGGGCTTTAGTTTGAATTTGAGGAATGGTGTTTTCTTATGTTGGCGCAGGATGTGCTTTACCACAACTTCAGCTCTGTGCCACATAAAACAGCGTTAGTTTCACCTCCAAAATAGCTGAAAATCCATCTGATATACTTCCTGTACCCTTCCCCCATCACCACCGTCTGGCAAGTTCTTGTTCCTCCGACAATGTGGCTGACTTCATAGGCATGTAGCGTGAGCCGGGCGTGTAGGGACCCACATTGAGAAAGACCTCATACGTGACTTAATGTTCTGCTGTCCCCACCTCGAAGTTCTTAATTTTTGCTCTTTTATTTCACACTGGTCCCACAGGGTATGTAGGAAGCCTTGCATACAACAGGATTTCAAAGGCCCTCCATCGTCCGGATGTTCTGTTTTCGGTAAATCCACTCGGTCTGTGTTCTTCTCAGTCCATGCGCCTGCAACTGAGCATGATACACACAAAGTGAGCCACCTCGACCTGGCACAGTCAAGTGTGACTCCTGTCTTCCCTGTTCTGGAGAACAAGTTCCTATCAGTCTTGTGGCAGCTGCACCACACTGTTGACTTAGATTGAGTTGGCACATATCGTGACATCCTGGTCCACGCCTGATTCCTTCTGCACCCCACAGCTGAAGGTATTTGGTCCCATTGTCAGACTTCTTCTTACCCCGGGATCTGTTCCTGTTCTGCAGAAATTCAGAGTCCCAGGTCAGTGTCTTTGTAGCTTGTCACCGCACCTTTTTCAGACTGATTCAAGCCTGTTTGCTCATGTACAACCCTTAGGTTCTTTCTGGTAAGTAACGATAGGCAGCTGTATTTAAAAGTAAGTGAAGCTTAGCTACCACCTCAACGCCTCACGTCCAGATTACAACGGAAGTTTATTTTGGACCAAATTCTGCCAATACATCGATGTCTGTTAAACATCTGTCAGCAAGCAAGCGCACTTCAGTTCATACGATCTGTTTCGTGAGCTTAGCGAAGTCTCACTTACTTGCACTTTCATGTGCTCTGGCCACACCTTGCCGGAAGAGTTCACTGGAAGCAGATGCCGCTTTCTTGTAGAGGAATGGTCTAATTAGGACCCATTGTAATTGTTCACAACTGAGGCATTTTTAGTGCAGGAATTCAGTCACATGGTTGATAGAATAGCTGAGATGCCAAACAGGATAGTGCAGCAATCCAAGAATTAGTAAAAGGAAAATATCTTTTTTATTATTTTATTTTATTCTATTTTATTTTATTCTTTCTTTCTTTCTTTCTTTCTTTCTCTTTCTTTCCTTCCTTTCTTCCTTCCTTCCTTCCTTCCTTCCTTCCTTCCTTCCTTCCTTCCTTCCTTTCTTTCTTTTCTTGGAAAATATCTTTAACCTCCTGGGCTGGAGGGATAGAAGAGGAGATGGTGTTACTGGTTCCCAGAAGATAGAATAACCTGTTGGCTGGAACCCTGGGAGGGACCCGGAGTCAGGACCAGAGTGAGTCACGAGTCACTGCTGGAGAAGGCATAGACCCCATTCAATTCTGAAATTCTTCTCTTGTATAGGTACACCTTGTCTGTAAAATAGCGTATCCAATCCACAAATGCTAAATACAGGGAATTTCAGTACTGAGAGCCCATTTCTAATCTCTGTTATGCTCATTAGTCAAGCCTCTGGTGCTGCTCGTAGATAAAGATACCAGAAGTGCTGTAGCAGTTACCTGTGGAGCGTGGACTTTCCGATTAGACCATCAGCTGGCAAATATCTGGGGTATGAATTTTTAATTAGGATTACCGACTGCGCCCACAGAGTAACTTAAAAAACAAATACGGACGTCACTGTTTATGGTGAAGTATTTTAAAGTAAATGAAAAGACATGATGATACCCACACCCCCTGGAACTCTATTTCCTGTGTCATAGGGCCCCTTAAGTATGTTCAGCAGTCCTTTCTACCCCATCGTTCTACCTGCAGCCAGAACGTACGAAGTGTGCTCTTTGCAGACATGCAGCTTCTCTACCAACGGTGGCTGGCAGGTGCCTTAAAGAAATTTTTCTGGACAGCTGCATGCTGTCCTTCTTTCCAGATCTTCCCGGTGATCTCTGCCTGCATGGATCATGGCCCATCTCCCCTCTCAGTACTTTTCCAGACCTCGTGTTCTTTGTGCCAGGAAGAAATAACATCGAAGAATTACGCGGTCACAAGAAACAAACCAACCACACCACAGCCAGAAATCAAACAATGAAGAGACTCTTAGAAACAAAAGGAAAATCTGCCAGTTTGGGGGAAACTTTAATATGCCTTTCTCAGTTGTTGACTGATGAAATAGTCAAAGCCATAGAAAATCTGAATTATGTATCTAATAGGATTGAGGGAATGGAGATGTATCAAACTGTGTACAGATAATACAGGTAACCTTACATAGTAAACAGGGAATATGTAAGCAGCTATGTGAGGTTACTTGGATTAATCTGTTTGGAAGGTATTTGGTAATTTCAAAAATGCAGACTATGGACAAAGACGTTTTCTAGCTGCAGTAACAATCAAACAAGAATTGATAAAAATTTAAACAGTATCAAAAATACTTGGCAATGTGTAAGGACACCCACCTAAATAATTCTTGTGTCAACAGACTAATTGTACATTCAGCCTTCCTGTCAAGGCCTATGGGATGAATGAAAGCTACATTTAAAGGCGAGTTCCTCTCTTTTATTGGTAAAAATGACCCTCTTCATCTTAGTTCTCTTTCGACTTGAAATTTACTTAGTTTTCAATTAACATTGTTATCCTTACTCTTTTTATCTTTCATTTGCTGGTAACTTTTTGCCTAGTCCTTAATTTCAAAAATGTCTTCTTGGGGGTTAGGTGGCTTTTTTTTTTTTCTTTTAAGGATACAGTGTTGAATTCTATATTTTACCTAAATATGAGGGTTTTTGAATTTAATGTAATTTAATGTAATTTGATGTAATTTCATTGTTCCCAAATTTCAGTGTAGGTAGATTCTAAGCAACAAAGTTAGCATCCGGGTAAGAAGACTTACCATGAAGTCTTATCTACATACTAAGACACAGTTTTTAATTATTTATAGATCAGTAAAAGTCAAAGCTTTCTAAAGATATTTGTTGACACTTTATGTGAAATTAGATGAAATCAAGTCAATAATTGTTTTTACTGTTGTAGTTGTGGTTGTTATGAATTTGGGGTGACTTTGGAGAAAAGATTAAGGGACAACTGCTAAAGATACCTGCCTTAAACCATCCATTGGACCATCATTGATTACTGCCACTTGAATGATACGAATTTAGACATTGTGATTGTATACTTCTCTTCATTTTGTTACTCAGGCTTTTCGCGTATGGACCACGTTTCTTTGGACTTTTTTTCTTTGGAGATTTGGAAAATACCTATTTTTCTTTGTACTCGTTTTTTTCAAAAACCCATGTCAATCACTATATTCCCTAAGGCTCACATTGAAAAACAACATGGCAACTTTCACTTCACACATACGATCATAATAATAGCAAACATTCCTTAAGCACTTACCCGTACCACACATTGTTCTTACTAACTACCATATTTCTTGCTTATATTTGTCCCATTTTATTTGTTTCCATTATACCGCTGCTATATAAAAATCATTGTAATGACAACCATCCGACGGAAGGGAGCTAACAGTATGATCAAAACAGAATGTTTTGAGTGAACTTCGGACAACCATCAGACTTTTATTATGTGACGCAGCTTGCGCCTGGATCCTGCCAAGACCAATGCGGGTAAAAAGTGAGCGCACATAGACCCACTGCTCCATCAGGCATTGCTCTTTGATACTGTCTTCCGGACGGACCTGTTTCCTTTCTATTCAGAGCGCTTGCACTCCTGCTGCTGCATTTTACTACTGTATTTAGTCTCCCTCTAGGATAATTCGTATTGTGCCAATCAACCTTTACCAGGATGGCTTGAGTTTTATGTTTACTCATAGGACTTTGTCTGACTTATCCTTTTTAACCTTGACATTTGTCTGATCATCTCAAATGACTACATTCTTTCTTTAATTTGTTAGTGTGTCTGTTATACTGGTTCCTTAAGGATCACTACAGCCTGAAAGGGGGTCCTTTCTCCATAAATCGTGTATCGTTGTATCCTTCCCACTAGCAAAACAATCCATTTCTTCTTGTGTCACTGAAATCTGGCTAGAACAGCACGGAGACATCTTCAACTCCTTCTCTGTGCCTTTTTTGCGTTGTCCCGCTATCCCAAGTAAGCGTCTAGCACCTTTTTCTCTTTTCTCTGTGGCAGTATGATTTAAACAGAACAACATTTTGTGCTTTTTATACTGATATTACCATTACCGCCACAGAAATTATAATACCTATTGTTCATCCAGCCCATGTGCCAGACACAGCTTCTAAGCACTTGATGTGTAGTTGGGGTTCTTTGGTTTGTGACAAAAAACTAACCGTAGTTAGAGTAAGTTAAAAAAAAAAAAAAAGAAAAGAATTTCCTGGCTCATGGGGTTGAGAAGCCCACACGTTGATCTTTTCTATAGGTGTGGCTTCACTTACATGTTCAGATGAAAGAAATAGATTTGTGTCTTTCTCCAGTTCACAGGGAAGTTTTCTACTCTATTACTTTCAGTACCGGGGAAGTCGACCCTCTTATTGGGAAATATGGTGGCAAGGGTGGCCACCAGAAATATCACATGTATACCTCTACAGAGTGCCTTATGAATAGGAATCTCAAAACAAATAGTTGGCTCTGCTTGGATTATAGATAAGCATAGCCATAGATACCTTAGCCAATCACTGCGGTTAGGGAGGTCAAGTTCTTATTGGCCAGGCCCGGGCCACGTGTTCGCAGGTAGAAAGGTGAAGCTCCCCTCCGACTTCGTGAAATGCACCCCCAACAGGAAAGAAGGGTTCTTTGTGTTACAAGAAGGAAAAAGGGGGATGTTGGGAGGGTACGAGCACAGATATCCATTACATCATTTATCGATCTAAATTTCATATTTGTGGCAGCCCTGTGAAATGGATTTTGTTAACAGTTTTACAGATAAAGAAACTGATACTTCTGCAAGTCGGCCAGCATGCTAGCGGTCACATGGGAATAAGAGGAATCTCTGGGATTTGGCTTCTGGACTGTTACATGCTACCCATGTGGGGCCCTCAGCATTTCCCATCAGTCCTTTTATTTTCCTACTTATTTATCCCTTTAGACAAATTCTAAAGTGTTGCCATTTCCAACTTCACTCTCCTCAAAACTCTGCTGCCTCTCTCCTTACTCTCAATGGATACAGTGGCCTGCTACTTCTCAATAAAAACAGAAGCTACTCGTAGTCATTTCTTCAGTAGTCTGTCACCTCGTCAAGAGACATCTACAATTGCATGCATCCTTTTATGTTTTTTAAGTTCATTTATTTATTTTGAGAGCGAGGGAGAAAGCAGGGGAGGGGCAGAGAAAGAGAGAGAGAATCCCAAGCAGGCTCTGCACTGGCAGCGCAGAGCTCACCGTGGGACTCGATCCCACAAACTTCGAGATCATGACCTGCGACGTGAGATCGTGACACTTAACCGACTGAACCACCCAGGTGCCCCATGCATGCCCTTATCTGGTGTGAGGCCAATCTTGGTTCGCTATTTTAGATCCCACTTCCTCTTCACTTCTTGGTATATTTATTTATTCAGTCATCCCTCTCTCTTCTGTATCTTCAACCTCACTCCTGGCTGCCCTCATTAGCATTTAAAATCAGAACTGCAGAAGATCCCCTTCACTCCCTGCCCCCCGCCAGCTGTAGTCCTCTTTCTATGATTCTTCCCAGCTAGAATTCTTCAGAGTTTTCTGCCCTCGGTGACTCTGTTCCCTCCCTTCCTCCATATTCTTCAGCTCACTGCAGTCTGTCTTCTCCTTCTGTAACTTTGCCAAGAGTCAGTATGAAGATCATCGATGACCAGCATGCTGATAAATCCAGTGGATTTCTTTTAGACTTTGTGATACTTGATGTCTCTATAGCTTTAAACTCAGTTTATCATATTCTTTTTGAAACCCCTAAATTTGAAGTTCCTCAGACATCCGCACTGAGCTATCATTTGATCCTCAGTTTGCACACCTTCTCTAGGCTATCTCATATATGCAGCGCATTTCACTTGCCATCTAAGTCCCGACGACTCCTGAATTTAGATGCCCACCTTCTTTGATGGCTCTCTTAGAATCCTAGGCCTCTATCTCCAACTGCTGGTTTGCTGTCTTCAGTTGGATGCTTCAAAAGCACTTCTGCTTTATCATGTTCAATACTCAAGTCTGGTTTTGCCGTCCTAAGCTGAGGACTTCCTCAAACTTGCCCCTTACAGTATGTGACGCCCCTATCTGGTTCTTAAAGCCAGAAACTGGTGTTAGGCCAGAATCCTTTCTGTCTCTCACCAACTCCGTTTAATCTATCAGTAAATCTTGTCAACTCCAGACGAAAACTAGACCTGGAAATTATCCACTTCGCTCATCTTTGTTTCTATGTCTGTAGTCCAGGTCGTTATGTCTGCTTACCTGATCCTGCCACAGTGCTTGGTTGTTGTTGTTATTTTTAACGTTTATTCATTTTTGAGAGAGAGATGGAGACAGAGCATGAGCGGGGAGGAGCAGGGCGAGAGGGAGACCCAGAATCCCAAGCAGGGTCCAGACTCTGAGCCGTCAGCGCAGAGCCCCACACGGGCCTCGATCCCACGAACCGTGAGATCGTGACCTGAGCCGAAGTCAGATCCTCAACCGACCGGTCTGCCCAGGCACCCCCTGCCACGGTACTTTCTTAACTGGCTCCCTGCTTCTGTTGTTAGATCGTACAGACCTTTCTCCATACAGCAGCAGCACGATGCTTTTTCCCAGACCTGATCGTGTCATTCCTCTGCTTAAAGTTCTTCAGTCCCACTTGTCCTACCGCCATCCAGTGGCCCATAGTCTTACCACTTTTCGATCTCACCCTTGCCCTTTGCAGTCTCGCCGCTGTCTACCCACCCCTCTTTCTTTAGCCTTATCTCTCACCACTCTTGTCCTCCATCTCTGAATTCAGTCAGACTGGAGTGCATAACGTTCCTTTTATAAGCTATATTTTGCTTCCAGGGAAACTTCCCCGGGCCTTAAAGATTGTATCCGGTGTCCGTGTTACATGTACCCAGTTCACCTGGTGCTTATGGTATTGCAATTGCTTGTTATGTCAGTCAGCGTTGGTCAGGGGAAAGACACCACCGCAAGCATTTCAAGGAAGAGATTCACCACAGGAAATTAGGTGCTTCTGAATCAACTGGGAGAGCTGGACGAAAGAAGGTCAAGGAGGCCACCACTAGATTTGGGTCCAGCTCTAGCTTTCAGGAATTCAGCAGTTCCTTTTTTTTTTTTGTTTTTCAACTTTTATTTACTTTTGAGAGACGGAGACAGAGCGTGAATGGGGGAGGAGCAGACAGAGAGGGAGACACAGAACTTGAAGCAGGCTCCAGGCTCTGAGCCGGCAGCCCAGAGCCCGACGCGGGGCTCGAGCCCATGGACCGTGAGGTCACGACCTGAGCCGAAGTCGGACGCTCAACCGACTGAGCCACCCGGGCGCCCCAGGAATTCAGAAGTTCTTGCTTGCCTCCCCCCACCCCTTTCACCCCTTCTCTCAGGTCAGGAAACAGCAAGGAACTGGTGAACGTGGCCGCAACTGCCATGCGACACTGAGATAGGTTACTCCTGAGGACACGCCTACGGCCTGCTACAAAATCTTGAGTCTGTTAAGGCCCGGCTGTTGACCTGCTGCTCCAGAGAAAGGGTAGTGTGGCTTCTGCTTCTCTTTCCGCCTTACAGATGCCAAATTCTGGTTCACGTGGGCAGAGCCTAAGCCGTACCTTGAACCCTTCTGGCAAAGGGATTTGGGAAATGTAGTGTCTAGTCTTCTAGTCCCTACCACCTAGGGAGGAGTCGAGAAGGGGGTGAAAATGGTGCCAAGTTCCAGTATTCACCACGACTGTTCTGTTACCTGGCACCCCATCAAAGTCCCGAGCTCTGTGAGAGCGAGGACTCTGTTTCCCTATTATTTCACCTCAGGAGCCAGCCAAATGCCTGGCCCAATGAGTATTGATGTAACGGAAGAATAATGAGGTCTTTATGTCTCACTGATATATTAAGGACATTAGTGTTGATAAAATGAAAGTTAATTACAGTCCAGATTCTGTCATAAGAATATAAAGCTTTCCAGGACTTATTGTTATATTGATATTTTTATGCACTGTTATGCTCAGACACGGTGCTAAATCTCTTTACCTGAATGGCTTCATTTAATCCTCAAAATTGCTCTTGAAGTAGATTTGATGATTATCTCAATTTTATAGATGGGGAAATCAAGGCTCGGAAATTAAGTAGATTAGCCAAGGTCACAAAGTTTCTAAAGGGATAAACTATGTTTGAAACCCAGGGCTGTCTTGTTTCAAGGCCCACGATCCATTCTCCACCGTACCCTCTCCAGCTCAGAGAAGCCAAAGACCTTGCCTGGCTGGCATTTCACGGGCCTGTGACCTTTTGACTCTTACAGCCAGTGCTCCTTCTGAATTCTCCCACTGCATCAATTTAAATGACTTCCCTCTTGCATAACAAGGAGGCTTTCCTAGATTTTTTCAAGAACGAGGGGAATCTGGCAACTGCCCTCTTAGTAGCACAACGTGATTACAACCCGTTTAAAGAGTTGCCGGATAAAATATGGGATGCCTAGTTAAATTTGAATTTTGGGTAAACAACAAATATCTTTTTAGTGTGATATGTCCCAAATATTGCACGGAACATACTTTTACCAAAAAAGTCATTGTTTATGTAAAACTGAAATTTTTTTGAGGTGCCTGGGTGGCTCAGTCAGTTAGGGGTCAGACTTTGGCTAAGGTCGTGATCTCGCAGTTCGTGAGTTTGAGCCCCAAGTGGGGGTCTGTGTGACGGCTCAGAGCCTGGAGCCTGCTAAGGATCCTCTGTCTCCCTCTGTCTCTGCCCCTCCCCCACTCATGCTGTGTCTCTCTCTGTCTCAAAAATAAATAAACATCAAAAAATTTGAAAAAAAAAAACTCAAATTTTATTGATCGCCTTATATTTTTATTTGCGGTACCTAGAAACCCTACCTTATTAGAAGCCACATTAACGAATGCAGCCCATTTCATTTCCTGGACGTCACAGCTCGCGTAGCATTTTTACCACCTTTAACTTATTTAAAATATACAGTAAACTTATGAAAAGTAAATTGTTTAGTCTGTACACACAACTGAGGACCCTGGGCTCAGAACAGTTAAGAAATTTGCCCATGATCATACAGCTCACGAGGGCTGGAGCTGGAGTTTTAAATCTGACTGTGTCTCCCTCCATGTTATGTTCTGTCTCCTGAATACCCTTCAAAATCCAGCTCAAGCATCACCTTCTTTGGGAAACCTACCCAGACTACTCCCTAGCCAAAGACAAATTTGTTGCTCCTTCTTTTTTGCTGCCACAGGCATTTGCACATGTCATGATTATGGGATGCAGCACATTGTTCTGTAATTGTTATGTTTTTCTCTGCCACAGCTGAACTGCTTGGAATAGTGTGGTAGGCAGAATAATGCCCCCCGAAAAGATGCTCGCGTCGTAATCCTCGGAAACCGTGAATCTGTTACCTTATATAGCAAAGGGGCCTTTGCAGATGTGATTAAGGGTACAGACCTTAAGGTAGAGGAATTATCCTGGATTCTCCAGATAGGCCCAATCTACTCGCTTGAGTCCTTAAGTTTGGAGAATCCTTCCTGGCTGTGGTCAGAGAGAGGCAGGATGACAGCAGAAGAGTCAGAAAGCTGCAACTTTGTTGGCCTTGAAGATGGATAAAGTGGGCCATGAGCCATGAAAGGCAGGCTGCCTTTGGAAGGTGGAAAAGGCAGGGATACAGGTTTTCCCTTAGAGCCACCCCAAAGGAACACAGCCCAATGGACACGTTGATTTTGACCCAGTGAGACCCATTTCGGACTTAGTTCCGCAAAGTGGTAGAGTTGTGTTTTAAGCTCCCTAAGTTTGTGGGAATTGAAGTAATAAGAAACTCAAAGAGGTACATACAGCCTCTTAGTCACAGCTATATTTCTTAGGCCTAGCGAAGTACCAAGCAAGCACATACTAAGTGCTTAGCAATTGCTTGCACGAATACACGAAAATTATAGCACACTGCTTCATGATCAGAGCGTTATGAAGCAAGAACCACCCAAGTAGGGTATGGGGAAGAAAAATGATCTCTACTTATCTTCCCTGATCTAATGAGAATAAACTCCCTTCTGTATTACTTGGCCCAATGAGTCATGATCATAAATATAGAAAAGGGAGAGCAGTAAGTGATGACTCCAGAGCAAGCCTTTGTATTGTATCTTGCTAGCTATGGCTGTGATCCTGAATGCAGATGTCACCCAAAGGTGCTACAGTGGTACAAACAGCTACAATTTCTTGAATTGCTGTTATAATAGTTGTCAACTTTGGTGCGTATTGGAATGACCTGGGACACTTGTTCATAGTTGCATATTCCTGGGTCTAATCTCTGGAGTTTCTGAGTCAGAGATGGACCCCAGGTGATTCTGTGGACCATACTGCATAGGAGATCTATAATAATAATATAATAAGGGGTGCCTGGCTGGCTCAGTTGGGAGAGCATGCACCTCTGTTTTTAAAATTTTACTTATTTTTCATTTTGGTTTAAGTTTTATAAAATTCACTTTGTTTTGCGAGAAGAGAGCACGCGTGCCTGTGTGTGCACACAGTGGGGGAGGAGCAGAGAGAATCCCGCGCAGACTCCGCACGGCCAGCACGGAGCCTCGCGTGGGGCTCAAATGGGTGGGACCATGACGCGAGCCAAAAGCAAGAGTTGGATGCTTAACCGACTGAGCCACCCAGGCACCCCAAGAGCATGCGACTCTAGATCTTGGGGCCATGAATTCAAGCCCCGCACTGGGCGTAGAGATTACTAAAGTAAATAAATAAATAGTAAACAAATAAATTCAACCTCATGTGATAACATGTAACGTCACATAATATAATAACACGTATGTGTCAGGACGACTGACCAATGCCCTCTTCTTAATGTTGCCTTCTCGTTCCTGCGACTTGCTCCAGGGAGTACTTCTTTGGTCCTAAAAGCAACTCTAAACAGAAGTGAGAGAGCAAAGGTGAAGGGAATCATTTCCATTATTTTTGAATGCATTTCTCATCATGAAAGTATCTGGAGGTCAAGTTAATCTAAGAGAAAATACATAAACACATTTCAGGAGTTCTCTATTAAGTAGGCTGGCATCGGAACCATCAAGTGCAGGGGCGCCTGGGTGGTTCATTTGGTTAAGCGTTTGACTCTTGATCTCGGCTCAGGTCATGGTTTTGTGGCTCAAGTTGAAATACATAATAATAATATAATAAAGGGTGCCCGGCTGAGTCCAGCTCTGCGCTGACAGTGTGGGGCCTGCTTGGGATTCTCTTTCTCCCTGTCTCTCTGCCCTTCCCCAGCTTTCTCTCTCTCAAAAGTAAATAAATAAACTTAAACAAAAAAAAAAAGAAAACACGTTATCAGTCCAGAACCGGGTTAAAGTGGGCAGACCCTCCAGGCAGCTGCCTGAAATATCAATCTATAAGGGCCACATCGAGCCCCACGTTATGCCCTGTGTCAGGCTCTGCGCTGACAGCAGGGATCCTGCTTCGAATTCTCTCTCTCTCTCTGCCCCTCTCCCACTGGCACTCTCTCTGTCTCTCAAAATAAATAAATTTAAAAACTTCAAAAAAAAAAGAATCATCAAATGCAGGAAGAACTTCACAGAGGAGTTCATCATGGCATCTTCAAATCAGGAAAACACAAAGAAGGAAATTTCTCTCTTTTTTAGTTAGGCTAAAGAAATGAGAACTTCAGTCTGTAACCAGTCATTGGAAATACAAGGTAACAGTTACGGAGAAATGTTGCCAATTGATCATTTTTAAATGATTAAAAAAATTTTTTTTTTGCTTAAAAATCGAGTCCATACTACAACTAAAAAGGGATTTGAAAACCGAAAAAAGGTGCAAAGAAGAAAATTAGTTTCCTGTAATTTCACTGCCTACAGCTGAGCTATGGCTAACATTTGGATTACCTTCAACGCTTTGGTTTCTACATGTGTATCCTAGCTATCCTAGCTACCTAGATATCCTACCTAGATATCCTACACATATCTACATGTGTATCCTAAATATCCTAGCTATTTAATATCATGGCTTTTTTTCCAGTTAACGTTCTATCTCCCCGCCCCCCCCCCCCCAATATGGCCAATTTTTTGGAATGAGATTGTGTTTGTTAAATTATTTTCCTTTAAAAGAAGGGAGAGATTCAGAAATCTTAGGAGTCCAAAAACCAACTTCATGCTCAGAGTCTCTGCATATTATTCTTGAAGAGAAGCAATTAGGTCTTCCTGGAGCGTCGGAGGTATTGAGTCACCCGCAGCTACCGACTGCTAATCATACTAGACAGAAGTTAATTTTGAGGTAACTTGCCCTCTGGCACCCCATGTGTCAGGCACTGCGGTGGCTCCTTTATTTACAGTGGCATTCAAGTGGACAATGCCATGTTTAGAGAATAATGTGCATTCCAGGCCGGCCGTTCTCAAATGATTGCAAAGGTTTGTTGGAAAAGACAGGATTCTAGAATGTTATGAGCATAAATCACATTGTTGGAAATTGTCTTTCTCTAAGAGTTTATGGTTGTGGTGCAATGTCATTTTTCTTCTGGACTTGAATTTGACTGAATTCCACTTGTCATCGCCAGGAATTATTTTCATTTTCAATTCAGTCATAAATTGCTGAAAATATTCCCTCCAGAGGTAAATTAGGGTGTAGTAATAGCACAACTGAGTCTTAGCAGTGAAAAATATTCACCCTCTATTACATATACACGGGCAGACTTTGAACAAGCGCAGTTGCATTCAAAAGTTGTCACCATGGTGCCCATCTTAATGCCAAAGTGAAATCTTATGTGATTTGTCTAGTCGTTTGGATCTATTGCCAAAGGAAAAAAAAAAAAACAAACCCTTTGGTCAGCCTCTTATGCTAATGAGACAAGTTACCAGGTTGGAGACATGAGACCAAATCAAGAAGGTCAAGTTCTCCATCCTCTGAGCATCTTATTATCTAAACACACCGGAAGTATGTTGTTTGTGTAAGATTTCAGTCCAAGGCAAGTGATGTTAGCAATCTTAAATATATTTGAGGTTTCTTGTTGATTTTTTAATATGGTGGCATTAAAACACAGAGGACACTGCAGAATTTCCAAGGTGTTGGTATGAGAGAGATTACTTACATTCAGATATTTGTGAAGGGTTGGGTGCCTGGGTGGCTCAGTCGGTTAAGCCTCACAGTTCGGCTGAGGTCATGATCTCATGGCTCCGGAGTTTGAGCCCTGCGTCAGGCTCTGTGCTGACAGCTCAGAGCCTGGAGCCTGCTTCCCATTCTGTGTCCCCCCTCTCCCTCTCCGCCCTCCCCCGCTCACACTCTATCTCTCTCTCTCAAAAATAAACATTAAAAAATTTTATGAGAAAAAGATATTTGTGAATGGTCAAAAAACTAACTGGAAAATTGGACTTTGTACCAAGAATATAGTGAAACATTGTGCAAAACAACACTGTGAGTATGAGGAAAGGTTTCCAGTTTCCATTCTGCCACGAATAAGCTGTGTGAGCTTGAGTGAATCATTTTACTTGCCTGTGTTGGAGAGAACAATGATAGGAAAAAGCGATAATAAAATATATCATTGCATACAAGGTTAAATAGTGCTTTTGAAATAATTACCGATCCGAGAAAATACAAACTTGCACCAAAACTCAGAGCCAAAAATACAATGGCGATGAAAAAATAAGTCAATTTAATCCCAACTGGTATCTGTGAGATATGAGGAGAAACAAACATCTGGTCATTTGCATAGTTCTGATCACAGAAACATAATTGGGGTTGCAGCTCCCTTGGAAGAAAAGCAACTAGCATGAGGGTTATCTCTCAGGAAGGACCCCTAAACAAGGTGGCTCTAGGATGTCCAACCACAACCCATAGTGTTACAGCCTAATGACAAAAGGGGGAACCTGTACCAGCCTAATTTGTCAAGGAAGCAGCACCGTGGGACCGTCCAGAGAGCAGAACTAACGGCCCTGGGGACCTGGGTGGAATCAAAAGAAAAAGGACCAGAAGGTGTTGTATAACTATGTGTGGGACCTTCAGGGATACTTTAGACCTATTCCTTCTCCCACTGACTCTGCTTGTGTCCGTGCAGTTGATAAATCATGTGTGCGTGTGTGATCCCATTGCCTTACCTGTTCAGCTGGTCAGCCTTAGTTTGCAAAGGCTACAGTGAACAGGGAAAAGGAGGCATTATGCCTTCGGGTGCCCTTCCTTTGTGGTTTGACCTGGGATTGGCACAACACAGGCAGTGCTTTCAAACGAAGACTTTGAAACACCTTGGTTTGGGCTGTGGCTGCACTATTGATGAACAGTGTGATCCTGAACGAATTTCCTACTTCCCCTGAGCCTCAGTTTCCTTATCTGTAAAATAAGGATGACGGTGGGTCCTCTATCCTGAAATTTTCATACGTGACAAGATGAGCAGTTTGTCTAGGTTCCCAAAACCGGGCACGGTTGAGCCAGGGCTGGCTGACTTCGCGCCTGTGTTCATAGACGTGACCTAACCTGGTCAAGGTTGCAGAGCTATTGGCAGTGAAACTGGGTGTGGCCGACACTGCTACTCGCCCACTCCAAAGATACTCTCCTTCACATACTTACTAAAGAATCATTTTTACCCAGAGCAGAAATGTGGCCAGCTAAAAGTTCAACTTTCCGAGGTGCCTTGGAGCTTTGGTTCCTATGTATTTGACACAGTTCTGTCCAATGTGATGCAGTCAGAAATATACCAAGTAGGGTTTCCAGTGAGGCTAGTTACCTGATAAAAAGGGCCAGACTCCGCTTGCACGTATCGTTCCTCAGGCTTAGCCCTGGAAGTAATACCTGGTGGCGGAACAGCCGCCTTTGAAACCATCTTGGATGTCAGAAAGGGAAAGGCCACAGGCTGAAGATGGCGGAAAGCAGAGATCAGAGCTGGAAGGAGCCTTTGTGGAAAAGCAGTACCAGCCTGGACCGTGAATTTCCCAACTCGGTTGCATTTTTAAAGTCACTGCTTGCTTACGTTACTATGGTCTGGTTTCTGTACACACAGCTAAACCCTATTCCAACGGATATATTAGGATTGAAACCCACAGAAATGTATTCGGCACATATTTTCTGGCCAGGTCTCTGGAGAGAAACCTCTGCTGATACTGTTTTTCATCTTGTTTATTTATAATAGTTACCAACCCGTCCTTCGTCTTAACCATCAGCTCCTCGGGGACAAAGTGCTTGGAACCCAGGATAACGTGCAGTCAATACCTATGATTTAAGGATTGGGAAATCGGGGCCTAGAGAGAAGTCATTTAGTGCTGGAGCAGAGGCTAGTGCTGAGGACTTTGGACGTTCAGTCTTGTTCTCTCGCCGCTAGGGCCGTCCAGGACAGACCGCGATGAGGTTTTCCATCTGGTAGCACTACTCGTAAAAGTACTGGGCATCAGGGACAGATGTGAGTGCTTGGGCAACAGAAGAAACATTTTCCTATTTTATGATTTTGCTCCGAATATTCTTGCTCCTTGCTGCATAGGCAAGGCATAGGCCCGCTTCCTTATCTGCAAGATGGACGTAACAGTGCATCCGTCGTAAGGTTATTGCTAGGCTCGAAGGAGTTAATATAGGTAAAGCTCTTTGAACAGTGCCTGGCATATAGTAAGTTTGAAAGAAGAACTAATGGGCCTTAGAGCTGAATTTATGATTTTTAACTCTGACATGTGAATCTTTCCAGTGTCACTCTGGGAGTCTGCAGTGACTAAAAGTTCCATGGTCAGACAGAAGAGAGTTCTAGGCTACGGCTTGTCACCTATGGATTGAGTGCCATTGGGAAAAGTACTCCAGTGCTTCAGATCTTCATTTCCTCTTCTATAAAAGAGGATTTTTTTTGTAGCTATCTCACTGAGTTGTGAGGATTAACTGAGGTATTTTATGTAAGCATACAGCATAGTGTAGGCACTAGCTAAAAACACAGCTATTGTTGTCTTCTAATATATGCTAAGAGCCCTTCCTTCCTTCCTTCCTTCCTTCCTTCCTTCCTTCCTTCCTTCTTTCATTTAAAGCTTGAACTACATGTCCATCGCCTTCATTAACCTGTCCTTCTGTTAGCTGCTTTGTAAACATTTCTTGATAATGTTTCCTTTGCGTGATGGTTAAATTTTATGTGTCAGCTTGACTAGGTTATGGTGCCCAGTTGGTTGGTCAAATACTAGTCTAGGTATTACTGTGAAGATAGTTTAGAGGCATACGTGACATTTACGGTCAGCTGACTTTACGCGAAGGAGATTATCATCAGTGATGTCGGTGGGCCTCATCTAATCAGTTGAAGGCCTTAAGAGCACACACTGAGGCTTCCTGAAATTCGATCTTAAGACTATAACATAGAGGGCACCAGGGTGGCTCAGTCGGTTGAGCATCTGACTTTTGATTTCAGCACAGGTCATGATTCCAGGGTCATGGGATCGAGACCCACATCAGGCTCCACGCTGAGCACGGGGCCTGCTTGAGATTCTCTCTCTCTCCCTGTGCCCCTCTCCTCTGCGCATGGTCTCTTCTCTCTCTCTCTCTGGAAAAAAAAAAAGATTATAACATAGAAATCCTGCCTTGGGCCGAGGTTTCAGGGGAGAAATCCTGCCTCAGTGTCCATCCTCCTGGCCCATTCTATAGAATTCAGACTCGAGACTGCAACATCAAGTCTCACATGAGTTTCTAGCCTGCCCTACAGAGTCTGGACTTGCCAGCACCCACAAATGCATGAGCCAATTCCTTAGTGCAAACATAACCAATATAGTATAAAATGTAGTATAAGATCTTATCAGTTGTTGGTTGCGTTTCCCCGGGGAGCCCTGAAACACCTTGTGTCTTGTGCACGATGGGATCCTGGGAAAAAACGGATCTTTGTTTATTTTAGAAATTCTGTGGCGAGCCTCCTCTTCACTTCTGACATTTGTTCTGACTCATGGGAGAGGAGCAGCTCTATGGGAACGCTGGCTGATGGGTTTGTGTTTCTGTTTTGAAAAGTGGCCCTTCATTCTCCGTTCACAGTCAGAGAGCGCTGTCCCCTGCATCTGCCACTGCTCGCCACACGCCTCTTGGCAGTTTCCACTCCAGTCGCGCTCTCTCTGTGCTTCCCCACTTCCGGTCATGGCTCTCTTGTCCTAACCACTCATTAATCATGGAAATCGTCTTACGAGTCAGGCCGGGAGGAACGTCACCGCCACTGGATATGGCGCAGGGAAGGCCGAACGTGACAGCGAGCTCTTCGCGCCGCACATCATCGCACCAGAGCTTCCGTCCCCTGGACGATGTGGAGGAAACCAGGCGTTTGTGAACAATCGGCAGGCGTGTGGGGAGCTTCGAAGGATAACCTGGAGGGCTCCCGGAACTCTCTAGCACCCGACTAGAGCTTGCCTGTCCCCTCCCGACAGCAGAAACTGCTATCTGCTCTGTTTGGACAAAGTGCCTGATTGCTTACCCGTGGATATTGGTGTCCTAAGAAATTTCCAGATCTACTCCAGAAGGTACCGCTCGGGGAAGCCAATTAATTAAACTAGTTTTCCAGCTGATAGATGGATGCGTTACCACTGTTTCAGCACAGCACAAATGAGAAGCATATTGCGTCTGACGACCTGGTCATCTCTCACTGTTGACTGTAATTTGCTAGACAAGAAGAAACAAAACGAGAATTAAACCTGGGAAGAGTTGCGGGAAGGGCCTTCCGAATGCCGAGGAAGCCTTTATGGAGCACAGACTACACGCCTAGTTAAGTGTGCCCGTCGTGTTACCTCGTGCAAGGCACAGAAACCCTTGGAGATAGATTTTAGCGTTGTCCTCATTTTATGAATAAGGAAATAGGCTCAGAGCGGCTGAATTACTCTCCCAAGGACGTGTGGCTAGTGAGTGGCAGAGCCGGCAAGAGCAACTCAGCGACAGTGACGGTTCTGTTCTGCCCCTCCGCACACTTAGCAGGTTGAACGTTTTCCTGCGTCCTCTCAACCCCCTGTCCTCCTTCTCGAGTCCACCCCACCTCAAGAAAGCTTTCTCTGGTTTCACAAGAATGTGTTATACTTTGATCACCTCTTATTCTTTTGTGGCAGTTCCGGCTGCTAAAGGAAGCAGTCAAACCGCCATGCTAACAAGATGTGTGTATTTGCAACCCACCTGCAGCGGGGAGGGCAGAATCACCACCAGGAAGGCACGAGGAAGGCTTCTGTTTTGTTCTTGAGTTGCAATTGCAGCTGATGAAGTGTGAGACCTTTGAAGTACAACTGCTTTGATCCCAGCTGCTCTGTAGCTGGTCCAGGCTGCTTTGAACTGGGAAGCAATCTACAGGTCCCTGTCGGTAGGCTATGGGGAGCGCGGGAAGGAGTGGGGAGTTCATGGCACCAGGCAAGTGGCTGTTGCCAGAATCCAGGTGTGACATTTGAGGAGCGCTCGCACTAGGGCAGAGGAAATGGACAAGAAAGCAAGGGAGCAGGCAGGGTAGATTCTAAGTGGTTCAAATGCACAGGATCCAGAAACCTTTTGCAAGTGGGAGAAGTTTAGGATGGGCCACCAACTTCGGGTTTTTGAGACGAGTGGATCGTGGTGTCATTCACAGATGAGGGCACGGTAACAGAAGCAGAGGCTTCAGTTTCGTCTGGCAGCGTTCTCCTGACAATACATGGTCGGCAGGAAGAACAGGCAGAGGAAACAAATAAACAAAAGGTGCGGAGACATAAACGAACAAGACCCGTCTGTAGAACGGCATGTGGATCGGTTTCGTTGAAGTGCAGAATACATGTTGAGGGCGAAGGAGGAGATGAGGTGGAGAGGCAGGTAGGGACTAGATCAAAGAGGGCTTTTGAAGCCATGTTAAGTTTTGCTTTCCTCCTTAGGGGAAAAGGAAAATCCTGAGTGGGTTCAAAGCAGGAGAGTCACTTGACCGTAAAGATTTTCGTTTTGGAAAATATCTGTCCCCCACAAAGGGACGTTTCTTCTCATTAATATGCAGATTTCCTCAGAAAATTATGAGTGCGCTGAATTTTTTTCTTTTGGCGGCTACTCTGTGCTGTTGAAACCCGTCGGTATTTACTGTATCTGTAATAAACAAGGATAAAATGGCGCTGCCTGGAAGTCTACATGGAACTTTGGTTGCCTAAAGGCAGCAGAAGGAAAGAGCACTTCACAAGGAATGCAAATATATACGCTCTTCACCTAACATACTTAATCCCCCTGAGCCTCTATTGTTTCCATCCTCAGCAATAACCAAACAACCCAGAAAAGCGTGTGTGCACTTGTGCGCATGTGCTCTGTGTGTGTGTGTGTGTGCGCGAGTGCGCGAGTGCACAAGCACTGTTGGCACAAAGCTAAGACTAGAACTCTGAATTCCCCCTTGCCAAAAATGCTCTGTTTTAATCATATTCGTGGAAAATAAGGCTTTGTGTGTTGTCTCACTTCAGTATCTGCCTTGTGACATCAACAATTCCAATAACTGGATCTCCGAGGAAGAGTTATGTATTTAACATTTTGTAATCAGCTCCTGCAGTTTGTCTCTTCTATTCATATCCGTTCGCTTTCTGAGTTTCCAATAAATACTAAACGCTGAGGAGTGAGGACACGGTACTCTTGTCATAATTTGTTTGGAATATAAGTGGCACTAACATAGTGACGTCGACTTGACATAATGCATTGGTTGCGATTGCCCCTCATTTTGTCACCAAATTCCAATATTTCTTTCTTCGTCTTCTCTTTTTAGGTGGCACCCTGTATCAAAAGATTTTGAAACATCTAACAGTGCTGGGTAGGAGGATTGGATTGCTTTGAGAAGCCTGTCCAAACAGCAAACCACTTTCCTTGCCCATTACCCTTGAGCCAGCAAATACAGGTAATTCACACTTGTGTGGAAGGAAACGGTTATGTGCACTTTATTTCACGTGGCCTCCCCACTCCCTGTGGGAAGTAATTTAGTACCACTGCAGTAGGCAAGCAAAGACAGCCTGTTCAGTTATTACAAATTGATCATCCAACAGATTTTGATAAATCACCACCACCTATGTGTCATGGAAATACCGAATGCTGAGTATGTTTAAGCTATTACATAATTCACTGAAATGTATCTTGTATGCTAATGCTAATATGAATTTTGAACTAGCTCTGACCAAAGAACAAGTATTTATTCTTTTTCATCTCTTATGGCTTGTCTCCATGTGATGTTTTATTGTCAAAGTGAGCCATGTAAGTTCAAAAAGTATAGAACTACCTAGTTTTCTTTTTAAGAAACTGAAAATGATGGAGAATATAATTTTAAGCCCATAGCCCTTAGATCATGAAAGGTATGTCAAGCAATTAAATACGATTTAGAATTGAAGCCACTAGCAATATCGCAATAGTGATGCCCATACCCTAGGCTGTAAGATAGTGGTGACGATTTAGGAAAGACAGAACTTACAGGAAACTTGCATTGTCAATTTTTGGGTGGATACATTTAATGGGAAAAATTAACGTAACCTGAAAAGTGCTACATAAGAAGGCAGGTCAGTATTCTACTGGAAAACATTAAGGTAGTTGTGATTGGGATCTTCAAATCCTAAAATAAATGAAGAATGAATGAATGAATTAATGATCGATCCCTGGCATTTGAATGTCATGAAAGTGCCCTAACCGAAAGCTGATGGAGAAGCTGGTGGGAAACGCAAATGTACAATCAGTCTTGACATTGTTCAAAATAGTTGTCATAGCCTCAGCATGATGAGCCACATCGCACAGAGGGGAAATACATACTCTCGTTTCTAGTTCAGTGAAGCTGCAGGCTTGGATTTGAATTTATAGATCAGAACAATTTGGAAACCCCTGACTTAATTTGTAGTAGAACTACGGCACTGTCTTCATCTAATATGAATAATTTACAAGCAAAATACCTGGGATATTGTCTACACAATATAAGTTCTGTGACTCAGTGGAATACTAAGGGTAGTTTTCCTGAAGCACGTTGGGTATACTCCTCTCTGTGATATACAACTTGGTATAGGGGGATGGAAATAAATGGATGATAGATAGATAGATGGATAGATAGACACATAGATAGATAACCATCCCAAGGATTAGTTGGCTCCCCTGCCCCTTAGAGTCATCTCAGGAACAGACTTGAACCACAATCTATACTTAGTAAAAAACCCATGGTTTCCTCCAGATTTATGTAGCTTCCTTTTACATGGCTCCCTCTGACTTGGTATCCTTTCCTGTTGAGTTGGCTCTGCTTCAGGATCATCTCACCATATTCCTTGTGCTGTCTTGTGATGTCCATCGGAACATCCCAGATGTGGAATTTAGCCCTGTGCTTTCCACGCAAAGCTTTTGTGTGTTTAGCAGGTTTTCAGGATGTCGGGGGAGGTCCCAGGATGTTTGTAATTGTAACAAAGCAAATACCCTAAATATGATAGATTTAAACTTCCCTGTTTCAGCATCTCCTTTGGCCACTCTTCTTTTGCGTTACAATGTAGATGGGTTTTCATGGACTTTTCTTCGGGTGGTGAAAGGTTGACAAGCAGGGGCGTTTGGTTTCTTCTCCACCAGATAAATGACAGTTACTCCTTTTCACCAGCGAAACGGAGCAAGACAGGCCTCAGCAGCTCCCTTTGTGAACATCAGAGGAAGAAATTCATAATAGCATGCAGCAGCTAGCTTTCTGAAAAGGACGTGATGACACCCTTTACAGTTCTTTCGTAAGGGAAATTTGCTTAGACACACATGTTTTTAGTTTACATGCAGCAGTTTTTGAAGAATGTAACCTTTTTTTTTATAAGACACCGTATGTATGTGTGTTTATGTGTATTTAGAAAACACAGCTCATTAAAACTAAAGCAAAGCAATATAAATGACTCCTAAAGGTAAGATTTCAGAGCAGGTGTCTTTGCTTTCTCCCCTTTTCTGTTTAGACTGGCTAGAAATTATTCTGTATTGTTGCAGTTTCCAATAGACAGCTTTTGCATTTATTTATTCATCATTTTTTTATTTTCATAGCCACTAATTTTGGCTTTTTATCTTATTAATTATTTACCCATTCTTGCCTTAGATATAGTCTCTTTTTTTCTAACCTCAGTTAAATGCTTATTTTCATACAGTTTCTCTTAGCTAATAAGAAAAGCATTAAATCCCATCCATTTTAATATAGAATCTTTTACATATTATTTTTAAATATTAAATAACTATAGCTTTCATTAACTCCTTGGCATAATGTATTTTTTAAAATCATATTTTTTAAACCCAGGCCATTTTATGTTGTTGTTTTTTTGTGAATCTGTTAATTTATATTACACTGTGGTCAGATAAAACGGCCCATACAATTTCTGAATTTAGGTATTTATTGAAGTGAGGTATTTTTCTCACTCAGTATTGATCTATTTTTGCAGCTGTTAAATTAACCCTATTAATGTTATTACTCGTATTTTCCATAATTTTATTCTTTTGCTTGATTGGTCTGGAAATGCCTGAACTAGATAATGTTAAAAATCTTACACAAGTTAGGTTGTTGTCAATTTGTCCTTCTATTCTTGACATAATTTAACCTTACATATCTTGGTGCAGTCACATCCAACTACATAAAGAGTCATGACTTACCTTTTTACTAATATCTTTGCTTATTTGATGCTTTGACATTAAATTTTAATTTTTCTTATAAACATGTGACTCCTACCATTTCAGGTCCTGTGCAGAAAGGGGTGGTGACAAAGAAACGGAAAAACCTAGTCTTATTGAAATAAGTAAGGGCATGCAGACTTTATTTACACTGAAATGCTACTATTTATACTTAGACAATAGGTCAGGTTCCTGGCATTGCAGGTGTGCAGGGATGGGGTAGAGATCTTAATAACCCGAGGGAAGGGCCAGAGTATTTGTAGGCCAGCGCACCTACTCTTACATTAAAGTGTAGAGAAGACAGGTGTGTTGGAGTCTTCCAGAGAAGCAGAACCAAGCGGAGAGAGAGGTGTTTATCAGGGCGCACATGAATTACGGAGGCTAACAACTTCTGAGATCTGCAGAGAGAGTCAGCAAGTTGGAGACCCAGGAGAGCCAACAGCGTAGCTCCAGTCCAAGCCCAAACAGCTGAGAAGCAGGAGAGCCGATAGACTCTTTGGACTAGAAGCAGGAGGAGCCAGTGTTTCAGTTCTAGTCCAAAGGCAGGAGAAAGGAGATGGCCTGGTTCGGAGGGACAGGAGGAATTCTCTTACTCCGGGGAGGGTCAGCCACTGACCGGATGAGGCCCACCCACATTAGAGAGGGCAATCTACTTTACTTAGTCTACCAATGCAAATGTTAATCTCATCCAGAAAACACCCTCGTAGACAAACCCAGAAATAATGCTTAACCATTCGGGCATCCTGTGGCCCACTGAAGTTGACACATAAAGTTATCACAACAGATAGAAGAAGCAGGATAGTAGTAACTTTCCCCCTGGCCCCCGCCCATGGAGGTATAGTGATTTATTCATGAAGATTTAGAATAATGGGCAGGAAAGTGGTACTTAAGGTTTTTTTTTGTTTTTAATTTTTATGGTTACAATTTTTTATGTATCTCTTTAATTGAGGTATAGTTGACACATAATGTTCCATTGGTTAACACACGATGTTACATTCATTTTAGGTGCACACAGTGATTGAACGATTTTATATGTTACGCTATGCTTCCATCTGTCACCAAGCAAGGCCATTACAATACCATGGACTATATACTCGATGCTGTACTTTTCATCTCTGTGACTCATGTATTTTATAACTGGAACTTTGTGCTTTTTACTCCCCTTCACCCATTTTTCTCATTCTCCCACCCCCTCCTCTTTGGCAGCCATCAGTTTGTTCTCCGTATATATGGGTCTGTTTCAGGATAGCAGTCACTTCTGAGGGAATCCCTTCTGGTTTCTAGGGAGTGGCAGTACATGCGGGGCGAAACATGAAAAGGAAACAGAAATGTAGCTGTCACTTTAACCAAGAAGTCAGCAGTTTAAGCAGACTCCACATAATTAAGCCATAAAGGTTGAGTTGTATAGATGATACCAGTCACTGCTCTTTATCACAGCTTGGGGACTCAAAGCATACTCTGTGGTTCACTATTTTGAGATTGTTGTAAGAACAGTCAAAAACTTAAAAATAGAGCTCCCTACAATCCAGCAATTGCACTATTAGGTATTTACCCAAAGGATACAAAAATACAGATTCGAGGGGATACACGCACCCTAATGTTTATAGAAGCATTATCAATAATAGCTGAACTGTGGAGAGAGCCCAAATGTCCATTGACTGATGAATGGCTAAAGAAGATATGATATGTATATACAGTGGAATATTACTCAGCCATCAAAAAGAATGAAATCTTACCATTTGTAATGATGCGGATGGAGCTAGAAGGTATTATGCTAAGCGAGATAAGTCAAACAGAGAAAGACAAATACCATATGATTTCACTCATATGTGGAATTTAAGACACAAAACAGATGAACATATGGGAAGGAGAGGAAAAAAGAGAAGAGAGGGAAACAAACCATCAGACTCTTAACGATAAAGAACAAACTGAGGGTTGATGGAGGGAGGTAGGAGGGAGAGGAGTTAGACGGGTGATGGGTACTAAGGAGGGCAGTTGTGATGAGCACTGGGTGTTGTATGTAAGTGATGAATCACTAAATTCCACTCCTGAAACCAATATTGCACTGTATGTTGGCTAACTAAAATTTAAATTAAAAAAATATATTGTCAACATGTCCATTCATTCCAATTTGATGTGTAGATTCAGTGCAAACTCCATTAAAATCCCAGAAAGTTATTTGGCAGATACTGGCAAACTTACTGTAAAGTCTATATGGAAAGGCAAAAACCCACAAATAGCCAACAAGCTATTGAAGAAAAACATAGTCAGAAGACTAATACTACCAAACTTCAAGGTTCGATTACTGTAGCTTTATAGTAAGACAGTATGGTGTTGGCAAAAGAATAGACATATAGATCAATGGAACAGGATAGAGAGGCCAGGGGTAGACAAACTTAAATGGTCAACTAATGTTTGACAAAGGAGCAAAACAAATACAACGGAGCAAAGATAGTCCATTCAACAAATGGTGCTGGACCAATTGGACATCCACATGCAAAAAAGAAGAAAATCTATGCACAAACCTCACACCCTTCATGAAAACTAACTCAAAATGGATCACAGACCTGGAATGCCTGGATGGCTCAGTCGGTTAAGTGTCTGACTCTTGGTTTCGGCTCAGGTCATGATCTCACAGTTCATGGGTTGAAGCCCAGCGTTAGGATCTGCACTGATGGCAGGGAATCTGCTTGGGATTCTCTCCTTCCCTCTCTCTCTCACCCTCTCTCTCTCTCTCTTTCTCTCTCTCTCTCTTTCAAAATAAATACATTTTTAAAAAGTGGATCACAGACCTAAATGTGAAACTCAAAAACTACAAAACTCCTGATAAATAACCTAAGAGAAAGTGTAGATGACTGTTTGGCAATGACTTTTTAGACCGAACAGCAAAGTCTCGATTCATGAAAGAATGATAAGCTGGTCTTTATTTAAATTAAAAACTTCTAATCTCTGTGAAATATCCAGTCGAGAAAATGAAAAGACAAACCACACACTGGGAGAAAATATTTGCAAAAGACCTATCTGATAAAGGACTATTGTCCAAAATATACAAAACACTCTTAAAACTCAACAAAAAGGAAATAACCATTCCATGAAAAATGGGCAAAAGACCCTAACAGACCAAAGAAGATATACAGATGGCAAATAAACATATGAAAAGATGCTCCACATGTCATCAGGAAAATACAAGTTCAAACAATGAGATACCTATTAGAATGGCCAAAACCAGAACACTGACAATACAAAACACTGGCAAAAATATGGAGCAGTAGGAATTCTCATTCATTGCTGGTGGAAATGCAAAATGGTACAGCTAATTTGAAAGACATTTTAGTGAATTTTGTTTACAAAACAGAACATTCTCTTATGATAGGATCCAGCAATCATGCTTCTTGGTATCTCTCCAAAGGAGTTGAGCGCTTACATCCACAGAAGCCCTTGCATGGGGATGCTTATAGCAGCTTTATTCATAATTGCCCAAACTCGGAAGCAACCAAGATGTCCCTCAGTAGGCGTACGGATGAGTAAACTATGGTCCGCTCAGACCATGGAAGGTTATTCAGTGCTAGAGAAGAAACGAGCGATCAAGCCACAGAGGGACATGGAGGAACTTTAATGCATATTACAAAGTGAAAGAAGCCAATCTGAAAAGGCTCTATACTGTATGAGTCCAACAATATGACTTTCTGGAAAAGACCAAAAAACAATGTAACAGTCAAATATTTAGTGGTTTCCTGGAGCTAGGAGGGAAGGAGAAACGAAAAGGTGGAGCACAGAGGATACTTAGGGCAGTTTCGCTGTGAAACTACTCTGTATGATACTATAATAGTAGACACGTGGCCTTACACATTTGTCCAGACCCATAGAATGTGCAACACTGAGAATGAACCTGAATGTAAACTACAGACTTTAGGTGATTATGTGTCCATGTAGGTTCATGGGTTGTAACACATCTACCACTATGGTGTGAGACGTTGATAATGGGGGAGGCTAAAATGAGTGGGGATGGAGAATATATGGGAAATTTCTGTACCTTATCAATTTGGCTGTGAACGTAAAACTGGTCTAAAACTTAAGCCTGTTAAAACGTTTAAAAAATGATTCAGACAGTCCTGTGACGATTGAAATAGTGGGGGTGGTAGACTTAAAGGTAACTATTTGCTTCCGTTTACTAGAATAGGGACTTGTCCTTCTTGGTTGCAGGAGCATCGGGCACTATGAGATGGCAGGAAATGGGAAGGAGGGACCACAGAGCTTCGGTGGCCCACCGGCCCCGCCCCCCCACCATTTCTGCCTGGGTCTAGTAACCAGTGTGCCATTTTGGCATCTCCAGCTTTCGTCCCTCCCTCTCTCTCCTTCCTTTCTTGTGACAGCTTGGGGGAAGGGGAATTGTTGGAAGAGTCCTTAAGACGGCACCCACAGTGTAGTGCCTCTTGCGAAGAAGGACCTCAAAATTCTTAGCTTGCTTTTTCTTACTCCTCTACCCCAGTGCACTTCCCAGCTAGCAGAGATTCCTCTTAAGTTTTCTGCCTCTTCATTCCCAGGCCCACTGGAGATTGCAACAAGGGCTGATCGATCTGAACTGATATACAGTTTCCTCTGGTGAGCTCTCTGGGTGTCTAAATTCTTCTCTACCCATCGTCCCGTATCGGTGTGTATTGAAAATGATTTTCTGGAGGGAATTCACAATTTTCCCTCTTTTCTAGCAATCAGCACTGTTTATTCAATGCACATTTATTAAGTAACTACTCTGTGCCATATATCCTTCTAGATGCTGAGAATACAGAGATGAATAAATTGGATCCTTGCCCATGGGGAGCTGGGTCTTAGGAAAGATTAAATAAATTCCTTTCCAATACTGCTTTTGGAAGCCAGAATTTATTTTTCACAATTGGCATCACCAAAATCTTAGTTTTCCAGCTTCATTTATAATTTCTTACCCACCCACCCCCACCCCCGCCCCTCACTTATAATTTCTTGCCGTGGGAATTCTGAAAATGTAAATGTACTTGAAGGTCTCAGAACAAGTTTTCTTTCAAAACGAGACTATGGGCACTTCTTCAACTAGAGAGTAATTCAACATCCAAGTTTTAGAGACCCAGAATTTTAATTATTACAAACTAAAATATCTTTCTCTCCCAATATTGTCCTTATAAAACCTCATGGTACTTTTTCTTTCAAAATGTTGGCAGTTTTAATTATGAACTCGGTTGAAATATTAGACCCATAGCCTCTCACGTGTTAGAAATTCTTGTTGGATTGGTGAATTTAAAGAAACATGGTTATATAAATCTGGAGAAGTCATGACTTACTGTTAATTTAATTTGCAACACATGCATGATATAACAATACTCTTAATAGTAGTAGCTGCAATACTTGTGTTGTATACCAGATCCCATCCCGGGCGCATGTTATCCTATTAATTATCACAGCAAGCCTACAAGACATTCCAGTTCTACAGATTGAATAGCTGTGAAGGAAATTTGTTTCAACAGTGTCATTTTTCACTGGAAAAGTTATTTTATTCTGTACTGTCCTTATATAACGATGACCGGATTATTGATACTAATCTATATTTGAGGTAGTGGGAAATTTTATGAGATAGATGGAAAAATGCTATTTAGATATACACGGATGCGTTTTCTTTTCTTTTGTTTCATTTTCATGGTGAGTGAAATAGCTCCTGAGGAATCTATGGGGTCACCAGCTGTGAAATATCTAAGCAGAGAAAACAAATGTTTGATAGACTATTATGGGGTTTTTTTTTTCAATGAATTACATAGCAAGATCTAGCAGTTGGTCTAAATCTGAACATTTATTATTTTTATTTTTTTAATGTTTGTTTTGAGAAGGAGGGAGGGAAGAAAGGAGGGAAGGAGTGGGGGGAGAATGAGTGGGGTAGGGGCAGAGAGAAAGGGAAAGGGAGACACCGAATCGGAAGCCGGCTCCAGGCTCTGAGCTCCAAGCTGTCAGCACAGAGCCTGACATGGGGCTCGAACTTACCCACCACGAGATCATGACCTGAGCCGATGTCGGACGCTCAACCGACTGAGCCACCCGGGTGCCCCTAAATCTAAACATTTAAAGCCATCTTTAACAACAGTATTGTGATCTTAAATATCTATTACTGTTAGTGGCAAAGTCACAGCCACTCCTAATATTGTTGGCCTCCATTCATAATGGAAGGAAAGGCTGAATTTCCGTTAAAAGTTAGTGAAAACAAAGATGGAATTGTTCCTAAGTTTATACTATAACACATGCTGGGAGCACCTGCTCTAACAGAAGTCATGACATCGAGGTTACCTGAAGGAAGAACTGGGCAAGAAGGCGACTTTGGAGCCCATCGAGGGTGGTGTGGATGCCTGGGTGAACTTCCTCACAGGAAGACAGACACATGACACCTTGATGACATTGACCTCCTCCGTGTACAGACATAAGTTTTTCCAACTGCAGATAAAATCTTTGCTTTTTTTTTTTTTATATATATATTTTGAGTTACTATTCCTGAGATAGTTGTAGAATTCTTGCCTTCATCTTTCTGATTTCCAGAAGAGTATTATAATGCACTTCGCAAACTTTTGTATGTATCTATTGATTTCTACTATCAATGTAAATTAAAAATATTACACTGAGGGGTGCCTGGGTGGCTCAGTTGGTTAAGGTTCCAACTCTTGGTTTCAGATCAGGTCATGATCTTGTGGTTTGTGAGTTCGAACCCATGTCGGGCTAGGCTCTGACAGTGCAGAGCCTGCTTGGGATTCTCTCCCTCTCTCTCTGCCCCTCCCCTGCTTATGCTTGCTCTCTCTCTCTCCCTCTCTCTCCGAATGAATGAATGAATGAATGAATTGAAAAATTACACTGAACAATATAAATTCATTTTCATAAAGTTTAAAACTAGAGAATTTTTTAAATTTAAACTTATGTCATGGTCCCACAGTCCGTGAGATCAAGCCCTGCATCGGGTTCTTCGCTGACAGCATGGAGCCTGCTTGGGATTCTCTCTCTGTGTCCCTTCTCTGCTCGCACACGTGCACACACTCTCTCTCTCAAAATAAATAAATAGACATTTAAAAAAAATTAGCCTTATGTCCACACACATTTATGTGTGGAAATAGAAGACGTAAATTATTTATAACATTTAACGTTTTCCATGCCTTTCCTATAAGTTCGCAGTCATGTATTTAGCTGCTGCCGAGCAGCAGTGTTACTGGTGAAACTAAAATTTTCGACAGCTTATTTTTGTTCAAGACACATAATTTCTGCTCTGCTTGATAGGCACTCCTTGTAAACTTGCCATCTGTACGTTTTGATGCCTGCGATTTAATGTTCTTCACTTAACATTTCACAGTGGCATTATTTATTTTAGTTATAATTTAAAAATTTTAGGGACACCTGGCTGGCTCAGTCGGTGGAGCGTACAACTCTTGATCTCGGGGTTGTGGGTTTGAGCCCCACGTTGGGTGTAGAGATTACTTAAAATCTTTTTTAAAAACAAGAGTTTAAATTGCAGTCCTGTTTTCCAGTTCACCAAGTTTTCCAACGTGCATCTTGTCTGGACAGCAGTCCTATTTCTTACAGTGGTTTGTTTCTGAAGATGGCTGCAGCCATCTTCTTTCAATGTGGATAGGCATTTGCATAGTAAATGCCTATCCCCAGGCCTCTTATCATTTTAGTATTCTGCCACTGTCAACACGAGGCTTCTGTCTGTCATGGCTGCTATTCCAGGTGGGTAGTCATCTCCCAGGGCTGCCACGATGAATTACCACAGGGGCTCCTGGGTGTCCCAGTCGGTTAAGCATCTGATGCATGATTTTGGCTCAGGTCATGATGTCACAGTTCGTGAGTTCGAGCTCCACGTCGGGCTCCATACCGACAGTGGGGAGCCTGCTTGGGATCCTCCCTCTCTCCCTCTCTCTCTCCCTCTGCTGCTTGCACTCTCTCCCCCCTTTTCTCTCAAAATAAATAAATAAACTTAAAAAAAATTTTTAAGAAAATAAATTACCACAAACTAGGTAGCTTAAACAACAAAAATTTGCCTTCTCACTGTCCCAGAGGCTAGAAGCCTGAAATCAAGCTGTCTACGATGCCATGTTCCCTTGGGAGGCTCTAGGGAAGAACGCTGCTTGCCTCTTTCTAGCTTCTGGTGGTTATCACCGATCCTTGTCATCCTTGGCCTCAGCTGCACCCACTGAAGTCTCTGCCTCGGTTGTAACGTGCCCTTCTCCTGGGCCTGTATCCAAATTTGTCTCTTTTTTTATTTTTTAAACATTTTTTTTTAATGTTTGCTTATTTTTGAGCGAGACAGAGTACGAGCAGGGGAGGGGCAGAGAGAGAGGGAGCCACAGAATCCGACGCAGGCCCCAGGCTCTGAGCTGTCAGCACAGAGCCCGACGCGGGGCTTCGACTCAGAGACTGTGAGATCACGACCTGAGCCGAAGTTGGAGGCTTAACTGACTGAGCTACCCAGGCGCCCCAGAAACCCCAGACCTACTAAGCAGTTTCTCTCACCTGCCCCTTAGCCCCCGTCCTGGCAACCACCAGTCTGCTTTCTGTCTCTTTGGATGGATCTGTTCTAGACATTTCACATAAATGGAATCATACAACATGTGATCATTTGCATTTGTTTCTTTCGCTTAGCATGATGTTTTTAAAGCGCATCTACATTACAGCGTATATCAATACATCCGTTTTTGTGGCTGAATAATATCCATTGTACTACTTTTTATGTATCTCTTCAGCTGTTGATGAGCATTTAGGCTGTTTGCACCTCTTAGCTGTTATGAATAGAGCCTCTAGGAACATATGTATACATATACTTGTTTGAGTTCCTGTTTTCAGTTCGTTTGAGTGGCTTTCAGGGTCATCTGGTATATTCTATGTTTAACTTCTTGAGGAATTGTCAAGTTGTTTCTGACAGCTGCTGAACCATTTTACGTTCCCACCAGCAGTGAACTAGGTTCTAACTTTTACACATCCTTGCCAATACTTGTTATGTTTTGTTTTTGTTTGTTTCATTTTTAAATCACAGTCATCCTAGTGGATGTGAACTGGTACCTCGTTGTGATTTTGATTTATAGTTCCCTGATGGCTAATGATGCCGAGCATCTTTTCATATATCTCTTGGCAACGTGCATGTCTTCAATGGATACATGTCTGTTTAAATCCTTTGCCCATTTTTAAAAAATGTTGTTGGTTGTTTTTTGTTTGTTTTGTTTTGTTTTTTTGTCTTTCTATTGTGCTATAAGTTCTTTCTATATTATGGATACTAGAAGCTTTATCAGATATATGATTTGTGAATATTTTCTCATTCTGTAGGCTGCTTTTTCACTTTTTTGATAATGTCCTTTGGTGCACATGTTTTTTTCTTTGTTTTCAAATTTTTATTTAAATTCCAGTTAACATACAATGCAATATTGGTTTCAGGAGTAGAATTCAGTGATTCATCACTTACATACAACACCCAGTGCTCATCACAGCAAGTGCCCTCCTTAGTGCCCACTACCCATCTAGCCCAGTACCCCCACCCACCTCCCCTCTAGCAACCCTTAGTTTGTTCTTTACCTTTAAGAGTCTCTCATGGTTTGCTTCTCTCTCTCTCTTTTTCCTTTTTTCTCCCTCCCATATGTTCATCTGTTTTGTGTCTTAAATTCCACGTATGAGTGACGGCATACGGTATTTGTCTTTCTCTGACTGACTTATTTCGCTTAGCATAATACACTCTAGCTCCATCCATGTCGTTGCAAATGGCAAGATTTCATTCTTTTTGATGGCTGAGGAATATTCCATTATATATGTATATACCACATCATCTTGATCCATTCATCAGTCAGTGGACATTTGGGTTCTTTCCACAGTGTGGCTACGGTTGATAGTGCTGCTATAAACATCGGGGTGCATGTACCCCTTCAAATCTGTGTTTTTGTATCCTTTGAGTAAATACCTAGTGGTACAAATGTAGAGTAGTTCTATTTTTAACTTTTTGAGGAACCTCCACACTGTTTTCCACAGTGACTGCACCAATTTGCATTTCCACCAACTGTGCAAGAGGGTTCCCCTTTCTCCTCATCTTACCAACACCTGTGATTTCTTGTGTTGTTAATTTTAGCCATTCTGACAGGTGTGAGGTGGTATCTCATTGTGGTTTCGATTTGCATATCCCCGATGATGAGTAATGTTGAGCATCTTTTCATGTATCTGTTAGCCATCTGGATGTCTTCTTTGGAAAAGTGTCTATTCATGCCTTCTTTCCATTTCTTCACTGGATTACCTGTTTTTTGGGTGTTGAGTTTGATAAGTTCTTTATAGATTTTGGATACTAATCCTTTATCAGACATGTCATTTGCAAATATCTCCTCCCATTCCATAGGCTGTCTTTTAGTTTTGTTGATTGTTTCCTTCACTGTGCAGAAACTTTTTATTTTGATGAGGTCCCAATAGTTCATTTTTGCTTTTGTTTCCTGTGCCTCTGGAGACATATCTAGTAAGAATTTGCTACAGCAGAAGTCAAAGAGGTTGCTGCCTGTGTTCTCCTCTAGGATTTTGATGGTTTCTGGTCTCACATTTACATCTTTCCACCATTTTGATTTTATTTATGCGTCTGGTGTAAGAAAGTGGTCCAGTTTCATTCTTTTGCATGTCACCGTCCAGTTTTCCCAAGTTTTTCATTCTGATGACATCCAGCTTATCTGTTTTTTTTTTTCTTATATTGCTCATGAGTTTTGTATCATTTCTAGGACTCCATTGCCAAATCCAAGATCATTAAGATTTACCCATACATTTTCTAATAAGAACGTATCTTTTAAGAGAAGCACAATGAATCCCAATGTCATGACCACATTTGAAGCAGTGTAAAGAGGAAAAAGCAAAATGAGAGGGCATGTCCCATGCCTTAAAGTGCATAATCTGTAATGAAACCTAACATTTTTTCTCACATCCCATTGGCCGGTACTTAATTTTAGTTTAGAGTCGCACCCTATTGCAAGAGGGAAGATCAGTAAGGTACAGTCTAGCTTTAAGCTCATATGCGTGACTAGAACTTCTGTTACTGTGTAAGAAAGAGAGAATAGAGGGGTACCAGGGTGGCTCAGTCAGTTGAACATCCAACTCTTGATTTTGGCTCAGACCATGATCCCAGGATCGTGGGATCAAACCTCACTTTGGGCTCTGCACTGAGCGTGGAGCCTGCTTAAAATTCTCCCTCTCCCTCTCCCTTTCCCTCTCCCTCTCCCTCTCCCTCTCCCTCTCCCTCTCCCTCTCCCTCTCCCTCCCTCTCCCTCCCTCTCCCTCCCTCTCCCTCCCTCTCCCTCTCCCTCCCTCTCCCTCCTTCTGCCCTCCTCTTCCCTACTTGCACACTCTCTGTCTCAAAAAAAGAAAAAGAAAGAAAAAGGAAATGAAAGAAAGAAGGAAAGAATAAATGCGCATGAAAAGCTAGCAATCTTTGCCACTGTCAATTAAATATTTTGACGTCATACTTTTCAAGAGTCAGACACTTAACCAACTGAGCCGCCCAGGTGCCTCTAAGTTATATTTTTGTGACCAGAAGTTTTGTAGACCTTGCTTTCTTGTCAGATGAATATTGCTGTGGAAAACTCTGAGGCCTCTCTGATCCCCCACTCCCTTACTTTTTCTGCCAGGATGAATAAAAATTATCTTTTAGTCTTTGGAATTAAATAACCTAGCCAGAATTAACTATATGCGGATACTTTTGTATCCACTTTTTTTAAAGTGTGGTTTGACATTTTGATCTACAAATTCTGATTTCAAATAATGTTTTGATTACATTTCTATTTTCATTTGTTGGACATTCTGCTTCAAGGAGAACATTAACTTTCATTCTAATGTTTTATCATCTCATTTGGAGCACTTACTGTATCAAGTAACATCCTGTTTAATCAATATAGTGGTAAACATTTTCCGAATAGATTATTCAGTTTTGGGCAAAATCTTCCTTTTGCTTGCTATTTTTTTTTTTCATTCTTCCACAGAATCTTTACATAGATGCCTTAACATTTTTTGATCTCTTTTTTAATGTTTATTTGTTTATTTTGAGAGAGAGAGAAAGAGAGCAGGGGAGGGGCAGAGAGAGAGGGAGAGAGAGAATCCCAAGCAGGCTCCACCCTGTCAGCACAGAGCCCAATGCGGGGCTCCGTCTCACAAAGTGTGAGATCTTAACCTGAGTCGAGATCAAGAGTCACACGCTCAACTGACTGAGCCACCCGGGCACCCATGTTTTAATCTTGATTTTACTAGAAACGAACAGCTTTAACCAGTCCATTTATTTCTGTTGATATATTTTGGATGGATTTTTCTTGACTCCCATTCCATCCTTTTGGGGAATCATTTGAGAGCCGAGTTTCCTCTAGACTATAGGAATAAGTACAGCTATAGGAAGGAAGGCACCAGCTGGGCCTGTAAGTAGAAATGGTCGCCGGACGGGTTTTGTCTCATCTTCTAACATCTTGTTAAATGTCCTGTCATTTGTCCTGCACCTTTCCAGCGAGAGAGAACTCAGCATGTCAGATAGCTTAAGCTGTTCAGTCTGGAGCGTTAGGCCTTAGCCTGTGTCAGAGAGTGTTAGCCATGTTTATTTTCCCCTTTTCCTTTTTTCTTTCCAGGGTTATTCCCAGCATTCTAAGCCGAAGAGTGAAAGGCCAGGTAGGACAGGGTCTTGGATTAAGGACTCATTGCGTTGGAAGGAGATAGTGTTTTCAGATGTCATTTTCCCCATCCCCCACTCCCTCTACACTCCCCCTCTTCTCCCACTGTCCCTCCTCTGCTCTTCTATTTGACCAAATTTCTCTTTATTGATGGTGATAATTAGTTCTGAGTTTCTATGATCCTTCTGCTTTTCCTCGTCAACTCTCCTCTCAGCGGGGAATAGAGAATCATAGCAGCTTGTAGCAGTTTTTTCTGGACTGTGATTACAGCAGGAGGGGTTCATAGGTGGGCTTTTTAAATAGTGGAACGGTCTTCATCTTTGTCCAGATTTGCTTCTGCATCCTCCCCATAATCCACACTCTGAATTGAGGCTAGGTTGTGAAAGTTCTCAGGATTCTGTTTACCCATCTCACTTTCTGGAATGTTTCCGTGGAAGGTGAAATTGAGCTTGTGTGAACCTTCCCTAAACTGAGTGGAAAGATTCTTGAAAACATTTGTGTTTTCTTTTGATGTGTCCTCATCCCCTTCCTTAGTCATGTGGGAGCACAGTGAATGGGGTTGGCTGAATCAAAGTCAGCTTCCACCAGTAAGGAAGAAGGGGCAATGGACACATTAGGGTAGATGGTCAACAGTTTCTACCATGATCTAAAGCTAACAGGCCCCTACCCTTTTATCAAGTGTTCTTCATAGCTTCACAAAAGCATCTACATTTTCCTAATCATATCTTCAGTCTTCTCTTTTCTTTCTTAATTTAAAAAAATTTTAAATGTTTATTTATTTTGATAAAGAGAGAGAGAGAGAGAGAGAGAATGTACGCACAAGTAGGGAAGGGGCACAGAGAGAGGGACAGAGAATCCCAAGCAGACTCTGCACTGTCAGCACAGAGCCGGATGTGGGGCTTGAACTCACCAACCATGAGATCATGACCTGAGCCAAAATCAAGAGTCAGACATTTAATTGACTGAGTCACCCAGGTGCCCCTTCAGTCTTCTCTTAAAAGCTTAAAGGACTTTGTGAAAGGTGAAAAAGAATGTATCTTTTTAAAAATCTATCAGATAAGAGAGATTAAAGAAGAAAAGGAATACTCAGTGCCAACTAGGATATGGAAAGGAAAAAAAAGGCAATACACACATTCAGAGCTGCTGGGAATACAAATTAATACAAAACTTTCCAGAAGTAAATTTGGCAACACGTATCAAAAAACTTTTAAAATGTGCTTACTCTTTGGATTGAATATTTCACTTGCAGATGTTTATCTTAAGGGGATAATTGAGCATGTGTGCAAAAAATTATATGCAAGGATGAGTCATTGCAGTATTTTATTTAATACTAAAGAATTTGAAGCTAATAATCAGGGTGCGTTAAAGGCATTTTTATACACATCTCCAAATGATTTTATACAACATTAAATAAGATGTTGTAGACACCAAAGTGATTTGCCATTTATTGTATGATTTATGTATATTATTTTAATTAATAATTTCATGAGCTTTGTGAGTAGGTAATGTTATCACCCCCATTTTGAAAGTGAAGGTACAGAGGATTAGAGATACTCAGTTGCCCAGGGTCCTGCTTTTATAGTTAAGGGACAAAGACGAGATTTGAGGAAAGATTTTAATCCTATGTTCTAAAAACAGAAACTTTCATTGAGGCATAATTGACATACAATAGACCACATGTATCACAATTGTATAATTTTGTAAGTTATGACATATGAACAAACATATAAAATGATCACTACCAAGAAAGTGAACAGTTATTACCTACAAAAGTTTCCTTTAGTCCTTCTGTAATCCGTCTTTCCTGCCCATTCTGTCCTTTGTATCTCTGCTGAATTTCTTTTGCACCTTTGTCAGAAATCATCTGACTATATATGTGGGGGTCTATTTCTGGAAACTATCTTCTGTTCCATTAATCTATTTTTCTATAGTTACACTAGCACTACACTGTCTTGAAACACGTACCTTTATACTATTTGCAACCAGATAATGGCAGTCTTTCCACTTTATTCCTCTTTTTCAAAGTTGTTTTGTCTATTCTAGGACCTTTTACATTTCCATATAAATTATAGAATCAGCTTGTTAATTTCTACAACGAAGCTTGCTGGAACTGGAATGCATCGGATCTATAGATCAATTTGGGAATAATTCACGTGCTAACAATATTGAGGCATCCCATCAATGCATTTGTTTAGGTGTCTCTCAATTTGTTAAGGGCTTCTTTAATAAATCCCAGCAATGTAGGTCAGTGTACGAGATTTCACATCTTTAATGTTTATTTATTTTTGAGAGACAGAGAGAGACAAAGCATGAGCACAGGGAGGGGGAGAGAGAGAGAGGGAGACACCGAATCCGAAGCAGGCTCCAGGCTCCGAGCTGTCAGCACAGAGCCCTACGCGGGGCTTGAACTCAAAAACTGTGAGACCATGACCTGAGCCGAAGTTGGACGCCTGACTGACTGAGCCACACAGGTGCCCCAGGATTTCACATCTTAGATTTCTCGTTAGGCATTTTCGTAACTTTGAGGCTATGGTAAGTAGAATTGTATTTTAAAATTCAGTTTCCAATTATTCTTCATGGATATACAGAAATATAACTGATTTTCACATATTTACGTTTTATTCTACAACTCAGCTAAACTCACCTGTTAGTTTTGGTAGCTTTTCGGTGATTCTGTTGGATTTCCTACATAGATAATTGTGTCATCTGTGAATAGAGATAGTTTTATTTCTTCATTTCCAAAATAAATGTCCCTTATTTCTTTTTCTTGTCCTTTTGCACTGGCTAGACATGAATAGAAGTGGGGAGAGTACAAATCCTTGTCCTGTTATACTAATATTAGAGGGAAAGAATTCAGTCTTTCCTTTTAACTATAATTTTAGCTACAGGTTTTTCATAGATGCCCTTTATCAGGTCAAAAAAAGTTACTTTCTATTCTTAGTTTGCTGAGTGCTTTTATCATGAAAGGGTGTTGGATTTATTCAAATGCATCTTCTGCACTTATTATATGACTGAACATATAATTATGCTCTTTAAAAATTTGTTAATATCATCTATTACATTGATGACATTTGAATGTTTAACCAGACCTGCGTTTCTTGAGGAAACCCTAATTGGTCATGGTATATTATCCATTGTACGTGTTAATTCACTCTCTCTGTCTTATTCTGGATGGCTTTACTTGTTATGTCTTCAAACACACAAACCTTTCTGGATGTCATGTCTAATCCAACATTAATCCCATCCAGTGGATTTGTCATCTCAAATACGGTAGTTTTCTTCTCTCAAAGTTCTACATGACCCTTTTGGATCTTCCATGTTTGTACTTAACGTTTTGAACATAGAAAATGTGGCTGCACTAGCTTTAAATGTCTTTGGCTATGAACTCAAATGTTTGTGTTAGTTCTGAGACGATCTCCATATCTCAGGGTTGTTTGAATTTGGACTTCTCTTGAGTTAAACATTATTTCAGATCATTAAGGGTCAGTTCTCCATCTTTTAACTTTTCAGTCCATGTATTTTCCCCATTTTTCTATCAGATTTGGGTCCTTTGTCCCATTATTTTTAAAGTCTTCACATATTAATGGTATTAGCCCTTTATCAGTGATATGTGTTGCAAATATTCTTTCAGTTTTGTCAGCTTTCTCTGATTTTGAGCTTATGGTATATTTCATTATGCCTTTAAAAAATATTTTAAGTCATATAATGTATCAGTGCACCTTGGGTTAGTGAGCAACCAGTAACTCCCAGAAAGTGATCCATAGGAAACCCAGAAAAGAGACACTAACCAAAAAGGATATGCGATCAGGTGCAGACCACAAGCTGGCCGGACCTGCTATTACAATTTGGAACACATGATCTCTGGCTAATCTCACCACCCACTTCCCCACGGCCTAAATCCTGAGAGGCCCTTTACATTACTGAGCTAAATGGACAGGGTGGGACCTGTTCACGGAGTGTCTCTTCCAAGAAGCTAGAAGCTTGTTATATAGCCCTTCAGATATATGAATTCCCTTAGTGTCCCTCGTCATGGGAGTGAGATAAGCGCCATTTGTCCGGGAGGCCACAGGAGCAGGAAGGGAGGTAGGCTGTTAACAGTGCCAGCAGCAACATAAGGTGAGAACGTGTCTGGTGGTTGAGGACACACGTTGACAAGTGCTTTTCACATAAGGCCTACGTGCCTTTGCTGAAGACAGGCCCCTCCCTCAGTGTACTCCGAAGTCTGAAATTATAGTTTTCTGCGGGAAAACACCTACCTCAACGGCCAGCAGGTGCACATTTGCCCTCCTCGCCTATGGCGGTAAAATCTGAGTATTACACCTACTGAGATAAACTCCCTCCCCTAAATTCGAAACAAGATGAGGATCCCCAGTAGAGCAGGTTTATTCACGGAAACTTTGGCAGCCTGAAGACAGTGATTTCGGCCCGGAAATAGAAAACTGAGAAGAGCTATGTGGACAGTAGGAAAAGGAGGTGGGATGGAAAATTCCCTGGTGGTAGCCAATAATTGGCAGGTCTTCAAGATGCATAAGAGGGACTTGTAGAAGGGAAGTGGGGTGACTCACATCTCCACAGAGATTTGAATATGACCACTTTGCCTTGGAGGGACTTTAGGGCAGACATCCACAACACTAGGTGATGGTGAAGGGTGGGAGACAACACGATGAACCACTGAATGGGGGTGGCCATGGAGGACATAGCCCCTCTCTGCCGTTCATGCCACCCGATTTGAGCCAGGGGAGATAAGAGGAGATTGCAGGTAACTTCGGGATGCATCTTTAGGGGTGCTGAAGACATACCTCCCTCCAACTGGAACATCTTGGCCTCTCCCACACCTCAACTCCTTTCACCGTGGAGGTGTCTGGAGTGATGCTGTGTGGTGTCTGAGCCACCCCAGGGCTCCCGTTGGCCGGAGCGGTGCCTTGACGACCAAAGGGTGAAGGTGTGGCTCCTATTTGACTTGAGAGGGGTAAATATTGGGAGGGTAGGGGCCCTGAGGCAGACCACTGTTTGGCTTTAACGTGGATGAGAACCTAGCACAGATCTTGAACAACCAGACACAAGCAGGAAATAACCAACGGCAAGCGTGGAACAGCTAATCATACGGGGGGAACAACCAGCCACAAGAGAAGAAAGGCAGGAGGAGATGACCCCGTGCCAGCGCAAGTGCAGCGACAGAGCCAAGCTCAGGTAGCCTTGCCCGTGCTCCCCCGCCTCCCCCCATCAGTCGGCCACCCGAGACCTCTACCGTGCCCTTGCCTCACACACATCCCTCCTCAGCTTGCGCCCCTTCTTAGGAAGCCCCCTTTCCACCCAGTCTCCATTTTGTTCCCCCAGGCGGGTGCCCTCTACGCTTGCTCTGTTGCCCTTCAGGTGCACAAGACTGCCAGGTGGGTAGAGATGCCCCGGTAAGCATGTGCAGCCAGAAAGATCCTCGGAAACCTCTGCCGCTTGTCCAACAAGGCACAAGAGGGAAGCGAGAGCAGCAACATTTGTCTGTTAACAGCAGCTGATGAAGAGAGTGAATCAGAGTAAGAGACCACAGCTTCGGCCGGAGCAGAACCAAGAGACCCAGGGGAGCCCTGCCGATCCGGGTAACGCACTGTGTATAGAGAGGCCTGGAGACTGTAGGTATCCTGTGGTACCCAGACGGCAAGGATTAAAGTACCATCAACAAGCTATGAGAAGATGTATCTCTGTGAGTTCTCTGACGGTCGGGAGAGAGACAAGGGAAGAAGGTCTAAAGGGAGAGATGTGGGGTCCTGTGGGGCCCGGAGCCAGACCTCCAGGTCCACGGTCAGCCGGACACCAGGGCATAAGGATGAGGTGGAGACTGAGCGCGGAAGGCCAGTTTCCTCCCTAACACTATTCCCAGGCAGGAAAAAGAGGACTTGGAGGGAGTGCGTGTGTGTGCGCGCGCGCAAGCGTGCACTCGTGCTTGTGTTGTGAGGGGGGGATGTTGGTCCAGATGGGTTGAGATGTGATGGCACACCTCCCGAAAAGGTAGGCAAATCACCTCCAGGCCGTGTAGCTCCTGGTGGTGGTGGTTGTGTATCATCCTGTGCTGAAAGGCCCTTAGATCAAAAAACTCATCCTACTGAAAACCACCAACAGCATCCCTAAACACTAAAATAGTGGTATTTGCAGGCCATAATTACCAACACTACTTAGGGTACTTTCTTACTAAGAAACTTAGGGTAGAGCAGTGGCCGGGAAGGTGCCGGTGCTGATGAGCATCATCTCCAGAGAATTCTAATACAAGAGTAAAACCGAGTGCCAGCCAGTCCCGTTTTTGTCATCACCCCAGACTCAGCATTTCTAATATTAAATACTACCTCCAAATTGTTTTCGTTCTTGGGGTCGTAGCAGAGGGGTTTGACGTTAAGTTTACAGGGTTGAGTTCATCGCATTCCTTGAGTTAATTGTCCAGGTCTCTGTGCTATGTATTTACTTCTCTGTTGTCCCTTATTTCCATTCCTGGGCCCCATTTCTCTTTTCTGAGTCATCCTAATGAATTTTATGCATATCCTTTCCCTTGCCTGAGAGTTCATAAAATGCATATTGTGGTTGATGGCATGCATCTTAAAATTTGTATATCTGTTGCTGTGTATCATTGTTTCTTACTATTTCACTCAGCAGTATTTTGTTTTAAGTTTATTTATTTTGAGAAAGAGAGCGAGAGGGAGGGAGAGAGAGAGAGGCAGAGAGAGAGAGAGAGAGGGAGAATCCCAAGCAGGCTCCATGCTGTCGGCACAGAGCACAACACAGGGCTCGATCTCACAAACTGTGAGATCATGACCCGAGCTGAAATTGAGTGGGACGCTTAACCAACTGAGCCACACAAGCGCCTCTCAGCAGTATTTTTAAGATCTATCCATGTTGTTGGGGCGCCCGGGTGGCTCAGTCGGTTAAGCGTCCGACTTTGGCTCAGGTCATGATCTCATGACTTGTGGGTTCAAGCCCCGTGCCAGGCTCTGTGTTCACAGCTCAGAGCCAGGAGCCTGCTTTCAAATCTGTATCTCCTGTCTCTCTGCCCCTCCCCCACTTGCACTCTGTCTCTCAAAAATAAATAAATATTAAAAAAAAAGATCTATCCATGTTGGTATGTATATGTCTTGTGTGTTGTTTCTTTCCCTTGTAATTGAATATTTCAGAAAGATTTTTTTTTACTATGTAAACTTTAGAAAGAGATTTGGTTTTTAATATTACACAAAATATTTTTCCTGGGTTGATTAAATATATTTTAATTGCTTACCAAATGATACTTTAGTTTAATTGAAATTCAACTTACTGTCTTGATAATACTAATGAAATAATTAAACATTTCTCAAAATGATAATGGATTAAAGTAGTATGATCATATATGGCTTTTTTATATTTGACTTAATTAGATTGGAACGAGATTTATCTGTTGAATAATTACTATGTTTCAACTAACACTTTCTGAAAAAATACAATTGAGCTTGCTACAGTTATTAGGTCTGATTAGTCGGAAAGGATATCTGGTGATCCTTTTAGATTTTGTGGTGGCATAACAGCTCATTGACTAATTTCTCTCCGTATGTCTGAGACATCGGGAGAATTTGAGTCCCCAGCTGAAGGACAAAGCTAACACATTTACTTTGCTGGATTGGAGATAGGACAGTAGTGGTTCCGGGACTAATCCTAGTCCCGTTTGTAGATGAATCGAATAAAGAACCTGCCTTAGGGCTCCATGATTTGAACTGGCAAGAAGTCCGCTCTCCAGGTGAGGAAGGAAGAGCAATGACCGCAGCCCGTTTCCGGGATGTGACAGCTGTCACGTTGCTTCTGTGTGTCAGGTGGACACCGCGCGTAGGGTTAACGAGGTATTTTAGAGGACTCAGAGAATTAGCAGGCTGAGCTTTGTCCTGCCGGAATGGTGCGACTACGTTGGCTTTTGGGTTTGATTTTGTTTCTGTTTTTGAACATCAGTTGTAACTAGTTTATAGGTGACAAAGTGTTTTAAGGTTTCTTCTGGCTTCTGGGCAGGCAAAATCACCTCAGGAAACAAATAAGAAACAACAGCAAAACATCCCCCCCCACACATGCACGCAGGCTTCTCTAAATATGTGGCGGAAAGGAAGGTACATATCATATGTGTGAGACGAAGTCATCGTCTCTGGTGTCTGTACTGTTGTAAGGATGCAATAGACTTGATACGACCAAGAAGCTTGATTATATGTTTGCAAAAGTTGGAAATGAACCTACAGTCACTTGCTAGTATGTATGCTCTGGATGTTTGGATTTTCAGATCATAAGTTTTTGTAAAGTGATGCACTTTTTAGAGTCCATCGAAAGGGAAAAATATATATGTATATAAACAGATATATTACTGATCCATTTCATGTGAATTCCCAAGCTACCTAAAGCACACTCACACACGTACACACACACACACACACACACACACACACACACACACACACGGAGGTGGATTTAACCATTGACGGTTAGTGCAAATATTGAAATACCTACATCCACAGACTTTAATGTTTAACCTTCAGGACACAACTAATTAGCATTAATTTCAAAAAGCAGACGATGCAAGTCGAGTAGTGTGTAACACTTCACATAGGGTTACTGGAGACATTGTAACTTCTTTGAAATTCCCTGTTACCCAAGTTTGACACTGGAGACCGCTAGACATTTGCATTTTGCTGCAAATTAGTTTATCAAAGACCTGAGTGTGTTAGGGACATAAGAAACCTCCGAGGTCATCTAATTCACCACTTTGACTTAACACATAAGGAAACTGAAGCCCCAGGAAAGGACAGAACTTACCCTGGGTCACACACCAAACTAGAATCAGGTCTCTAGAGTAAGTAGGCATCCATAGCACAGGCCTCTACGAAGAACGGGCCTAGTTCTGCCCAAGCAGACAAAACCCGTTTCCTCAAGATGTTCTTATAAGTCGCCCTGTTCTTGTAAGTTGCAGTGGAACACTGCAGATGAACTTCTTGGTTAAAGGCAAATAAAGAAGTTCACCGATTGCATATAAGCCCTTTGAGAACAATGTTAGTCACCTCCAGGCAGGCAGGGGTGCATAGACTCCAATTCAACAGAGGCATTTTAGGAAAAGAAACATTGTAAAATCTGGGAAGTAGCTTAGCACCATTCTTCAAAATCAACTATTTATGCATTAAAGACATCCCCACATCTCTGCTATGGAGTGTGTGTTATTTTACAGAGATTCAGAGGTGCCTGCGTGCGTGTGTGTGTGTGTGTGTGTGTGTGTGAAGAGAGAGAAATGGAGTTAGTATTATAAAACTGGTTTCAATTGGTATTAAAATCTAGACACAGTTAAATTCTCAAAAGCATGTGTTCCTGGCATTCTAAGCTGTTCCAACAGTTGAGTCCATAGGTAGAATAAAAAAAGACGTTGCCTCCATTAAAAACAAACTCAATCCGTTTTTTTGTCATTGTCTAGATGGAATACCCAGATAGATGAGAATATAGTACACTTTAAAATTTTTTTTAACGTTTTATTTATTTTTGAGACAGGAAGAGACAGAGCATGAACAGGGGAGGGTCAGAGAGAGGGAGACACAGAATCTGAAACAGGCTCCAGGCGCTGAGCTGTCAGCACAGAGCCCGACGCGGGGCTCGAACTCACGGACCGCGAGATCGTGACCTGAGCCGAAGTCGGCCGCTTAACTGACTGAGCCACCCAGGCGCCCCTATAGTTCACTTTTAGAAATACCTTGTTCTTCAATAATAAGATGAATATATTCTCTGTGAAGATTCAGAAAAGTCATAAAAACAAGTATAATAAAGATAATTTGTAATCTCATCACCTAGGGCCATCCACTATTAATATTTTGGTCTTTGCAGACTTTTTGCAAAATATGTGAATACACTCACAAGTGTACTTTTAATTTTAGAGAAAATCATCCCGTGATATACACAAACACTTCAGTAACATGCTTTTTTTTTTTTTTTTTTTTTACATTTCAATATATCATAAATACACTTTCACATATGCATTGCATCGTCTCTTATGACGGCTCCGCAGGATCCTATAGAAGGGATATACCGCGGCTTATTTAAGCAATCCTCTGTTAAAGGATATTAGATTGTGGCTCTTTCCTCTATAATAAACAACGCTATGATAAAAAGCATTTTTCGTACGTACGTATGTAATTATCTGGTTAAGAGATGACTTTGTCCTCAGGATAAATTCCTGAAAGTGGAATTTGTGGGTTGAAGGGCTTCAGGTAAAGGCTTTGGAATCATGCTAGTTTTCCCTTCAGATGTTTTCTATCAATTCGGATATGCGATACCAATTTTTGTTCCGAGGAAAAGCAAACGTGTACTATATGTATTTGCCCGTACCCTTGTCAGCTCTAAGCGTTGTTTTTTTGAAATTCTCTCAATCTCATAGGAAAACATTCTCACGGATATTTCCACGAACGTTTCTTTGAAACAAACTTTCCTGAATGCATTGGCCCTTGCAGCTTCTCTTTCGGCCTCTGCCCGTGTTTCTATGTCGCATTTATCTTTCTTCTTGCCGGCCACCGATGACATGCTTACTGCGTGCCAGACCCTGCGTGGGGTCGTTCGTTACCTCGGTTAAAACTTAGCACAGCACCAGGGGTGAGGAAGCACTGGTATTACACACGGTTTGATAGACGACAAAAGAGGTCATGCCACTTGTTCAAGCTCAGGTAGTCGGCACGTGGCAGACAGATGGTGCTAAATCGGATCTGTCTGCCGTTGAGGCTCGGCTCTTACCTGCTCCACCAACCTCCTCGACACGGACATGTGGGATTATTCTGGAGCCAGAGCTGTTCCTCTCTGGTTTCTGGCTCAGGTGTCATGCTTAGAAATGCCCTTCTTTGCCGTGAAGCGGAGAAGAACACCACCTGTTGGGTGATGAAGAAGGAGCTTGGAGGGCCGGGGGGATGTTCGGAATGGCCAGTGCTGGTCCGAAGGGTCCCATTTACATTAGCTGCCGGTGAGTGGTCCAGCTCTGCTGAATCTCTCCTGGTGTCTTATTTATTTATTTTGAGAGAGAGAGAGGACGAGCAGGGGAGGAGCAGAGAGCGAGTGAGGGAGAGGATCCCAAGCACGCTCCACACCATCCGTGCAGAGCCCAACCCAGGGCTCGATCCCACGAACCGTGAGATCATGACCCGAGCTGAACCCAAGAGTCGAGCGCTTAACCTACTGAGCCACCCAGGTGCCCCTTCTTTTATTAGCATTTAGACCTACTGAAGTGTCTCTCATCTTTAAAAAAAAAAAAAAATCCTCTTTTCAATATCCGGTTCCTTCCAACCTTAGTCCTGTCTTCCTCCTCACCTTTAGAGTGAAACTTCTTAAAGTTTAAGCATCTTTTTGAACTTCCTCCCTTCCTGTTCACATCTCAACCCACTCCTTTCGGACTCATTATTTGCGTGAAAATGTTCTTGATAGTTTCTTTAGTGACCACCCATTTCAAAACCCATTCATCTGCCCTTACTTTACACAGTTAACCGCTTTCTTATTTCTAAAAAATCTCTCCTTCCTTAGATTCTGTGACCAAATACTCTCGTGGTTTTCCTTCTACGTGGCAGATTCTTCCAAACTCTTCTTTGGTGATCTCTGCCTCTGCTTTCATACTTCCAAATCCCTCCTATGCTCTCCTCCTTGTTACTGCCTGGGTGCTTTGAGACGCTGGCAGAGCTCATATTGGCAATGTTCCGTCGAATTACAAAGCCACATCTCCAGCCCAGACCAGCCCCTGGACTTCAGAGTAACGTCAGCAACAAGATGCGAGCTGTCTCCACGCAAAGGGTTTTCATATGCCCTAATCTCAACATATTTAAAACAAATCATTTTCACCTTGAAATCTGTTCTTCTTCCATTTCCTTTCCTGTCACATCCACCTAATTTACCAGGGTAGAAATCTAGGATCATTTTTGACTTCTTCTTTTACGTACTTGTAACCCTTTCAAATAGATCTAAAATTACACACACTGCTTTCCAACTGTACTGCCTCTGTTTTTGTCTCAGCCCCCACAATCTCTTGTTGCATTAAGGCAGTCTGTTAACTGTTCTCTTTGCATTCAGTCTTTCCTCCTTTAAGCCATTTGAACACCACAGCAAGACTTACTATTCTAAAATGACAGCCTAGTCATGTCACTGCCCATTCTTTCCATGAGAAAGTCTAAGCCCCTTCATGAAACAGCAGTGGCACCTCCGGAAATTCCACACAAATAACAAATGCTTTTGCGGTTAAAGGAGTGGGTTACGGTGATAATGTGCTCAGAATCAAGGGTTAGTGAACTCCTTTCAAAATTGCTTTTGCATAGCATTTTGCAATACTTTGAGAAAATGTCAACTTTCCACATCAGACACTAGGAAGATGGCTAATAATACATTAAGGAAAAGGCTCCCCCCTCAGTACTCTATAGCACCCTTTGTATCTGTCCCCTGAGATATGACCCTACATGATCTGGCACCTCCTTGCAATTCATTTAACTTTTGCCCACCCCTGTCCCCGGTCAATCATTAATCTCCCTTTAAGCAAATCAGTGGATGCCTACTGTGTGCTAAAAAATATGCTAGACATTATGTACATGGCGATGAACAGAACATAGTCTTGGATGTCATGGAGCCTCTGTAGAGCAGAGGAAATAGTCATTAAATAAATCATTTTAGTGTTAATAACGTACTTACATTTGTAACAAGTGACTCTTGGGGAACGGTGAGATCTAGTCCAAGTTTTCTCAACCTTAGCACTATTTGGGGCCAAATGATTCTTTATTGCGGGGGGGGGGGGGCGGGTGGCATTCCTGTGCCTTGCTGAATGTTTAACAGCATCCCTAGCCACTACTCGCCAGATGCCTATAGCAACTCCCACTCAGTTGTGATAACCAAAAATGTCTCTGGATGTTGCCAAATGTCCCTAGGGGTTGGGCGGAAGGTAAAAGTCATTCCTGGTTGGTAATCACCGTTCCAGACCAAGGTTACCATTAATTAATTGAGCGATTTAGGAGTCAAATGTCTTGAGTTTCCTTAAGCATGCTACATTCTTTTTGTGAACTCAAAACCTGTGTACACACTATTCTTTCCGCCCAGAGCACTCCACTCCTTCCTCGACTGAACCACCCTAACATCTCCCATTCCAACACATTTTCATTCTTGGATAGATGCCCCTCTGTGTTCTCTCAGCACCCAGAACACTGCCCGTCCACACATATCACATTGCGTGGTAATTTTCTGTTTACTTCTCTGTAAACCCCGCTAGTGTCTAAGCTCAGTAAGGTTAGCACCTGTCGTATTCCCCGTTGTATTAAAAAAAGCTCAGGCTTTTATTTGGCGTGAAAGTGATCAAAATATACTCGAATTAACGATTGAACGAGTTGAATGAATGACAGAAGTTTTCAGCTAGGCCAAGAGGGAATAAAGTGGTCAGCCAGGATTGAATGACAGCAATGAATTGTACTAATTTGTTGTGACCATTTTGGCAAGATACCAAAGGTCAACGTGGAAAATCAGCTCTCGAGTACTAGGAAAAGTCACCAGATATCCCGAACTCACCTTCATACATAGCTGTCGCTCCATCTATTTCCTTGACTCGATTTCAACCATCCGTGTATCCTTGTTTCTCACTAGTGTGGAGATAGGAAATAGTGTAAAAATTAGAAATTGGCTGACAATGTCTGGTTTACAGACTATTTGGTAATTGAGAAAGCTATGAGTTTTGGCAGGTGTCCCCAAATACTTTCACACAAAGGAACTGGGACCAAACTCGCTGCCTAGAGCCATGGGGGTAATGCTGCTACTCCAGCAGGTCTGGAAGGCAAGACATCAAGTCAGAAAGTTTTATTTTCAAGACTTAAGCTCTAATGAACTTTGCTTTGATAGGTTTTGGACTTGCTTGGGACTGTCGCTCTCGTCTTCCTTCTGAGTGCTCCCTTTTGTAATGGGGATGTCTACCCAGTACCTGTCCTACCATTGTACTTTAGAAGCTCAACACCTGTCTGGTTTCACAGGGTCACAGTTGGGGAGCAATTTTGTCTCAGGATGAATTGTACCCCGAATCTCACCCGTATCTTCTTTAGATGAGACTGTGGACTTTTATAGTTGATGCTTGAACAAGTTAAGAGTCGTTGGGCTGCTGGGATGGATTGAATGCATTTGGCATGTAAGAGGGATGTGAATTTGTGGGTACCAGGGACAGAATGCTATGGACTGAATTGTGTCCCCTCAAATTCATGTGTTGGAGCCCTAGCCCCCAGTGTGATGGTATTTGGAGGTGGGGCCTATGGGAAGTGATTAGGTTTAGATGAGATCATAAGGGTGGGATCCTAATGCAGCAGGATTGGTGGCTCTGTGAGAAGAGTGCTTCTCTCGGCCTTCCCGTCTCCTTGTCCCTCTCTCCCTGTCTGTGTATCAAGGAAAGGCCATGTGAGCACACAGTTAGAAGGCTTCCGCCTGCAAGGCAGGAAGACATCTCTCCCCTGAACCAAATCATGCTGGCGCCTTGATCTTGAACTTTCAGCCTTCAGCACTGTGAGAAAATAAATGTCTGCTTTTTAAGTCTATGGCATTTTGTCATGGCAGCCTGAGCGAAGACAAGTACACACCAAGGACACTGGCTTGTCAGAAGTTTATTATGATTCCCAGGGATGCTTTCTAATCTCAGCCTTAATGCTTTTACCTCCAAGTACCCAGTGGACTTTTGAAAATTCAGTACTGTCTTCTATGAAAACCAGCTGCCCCTGCGCAGGGCCCTAATTTTGTCGGTGGCACTGCTATTCTCTCAGGTATCTGGGCTTGCATACGTGGCTTGCCTTATCTCCCAGAAGCCCCCACAACGAATTTTCCCCATCACATGTTCTGTACCGTATCTTTTTGTACAGATACGCATAGAGGTCCAAGATATCTCATTGTATTTCATCAGTTCTAAGAGGCACCACTATTTTATATACCAGTAAGGAAGTAAAAGCTCTGAGAGTTAGGCCGTGATGTAATATTAATTGTAAGATGCATCCCAACTACAGAGATGTTGGAAGATGAACAGTTTGCTTCACAGAAGCAGTAAGATGATGCCAGTGGAAAAATCAAGGACACTACACTATATAGAGCATGATACCCGTATCAGTCAGATCCCAGCAGGAAACTGATGATCCACCAAATTAGGATAATGTGAAGAGGGTTTTTTTATAAAGCAGTTAATTACCAAGATGCAGGTGGGTCATAGCATTAGCGCGAAGAGTAGTTTCTTCTGCAGAGGGACGCGGCAAAGGTAAAGCGCCCTTGCAAAGAGGGAGCCCAGAGATAACAGTTCCTGTGTAACTCACCTTCTTCTCATCTTCTCCCAGAGCCTCCCACTGGCTAAACCCTTTGGAAATCCAGAGGGCAAGAGGCCTTGGGTGATGTCATCTGTATACATCTGTATACATCTGTATACTGTATACTTCAGTCTGCTTGGGAAAAGAGCAGGGTGGAGGGGGATGGAAAATAGATAAGTAGAGGCAAAACGAGATACCTTATAAAACTTCACGTGTGCCATGAAAACATATATGTTTGTATACAAACAAACATGTTTGCTCTGAAGGGCAACAAAACTGTTAGCAATGACTGTACGAGAACACGGGATTCAGGGGACGAGGACGGGGGACTTTTATTCTTCGTTTGGTGCCCTTCTGAGCTGTGTGAGGTTTTTATAATAAATACTTATTGTTTTATAGGAAAAAAATAAGCTAATAAAAAGTAGCCCCACAGTTAAACCTTGCTCTCCGTTTCCATTGCCATAATCCTGGTCTAGAAGTTAATATCCTTATGCCACAGTTCTAAGTACTGTCTCTCATCTGACACCCCCATCTTACACTTTTCTTTTTCTTTTCTTTTTTGAGTATGGTTGACACACAATGTGACATTAATTTCAGGTGTACAATGTAGCGATTCAACAACTCTATACATTATGCTGTGCTCACCACAAGCGTAGCTACCATCGGTCACCACACAACGCTATTACAGTGCCATTGACTATATGTCCTTATGCTGTACCTTTTATTCTCGTGACTTATTCATTCCATAATTGGAAGTTCGTACCGCCCCCTCCCTGCACCCATTTGGCCCACCCCCCACCATACTCTCCTCTGGCGACCATCCGTTTGCTCTGTGTATTTATAGGTCGGATTCTGCTTTTGGTTTGTGTGTTCGTTTCGTTTTTTAGATTCCACATAAAAGTGAAATCATATGGTATTTTTCTTCTTTGCCCAATGTATCTCAGCATACTGCCCTCTAGGTTCATCCGTGTTGTTGTTAATGGAAAGATCTCATCCTTTTTATGGCTGCGTAATACTCCAGTGTCTGTGTATATATACACACCACATCCTCTTTATCCATTCATCTATCACTGGACACTTGGGTTGCTTCAGTATCTTGCCTATTGTAAATAATGCTTCAGCAAACATAGGAATGCATATATCTTCTTGAATTTGTGTTTTCATTTTCTCTGTGTAAGTACATACAGTTTGCTTTTTCTGATTAATCCTGAGTATGACTGCCAGAATTGTGTTTACTTAGTCACTCATTAATTAGAATGTTTTTATTGAGCAGCTAGTATATACTGGGTATTATTCCAGAAGCAGAGGCTCCTCCGGTGAAGCAGCACCTTTATCAAATTTGTGGGGGAGGGGTTCTCATTTTTGGTTCAGACACCCAATTCTGGGACCAAAAGTTGTGGTAAAAGAAGATAGGGTGATACTGTGAAAAGATAGCTGCTCTCTCTGTAACCTTGTATGCTGGAGAGGGGGGTGAGGGGCAGGAAGAAAGGAACATTTGCGGAAAACAAGAGACTGGGGGCATGGTTCAGCAGATAAGTGTGTGTCGGGGCGCCTGGGTGGCTCAGTCAGTTGAGCATCCAACTTCGGCTCGGGTCATGATCTCGTGGTTCACAAGTTCGAGCCCTGTGTGGCGCTGTGTGCTGACAGCTCGGAGCCTAGAACCTGCTTCGGATTCTGTGTCTCCCTCTCTCTCTACCCCTCCTCCACTTGCACTCTGCCTCTCTCTCAAAAATTAAAAAAAAAAAACAAACATTTAATTTTTTTTTTACAATTAAAAAAAGATAAATGTCTCCTTTACTAATACAGCCACTTGTTTGGATGTGAGGTAACAGGAGGACAGGAATTCAGTAAGATGATAGGGTAGATCTGAGTGCTCTTTTCTCAGTCCTCCTCACTTTGTTCCCCCTCCTGAAATTCCTTTTATAGCCTTCGCTATGACTTTAAATGTCTGTGCCTTCAACATCATGGGATCTTCTTTCCCTTTCCTGAAGTTTTGCAAGCCTTAAATTTGGTATTGCACAATTCAGCACACCTCCGGGGTCACGTTACATAGATTTATTTTCTAGGTCTTTTGTTGACCATTTCTCTTCAGCACCTTCTCCGTTTCTGTGTCATCTCGTCACATGCTACAGTCTGCAAGAGTAAGACTGACTTTTATAGTATTCATTGTAGTTTGACCGATTCCAAATGATACCTACTGGTGTTCCTGAATCTCACTAGTAACATGTAAATAATATTACAAAACACTCAGTTTCAGTGTGTTTGTGTGGACGGCACCACCACTTTTGGGGTCAGGTACTTTTGGTTCCAGTCTACGTTGCCTCTGTGACCTTGGCGCAAGTTGCTTACCTCTCTACCATCCCTCCGTCATCGCCTGTTTCGAAGGATTATTTGCAGAGACTGAGAAAATACCCTCGTTTAGTCCTCCCTTCAACCAATATGTAAGTGCCAACTATGCACCAGCCACTCTCGAAGTCCCAGGGATGAAGCAATCAACAAAAACAGGCAAAAGCTCCTGACTAAGTGGTCTTTGCAAGTGACTTGGTCCGTAATACAACCTCAACAAGCAAAACTTTCCTCTTCTTCTCTAGAAAGGTTGCCTGTAGCTACATCATCTTATTTCTTAATATTTCTTTTAAATGTTTGTTTATTTTTGAGAGAGAGAGAGAGAGCGAGCGTGGGGGAGTGGCAGAGAGAGAGGGAGACAGAGGATCCAAAGCGCGCTCCGTGTTGCGTGTTGGCAGCAGGGAGCCCACTGCCGGGCTTGAACTCACGAACTCATGAACTCACAAACCGTGAGATCCTGGCCTGAGCCGCAGCTGGACTTTTAACCGACTGAGCCACCCGGACACCCCGTTAATATTTTTAGAGAACAGAGCCTTTACCAGCCTGAGAGTCTTGTCCTTTTTCCGATCCTGAACGCCTTTTCTTTGTATTTCGTGCATATAGACTAAACTCACATTCACAGGATGTCATCTGATGAATGTCGGACATCTTCCCACGTATGTCTGCATTTATTTTCTCAAAATTAACTTTGATTTCATAAGTGATATATCTTTGTTGGAGAAATTTTAAAATGCAAAAGAAATCAAAGAAGAAAATTAAAATGTACTTCTCGTTTCCCTATAAAGACGCGCTACTCTATGAAGAGATACTCCGCCTGGGATTTGGTGTCGTTTGTCATAGTCTTTTGAAATGTGTTCATGTTGGGTTCCATGTCACCACTGCTTTGTCTTTGCTATGCCCGTGTTTAAAAATACCATTTAACGTTTCTTACATACCGAAGTTTTGGTAATGAAAGCATGATTGACTCTCTGTCTGCACAAACACATTCTCAGTGCATTGACCTGTCTCTGACTTCTTAATAATCAACAGCTCTTTGTGTTTATATGATGTTCAGTTTTTGAGATTTGAACAGATATTGATAATTTGATTAACATGAATGTCCACACAGAGAATGAAACACAGATCTTTATAATGGGAAAGCGGGAAATGGCTTTATGAAGTATAAATCTAGCTTATTGACTATTTAGTAATTAATGACTAGAAAATTGAGCCAAAATACTGAGTAATTTCAAATAAAAAATAGCATCCTTGATTGTACGTGAGTATAACATATAAGCTGATCCAATTCAAAACAAGTCTCATTTTGTTAACTTTCGATATTGAGTGTAAATTACTTGGTTTTGTAATTTACAAATCTGGGTACCAGCATCTTTTAACTCTTTATCCCCCCAAATTGGCAAACCTACTTAAAATTAGAATAAATAATGTTACTATAATGCATTCCCATGTATCCATTAACCAGTTTCAGTGATTACCAACATTTTACCTTGTATCATCTAGTCCCCCCACATTTTGAGGGGGAGTATTTTAGATTGAATTCCAAACATCACATAATTTAACTTGTAAGTACTTCTGTATGCATTGCCAACTTCTAAGAACATTTTTTGGCATACCCGTTATGTCACTATCACATCTACCAAAATTAATAATACTTAAAATCATGTAATACTCCGTTCATGTTTTGATAGCCATGATTGTGTTAAAACGTCTCTTTACAGCTGGTTTTCATTTGATTGATCTGTCTTGTCTCGTTTATTCTGAAATAGTCCCCAAATCCCTCTTTATCATGCAATGAATTTATTAGAGAAAATAGGTCCTTTGTCCTGTCGAATGGTTCCCATCCTGGTTTTTGCTGATATTTTGTGGTACGTTTATCTTGTATTTTCTGCAAACTATGAGTTAGATCTGGAAGCATGATCAGATTCAGGTTAAGTTGTATTTTATGTGAGTACTTTGTATATGGTTTTGTGTACTTTCTCTTGCAAGAAATCATGAGACAATTAATATCGGGATGTCCCATTTTTAGTGATCTCAAGATTCATCAATGCCTTCAGAACATAAAGTTCTCATCAATATTTCATCTGATGGTCTTAACAATGATGATCATGGCTTCGTTCCATTACGATATTCAGGGTTGCAAAAGTGTTTTTCCTAATACCATCCTTCATTCTGCCTTTATTCGCTAGAATCCTATTATAAAAAATAAATGTGTTTTTTTTTTCCCAACTATTTGGATACCCTGAGGCTGCATAAGAAAGGTAAGGTAAATGTTTACTTTTTCCCCTCTATCGATTTGCATAGTAATGAGTTGTCTACAATCTCCAACAGTGTCCAGTGAGTTATTATTTAGTATTATGAACTCCAAGATGTTTATGTACTTTATGTTTATCAGTTCAACGCACTTATTATCTTTGTTGATCATCACGTTGTCCCATCGCGGATCGGTAGAAACCCATTAGAGTTGGCTTCTGTGGGCAGAGTCTACACTCTAATAATCAGGCAGGGCCTGAAACATTCAGGTATCAATATTTAATTGCACTCACAGAGGCTTTTTGACTCAGGAGTTCCACGAAGATTACAAAAGTATCAGTTGAGAATGGCTAATGCTGTGTTCTGGAATAAGAAACAAGATGTGGAGGGGGCTGGAATTCTCATTCTGTGGTTCTTCCTCAGTAAGGGATTGCTGATAGCCTTCATCAGTATGACTAAGGGAAGGGTTCTGGTCTCATATGGGCCCTACCTAGTCTGTGTGTCCCACTGCTCCCGTCCTACTCGTACTTAGTAATGAGGGTTTCCAGGGATGTTATTGTGAAGTCTTATGTTTTTGCTTATGCACTGGCTGGGAACGGAATTCTTAGAATTTGAGTTTTTCTCAAGTGTATAAAACCTCCATCTCTAGAGGTATGCTGCAGCTCTGTATTTCAAATCAGAATGTTACGGAACCATATTTGCACTCTTTCCGTGGCTCCGCTGCTCTCTGTGTGACCAGAGTTTTTTGAATGTTTGGAATCGGAAAGAATTTTTGTATCTTTTCGGTGAGAAAAATGTCTTCCACTATGAGCTTGATCTAAAGACAGATTTTCCCTGGGTTTTCCTGGCGGCACAATTCAACAGCTTTCTGCCATCAATTATTTGTCATTAATTGAATCGATTTATGGTTCATAAATGCATAGATTGCAAGTTCAGAGAATCTTGTGCCTTAATTTATTAAGGCCATCCATGTATGTATGTATAATTTCACTGTAAAAGTAAGTCACTTCATCTGAAAATCCATTTCTAATAAATTAAGGTTTTTTCTTTTAACCGGAGAATGATGCCACGAGTCAAAAAACTAGAGCCCATAGGCCAAATCCAGCCTACTGTCCGATTTTGTAAAACACAGTTATATTGGAACACAGTCACTCATCCATTTACATATCATCTGTGGCTGCTTTGTTGCTACAAGAGCAAAGTCAAGTATTTGTGCTGAGAATATTCACTATCTGTATATTTGTAGAGAAAGTTTTCTAACCCCCGGTCAAGACTAATGAAATTTTCTCTGTGTGTATTCATAACAACACTTTTGTCAGGAAGCCACTGTGGAAATATCACTAAATAAGGAGAAGGGAAATTATTTTCTTCAAATACAACTCTTACAGTGTTGGTTAGGAAAAAGAGATTTTTGTCTGTTTTGTTTGTTGCTCTGCCCCCATTTCATAGTGGGAGATCAATAAATAGTGGTTGAATGGATGAATACATGGATGGATTATAGTTTAACGTCTTTAGTGATTAAGCAAACACAAGAAATCTACATTAGATCCCTATTTGTATAGCTGTAGTGATTGTGTGACTATAAGAGAAGGCTTCAAGATTGATCACAAAGCAACCTAATATATGTTAATGGTATTTTGTGCCCAACTCTATGAACTATCACTTATTAACTGCTAACTTGCTTATAAGGAAGAGCAGTTGAGGTTAGGTATCCATTTCCCTTGTTTCTCTTTCTGGTGCAAAGTTACTTTTCTGAAACGTCTTACTTGTATCTCTAATCGTGACAAAAACTGTCTGGGTCTGCTTTCTATAACCCACTCTGAATTCTAAAAGAGAGTTTATGAACTGATTCCCATTCATTCTGCTTGATGGACATTGCAGTTAATAAGGTTGGTGGTTGTGTTGAGATCCCTGAGATTTCTTTACATATGTAAAGAACCTCATATAAGCACAAAGAGCAATTGGTCATTTGGCTCTGACGGTTCAGAGGATTTAGGCCAATTCAAGGATCTGAAGCCTAGAACTTGGGTAGCTTAGCTCATTCAAAGTAGTATTTCTGAATTTTCCTTAGGAACTTTTCTACAAAGTTAGTTATCAAGAGGCTAGCTTCGTTTCCTGTGAAGTTGTAGTTTTCTTATCCCCACGATGAAAAACTTTTGGAAATACATTGTTTCGCAAATTTTGCCCATTTTACCTTTGCTCTAATCCAGTCATTCAACACTTCCTGTGAGCATTCATCAGTTTATTTCCGGTGAAATCCAAGGCACATATTCAGTGCTTGCCTGTTGAACTTGGGTTAAATTCATGGTCAGTTTACCATCTTGAGCCAAAAAAAGCCTTTGGTAAATCTTCACATGGATGGATGTGTCTTCAGTGTTTGCAGTATCTTTTAATAGGTGTCACTCAAATCGGATCCTGTAGAGGGTCTGTGATTGGTTTCCTTGTGACAGCCTTTGACTAACTTGTTGACAACTTAACCCCTAGTTAACTGGCTTGTCTCTTTCAGAGGATGTTTCTGTGTCTTTTAAAACTCTTTTCAGTGCCTATTAATTTACAGACAGGTAGTGTTACAGGCCTCAGTATTTACCCTGCGTGAAGTTCCCAGTTCACACGGAAATATATGATAATACAGAAAGTGGGGAGTAAAAGTACACAGATTTTGAAGATGTGTGACATTAGACTGGTCATTTAACCTCTTTAGTCTCAGTTTCCTCACCTGTAAAATAGGGCGTGACAGCAGTAACAAACACAGAGAGTAAGTGAGAGGATAAAATAAATTAATACAAGTAGAAGTCATGTGGCACATTTCTTGGCACAGAGAAATCACGTGAGAAGGGTTGCTTGTTATTATTACCAAGCTACCCAAATATCTATTGCCTAGATACAAACAACATGATTGGTCCTCTTGCCCACAATGTACCTCAGTTATTTCTGCAGGTTCTCAAAGAAGGATTTCTCATGTATAATCGCAACCAAGTCTGACTGTCTGGAAGCTCTGTTCACTGCACAGTATCCCCCTTGATCTTGCTTTCTTGTTCTGTTTCCTACTCGTTTACATCCACTGCTGGAAAAGCCTCCTAGAGACATTCGCTGATGACAGTACCTCCCACGGTCATGTCTGTGTCCGTATCAAGCGTTGTCATCTGAGGAGACGCCCATAGAATGAAATCTACAAGGTGCCCATGTATTCCTGGCTTCTATGCTGGGTACTCTGTGAAGGGAAATCAACCCTGAGATACATTTTTTATTAAGTTTTTTAATTTTAATTCCGGTGTAAACATACACAGCTATATTAGTTTCAGGTGTACAGTATAGTGATTCAACACTTCCACACATCACTCGCTGCTCATCACAGCAAGTGCCCTCCTTAATCCCATCGCCTATTTCACCCATCCCCCACCTCCCCTCTAGTAACCATCAGTTTGTCCTCTATGGTTAAGAGTCTGTTTCTTGGTTTGCCTCTCTGTCTCTCTTTTCCCCCCTTTTCTTGTTTGTTTTGTTTCTTAAATTCCACATATCAGTGAAATCATATGGTATTTCTCTTTTTCTGACTTGTTTAGCTTAGCCTTATACTCTCTAGCTCCATTCATGTCATTGCAAATGGCAAGATTTCATTCTTTTTGATGGCTTATTAATATTCCATTGTATTTTTATACCACCTCTTCCTTAGCCATTCGTCAGTTGATAGACATGGGCTATTTTCATGATTTGGTTATTGCAGATAATACTGCTATAAATATCAGGGCGCATATACCCCTTTGAATTAGTCTCTTTGTATTCTTTAGGTAAATACCCAGTGGCGCAATGACTGGATCACAGGGTAGTTCTATTTTTAACTTTTTGAGGAACCTCCCTACTGTTTTCCAGCGTAGCTGAACCAGTTTGTATTCCCACCAACCGTGCGAGAGGGTTCCCCTTTGTCTGCCTCCTCACCAACACCTGTTGTCGCTTATGTTGTTGAATTTAGCCATTCTGACGTGGGTGAGGTGATACCTCATTGTAGTTTTGATTTGTATTTCCCTGATGATGAGTGATGTGGAACATCTTTTCATGTGTCTATTGGCCATCTGGATATCTTCTTTGGAGAAATTTCTGTTCATGTCTTCTGCCCGTTTTTTCATTGGATTATTTGGTTTAAGGGTATTGAGTTGTATCAGTTCTTTATATATTTTGGATACTAACCCTTTATCAGATATGTCATTTGCAAATATCTTCTATTTAGTAGGTTGCCTTTTAGTTTTGTTGATTGTTTCCTTCACTGTGCAGAAGCTTTTCATTATTTTTTAATTTTATAAAAATGTTTAATTTATTTTGAGAGAGAGAGAGAGAGAGCAGGGGAGGGGCAGAGAGAGAGGGAGAGAGAGATTGGTGAGATCACGATCGGAGCTGAAATCAAGAGTCAGACGCTTAACTGACTGAGCATCCAGGAACCCCAGAAGCCTTTTATTTTTATATAGACCCAATAGTTTATTTTTGCTTTTATTTCCCTTACCTCAAGAGACAGATCTAGAAAAATGTTGCTATGGCCAATATCAGAGAAATCACTGCCTGTCTTCGAAGAGAAGGGTTTTTATGGTTTCAGGTCTCACATTTAGGTCTTTAACTCATCTTGAATTTATTTTTGTGAATGATGTAAGAAACTGGTCCAGTTTCATTCTTTTGCATGTAGCCGCCCAGTGTTCTCAACACCATTTGTTTAAGAGACTGAGATAGAGTTTTGACCTGGTCCCTGGAGGAGCTCTACTTGTGCCCAGATTCCCACAAATTACCTCTTGAGTTATTACTTGATAGCAATAATTTATATTTATTGCTTAGGGTGGCGTAAGCATCTGGATGTCACATGCTCTTTTTTAAATGTTTATTTATTTTTGAGAGAGATAGAGAGAGTGCAGGGGAAGTGCAGAGAGAGAAGGAGACCGAGCATCTGAAGTAGGCTGTGCACTGACAGCAGAGAGCCCATTGTGGGGCTCAAACTCAGGAACCGTGAGATCATAACCTGAGCCAAAGTTGGACGATTGATGGACTGAGCCACCCAGGTGCCCCTAAATGTTGTCTTTTTAAATGTACTAAAGCAGGTCAACAAAGTTTGGTCTCCCTGCTGAGCTTCTTGTTCATATCTTATCGATATGATCCGTTGGAAGAAAGGTTCTATTTCACTATTTGTCGTAGTGAAGGGATGGAACAAGAATGAGGAATATTTTGCTTGGGAGGACTCCTATCTCTCTGGGAGGATTTGCTAACTGAAGATCTGCATACGGCCAGAGTGTATCTGTTCGACACACATAGATGGTAGGTAGGAATTAACCTTGACTGCTGTCTGCTTCCAGCCCTAGAAGTTATGTTGCCATGAGCTGGTATTCGGGCCTTCCAGCTGACTTGTACTAATCTGCTATATTACAAATGAGAGAGATGTTCCCCTGCTGCTCGCTGTGCCTCACTAGCTACTGACCCAGCATTGCCTATGAGACTCTGGCAGATGGACACACAGAGGTGCCGAAGAAACTCATTCTAGCTGACTAATAAGCAGGGAGAACTTTTTAGGCCCACAAAGAAGCAGGTGGTATAATTGCTTCACGTTTAAGGGGAAACTAGCAGCTTGAAGTAGGGGGAATAACACTGACCGTTCGGTACAGGATCCAAACACGTTTAGTGGAGAAAAGATGAAACACACTGAGGCAAATTCTAGATTAGAATTGAAGAGATATCAGAAAAGTATAAATAAAGATTTCTTGGATAAATGCTTGCAGAAATGCAGCATTCAGTTAGCATCAGATTAAAAGAATGAATATAGTGAATCTAGAAGAGGAATAGAGAGGAAAAGTGTAAAAATGTTGGGGCACGTGGGTGGCTCGGTCGGTTAAGTGTTAGACTTTGTCTGAGGTTGTGATCTCCTGTTTCGTGAGTTTGAGCCCCGCATGGGGCTCTCTGCTGTCGGCACAGAGCCTGCTTCAGATCCTCTGCCCCCCCTCTCTCTCTGCGTGTCCCCCACTGGTTCTCTCTCCCTCAAAATAAATAAATAAACTTAGAAAAATTTTTTTAAGTAGAAAAATGTCAATACGGTAATAATGAGTAAAGAAAACATAAATAGTAGAGCCAGATAGTCTAATAGATACAAGTGATAGAGAGAAGGAAGAACTAATGGAGGAAGAAACTTAGAAGAAAAGTATCCCCAAGCTGAATAAAAACTTGAATGATCCGGGGCACCTGGGTACCTCAGTTGGTTAAGCGTCGGACTTGGGCTCAGGTCATGATCTCAAAGTTCCGTGGTTTTGAGCCCCATGTCAGGCTCTGTGCTGACTGCTCAGAGCCGGAGCCTGCTTCCGATTCTATGTCTCCCTCTCTCTCGGCCCCTCTCCCACTCCCACTCTGTCTCTCTCTCTCTCAAAAATAAATAAACATTAAAAAAATAAAGAAAAAACTTGAGTTTTCAGCTCAAAAGAATACAGTAAGAGCCAGCAGTGTGAAAGAAAAACAACAAACGCTTCGCCATATACCAGTGAGATTTCTGAACTTCAAAAATAAATGCACTTAAAAAGTAATGAATAAATTATGAGGTACTTCAAACTTGCGGAAAATTGCAGAAATGAATATAACCTGTGTACCCACCATCTATATTGGCCAGATGTTAATGCTTTGCTATACATTACAAATATTTGTTAAACTAGCTTTGTGCAGTGGCAGTATCGTAGCCAATGAGGTTTATCTGAGGTGCGATTCTTGCTAATTGCAAACTTTTCCCAAATATTTGTTAAACTCATATATAAATTTCATCTACATAAATATATATACATCTAATTCATTCTTGTTAACTATAAGCAACTGTGTGGACAACATTTATGTCACCGTCTCCCTGTAGAAGATTTAAAACCATTAAATGTTAATTTCTGAAGTTAATGTGTAAATTTAATGCAATTAATATTGGATCCCAACAGATTTATTTTGGGAAATTTATGAAATGATCTTAAATTTTTATGATTATATGTGCTCCAAAATAACCAATAAAAATAAAAAGAGAAGTGAAAACTATTTCCTTAATACATGTAAGAACATGATATAGAGTCTCTATGATGAAATAAATAGGTTTTGGTAAAGAAACAGAAAAACCTATCACTAGAACATACTAAGAGTACAGAGATATATATTAGTATCTACGAGATTTTAATACATAACAGTTGTACATTGTTTGATTCTGTCCGAAAAGAATTGTTTAACAGTCCTAGTACACTTGGCAATCCACCTGGAAGCTATTGGTAGTGGGTCTTTATCTTATACCCCCAAATAAATTCCAGTTTCATATGTAATCAATCCATAAAATCTTGTAAGAGAACAAATGAAATTAAATCTGTAATTTGGGATTCATGGAGGCTTTTAAACCAAGGCTGGAAACCAAAAGGCTATGAAACCAAAGATAAACATATTTGACAATACAATTAGAAATTTTGATTGCAGAAACACCACAAACAAAATTCATAGACAGATTATAGAAACAAATAAAATGCTACAGTGTACAGAGAGCTACCATAAAGTGGTATGGAAAAGATAATACAAAAGGAAGATGGGCAAAAAACGATTAATAGACACTTCACAAAAGAGCAGACCCAATGGCTAACAGATACGTGAAGAGATGATCAAATTTTACTTGTAGTTAGGAAATCTAAATTAAAGTAACAAATGCCATTTTGTACCCATTTGGTGGATAATATTAGAAAAATTACCCAGTGATAGTAGAGATGTGAAACATTACAAATAGTTTAGAAAGCAATCTGGTGATTTATATTTGTATTCACATTTGCGTTTATATTTGCTCTTATATATACTTACCCTGATATTTATATATGTCCTTTTACTCAGCAATCCCACTAGTATATAAAAGCATAAGTAATAGGGTGTTCATTTTAATATTGTTCACAAAAAAAAAAAAACACCCTGAAAACAAAGTAAATGCCCATCAAATAAATTACAGTACAACCATAATAAGGGGATAGTTTAGTCACTAAAAACACTGAAATAAACCCATAGTGGTTATACCTCCTCACATAAATCTCTCATCAAAACTTTCTCCCTCTTCTACCACTTACAGAGCAAAAGCATTTCTGCATATAAATGGAGATAGACTGGTGTGTGTGTGTGTGTGTGTGTGTGTGTGTGTGTGTGTGTGTGTTGGGAGGCAGGCAGAGGTGTTCTACGGTAGCAGCAAGTAAACCCAAAATCTGGACTGAGACCGTGAAATCTCACTGTCGGGACAGCCAGAAGGAATGTTGTTTGTTCGAGTGTGGTTCCTTGGAAGTGCTTGTATCCAAGGAGTTCCAAACTATTAGGAGTAACTATGGGAATCCCATCAGATATTGTAAGCAGCTATCACACAGGAATCAAGAATCTGTCCCTCGAGGAAAAGGTGTTCAGGGTTTCCATAACCCATGGGGAATTGGACTGTCAGAAAATAAGGTAGAAATAGAGACCACATTAGCTAAGTGAGGGTAAGTACAAGTTATTTCTAGGTGTATCCAGAATTGTTGAGGGTTTCCCTCTTGGTATATTAGATGATGGCATATAATGGTGAGACACATTTCAAATTCTGCCTGCTACTTGGGTGTAGGTTTCTAATGTTTCCCATATGAACAGATTGATTTCAGGAGAGCCGCAAGTAAGAATGTCTGAGGAAGGGGAGCCTGAGTGGCTCTGTCGGTCACATGCCCAACTCTTGATTTCAGCTCAGGTCATGATCTCACCGTTTGTGAGATAGAGCCCCGCACTGTTAGCGTGGAGCCTGCTTGGGATTCTCTCTCCCCCTCGCCTCTCAAAATAAATAAATAAACTTCAAAAAAAAAAAAAGAGTGCGGAAGACACCTAAGACAATCGGATTAAAATAATATGAGGGTAGGTTGAGGTTGAGCAAAGCACAGGAGAAACTTAACTAGATACAAAGAAGTAGAGTGAACTGATGACCTGCTTCTTCGGTACTGGTGAATAGCTTCCAGCAGTAAGCCTTGACTGTTCGCATTTAAAGCATAGTTATACTTGGGAGTTTTCAGCTTTTTAGAAACATTGTATGCAGTTTCATTTTAGCATGTTCGTGTTCGACTTCCTTTATGGTATATGGTTAACAAGGCTTCTGGCTAGTCAATATCACCATACAGTTTTTTAGGCAGAAAATTCTTAGAGCAGGTTAATTTCATATTGGAGATGAGTACAGTTTTATAAATCAACAACTAACCAGTTCACAAAGTTGTTATGGTTTTCTCAGCGCCCTAACGCACTTAAGTACGCTCTATGTGTAAATTATGTACTTCAAGTTGTGGACAGTCACATAATAATAAGTTAATTAACTTATGAGAAAATATTCATCTTCAATAGTAATCAAATAACAAAGCCCAAAAATAATAATTGCATTATCCTTTTCATCTCTTATGCTTCTTATGTCTACTTCTTTTACACTAACGGCGTCTCCTTTTGCCTGGTCGGTTACAGAAGTGGGCACTGGTAACATACAAAACACCAGGTTCTAGAAACATAATGTTGCTCGGGGGAACTTACGTGTGGCTAGATTTATATTCCTGATTCCTAAATGCTCCTGATGTGGGCCTGGTACTGAAATGCTTTGGCAAAGGGAAACACATGAGAGACAGGAAGTTGGATTATTCCAACTTTGGAGGTGGTATTCCAGCACACGTTTGCAGAGGAAATTCGTTACAGATGCTGAAGGAGGAAACCCATCTCCACACATGCCCTTGCACTAGAGCCCTCTGACTGTGATCTAGAGGAGTAAGAAATTGGGAAGTGCAAACATTTTGAAGTTTAATTTCTTTGAACTTTTAATTCAAGGAGATTTCGTTTTTGTTCTTTAATTTCTCTCTGGGAAAGAAATAATTGAGGGGGGGTTCAGAGTATTCAAATTTGGGGCATCCTTCGCCTTGTAATTATTTGGGCTAATTGCGTAATCTCTGGTGAGTTCTATTAAACAATGCAGATAGGCATAATTTGAAATGGAAAATAGAATAAAGATAAAATATTCTGCCTAGGGTACAATGCAGCCTTGAAGTTAATTTTGTTAATGTCTTCTTCTGACCCACTTTATAGTCTTCTGAGGACACACATTTGAACTGTCTTCACCACTGGTCCCAGGAAGATGCATGAAATAGGAGTCGTTGATGCTAAAGATGCAGGGGTGGGGCTACCTCATCACGGTTGGAACAGCACTGCCCTGATAGACGACTGGCTTACTCTCTCCAGGGGAATGGCCACGCCATATGCTTCATTACCAAGCTCAACGGGTTAAGACAGTGGTTTGCATCCCTAGCTGCACGTTAGAATTATCTGGGGAGTTTTTAAAATGCTTAAACTTTATCGGAGAGCAATTAAATCGGAATCTCTGGGGTCGGGGTCCAGTATTTCCAGTGCGCATTTGGCTTGGGTTGAGTTCCCCAGGAACAGACTCTGGGACAGAGATTTGCATATAGGAAGCTTATCGGTAAGTACTCTCGCAACCTATGAAACGGTGGAGGAGGATCAGGTAGATGAAGTTCAACTGTAGCTGCTCTGCCACAGCCCAGGCCACAGGGAGGTCTGGATCTGGGATGGCCCTCCGTGGTTGTCTCAAATCGAGGCACAGAAGCTGAACACCTTTATACCCTTGCATCTGCCCAACTTTGGATTTGGGTTGCCCTCAGGGAGTGAGTGTGACCTTGGGAATAAAAGCTCCTTCCCACTGAAAGGAATGACCGGGAGGCACTCAACTCTAACCTGTCAGCCGTCAACACCACACACGTAGTCCAATTCCAGAGCCCATGGCACCTCCCAGAATGATGAAGTGTTGGAGTGGACCTTTCTGGCCCCATTCTAAAGCCCATGGCCCAGGCCTCCCCAGCAGAGGAAAAGATACGTGTCTGCAAAAGACAAGGAGGTCCCAATACCCAGTGGGGCCATGTTAAGCAGTGACGGAGTCACAGGAGAAGTCAAGCATCAAGGACGTGTCTGTCCCTCCCTCTCTCTTACCTTAAACATGGATGCCCTTTAAAAGTATGTACTTTGGGGCGCCTGGGTGGCTCAGTCGGTTAAGCGTCCGACTTCGGCTCAGGTCATGACCTCACGCTTCATGAGTTCGAGCCCCACATTGGGCTGTCTGCATAACCGACTGTGCAAGTTTATATCAGGAAAAGGATAGGAGACTCTGAAGCACTGTGGAATGCATCCTTAACTGCGTATGAGTTGCTATATTGTGACTCCATCTACATTTTCATTCGTGTAATGTTGCCCAATTGTTATAAGCTAGAGAGGTGGAGAAAAGAAACTAGTCCTCCCCAAATTTTTCCTCAAAACATTTGAGGAAGTGAGTAAAACATTCAGAAACAGGCAGAAAGACTTAAAATTTAATGAATGAATAATCAAAACAATTTGAGATGGAGGGCAATAAAGTAAGCGGAATTTCTGCCAAATATAATGATGAAGAAAGAAGACCTACAATATGTAGAAATTAGTTTTTATGGCATGACCACAGAAATGAAAATAGAAAGGGGGGGAGGGAGAGAATTCTGTGTTCATTTGTAGGCTTACAAATCATAAAATCGAACTGAAGTGGGTAATTTTCTCAGAATATATAAATGACTAAAATTCTCAAAAGATAGAAAATACTAATACATCAATAACTATGGAAGAAAGTTTTAAAAAAACCTGAAACCAAAAAGTTCTAGAATGGACAGCTTTATGGGTGATTCATTTGTACTTTACTCTATAAAATGTTTAAAATCATGGGGCGCCTGGGTGGCTCAGTCGGTTAAGCGGCCGACTTCGGCTCAGGTCACGATCTCGCGGTCCGTGAGTTCGAGCCCCGCGTCGGGCTCTGTGCTGACAGCTCAGAGCCTGGAGCCTGTTTCGGATTCTGTGTCTCCCTCTCTCTGACCCTCCCCCGTTCATGCTCTGTCTCTCTCTGTCTCAGAAATAAACAAACGTTAAAAAAAATTTTTTTTTAAATAAATAAATAAAATGTTTGAAATCATGGAAGAGTACATAAAATTTCTCAATTGGTTTTCAAATTATAATACAAGCTTGATATCAAATCTCTTTAAGCACAAAAAACTAAAGACCACTCTTGAAGTAGAATCCTAAATAGAAAACCAGAAAATATAAATCTATTACTAGTAAGATTAAAAATATGTGATTCTTAAAAAGCCAACGTCATACTGAAACCATAGAGGTATTCATATTACATTAGCATCAGGATCAATATAACAATATCTCCTATCAGTTCTTTATTTTTAATGTTTATTTATTTTTGAGAGAGAGAGAGCGTGCATGAGCACATACGCACAAGTGGGGGAGGGGCAGAGAACGAGAGAGACACACAGAATCGGAAGCAGGCTCCAGGCTCCAAGCTGTCAGCACAGAGCCCGACGCGGGCCTCGAACCCACACACGGTGAGATCATGACCTGAGCTGAAGTTGGACGCTTAACGGACTGAGCCACCCAGGTGCCCCTCCTATCAGTTCTAATGCTTAGTACTGTTCCATAGATTTTAGTCATCGCGGTAAGTTGGAACATGGAAGTATAGAAAGAGATAAATTACTGAGAGTCATAGAACTAGTGAAGCTAAGATAACCAATTAAAAATTATAATACTATAAAAATTAACAGAGGGGCACCTGGGTGGCTCAGTCGGTTAAACATCCAACTTCAGCTCTGGTCATGATCTCGCATTTCATGGGTTGGACCCCCGCATCAGCTCTGTGCTGACAGCTCAGAGCCTGGAGCCTGCTTCGGATTCTGTGTCTCCCTCGCGCTCTGCCCCTCCTCTGCTCACGCTCTGTCTCTTTCTGTCTTGCTCTCTTTCTCTGTCTCTCAAAAATAAACAAACCTTAAAAAATTTTTAAGAAATTAACAAATGACAAAAGCTCAATAAAGTGGTCATGTCATACACACACATATCTATAACACGGCTATGTCTACATATTTATATATATATTGGATATATGCATATATTAGAGATAATACATATAGAGATACAGATTATATGTCTATAAATATAGGCACACACACATACACACATATATACACATATGTACATACATACATACATCTTTCCTATTCCTTTGGATGCAATTTAGTTCTCTGGTCATGCTTAACTGGGAAAATGTAATCTGTGGGCTTGAAGAAGAGGAAGGTGAATTTTGATGGACAGCTAACAGCTTCTGCTACACATGTAATTATATAATATCATATATATATGAGAGATTGGTAATTCTATGGGGGTAATAATCTTTTACACCATTAAGTATGAGACAATAATCTTATTCAGAATAATTACAAACATATTAGAAATGAACTTAATAAAAGCACGTTTATTTCTCTAAAAGAAGCATATAAGTAGATATAAACCACTTATTACATTGGGGAAATGAATAAAGTAAATATTAATTATCACCAATTTAATTCAGTGGTTTAATAACAACCCAACTGAAAATGCTTCGTGTTCCTTTTATTTTTTTTATGTTTGTTTATTTTCGAGAGAAAGAGAGAGAGTCGGGGGGTGGGGGGAGGAGGACAGAAAGAGAGAGAGGACAGAAGATCCGAAGCGGGCTCCACACTGACGAAAGGCAGCAACCGCAGGCTCAAACTCATGAACCGCGAGATCATGACCTGAACCGAAGGTAGATGCTTAACCAGCTGAGCCACCCAGGGCCCCCTTTGTATTTCTCTTCATTTGACAAAATGATTCTAAAATCTATTTGGAAAACCCCCCAAGATATTTATAGAAAAGTAATAAAGTGGCACTCTATGAGATATATAAGGAACACAGTATAGTTTATGGTATTCAAAATATTATAAAAAAAAAAGTTGTGATAATGGTGTAAGAATTGACAGGGTCATCAAACAGCACACATCAGCCAAAGAGCATGGAGGAAGTTTAGATGGGCCACATGTGGGAGTTTCATATGTCGCTTCCACTCGTTACTCTGGAGACAAGTTTGTCTCGTGGCCGTGCCTGACTGGAGGAGGGGCTGGGAAAAAGTAACCTAATTGTAGGCTTAAAGAAGGGGTGGGGGTGGGGGGGTGCCTAGGTGGCTCAGTCGGTTGAGGTTGAGCATCCGGCTCTTGCTTTTGGCTCGGGTCGTGATGTCAGGTTCATGGGAGCAAGCCCCCCACTGGGCTCTGTGCTGACAGTGGGGAGCCTGCTTGGGATTCTCTCTCTCCCTCCCTCTCTGCCTCTCTCTCTCTGCCCATCTCCTGCTCATGCTCTCTCTTTCAAAATAAATAGTAAACTTAAAAAAATACATATTTTACAAAAAGAAGGGGGAGAGCGGGCCCGCCATCGTGCCCATGAGTCCCCAGAGCAGTGACTCCGGCTGAGCAGGAAGAAAACTGCTCCTGAGCTGGAGGGCGTCTGCAGGCTGTGCGGCCGCCCTACAGACTTCCGGCCGCCCCTGGACTCACCGGTCCAGCCCCAGCATGAGCAGCCTGCCAGTCTACGGCACCTCGGTCAGCCGCTCCCCCCAAATCGAGTCCCAGCAGAGCAAGGTGACTCCCATGCTGGATGGGAAGCCATCTAGTACCAGCTAGCAGACCTCTCCCAGGACAGTGCTCTGTCCTCAGCCAGGCCCTGAGGCAGCCATCCTGCCTAGGTGATGGCCACCTCTGTTGGTTCCATTAGCCAGGGCTCTGCCAAACGCCCCACATTCCCTGTCCCAGGAGCACCCTAGAGACCATTAAATGTCCCATCCATTGGAAAAACAGGAAGGATAAAGGTAGGACAGCTGGCAGCTTCTGCCATACATCTTATCTCCCTTTTAATCCACATCTAACATTATGATCCAGGACTATTATTATCCCCATCGTATATGCAAGGAACTAAGGCACAAAGAATTTAGGGAACATATCCACAGTCCCGTGACTATTAAATGGTTGGCCTAATAATCCAATCCACTTTACCTACTCCAGAGTCTGTGCACCTCACTATCACTACCACTACAACCGTTACTATAACCACCACCACCACCTCCACTGCTGCGTGCACACACACACACACACACACACACATGCACACACAGACACGCATGAATTCAGTTTATGAGAAATATGTGAAAATCATAGATAATTAGAGCCTACTCAATAATTAATTAAATGAACTATTTGAAAACAGACATATAGATAATTCTTGTACTTTATAACAAAATCGGGCAGATCAAATAATTTAGTGGACAAAATCAAACCATTTAAAGCTAAAAGGACATATTAGTGACTGTTGATCTGTGCTCTGGAATTTTATTTTTTTAAGTTTTTATTTTAATTCCAGTTAGTTAGCATAGAGTATAGTATTAGTTTCAGGTGTACAATATAATGATTCACACTTCCCTACATCACCCAGTGCTCATCACAAGTGCCCTCCCTCATCCCCATCACCTATTTACCCCATCTCCCTGCCCTCCTCCCCTCGGGTAGCCATCAGATTGTTCTCTATAATTAAAATTCTGTCTCTTGCTTTGACTCTCTCCCTCTCATTTTTTGCCTTTGCTTACTTGTTCTGTTTCTTAAATTCCACACATGAGTGAAATCATATGGTATTTCTCTTTCTCTGCTTTATTTTTCTCAGCATTATGCTCTCTAGCTCCATCCGTGTTGTTGCAAATGGCAAGATCTCATTCTTTTTTATGGCTGAATAATATCCTATTGTGTATATACCACCTCTTCTTTACCCGTTCCTCTGTCGGTGGACACGGACTGCTTCTATATCTTCACTATTATAAATAATGCTGCCATAAACATACGGATGCATATATCCCTTTGAATTAGTGTTTTTGTAGTCTTTGGGGCAAATAACCAGTTGTGTGATTACTGGATCATAGGAAAGTTCCATCTGTAACTTTTTGAGGAACCTCCACCCTGTTTTCCACGGTGGCTGCACCAGTTTGCATTCCCACCAACAGTGCAAAAGGGTTTTCCCCTTTCTCCACGTCCTCGCCAACACCTGTTGTTTCTTGTGTGTGTGTTTTTTATTTTTTAATGTTTATTATTTTTGAGAGAGAGAGAGAGACACAGGGTGCGAGCAGAGGAGACAGAGGGAGGCACAGAATCCGAAGCAGGCTCCAGGCTCTGAGCTGTCAGCACAGATCCTGATGCAGGGCTCGAACTCACAAACTGTGTAATCATGAGCTGAACTGAAGTTGGCCACTTACCCGACTGAGCAATCCAGGCGCCGCTCTTGTGTTTTTGATTTTAGCCATGCTGACAGGTGTGAGGTGATATCTCATTGTAGTTTTGATTTGTATTTCCCTGACAATAAGTGACGTTGAGCATCTTTTCATGTGTCTTTTGGCCATCTGTATGTCTTTGGAAAGTGTCTATTTATGTCTTCTGCTCATTTCTTAACTGGATTATTTGTCTTTTGGCTGTTGAGTTTTATAAGTTCTTTACATATTTTGGATACTAACCCTTTATCCGGTATGTCATTTGCAGATATCTTCTCTCATTCCATAGATTGCCTTTTAGTTTTGTTGATTGTTTGCTTCGCTGTGCAGAAGCTGTTTATTTTGATGTAATTCTGATAGTTTATTTTTGCTTTTGTTTCCCTTGCCTCTGGAGACATATCTAGAAAAGAAGTTGCTACAGCTAATGTCAAAGAAGTCACTGCCTGTGTTCTGTTCTAGGATTTTGATGGTTTCCTGTCTCACACTTAGGTCTTTCATTTATTTTGAATTTGTGTATATAGTGTAAGAAAGTGGTCCAGTGTCATCCTTTTAGATGTTGCTATCCAATTTTCCTGGCACCATTTATTGAAGAGACTGTCTTTTTCCCACTGGATATTCTTTCCTGCTTTGTTGAAGATTAATTGACCGTATACTTGTGGGTTTATTTCTGGGTCCTCTATTCTGTTCTATTGGCCTATGTTTCTACTTTGGGGCCAGTGCCATACTGCCTTGATCACTACAGCTTTGTAATATAACTTGAAGTCCAGAATTGTGATGCTTCCGGCTTTGCTTTCCTTTTTCAAGATTGCTTTAGCTCTTTGGGGTCTTTTGTGGTTCCATACAAATGGATTGTTTGTTCTAGTTCTGTGACAAATGCTATTAGTATTTTGATAGGGATTGCATTCAATGTGTACCTTGCTTGCAGTAGTATAGACATTGTAACAATATTTGGTCTTCCAATCCATGAGCGTGGAATGTCTTTCCATTTCTTTGTGTCCTCCTCAATTTCTTTCATCAGTGTTCCATTGTTTTCAGAGTACTGAGTACATTGTTTTCTCCGTGCTATCAGCATGGAGAAGAGTCCAAACATGGAACTCGATCTCATGAACCGTGAGATCATGACCTGAGCTGAAATCAAGAGTCAGAAGCTTAACCAACTGAGCCACCCAGTTGCCTCACATTTCAGTTACTTTCTGATGAATTCTGTGGAGATGTCAAATAGGCCATTGAATATATGAGTCAGGAGTTGTATAGGACACACAGACATTTCTAAATAAACTGTATTTAGAGGTATGGCACTACATGATTGTGCAAGGATGAATGTGTCAATAGAAAATAGAAGAGGATCTGTGAATTCTATTAAATGTGGGAAGATCTAACACACTCCTGATGGGAGTTCACAATGTACAGTTTTTCTTTAGAGCTCTTTGACAGTCTGAATCAAAGGGTCTTATAGTCCGTATTTATTGATGCATCAATCCAAATTCTATAAATATTCCCAAAAGAAATATACACTGAAAGAGTCAAATATTTATTTATAAAGATGTATTTTGTGGCATTATTTATAAAAGAAAATAGGAATAATCCTAAAATTCCAGAAACCGGGGGATAGTCATAAAATATGAAATATTTGGCAGCGATTAAATTTTAATTCATGTTTCAAAAATATTTAAGGATATGGAAAATAAAGCAGAAAAAAAACACAGCTTCAAGGAACTGATCATGTAGTAGGGATATAGGCACATAAACTAATGATTCGTTTAATGATTATGGTCAGAGTAGAAGTGTCTACAAAATACAGGAGAAACAAAAGAGGAAATATTTATATCTGTCGGGTGTTAGGCTGTTTGGGGGTAGTGTCTCCGAGGAGCTGGCCTCTGAATTGAAAATTTGAAGGAAGAAGAGGAATGGTTCAAGCAGAAGAAACAGTATGTGCCAAGGCAGAGAGTATAGAACAACATGGTATATTGATGAAATTTTAAAAAGTTCAATATTACTGAAGCAAAAAGCATACCAACAGGTGAAGACGAAGGAAGGGAGACAGTCAGGGGCAAATCACACAACGCATAAAGTATCAGGCAAAGATCTAGAATGTATAAAAAGGTCAGTGCAGCATCGGGTTAGTGAAACATTTTCAGTACGGACATGACAAGTCTTATTTATTTATTTATTTATTTATTTATTTGTTTGTTTATTTACGTTTATTTACTTTTGAGACAGAGCGAGACAGAGGATGAACGGGGGAGGGTCAGAGAGAGAGAGGGAGACACAGAATCCGAAACAGGCCCCAGGCTCTGAGCTGTCAGCACAGAGCCCGACGCGGGGCTCAAACTCACGAGCCGTGAGATCATGACCTGAGCTGAAGTCGGACGCTCAACCGACTGAGCCACCCAGGTGCCCCGACAAGTCATATTTAAATACAACTCTAACATCCCCATGCATTGCAAGGAAATAAGTATTTCTTCTTTTTTTTTTAAATTTCAATTTTTCTTTTTCTTTTCTTTTATTTTTTTAATTTACATCCAAGTTAGTTAGCATATAGTGTCACAATGATTTCAGGAATAGATTCCTTAATGCCCCTTACCCATTTAGCCCATCCCCCCTCCCACAACCCCTCCAGTAACCCTCTGTTTGTTCTCCATATTTAAGAGTCTCTTACGTTTTATCCCCCTCCCTATTTTATATTATTTTTGCTTCCCTTCCCTTATGTTCATCTGTTCTGTGTCTTAAAGTCCTCCTATGAGTGAAGTCATATGATATTTCTCTTTCTCTGACTAATTGTGCTTAGCATAATACCCTCCAGTTCCATCCACATAGTTGCAAATGGCAAGATTTCATTCTTTTTGATTGCCGAGTAATACTCCATTGTGTGTGTGTGTGTGTGTGTGTGTGTGTGTGTGTGTGTGTGTGTGTGTATATATATATATATATACACACACCCCATCTTCTTTATCCATTCATCCGTTGATGGACATTTGGGCTCTTTCCATACTTTGGCTATTGTCGATAGTGCTGTTATAAACATTGGGGTACATGTGCCCCTTCAAAACAGCACACCTGTATCACTTGGATAAATACCTAGTAGTGCAATTGCTGGGTCGTAGGGTAGTTCCATTTTTAGTTTTTTGAGAAACCTCCATCCTGTTTTCCAGAGTGGCTGCACCAGCTTGCATTCCCACCAGCAGTGCAAAAGAGATCCTCTTTCTTTGCATCCTCGCCAAATCTGTTGTTGCCTGAGTTGTTAATGTTGGCCATTCTGACAGGTGTAAGGTGGTATCTCATTGTGGTTTTGATTTGTATTTCCCTGGTGATGAGTGATGTGGAGCATTTTTTCATGTGTCGGTTGGCCATCTGGATGTCTTCTTTGGAGAAGTGCCTATTCATGTCTTTTGCCCATTTCTTCACTGGATTATTTGTTTTTTGGATGTTGAGTTTGGTAAGTTCTTTAGAGATTTTGGATACTAACCCTTTATCTGATATGTCGTTTGCAAATATCTTCTCCCATTCCGTCGGTTGCCTTTTCATTTTGCTAATTGTTTCCTTCACTGTGCAGAAGCTTTTTATTTTGATGAGGTCCCAATAGTTCATTTTTGCTTTTGTTTCCCTTGCCTCTGGAGACGTGTTGAGTAAGAAGTTGCTGCGGCCAAGGTCAAAGAAGTTTTTTCCTGCTTTCTCCTCTAGGATTTTGATGGCTTCCTGTCTTACTTTTAAGTCTTTCATCCATTTTGAGTTTATTTTTGTGTATGGGGTAAGAAAGTGGTCCAGGTTCATTCTTGTGCATGTCGCAGTCCAGTTTTCCCAGCACCACCTGCTGAAGAGACTGTCTTTATTCCACTGGATATTCTTTCCTGCTTTGTCAAAGATTAGATGGCCATACGTTTGTGGGTCCATTTCTGGGTTCTCTATTCTGTTCCATTGATCTGAATGTCTGTTTTTGTGCCAGGAAATCAGTATTTCTTGAGGAAATTAGACATCAAATCAAATACCCAATTTGCCACATTTCTGCTTTACTCGTGCCCCTTGTCCCACAACACACTATGTTCTCTCACTGCTATCTCATCACCCCTGTTTCCTCTCCTCTCCAGGATCTCTACAGTAGTAGAGTTCTCGTTCCAAGCAAGGCTGTTGTGAGGCCCATCCATGGATGGAGGTTTGCGATGTAACGTGTCAATACACTGTGGATGCAAGACTGAAACTAACTACCGCTACAGTCCAAGTTCATATGCCCAGAACTAAGGCAGTAGCAGGAAGGCCCGAGAGAAGGAAACAGATTTAAGAAATATATATATCGAAGGAGGAATGGCTAGTGGACTGAGGATGAAGGAGGGCCATGGTAAATTTAGTTCTGGACATATTCTACCAAACAACATTTAGAGCAGTGGTTTCCAAACTTGGCTGCATGATGGAATCAGTGGATGAGCTTTGGAACAATACCTATTCTAGAACATCACTCTGGAATGTTCTGATTCGGTGCTCCTGAAATGTGAAACAGGTATCAACATTTTAAGTAAATTCCCATGGTGATCAGAATGCACAGGCAGAATTGTAACTTTTGCTGTAGAATACTGCTCAATTCAGAGTTAGTGAAGTATTAACTACCACATAAACGGATACAGAAAAAATGTCTTGGTTATGGTCCCGTGGCTCCTGTTGTTGCAAGTGTATTTAGTAGAGATCTGAATATCCTCTTCCATTGCTATTCTGAGCAGATGTTCCTTCCTCATTCATGAGAAATTAGGGTCTGAATATCCTGCACCTGTTGCCAAATCTTACCAATGGCACATTCTCAATTTCTTTCTCTATACATCTATTAATCCAGTTCATAATGATCTCTTTTATGTTTAGCATGTGCTTTTTTGGGCACAGAAAGATGTCCTCTCTGTAGCCTGACTTTCCACATACACAAATGATTCTGTGAGTTACTCAGCAGATGTCCAAGACCATGGTTTTCTGCAGGAGAACTGTATCCTGAAGATGAAACCATTTTGCCTTGAGAGGTGGCCAGAGTTTTATTCTAAGTTACTAAAACCCCGTGAAGAAGCTGCATGTATAATGCACACAGCGCGACTCAGGTCCCTGACCGTGGAGAGCATTGTGTAAAAAACGAACATACCTTGATCCGTTGCTATTGTTCCCAAAAGTGGTGCTTCACCATAGGAAAGATATTATCCCCTTAGATAAGTTGAACTGTTAAATTTGCTCTTCTCAGACTCTTTACTAGATCTCCACATACTTTTGTCCACTGTTCACTGGTTTTGTCACTAGATGTTTTCTTACCTGGTGGCAACTCTGAGGATTAAGCAACCTCTCTTTGGACACTAACTAATGGTGGATATGGAGATAACTACTGAAACTCAAGGGGCACCTGGGTGGCTCAGTCAGTTGAGTGTCCAACTCTTGATTTCGGCTCAGGTCGTGTTCCCTGGGTCATGGGATCGAAGCGTGCGTCCAGCTCTGCCCTGAGCATGGAGCTTACTTAAGATTCTCTCTCTCCATCTACCTCTGCCCAGGTCGTGGTGATCAAGTGACCTAGAGCTATACTCACACACCATATCAATATCAATTCCCTGGTTTTGGTATTATATTATATATAAGATGTAGCTATTGAGGGAAACTGAGTGAAGGATACAGAAGACCTGTATGTACTATCATTACACCTTCCCGTGAATTCACAATTATTTCACGTACCCCTTCGAATCTGTACTTTTGTATCCTTTGTGTAAATACCTAATAGTGCAATTGCTGGATCATAGAGTAGTTCTATTTTTAGATTTTGAGAAACCTCCAGAGTGTTCTCCAGAACAGCTACACCAGTTTGCATTCCCACCAGCAGTGCAAGAGGGTTCCCTCAAAATAAGAAGTTAAAAGGAAAGCTCCATATCAGGGCCATAGTCCATTAAAGAGCGACAACACCAAGCCGTGTGGAAGCCTGCTTCTTCTAGAACTGACATCATCTGATTTGCCTGCATTTTGGCTACCACATACCAATAAATCTGTCACTTTCCTCCGTTCCTTGGCATTTTGTCAATGCAAAGCCTTCCCAATTCTGGCCCGATTTCTGCGTTTAGTATTTGTTCTTGTTCAATCCATAATACCTAACAGTGTTTGGCATGCGGCAGGCATTTTGGCTGAATGAATAAAGGAAGGGAAGATGGCCTTATCTATCCTGCTAGAACTCTGAGTTCCTTGAGGGCTGAAACAACAGATTCATCTATATCGGCAAAACATCTAGCACTGTAGGCATTCAGTGAATGTTTTAAGAAGTAATAAATAGAATGTTATAAAATCAGCGAGGATTATTGTTATTAACATTTTAAAGGCTCTTACCATCCTCCGCTCAAAGGAACTTTTCATCATTTCCATCAACCTCGCCTTTCTTTTTAAGACCTTTTATATGTATTTTTTGAACATAACGGAGGGCAAGCTATTTTTAGCAAGGTAGTGTACTTCTGTATGTATGCCTATAAAATGGTAGTTTTCTAAGATAGAGAATTATATTCAAAGCTGTTCTTGCAAATCATATCCTGCAGAGAAGTCTGGATGGTTGTGGCACCAGCTCTGCTAGTTTTCAAAAGAAATTAGTGAGGCACTCGGGATCCAGAAGATTGTTTGTTAACCAGTTGCTGCAAAGATGGAAAAAGTACAGAGCCCCACCGGAAGGCCAGTGATGCCTTGTGTCCATTCATTACTTCATTACTAGCCCATCGGCATTACTAGCCCACACCTTCATTACTAGCCCATTACTAGCCCACACCTTCATTACTAGCCCATCGGCAGTGTCTGAATCTTCAGGAAAGCAGCCTGTGTGTTTTGGTGGGGAGCGATGGGCAACAAAGAAACAGACGTGGCAGATAGCTGACGCAAGTTGGACCCTAATTTTCTGGACATTTCTCATTTATTCTCTTGTTCTGTGACTATCAGACAAGACCACTTCGATGCAAGTGACAGAAAACCCAACACAAAGAGGCTGTGAAATTGGGAGAATTTGTGAGCTTACGTAAAAAAAAAAAATCCTGAGTCAGACTTGAACTGGGAGGTGAAACAATGTTATCCTGGCTTGATTTAATCATCTCCACTCAGCTCTGCCCTCACCAGTGTTGTCTTCGTTATCAGGCTTTACCTGGTGACCTGCTGAATCTCCCCAAATTCAAGTATAGTAGTAAAGGGAGTACGTCTTTTCCCAGTAACTTCAGTTGGAATCCAAGGTATTCACTCTAATGAGACTCGCGTAGGTCCCACGTCCACTCATTGACTAATCACTGTGGCTAAGGGTATTCTGTGAATCAGTTGGCCTTCGAGGGAATGTCCGGTTTAAATGTTAACTTTCTTGGGGCACCCGGGTGGCTTAGTCGGTCAAGCGTCTGATTCTTGGTTTCGGCTCAGGTCATGATGTCGCAGTTTCATGAGTTCGAGCCCCACATCCGGCTCTGCGCTGACAGCATGGAGCCTGCTTGGGATTCTCCCTCTCTCCCTCTTTCTCTGCCCCTCCCCCATTCGTGCTCTCTCTCTCTCTCTCTCTCTCTCTCTCTCTCTCTCTCTCAAAAATAAATTAAAAAACTTTAAAAAATAAATGTTACTTTCTTTGTCAGTCCTCTCCTCAATCCTTGGTCAAATGAAATTTTTCTCCTTGTCTGTGTTTCTATATTACTTTGAACCTCTGCTCCAGCATCTTCTACAGGCTGTCGGGTATTGTAATGACCTGAGTTTGTATCTTTATTTCCCTAGGTAACCAGCTTTGTGAGGTTAGGGACTGAATCTTTTATAGCTTTGCATTGCCCAGAGTGCCGATGACTTTGCCGAACCCACAATATATTCTGGCTGAATTATTGACTTGAAATTACTTTGAATAATTGATCTCTTTTTTCCATTTCAACGTGCTATATCAGTGGTCTGTTTTCACTCCTGCAAAACTGCTCTAGGGCGTGTATTTATTTTTGAGGTTTTCCCACTTTTCCTTCAACATCAATAAGGAAACAGATTTATACTTATTTTTATTCAAAATCGTCCTTCGATTGCTAGTTTGTCTACGCTGAGATCAGGTTGAAGTGAATTTCTGATTGTCATGAGGCTGGCAGGCCTTGACCCTCCCTTCCCGTCACTTATATACTTCGTAGATTTTCTATCACAAACCAAATCCATTGTGCATGGTATGGCTTTAGCTATATAATCGGCCAGAATTAAGAATAATTATAATACGGTCTTTCTAGTACAAATTAAGTTCCACATTTTATGATTCACCAACACACTCTGATTAACATGAGAACTCTCCTGAGCTTTTAGAGGAATTGATGTTTAAAATGGGTATGTAACAATACACCTTCTCTGTAAGTGAAGCAGCAAAGACCAGTGGTTAATCCTATACCAGTGAGATCAATGGAATGAAAATGGGGAAATATTCAGTGTCATAAAGCTTCACTGAGCACCTACTGTGGCTCTGCGCCCTTTGCTTTGTTTGGATAATGAACGGATGAGTAGGACCTGATAAAAATCCTCATGGTACAGGCCTGTGCACAGAACCTTTAAAAATAATGTAGTAAGGCCAGTGATCAAGTTCCTGAGGCTACTCCAGGAAGATGGAGAAGGAGAACTTAACCCAGAGCAGGGACACAAGGTAGGAATTTCTGCATGGAGTTAGTTATCTGGATGTCTCTGAATAAGTCAGTGTTTGCATCGTATAGAGAGTTTATGGCTTGGAGAGGTTCACTAACTTGCTCAGGGTCACGCATGGAAACTGTTTGGCATCCATCGTCTTGCAGCTCCAGTCAGTTTCAATCTGCCCTATTAAATGTTACCGTCCTTCTCACACCGTATATATTATTGCCTAGAGTTAATGAATCACAACCACAGCGGAATCTTCCTGTAACACCGTACACTTAAGAGAAAATATCTTCAGAGGAAGATAACTAAGAAACTTGAAAGAGTATCTTATTTGTAAGCAGAGATGAGTCCCCCACCTACCATGTGAGTGAGAAAGATGGGTATGTATTAAACCGTGTCTGTGCCAGATGTCAAAATTTGGTAGAGTGCCTACAGAAAATAAGGTTTCCCAGTTAGGGTCCCTTGACTTTGGAGATGGCAGGTAGGAATAAAATACATATGTCGACTTACATGTCACTCTGACTCGGCAAAAAAAAATATATGATCTAGTATTTTCCCCAAGTTTCATTTAAAGTGTAACAAGATCACTGTTCCAAAGGAAATGAGCTGAAGTTGCTGTGAAAGGCTTGCACGTTTCAGTGCTCCATAAAGGCAGCCAACCTCAACCCATCAAGTTAGACATAGGCTACTATTTAAGACGATTATATATCTTGGTGGGTAATTTTCAAGCATGTATGAGAGAGACGGTATTAATAATAAACCAAGCCAAAGAACTGTTTATTTTTCAGTGAAAGCAAAAATATATCATTTAGAGTTGTCAGTCCAAATGTGTTGGTTTCTTTGGTAGTTATTTTTCCCCTGAAGTGTCCTCTGGGATTTTATTGAATTACACAACTCTTGGGTAGAACTCTTGATACACAGTCTCCCAGAGATGGAAAACCTTTTCAACTAATGAAACTGTATATTTTATGATTATATATACTCAATCTAGGAAAATGGAAACATAAATATAGCTTCAAACCAAAAATGTTCCTTGATTTTGAAATTGAGAGTTTACACCACGCTTCTGTGCAACGAAACACCCTAAGTGCAGTTATTCTTTTACCTAATCATCTCTTTCCATCTTCCATCTCCCAGACATCTAGTGCACATTTCCACTTGGGAGTTTCACAAGTGCAGTACATTCAAATCCAACCATTGCCTTACCCATAGACTCGTCCCTCTTGTGTTCCTAGCTCTATATGTGACTCCACTATTGACCCATTCCCTCAGGGGTAATATTTATGGGTCATCCTTAGTATTCTTGTCAGTTTTACCCCCATACCCTGTTAATTGCGTCTCATTAATATCCCTAAATATGCTACAACTGCCATGTTTTAGACACTTATTATCTCTTTGCTGGACTGTTGTAATAGTCACCTAATTTGTCTCTTTTTGTTAGTCTTATCCTTAAAAACCCTCTTGCTCTCACTAAAATTGAGATCTGTTTATATCTCTCCCAATGGTCCCACATTGTCTATAAGAAAAAATTCCAACCCCCTTAGGATGGCACTTAAGACACTTCATGATCTGGCCTCACACCAGTACCAATAAGAAGGTCTATTTAAAAATAGATATATGTTGGGGCGCCTGGGTGGTTGGGCATCCTACTTTGGCTCAAGTCACGATCTCATAGCTTGTGAGTTCGAGCACCGCGTCGGGCTGACAGCTCAGAGCCTGGAGCCTGCTTCAGATTCTGTGTCTCCCTCCCCAGCTCGCACTCTGTCACTCTCTCTCTCTCTCCCAAAAATAAAAAAAAATAAAATAAAATGAGCATTAAAAATTTTTTTTAAATAGATATATTTTGGGGCGCCTGGGTGGCTCAGCTGGTTGACCATCGACTTCAGCTCAGGTCATGATCTCATGGTTTGTGGGTTCGAGCCCCACATTGGGCTTGCTGCTATCAGCAAAGAGCATGCTTCGGATCCTCTGTCCCCCCTCTCTCTGCCCCTCCCCTGCTTGCTCTCTTTCTCTCTCTCTCTCTCAAAAATAAACATTTAAAAAATAAATAAATAAAAATAAAAATAGACATATAAGCTTTCACAATGGCACAAATGCAGTGCCTTCCTCCTTCAGCTAGTTCTTTATTTCTCCTTCCTTTTAGAGGCAAACTTCTCAAGAGTCACCTGTATTTGCTCTCTTCGTTACCTTCCGATCCGTTTGCTTTTTAAACCATTCCAATCTTCTCCTATTTCTCCACCATTACTGTCTCCACATAAATGTCTTCCTCCATGGTTACCAATGGCCACCATATTTGGCCAGGTAATAGTTTCAGTATTCCTTTCACCAGACAGCTCTATTACGTATGACAGTCTTGACTACCCATGAGCACTCCTTTGGATCCTGAGAAACCACCTACTTCTGGTCCTCCTCCTCCCTCTCTAGTTGCTCTTTCAAAATCGTCCTTCGAGGACTCAATGTCCTTCAGCTGGCCCTTAAATGGTGGAGCTCCTCAGGGATGTCTCCTTGTCCCTTTTCACGTCTCACAGCTGCCATAGGCAAAACCGTATACTCCTTGAGTTCAAATACAAGCAGATCACTCATAATGTTATATCCCTATTGCAGATCTTTGAGCTCCGAAAGTGTATATTCAACTCTCTACCTCACATGTATACTTGGATATAGAATGGGCACTTTACAAATCAACATATGCAGAGAGAACTTATTGTCCCTACCAAACAGCTCCTCAGCGTCCGTTTCTTGGCCCAGCGAATGGCACTAAGTCTATACCCGGTAGCCCTAGCCAGAAATCTGGGCAACACCCATGGCTTCTTCTTTCTGACCAAATAATGGCCAAGTGTTGAAAATATAAACACCTACATGTTTACCTAATGTCTCCTGTCCACTACACACATGCCACTGTCCTTGTTCACTCTCGCCTAGATCAGGACAATAGCCTTCCAACATCTCCCTGCCCCCGTCATTTGTTTCTTATGTGAATTCTCTGTCCTGTAGCACATTTAGGGCGTCTCTCTCTCTCTCTCTCTCTCTCTCTCTCTCTCTCTCTCTCTCTCTCTCTCTCTCCCAGTTTCTGAGGTACTGTTCTCTTTTGGTTGTCCTACCATTTTTGATTTTTTCTTCTTAACTTCCGTGCCAGCTCCGTTCAGTCTCTTCATCTATTAAATGCAGTGTTCCTCCGTGCTCTCTCTGAAGCCTCTTTTTCATATTTCACTCTCTCCTTGGGTGATGTCTTCTCTCTCATGGCTTCAAATAACAACTAGATGTTTCAACTACTTGAGTCATATCTGCAGGCCTGTTTTCTCCCCTGAGATATACTGAAATTTTATTCTGGACTTCTCTAACTGTACGTCCCGCAGAGCTTAGCAAATCTGGTCTCCCTCCCATCTATCTTGGCTATGGATGTCATTCTGACAACAATATTATTTTTCTTTATTCTCTGGCGGATGATGGTCTACTTATCTTCAGAGTCCAGGTAACCTATTGTCTTTTTTTCCGAAGTTTTCTTTACCTAATGCTTTCCTTGCTCTCTGTCCAACTTGGCTATGGTTAAATTTATTTCCATGTTAGTCAGGACTTTTTTGGTCACTACTGACAGAAACTTCATTCTAACCAGCTGAAGCAAGCAGGAGAAGTCATTCTAAGGCTTACGTAACCATGGAAATGGCAGCGGTTCAGCTGACCTCCAGGATAACGAGAGCAATGAGCTCCAATATCACCTGGATTCTCTCTCTGTCTCTCATCTCTCCTTCTCTTTCTGTGTTGGCTTTATTCACTCAACCTGATTTTTTTTCCACACCAGCATTTCTCATGCTTCACATTTTTGCATCACACTCAGAAGCAGACTGTATCTTTTCCTCTGTTGCCTGTTAGAAAAAAAAAAAAACAAAACTCAAGTTAGAATTCTGTTTGGCTAGGCTTCAGTCACGTTCCTAACTCTGGATCAATGATGTGTAGTTATGAGTCAGGGTACTAATATTTGGCCCACTTTGATCAGCAGCACAAAACCAATTAACCATGACTGAGAAGAGAGGGATATGAAAACAGAAGATTTCACTAGAATCTCCTGTTTGGCATGGAGGTGCACGAGATTGGGGGAAGAATTTTCTATATGAAAAAGTAAGGGTCAGGTCACCTGGGTGGCTCAGTTGGTTAAGCGTCCCACTCTTGATTTCGGCTTAGGTCATGAGCTCACGGTTCATGGGTTTGAGCCCCGCATCGGTCTCTGCGCCGACTGGATGGAACCTCTCTCTCTCTCAAAATAAATACATAAACATTAAAAAAAGAAAGAAAAAGAAAAGTAAGGGTCCTGGCATACAAACTAACTTTCTACTAATCATCTTACCCAGTTCTTGAAGGTTAGTGAGGTGTGTGTACATGTGTGTCAGAGAGAGAGATAGAAAGGTGAGGCTGTTGTGAGTGAAGGAATTTCATGAAATGCATATAGGTGCGATTTCTTGTCTTCATTTCTTTTTCTTAAGTTTTATAGTGGGTACCTGTTTTCTAAAAGTTTCTAGTAGTTTCATTTTCCCTCGTGGAGAGAAGAGTTAAAACAGGGGGAAATTCCCTTTGTTCTGGAAAACTGAAAGCACCAGGCCCTTAATTATGTACCTATCCCTGTTCTCTGGAGAGGTATGAAAGGTCAATTAAACCGAACAAATGCTTGGGTTTTGCATGCTGATGAAGTCATATAACCCCCCTCTTTCCCGATATGCTTAAAAACTGCTAAGATAGAGTTAGGCAAATGTGTAGAGAATGGAGATTCAACAATACCAAAAAAATTATAGTTGCAGCAAATTGGGCCAAGCCGAAGACTAACTTACTGCTTTCATTTTGGTGGTAGTACCTTAGCTTCCACGGTGATTCCGGTGGCAAATAGAACTCTAAAAGACTCTGAGGCCAGCGAAAGGTCATTTAGAGCTCCCTTGGTGTTGGCCATTGTGTAACCCAACCAGGTGACTGAGAAGAACTACCTCCGGTAAGCAATATAAGCCACCTTTATTAAAAGTGAAATTTCATATGTCAAAATATGACCCATACACACAGATCTCAGTCTCATTGCTGGTCTCTGCATCTTTCGGTGAGTGCCTATCTGCTATACTGATTTCATATCTTTCCCTTGACTTCATAGTTTGGTTTTCTGATAATCCAGGCAAATGAAGTAGAAAGATACTGACTGAAGAGGGGTTTACTTAAATGATTGAACCAATATTTATCCCTGCTTTTTTCAAGGTTTCTGCATGTATGCTTAGGCATGCCTTCAACTCTTAGGCCAGCAGTTGACAATTCTGTCTTAGTTTTCACTTCCTACTTGTGTAGAACCCTCAGATCAGTCTGAGGTGAAAGCTTTGTGTGTTTTCTTTTTTTTAAGTGTTTGGTGTTTTTTTTTACTTTTGAGAGGGAGAGAGGGAGAGAGGATCTGAAGCAGGCTCTGCGCTGACAGCAGAGAGACAGATGCAGGGCTTGAACTCACGACCTGTGAGATCATAACCTGAGCCAAAGTCGGATGGATGCTCAACCGACTGAGCCACCCAGGCGCCCTGCTTTGAATGTTTTCAGATATTCTCTGGCCGCTCATCCAACTCTACACATGCGCATTGACTTCTAGATCCTCAAAAAAATACGTAGTTTTTCAAAGCCCTCTAGGGATATCTCGTTTTCCAAGTATTTGTTTTAACTTTTGTCCAATCTCTTATTCGTCCCAACTGGTATCACCGCTTCATGCAGCTGCAGTATTCAACAGTTGCTACTGGTTGTTCTTGACAAACACCCTGGGGATTAGGACTTTTCCACCTGAGAGAACTCAGAATCGCATCAAATAAAGACACGGTAAATGGGACTGTTCCAGAGAGCTGCCAAACAGGTCAAGTAGTAACAGTTATTTGGGAATTGGGAGATAGATTGAGTTCCAAACACATTCTGCCCCATACGGTGACTGATTTTAAGAACGTTGCAGCTGTGAGGCTGTTAGTTTTCAAGTCTACCGTGGAGCTTTGGGAAGGGGATGGGGATAGGACGACTGAAGTCCCAGAGAGCTCACTCTTTGTGCTGATTGGCCATTTTTCTTTGACAAACACTCCTTAGGTTGTTGCCGGCCTTTTGTCAATTTCTGTGATTCTCAAAGAGTTGATTTTGACGATTTTTGCTAGTATTTCCCTTGCTTTCCCGGAAAAATAAACGTCTGGAATTCCTTACTCTGCCAGTTCCAGAAATGATTATATTTTAGATGCCATTTCCAATCAGAAATTCTCCTGATGTTTTACACGTGACACATCCGAAAAGGAGGCTGCTTCTTTGGTGTCACTCAGCTGAAACCTGTTACGCCTTCCTCTTATGTTTATCGTCTACGTACACTTACTTCAGATTAGCATGGAAACGTGGTGGCGTGTCGGGGAGAATGCACTGCCTTTCCAGACTCTCATTCTTTTTTATCGGCAGAATGTGGGAAGTGGAGTAGGTGATCTTAAAGGTGTCTTTTAACTAAGATGTTGTTTTGATTGACTTTTTCTTCTGAAGCTTAATCTACCCTGCAGAGAGCTTAGGTTTGCCACAGTTAGACCTATAGGCCTGATTATGACAAATAGCAGAAAGCTTTTGCAAAGGAAAGTGAGAGAGCAGTGAGTGGATGCTCTAATGAAGTTCTATATTTGTAAGTAGGACACTTCATGCTCCCTATAACGCATGACTTTTAGTAATGTCACTGATGACATATCCACCCCATCCATTAAGAGCAGAACGAATTCCGACACTCACTTTTTGCCTTCAAAATCAGTGACACGGTTCTTATGGCTGACAGCCTCTCAGGGACAGGCAATTAAGTCCTCTGATGAGTGGCTCCAATGGATTTCAACGAAGCATATACATTCCCAGGAGGAGATTTACTAACCCACCAGGTGTGGCTTTGGGAAAGTGGGTTAGATTCTGTCAGGTGAGAAAATAGTACCCGAGTCCCCTGTAGGGGACGGGGTTGACGATGGCCTGGGGACTATACTAATTTTTCTCACCCTCAAGTAGCCCTAGCAGTGTTCTAGGGAAATGGTGTCACACTTGCCAAAATCAGCTAATTTCCCCCCAAAGAACCTAGTCTTTGTGTATGAAATCCTCCTTAAGCTAAAGTGATCCAAAGGTTCATAACGAAGGGGGCAGCTGTCACGTTTAGATCTGCTGGAGCTGGCACCAAGAAGACAGGTTCTCTACCAGCTGGTGATAGCATTCCTGTTCATTGGAAGCCAGTGATTTTTTAAGCTTAAAAACTACATCCCATACCCGGGGACAGTATCCTTCAGGAACAAAGTTGCGACCCGAAACAACCTTGGCTTATGGATCTCGCATTATGGCAGGTAAGACAGACAGTGAATACATAAACAAGCAAACAGATACCAGTGCTAGGTACGGAGGGAACAATAGTTGGCCCTGTATTCATGCGTTAATCACTTGTATCCTGTCCCATGCGTGTGCACACACAAATGGGCTCATGCTGTATATATTAGGTGGAACCGGGAAAGAGATTTGGGCTTGTGAAATGGATTTTAAAGTTATTAGAAACCACTGGGTTCAAGAATGCATTGAAGGAAAGGAAAGCAGGGTAATAACGAAGTTTTGTTGAGAACTTTATGAGGAAGCAGAGGATGAAGGGACAGAAAGTGGAGGTTGGTAAAACTAGAAAATTATGCAAAAGATTAATGAGTGTCTAGATGTACATCTTATAAATTTTTAGTAATTAATAGAAGTTTATCATAGTGCAAGAAGTAACAACAGAATAGAAGATCAAGAAATAGATCCAAATGTCAGTTTTGGTAAACCCATTTGGTGCTCAGACTAAGCTATATCTCTATGTTTTCAGCAACAAAGCTGAATAAAAGCTGATATTAAAACATAACAATAAAGGTAGTAATGTCAAAGAAAGAAAAAAAGAAATAGACCCAAATATCTATGGGGCACATCATAAATTTGGCATTTCAAATCTGTAGAGAAAGATGGATTTTTTTTCTTACGTAGGTGTTGTTGGGACAATTGGGTAACTAGGAAAACATTGCCTAAAATATTTTCAATGAGAAGAGAAATATTTCATAAAATCACGAGTTTTAAAAATCATTTCGGGGCATCTGGCTGGCTCAGTCGGTAGAGCACACAACTCCTGATCTTGGTGTGAGTTCGAGCCCCATGTTAGGTGTAGAGATTACTTAAAAAAAAATATTTTTAAAATAATTTCCATGTTGGTAGCGTCTCAGAATGATAAAAAAAATTAAAAGACATTAAAAATCAATTATGTTACAAAATGTTCAAGCTTATGTTCGCCAAAAGAGTCAAAAGGAAAATGGCAAACTGGAAACAATTGACACACCTATGACAAAGCTATATATATTTTTATGTATTTTTGTGTATATATAATATATGTGTATTATATGTATTTATGTGTATATATATTTATTATTATATATATAAATTAAAATATATAGGTATATAAATATATATATTTCATCCTGAATGTATTACATATATATGTAATAACATATTGCTATATATAGTAATAAAATATATATAATGTATAGTAATAAAATATAAAACATATGTATTCTTTTAAATTTATGTATTTATTTTGAGAGAGAGAGCATGATTAAGGGAGGGACAGAGAGAGAGAGAGAGAGAGAGGGAGAGAGAGAATCCCAAGCAAGCTCCACACTGTCAGCACGGAGCCTGACGCAGGGCTTGAACTCACAAATCGTGATATCATGACCTGAACTGAAACCAAAAGTCAGACACCTAACTGACTGAGTCACCTAGGCGCCCCTATAATATGTATTTTAAACATTTTTATGTATACCTACCCACACATACACGCATACAGATTCACTCACACACATATATTTTCACAAATTCACGGAGGTATTTGGAATATATTCAAAGCAAACAAAAAACCCCCACCAAACAACTTAAATACCTATTAGTGAGAGAACGATTAAATAAGCTATGTTCAAGTCAAATGATGAAATATTATATATCCCTTGAGAAGAAGACAGTAATTCTGTTTACCTGATATGGAATGTTGCCTAGCTCTATTGCACAAACACAGGAATGTGTTGCTTGTGTTTGTGTGTGAACATCTGTGCACTTACAAGTACATACATTTAGATACAACAGGATAAAAGTTACTACTGCTTAAGTATTCTCAGCATTGCTCTCCTTCTGTTGAATTAAGAAATTAGACTGGATCTATGAGAAAGGATCTACCTAGCAAGGGGACATTTCTCACTTTTGTGACTTAAATTTGAGAATGAGAAGAAAGAGGGGCGCCTGGGTGGCTCGGTCGGTTAAGCGTCCGACTTCGGCTCAGGTCATGATCTCGCGGTTCGTGGGTTCGAGCCCCACGTCTGGCTCTGTGCTGACAGCTCAGGGCCTGGAGCCTGCTTCGGATTCTGGGTCTCCCTCTCTCTCTGCTCCTCCCCTGCTCACACTCTGTCTCTCTCTCCAAAATAAATAAAAGTTAAAAAAAAAAAAAAAAAGAATGAGAAGAAAGAAATTTAGTTTGAGAAGGTTGAGGAGGAGGAAGGGGGTTTAAGTGCAATCGATTAAGCTAGCACTAAAATATGAAGATGGAATGGTGGTAAGAAGGGAAAATTTAAGGACTGATGAGCTTTGCTCACATCTCAGGGTTTTCTGAGGACATAGTAATGGAAAGAGCTTTAAAATATGAAGGAAATGGAAAAGAGAAGGAAAGAAAAAGGTTTGAAGAAGTATTTCTGGGGACTCTGTCCTTAGCTTAGTGTTTAAGACATGCAAATAAAACACTCGCTTTTATTAAATCAATTTTTCACCGCAGATAATATGTTCTTTTGATAGTAACACCTCTTTGGGATTGAAATATAGGAACATAGGAGACATCCATCCATCCGTCATCCATCCATCCATCTACTATAAACCAGAGGCTATTCTCTAAGCCCTTTATGTGGATTGACTTATTTGACCCTCACAAAATTCCTATGAGGTCATTTAATTTTCCCACTCTTTAGGTGAGGAAACAAGTATAAAGTGATTGATAACTACTTTCTTAATATGCTACAGGAAGATCTACCTAACACTCTATTTAAGCTTTTGGCATCAGTAATACCCAATTAGATTGTTCTGTAGTTCTCGTTGTGTTATGTCTGTTGAGTTTTTCTGTCTGTATAATGTTGAGTTTATTAAAAACTGGAAGCTTGAATTCTTTTTCTGTATTCTGTACCTGATTAAATAGCCTTGGCATTATCTGTGTCTTCTCTGTTTTACAAAACTCTTCTGTGAAATTATATGGGTGGGAAATGATGGAGAAGATTTTCTCTTTATAAAATATTTTCAGTTTCTTCCATGGATACTGGTTAGTAGGTTGCTTAAGTATTGTTATCATGAATCAATTTTGGTAATTTAAATTTTTCTAGAAAGTCATTTAACCCAAAATTTTATGTTTATTTGCACAAAATTTGTGCAAATTAATCTTTTATACTTAAAACATTATTTGTATGTAAAATCACTTCTTCCGTGTAATTCATAATTTTCTATATTTGTGATTTCTCAGTTTGTTTTCTTTATTTTAGAGCGGGAGAGCGTGCATGTGAGCAGGGGAGAGGGGCAGAGGGAGAGAGAAAGAGAATCTTAAGCAGGCTGCACACTCAGTGCAGAGCTCTACTCGGGGCTCCATCCCATGACCCTAGGTTCATGACCTGAGCCGAAATTAAGAGTTGGTTGCTCAACCGACTGAGCCACCCAGGTACCCCTTGATATCTCAGTTTTTACACATTATAATAACTAGTGCTTTCTAGATCTCCTTTTTTATGTTTATTTATTTATTTTAGAGAGAGAGCGAGCGAGCACATGTGCCTTGGCGGGGTGGGAGCAGAAAAAGAGGGAGAGAGAGAGAATCCCAAGCAGGCTCTGCACTGTCCGCACAGAGCCCAATGCAGGTTTTCAGTCTCACGAACCATGAGATAATGACACTAGCCAAGATCAAGAGTCAGACACTTAGCCAGCTGAGCCACCCAGGCGCCCCAATATCTTCTTGAAATACACTCTTGGAAGTATTTAATTGCTCTCCCATTTTTCAGCGTTCAAAATCATTGTTATCTAATTTCCCATTATTAATCATTTCTTTCTGCTTTGATTAACTTTGCATTTTTTTAGTTAGTGAATTTATTCGATTTGATTTATTTTCATTCTTTCATATTTAATCGCGTGACTTTGTATGATGATGTCATGCATGTTCTTTTCATTATCGCCATTTTCCAGATGTTCTGCAGTTTGTAGTTTCACATAGGACATAGGAACTACATAGCAAAGAATTTGTGCATTTGTTGTTGCTTCTAATTTCCCTATCAGTATTTTTCGTCTCTTTGTTATCGTTTTTATTATAGCCTTCTAATTTTATAGCTCTGTGCTTGGATAATCTGCCCTGTACATTTTCTACTTTGGGGACTTTGTCAAAGCTTTATCTATACCTTAATATGGGGGTATGTGGGTGTTTGAAAGAGAGTTTATTCTCCAATTACACACTACATTGTTACTTGTATCTATAAATTTAACCTGGTTAACTATTTAAAATAACTCTGCATTCTTATTTGTTTTTTGCCTATTTGATTTATCATGAACATACGAGTAAAAGTCTCTATAACAATTATATTTCCACTTCTCCACATATTATTTGTGAGAGTTTGGTCTGTGAATTTTGATGCTATATTATTTGTGTATGATGTTTCAGGGCAAGTAAGCTCTTCGTTATGGAGTATATCCATTGTTAAAAATTTTTTTTAATGTTTATTTTAATTTTGGGAGAGAGACAGTGTGAGCAGGGGAGGGGCAGAGAGAGGGAGACAAAGAATCCCAAGCAAATTCCAGACTCTGAGCTATCAGCACAGAGCCCAATGCGGGGCTTGAACTCACAAACTGTGAGATCATGACCTGAGCTGAAGTCAGACCCTTAACCAACTGAGCCACCCAGGTGCCCCATTTTTTATAAAAATCTCTCCTAAAATCTCATTTAAATTCTTTCTCTTACATTTCACTGATACTAATGACATTGTTTGCTTTTTCTTTTGTTTATATTTGTTTGATACACACACACCCTTATTTCTTTTTAATTTTTTAATGTTTATTTATTTTTGAGAGAGAGTGGGGGAAGCTCAAACCCATGAACCTGAGCCAAAGTCAGATGCTTAACCGACTGAGCCACCCAGGTGCCCCTTAAATTATCTGAATTTGATTTGCTTTCCTTGTATTTAGCAAGGGTAGAATTTTATTTTTTGATCAAATTGGGTAATCTTTTACTTATAATTGGCATAACAAAAAATTTTTGTTTTTGTCTATTTTATGTTGTATTTTGCTTTTATTTGATTTTTTTTCCTTATTACTATATTCATTTATTTATTTAGCCTTGTGCCAGGGCCCTTTTTGAAGTTCTCCACACCACTAGGCAAAATACATTCTAAATAGTTATGTAGAGGGGTGCCCGGGTGGCTCAGTCAGTTGAGGGTCTGACTTCTCACAGTTCATGAGTTTGAGCCCTGCAACGGGCTCGCTGTCATCACATCACATTGCATCAGTGCTGTCAGCGTGTAGCCCACTTCAGACCCTTTGTCCCCCTCTCTTCCTGCCCCTCCCCCAGTGGGGCTTTCTCTCCCAAAAATAAATAAACACTTAACAGAAAAAAAAATAGTTATGTAGTAAATACTAATAGCTACGTAATTTTACCTTTTTAAAACGTTTTTATTTAAATTCCAGTTCATTAATGTACACTGTGATAATTAGTTTCAAGTGTACAATATAGTGATTCAACATTTCCATACAATACCCTGTGCTTATCATGACAAGTGCACTCATTAATCCCCATCACCTATTTGACCCATCTCCCCTCTGGTAACCGTCAGTTTTTTCTGATGGTTAAGCACCTGTTTCTTGGTTTGTCTCTCTTCCCCACCCCACCCCCCCTTTGCTTTTTTAACTCATTTATCTCTATGGTAAGTATCTCACTGATGTCTTTTATTCTTTCCTCAAACCCAGTGAGTATCCTTATGATTGTTGCTTTAAATTCTCCATCAGGCTTGTTACTTATATCTGTTTCACTTAGATCTCTGGCTGTGGCCTTATCTTGTTCTTCATTTGGGATTAATTCCTTTGTCTTGGTATTTTGTCTGAGTCTCTCTGCATTCTTCTCTGTATTAGAAAAGCCAGTTATGTCTCCTGCTCCTGAAAGTTAATGCCTTATGAAAAAGAGGTCATATAATGTCCAGGGCCTGGCCCTTCAGAGAGTGTCTTCAATATGTGCTGTGTGCACTCTGGTGTTGTGTTTTGACTGCTCTATCCTTTAGGCCAGTCATGCTGTGGGCTGTGCTTGGTTCCTGGCCTGAATGTGGTGAGCTTTAGCTAGGTATGCTCTGGTCTGCTTGTGAAATGAGACCTGACACCACCTCCACCAGAACTGAGGCCCTGCAGATCTCTTTGGTGGAGAGATGTGGTATGGAAAGGGATTTGTCCTCCTCTTCTGGGAAAGGGCCCTGCCTTGCTAGAATTGAGGCAAGATTGACTGAGAAGGGCGGTTCTGCCAGAGTGCAGGAGGGTGGTGCTTGGTGTAAGCCAGTTAGGCAGCCGTTGTTGGCCCTATGCTGCTTCCTGCAGAAACCTGTGTGTTTATGCTGAGGGGTGGAGGGACACTGCTCCAGCCAGTTCCTTTGTTCCTAGAGAGGTTTCAATCAGGGAAGTGCTCCAAAAAGAGCAAATAATCTCCCCCACTGTGTGCCCCAGGCATTGTTCAGATAGCGGTGTCAGTGCCATCTGCTCCACCCTCCCACCCCACCCCCACCCCCATTGTTGTTTGCCTGTCTTTTCTCCAAGAGCAGTGCAGTGTTCTCCAGACTCTATCCCAGGATTTAATCTCTGCTAGTTGCAAGAACTCACAAAATTCAGCCTCTCTTGTTTTCCAAGCCAATGACTCGGGGAAAACAATCTTTTGTGCATTCCCCTGTGTGCTCCTCTCTCTCTCTCTCTCTCTCTCTCTCTCTCTCTCTCTCTCTGTCTCTCTCTCCCCCTCTCTCTCCCCCTCTCTCTCTCTCTCTCTCCCCTCTCTCTCTCTTTCTCCCTTGTCTGCAACCATGGTTCCTTTCCCTCCACAGGATCCATTTCTCCCCTAAACCACATCTCTGTACTTCCTACCTTCTTCCATGTGGTCTCTTCTCTCCCTTTGGTTGTGGAGTTTGTTCTGTCAGTCTTCAGGTCAATTTCTGGGGTACTTGGAATAATTTGATAGTTATCTAGCTGAGTTCATAGGATGTGACAAGCCTAAGGTCCTCCTACCATCTGCCATCTTCCCTCCTCACACTTGTATTTTGCTTTTAATACTTGTTTTGACTGTGTGATATTTGATTATTTTATTCTTTTGTGTACTTTAGATAATTCATGTTTAGCTAATTTTATTTATCATAGTATTTACTTTTTAACTTTTACTAATATGCTTATTCTTGTATTTATTGAGCTTTATACAGCCAACCGACTCATCTATAAAAGTTAAAAAATAGTTAATACATTTCCACCTCTCCTCTTCCTCCACTAGTATTCTAGTTTTTGCTATTTTAACATTATTTTAAAAAAAATTTTTAATGTTTATTTATTTTTGAGACAAAGAGAGACACAGCATGAATGGGGGAGGGTCAGAGAGAGAGGGAGACACAGAATCTGAAGCAGGCTCCAGGCTCTGAGCTGTCAGCACAGAGCCCGACACGGGGCTCGAACTCAAGGACCGTGAGATCATGACCTGAGCCGAAGTCGGACGCTTAACCAACTGAGCCACCCAGGCGCCCCTATTTTTTAAATTACTGATATTTTTAGCACTTGTCATTGCATTATGTTTTGGTAGTATATTTTCCATTATTATTTATCCCTCATTATCCTTTCATATCTATACTTTTTTTAGTGATCTCTTTATTGTTGTTAATGTTTTAATTGGCTTGATTTGTTCAAGGTACTAATCTTTGAATTTCATTTCCATTTGAGAGTGTCTTTCAAACACTTTTTTTACGTTGAGAATTTTCAAATTATAAAATCATAGAGTTGTGCTTTTCTTTCCAAGGAATTTTGTATACTTTGCTCCATTGGCTTCTTTTATTAAACGTTCCTGTGGAAACCTCTAATACTAGACTTATTTTTCCCTTTTATGTAAGTGATTTGCTTTCTTTTCTGCCTAGATACCGGTGGGGTTCTCTATAATTAGCATTTAGTGACTTCCCCAGGATATGTTGTGGGATTGATTCTTTCCTATATTTCCCCCACAACACTGTGTGTCACTTTGGCATTCAGGTTTATGTCTTCTTTTATTTCAAGAGATTCCTCTAGTATTAGAACTTTGAATGTTGTCTTTTGATCCCTTTGTTCTCTTCAATCTCTCAAGGAACACCAGTTCCCTGAATGCTGACTTTTGTCATCTATATCCATCACATACTCTCTTCTCACTTATCACTTTATTCTGTGTGTGTTTGTGCATGTTTTTGTGTTTGTGCAATAATTTCTCAAACCTGGCCTCAATAGCTTTTCTAATGTCTTTTCTACCCCTTGTAGTTTCTGGGTTTTTTTTTAAATTCCTGTTACAATTTCACTATTCTTTAGATGTGTCTCTTCAGTTCTTTTAGCTCACTTTTCAGAACTTTTTTCTTGAATGAAAAGTCTCAATATTTTAAAATGTTCTTCTCTTTCCTTGCATAGTCAATTCCTTACTTAATGAATATTTGTTGAGAACTTATGATGTACCAGGTACTATCTTAGATGTTAGGGTATTGCCACAGGAGTAAATCAACAGCTTCTATGCCGATGGGAAGAGTCAGACAATAAACAGGATACATAAGTAAAACACATAGTATGTAAAACGTGAGATATGAAAATAGAGCAAGTAGCGTGAAATATAAAATATTGTGGGCAACAGTTGCAGTTTTAGATTAGTGGTTAAGAGAATGTGTCACTGTGGGTCACCTGGGTGGCCCCGTCGGTTAAGCTTCCGACTTTGGTGGCTCAGGTCATGATCTCAGTTTGTGAGTTCGAGCCCCGCACTGGGCTCTGTGCCGACAGCTCAGAGCCTGGAGCCTGCTTCGGATTCTGTGTCTCCCTCTCTCTCTCTCCCTCTACCCCACTTGTGCTCTGTCTCTCTCTGTCGCTCAAAAATAAATCAATAAATGTAAAAAAATTTTTTTAAAAAAGAGAATGTGCCACTGAAGTGTTGATATTTGTTTTAAATTGTTTAAATGTTCATTTTTGAGAGAGAGAGAGAGAGACCGTGAGAAGGGGAGGGGCAGAGAGAGAGGAAGACACAGAATCCGAAGCAGGCTCCAGGCTCCGAGCTGTCAGCACAGAGCCCGACTGTGGGGCTTGAATTCATAAACTGTGAGATCATGACACGAGCTGAAGTCCAATGCCTCACTAACTGAACCACCCAGGCGCCCCGCGAAGTGTTGATATGGACATAAGGACATGGGGAATGTGAGGGAATATGGAACACTGCTAATGGGGCAAAACAGTCTTAGGCAGAGGGTAGAGCCAGTGGCAGGGTTCTAGGTGGAAGTTTACTTGGTGTGTTTGGAAAACAAAGCTTACTCTTAAGGAGTGGAGTGTGTGTGTGAGAGCAGTGAGAGGTGTCAGAAAGCAAGGGGAGGGAGCAGGTTATGTGGGTGTGTAGATCATTGTAAAGACTTTTGGAATACGAAGGGGAAGATTAAAATATTGGTGATTTGGATTAATGTTATGATAGAAGGGACACAATGTAACTTATATTTAGTGGGATCATTCTGGCTGCTGTGTGGAAAACGGACTAATGGGAGGCCAAGGTAAAGGCACGATGAGTAGAAATGAGTCTCCTGCAGTGATCCAAGTAAGAGAACGTGACGGCAAGGACCAGGGTGGTTGTGGTAGCGACGGTGAGAAGTGGTCCATATCTGGGTATATTTTGAAAGCATAGCTAACAGGATTTATAGATGGTGTGGAGAATGAAAAAGAGAGGACTCGAGGAGGGATGCCCGATATTTGGTGTGGGTAACTGAAAGGAGTTGTCATCAACTGAGATGGAGATGTCATCGATCTGAGATGCAGATTTAAAATGAAAGTTTGCTAGCTCGGTTTGGGACTGGTTTGGTTTAGTATTTCTGTCAATCAGATGAATGAAAATGTTTAGTAGAAAATGTGATAGGAGCGCCTGGCTCAGTGGGTTAAGCGCCTGACTCTTGATCTCGGCTCAGGTCGTGATCTCATCGTCGGTGAGTTCAAGTTTCACATCGGGCTCTGCGCCGACGGCGCGGAGCCTGCTTGGGATCTTCTCTCTCCCTCTCTCTCTGCCACTGCCCTGCTCGCAGTGTCTGTCTGTCTGTCTCTCAAAATAAATGAAGTTTAAAAAATGTGATTTAGGAAGCTAAACTTCCAAAGAGAGGGTGGACTCGAGATAAACATTTGTGAGTCATCAGTGTGTAGATCATCTTAAGGATGCAATCGCCAAAGTAGCGAGTGTAAATATCAAAGAGGATAGGTAACAAGATCAAGGCCGGGGGTCCTGCGACCTTTAGAAGTCCAGGAAATGAGGAAAGAGCAGCTAGACTGCCAAGTTGCAGCCAGGTAAATAGAGTGCGCCGCAAGCCAAGTGAAAAATGAATGTCAGTGAGGGGGAGGTAGTCAACTGCGTCCAATGTTTCTGATAGATCAAATAATACGAGAAATGATCAGTATATTTAGCAACATAAACTTCCTTGCTGACCTTGGTAAGTGTCGTTTCTGAGGCATGGTAGGGGCGAGCCTGACTGGTTCAGGTTCAAGAGAGAATAGGAGCAGAGAGTTCGGTGCGAGTGAATCTAGACGATTTCTTTAGGAGTTTGCAGTTAAGAAAAGGCAAGATGTGTACAACAGTTCAAGTGGTTTGTGGAGTCATTCTTCTTAAGAGGGGAGTATTTTTCCCTCTGTCGTTTATTTTTTTAAGATTTTTAATTTTTTTGAATAGATTAAAAAAAAAGTTTTTAACGTTTATCTTTGAGAAAGAGAGACAGAGTGCGCACATGCCTGTGCGCACGTGGGTCGGGGCGGGGGGGGCAAAGAGAGGGGGACAGAGGATCCAAAGCAGGCTCCGCGCTGACAGCAGAGAGCCTGATGTGGGGCTTGAACTCACGAACCAAAACGCAAGATCGTGACCTGAGCCGAGGTCGGACACTCAGCCGACTGAGCCACCTGGGGGCCCCTTTTGTTTATTCTTTGTCGTCTTTGATCAGGATTTGTTCCTTTTGGAGGAGGCGTCTATTCATAGGTGCAATGATCCTTACTGTCTGTTATTCCTGTTATATTGATGTCAGTTCTACTTGAGCTTCTAGCTGCTTCAACCCTGTGGGGAGAACTAAGGAAAGTGACTTGGGGTAGCACGTATCTTTAATTTGGTCATGTGTTCTCAGACCACCTTGTCTATAAATGTTTCTCCTCTCCAGGGACACATCTCTCTTGTTTGTTTGTTTGTTATTTGTTTCTTTGACATAAGCAAATCAAGCTGGGTGATTGTCATTGTGGCTGTCCCTGTAGCTCATGGTTTTTTGTCTGGAGAGTTGCTGTTCATTTTTTTCTGCTCAGTTAACCTTGGTCAACAGTTACCAATCTGATTTCACCTTCCGCTATGTCCTCCACCCTGTATTATCTCCAGGACTTTTCTACACATTTGAGAACAGGATGCCAAAAAAGAAAGCAAGAATTACAGTACAGTTTCTCATTTCACTTTCTCTCTGCCTCCACTGTGTGCTTTAAAAAGGAGACTCGCTAAAGAGTCTCCATTTAGGGGGAGGGTCTGACTGTATCTCTGGGCCTCATAATTCTAAATGATGGATTGTTGATTAGAAGTTTCAAGAAGCTATCCCGTTTTCAGAGAATTGCCTATCCAGCTAGAGATTGTAATAGTATTTATTCATCCTTGTTTTCTTCTTTGAGTTGGTCTAATTCCATTTAAAATATTTTTTATTGAGAGGTGTCTGCGTGGCTCGGTCAGTCGAGCATCCAGCTCTGGATTTCTGCTCAGGTCATGATCGCACAGTCGAGGGGTCGAGCCCCACATCACACTCCGCGCTATTAGTGCAGGTTGCTTGGGATTGTCTCTCACCTCTCTGCCTCCTGGCTCCCTGCCCCTCCCCCAGTTTGTGCGCGCGTGCGCGCACGTGTGCGCACGCTCTCTCTCAAAATAAATAAATAAACGTTAAAAATAAATAAGTAAAATATCTTTATTGGGGTAAACCATCAAACTCACCATTTTAACAGTCCTGGGCGTACAGTTTAGTGGCGTTAAGCACACTCACTCCCGCACAACCATTACCCCCACGCATCTTCAGAACTTCTTCATCTTCCCAGACTGAAACGTTGTACCTATTAAACGATGTCTTCCCATTTCTCCCCCTCCCTGGCCTCTGACAACTACCATTCGACTTTCTGCCTCTAAATTTGACTACTCCAGGTACTTCCTCTAAGTGGAAGCATGCGTCACTTATCCTTCTGTGCCTGGCTTATTTCCCGTAGTGTAACGTCTTCGAGTTTCATCTACACTGTAGCAGATGTCAGCATTGCATTCTGTTTAAGGCTGAATAGTATTTCAGTGTATCTACACGCCATATCTTGTTTATTCATTCCTGCATCTATGGACACTTGGGTTTCTTCTGCCTTTTGGCTCTTGTGTATAAGGCTGTTAGGAACACGGGTATACATATATCTGTTTGAGTACCTGCCTTCAATTCTTTGGGGTATGTACCCGGAGGTAGAATTGCTGGATCATATGGTAATTCCATCTTGAATGTCTTTGAAGTCCCGCCAGACGATTTTCCGCAGCCTCGCTTTTGCATCGGAAGCCCCTCTTGAGCTTTACAAAATACACATGCTCAATCTCTAACCCTAGAGACTCACATTCAGCGAATCTGAGTCTGTATCTGACTTCTGTTTCTTTTTGGAATTCATATTAAAAAAAATACTAGTGACAAGTTATTAAGAGGTAGTTTTTAAAGAGCGGAAATAAAAGAATATGGAGCAAAACGTTGAAGTCCCCTGTTAATATATTCTTACATATACATGTGTATACACACACACACACACACACACACACACTTTTTTTGTATGTTCAAAAAACTTAAATGTGATCACAGCATACACAGTTTCTACAGTGTACTTTATTATCTTTATAATTCATTTTGAAGATCTTCTTATTTTCATACACATAGATCTAGCTCAGTCTTTTTCAGCACATACAGAATACTCCACGGTATAGATCCATTATGCTTCTTTAAACACTGACCTACTGGTAAACATTTAGCCTTTCTCATTTTTTCTATTACCAGCAATTTAGCATTTAACATACTTTTGCATTTGAGAGATCCAAGATTTGCTAAAATTGGAATAGCTTGGTTAAAGAGTATGAACATTTTCTGTGTTCGTGGATATTTCCTCACTGCCCTTCAAAAAGGCAGTATCTATTTTTTATTTTTTAATGTTTATTTATTTTTGAAAATTTTTTTTGTTACGTTTCTTTATTTTTGAGAGGCAGAGAGACAGAGCGCGAGTCGGGGAGGGGCAGAGAGCGAGGGAGACACAGAATCCGAAGCAGGCTCCAGGCTCTGACTTATCAGCACCGAGCCCAATGCGGCACTTGAATTGAACTCACGGACCATGAGATCATGACCTGAGCCGAAGTCGGACGCTCAACCGACTGAGCCACCCAGGCGCCCCGAGATTTGTGCATTTTACTAAATTTACTTTCTTCTACTCTCCTGCATATTGTGTATTTGCCTCTGGACTGTGAACTTCTCATCTGTTTCTTAGGGTTTTTTTTTTTTTTTTTTTTCTCCCTCCTAAGATGCTAGAGGGTGGATAGAGTAGGCTTGAGTTGGATACTTCCCTTCCCACAGCTAGGTTAGGATAATACCTGCTGATAATACCCCAGCAGGTTACACTCTGGTTTAGTAGTTCCCCCCAAGGGCTGGCTTTGAAAAGTATTTTTCAAAATGGTTCCTTTCCCCTGTCCCTGCTGGAGGCAGGAGATAATTATTCTCCTTACATTTACTGTGGGAAGCTGGTTGCGATAATTAGTCCCCTTATATTTACTGCGGGAAGCTGGTCAAGTCCCTGGAGGTAAATCCCACAAAATTGTGGTGATCCCCTTATGACTGGATCCCCCCCAAGTCTATACCTATCAGAGTTTCCATACTGAGCCTCCAATAATTTGTCAGTTACAGTTCAGGTTGTTTTGCCCAGGTACTTGTTCACCATGAAGGTTTCTGCTCGTGTTTCTATGTTCTGCTAAGCCAAGACTCCCTGTTTTCACCTGTCTTGCTCTCCAGTCTCAGGAGCAGTGTTTGCCCTGTGTCCTCTTCTCTCCTCTTCTGGATCTTAGAAGAGCTATTGATTTTTCAGTCCATTCAGCTTTTCACTTGTTAGGACAGAGTGATGACTTCTAGGCTTCTTATATGTGGAACCGGAAACTGGAAGTCTTTGTAATTCCATTTGATTTGGAAGATAGCCTTCATATTTTATGTTTGAGGGAGTAGCTACTTCCTAGTTTCATTGCCATTTTACTTTTTTTCCCCAGATTTCTTCTTTTTCACTCATCAGTCTGTTACAAATAGGAGATAATACACTGTTATGCATTGTTTTAGAAGCCTCACAAAGCATCTTTTAAGAATCAAGAAGTACAGGGTGACTATATCTTCTCAATGAAAATACCTGTATGATTTTCATAGTCATCCTTTTATGCCATTCTATCAATAAATATTCATTGAACAGATAGTCTAGTGCCAAACCTTGCCTTAGATTGTGACTGGTTAGAGCAATAAGAGTTTGTCTCTGCCCTTGAGTAGTTATTGTTAAATTAGGGTGTGCTACGTGAAGAAAGTCATGATTCATATGGGCACAAAAAGGAAAGAGGATCTTTATCACATAGGAAGGCACCAAGTAACTATTTAAAAACAAGAACTTAAATATAAACGACAGTTGGAATAATTTGACAGAAGATATGAAGAAAGACTATATTATTGAACAGCATAGATGGGGATAGAGGGTGGTTGTGGGTTCTAGGGAGATTCATCATGAGCAAAGATGTGATTTTAGGACTTATTAAGGGCATATTCAGGACAAAGCCAGATTGGTTTGAACCTAAGGTATTTGTAGGAGAAGAATGAGAGATAAGATTGGGGTAATTACTAAGAACCAACAGTATTACTCTGATCCTATCTTGCTAAAAATCCATTAACCTGTATGAAATGTTATGGTTCTCCCATAAAGGAAATGGGGCACCTCCACTCATATGATACGTAATCGTCCACTACTACTGACGCCAGTTACTGAAAAGCTATAATGATGTATGTTTGCTTGTTTTTATAATGTGTCTTTAAACCAAACTCAGCCTAACGACCTCAGATCTGGACTTTCTCCTCTCTACAGGCTAGGAAAATTCTAAGACATCACCATTGTTCCTTCCATGCCCGTTGTAAGGGCAGATGCCCAGAATTCAAGTCTTTTAGGTAGCCCAACACTGAGTACATTGCCTTTTATACACCTTTGAGGATATGTCTCTAATGGACCTTAGTGTCAGTCAGCAGGACCTGTTTGAGAACATTAACCTGCTTTTCGCCTACCACCTGCAGAGGAAGAGTCCAAGAAGAAATTGTCATCCCAGCATGCATAGTGCTGGACCTTCACCCTTCACCCAACAGCTACCTTTAGAGCATAGCAAGAGGTCTGCATCCCTGCCCCCTTTCTACTCTTCAGGTGTCACCCAGAAGACACAACAAAGGATAAATAAGGAAAACTAAATATTTCATATAGGCCACAATAAATCAGGTGATTTTTATGGACAGAAAGAAATTGGCACTAGATGCCATGGGGGAGAAGATTTTAATACTTCATGCACTCCTGTTTGAATCAAATTGAAGTTGTAATTTATGTTTAGGAACTCTAAATATAACATTCTAGTTAATGTTGATTTGCATTTGGTGTCTGAGCAAATACGGCAGAATTATAGCAAACTGCAAAAAATCCCCCCAAATCTCTACATTTTACATGATAAGAAGGTATTTTAATTGACTCTATGCTAAGATTAGTGGTTGGCTACTACTGTAGTAGGTTAAAATTTAAAACCTTGAAATTTCAGAAGAGGTGGAGTAGTTGTATTTGGGATGTTTTCAGCTGTTAAAAGTCTAGTCTATTAAATTATATAATTTCTTCCACACCAAAGAAATATTAAGAGGCCAGTTGATGATAACGGTGTATAATAGATTCTTCGAGCTAAGTCATCAGTGTAAGAAGTATCCAACAAGCTAAAGAAAAACACCTTGACTTAATTCAAATTACTCTGAGTATTTGGGGGACTATATGAGGATTTTGAGGAGTTCCATTCCCATCTCCCAACCTGTGAACTGACATGATTGAATTGACCACATTAACCTACTGCTTGACTTTGCTCCTTAACCATTATACCTTGAAGTCACCAACTCACAGTCTAGGCAATATGCACGTAAACCAGCAAAGTTGTGAAGAATGTTGGACATAGGTATTACTGAATGAAGGGCCCAGATTTTTATATTTGTGCTCAAAACTTTTAGATTCGATATTTTTACGCTGACATGTTATTCTCGGTGTACGAAGTCAAATGATTTGGGAAACTTGCTAGAATATGTATGGCTTTAGACGGCATGTAAAAGCATGCAACAAATTTATCATTTTACTACTTGCCCTTCTACTCATTCACATTTATTGTTTTTACAAACTACCAAAGTGATACATATCATTGTGAGAAAATCCAAAAGGGTATGATGTTAAACGAGAACCCCCACCTCCCTTCCATCTCATCTCGTTCTACTGAAAATTCGTAATTGGAAGTTACTGTGGTTAATGGCAAGGTCTACTCCTGCAAAGCTTTCTATGCATTCTTTTTTCTCTTGTTTTTTTTTTTCTTTTCTTTTCCTTTCTTCTCTTTTCTTTTCTTTTTTTTTTAAATCTTAATAACATTATGGACACCTTTCTAGGTAGAATTACCAAATCCTTACTCATAGTCCTTATCATGTGGATTAATATTTTACTTAATTATTTTCCTTTTGGTTGGAAGTTGGACTATTTTTAATTTTTATGATCAGAATCAATGATCCTTGTCAAGATAATCTTGCATAATTTTGTGAGTACTTTTTGAATGTTTATATATTGTGTGAGAGAGTGTGCAGGCAGACACATACACACGCATGTGTGAGTGGGATTAGAGGCAGAGAAAGAGACAGAGAGAGAGAGAGAGAGAGAATCCCAAGCAGGCTCTGCACTCTCAGCGGCAAAGACCCACCGGGGGGGCTCCATCTCATGAACCGTGAGATCATGACCTGAGCCAATATCAAGAGTTGGTCGCTCAACCAACCGAGCCGCCCTGGCACCCCGAATTTGTGATTATTTTTAAAGTATAGCTATTTAAGAGTAAAATTGCTATGTACAGTGAAAATATTTATGAATACTCCCAAAATATCCTCTAAAGTCTGTGCAAATGTATATTAGTATCAAAAGTATATGTGGGTTCATTTTTCCTACACTCTTACCACCCAATGTATAGTAGAAATCTATATTTTTGTGGCTTAAGAAATTACATCTATAGCTATTTTAGTATTAACAGTATTCAGCCACCCTCCCAATGGTTGCTAGGCGTTTTATATATTCTGTCAATTTTTGTTCATACTGTGGGACTTGTTTCTTTATTATTTTATAGATGATCCTTATATACCGTGGTTTTCAATCTATTTTTATATATGTTTCAAATAGATTCTTTCATTTATTGTTCCCTCATCATAGCTTACAAATTTTTTTCAAACCAAGATTTATAGCCTACCTTATCAAATCTATCAGTATCTTTATTATTTTTGAGGTTATCATGTCTTGCTTGGGAAATCCCTTCCTACAGCATAATCAAAATAAACCTATATAGTCTTCTATCTATATTTTTTAGATACTTTATTTTAATCTATCTGGAATCTTTTATGTGAATGGTATGAGGTAAATATGCAACTTTTCTCCTTTCTTAGTAGTGTAGGTGTGATATGCACTGACTACAGAGTCTGCTTAAGGATCTCTCCCCTCTCTCTCTGCCCCTCCCTTGCTCACATGCTCTCTCTCTCTCTCTCTCAAAATAAATAAATAAAAGTAAACTTTATTTGAATGTTCAAGTTTGGAGTTCAGAGAAGAAGCTAGCTGGATATATACATTTTTAAGTAGCCTACAAGCAGGTAGTAAGTGAGACCATGCCTATGTACGAAATTCCCAGGAAGAGTAATTAGATAAATAAAGAGAAAGGGCCTTAGCCTCAGACTTGAAATCTTCAACAGTTAGTGATCAGATGGAGAAGGACGAACCTTCAAATGAGACACAGGAGTGTCTAAAGGAGGAGGAATAAAATTAAGAATCTTAGCACTGTGAAAGTCAAGAAAAAAAATGAATAGTTTTTTTTTAACGTTTATTTATTTTGAGAGAGAGACAGAGAGAGCACGCGTGAGGAGGGGAGGCTGGAGGGTTAGAGAGAGAGGGAAAGAGAGAATCCCAAGCAGGCTCTGCACTGTCAGCGCAGAGCCCGACTCAGGGCTGAAACCCACAAACCGCAAGATTATGACCTGAGCCAAAACCAAGAGTCGGACCCTTGACTGACTGAGCCACCCACGTGCCCCCAAAATGAATAGTTTTAAAACTGTGTATCAGATGCCACTGAAATATCGGCAAAAGGGATAACTGAAAAGCGTTCATTGGATTTAATGGCAGAAATGCCATTGGTGACCTGAGGGAGAGCGTTTTGGGTGGGTTATTTGTGACAGAGTCCACATCAAGTGACTAGAGGAGTGAGTAAGACGTGAGGAATTGGAAATGTTTCTGGAGAAATCCTTTGAGAAGTTTCACTGTGGAGAGGAGAGTAGTGGTGGTGGTAGGAAATGTGAAATCATTATTTTACTTTTTTTTTTTCAAATGATGGAAAGACGATCAACTCGTCTCACTAGTGGTAGAAAGAAGTACAGCTTAGATGTTTGGAAATAACAAGAAAAGTAAAGCATAATTTTACTACACTTTATGACATTAAAGGAAGGAGGGCAGCCCCCTATAGCGGGAGGCACTCGTACATCCGAGAAATTTTTATTGGGCAATTACTCTACGATAGGCAATGTTCTAGATACTGGGCTGTATTCGTGAATAAAACAAACAATCCCTACCCTGTTGGCAGTTGCGTTGTAGTTGGGAGACAATAGAAAGCACCAGTAATTAAAGTATTTAGCTAGTATAAAATGGTGATAAGTGCCGTGAAGAAAAACAGGATTGTAAAAGAGGGATAAGCGATGCCAGATTGGAGACTGCAGTTATTAAAATGGTAATCAAGAAAGGCCTCAGGGGCACGTGGGTGACTCAGTCAGTTAAGTGTCCGACTTAGGCTCAGGTCATGATCTCGCGGTTCGTGAGTTCAAGCCCTGCGTCGGGCTCTGTGCTGACAGCTCAGACCCAGGAGCCTGCTTCGGATTCGGTGTCTCCCTCTCTCCCTGTCCCTCCCCGGCTCATGCTTTGTTTCTCTCTCTCTCTCAAAAATAAATAAACATTAAAAAAAATTTTTTTTAAAAAGAATGACCTCAGAGACAAGTGACATTTAAACAAAGACCTAATAGAGCCCGTAAAGGAGAACATCATGGGAGTACCTGGGAGAGGACCACTCCAGGAAGAGGCAAGAACATGTTCAAAGGCCTTGTGGTCGAAGCATGCCTGGGATGTTTGAGAAACAATGAGTGGGGCATCTGGGTGGCTCAGTTGGTGAAGCGTCTAACTCTTGATTTTGGCTCAGGTCATGACCTCGTGGTTTGTTAGATGGAGCCCTGCGTTGGGCTCTGCACTGGGTTCTGCGCTGGCAGCACGGAACCTGCTTGGGATTCTCTCTCTTCCTTTCTCTCTGCCTCTCCCTTACTCGCACATGCTCACTCTCACTCACGCTTCGCTCTCTCTCTCTCTCAAAATAAAATAAATGCACATTTAGAAAAAAATAGGAAGCAAGTAAGCAGTGTGAGGAGCAGGGAGAAAATTGGTAGATGATGATGTCATCAGGTTGAGTCTTGAGGCCATTTTACAGAGTTGGCTTTTGTTCCAAAGGAGATGGGGAGTCATCAGAGGGTTAGAGCAGGGGGGTGACATGATCTGATTTATATTTATAACAAGATAGCCATGGCCGATATGCTGAGAATATATCGTATGGGGGCAAGGATGAACTGAACCCTATTTGGGTAACTACCATAAAAATCAAAGTAAGAGTTTGTAGCAGTATGGAGCAGGATGGTGGTGGTGAAAATATTGAAAACTGGTTCAATTATGAATATATATATATATATATATATATATATATATATACACACACACACACATGTATATGTGTATATATATATATATATATATATATATTATTGTCAAATTGGTTTCCATACAATATCCAGTGCTCATCCCAACAGGTGCCCTCCTCAGTGCCCATCAGCCTCTTTCCCCTCTCCCTGACCCCCCAGCAACCCTCAGTTTGTTCTCAGTATTTAAGAGTCTCTTATGGTTTGCCTCCTTCCCTCTCTGTAACTTCCTCCCCCACCTTCCCCTCCCTGCTGGTCTTCTGTTAAGTTTCTCAGGATCCACATATGAGTGAAAACATATGGTATCTGTCTTTCTCTGCCTGAATTATTTCACTTAGCATAATACTCTCTGGTTCCATCCACGTTGCTGAAAATGGCCAGATTTCATTCTTTCTCATTTCCAAGTAGTATTCCATTGTATATATAAACCACATCTTCTTTATCCATTCATCAGTTGATGGACATTTAGGCTCTTTCCATACTTTGGCTATTGTTGAAAGTGCTGCTGTACCCATTGGGGTACAAGTGCCCGTATGCATCAGCACTCCTGGATCCCTTGGGTAAATTCCTAGCAGTGCTATTGCTGGGTCATAAGGTATATCTATTTTTCGTTTTTTGAGGAACCTCCACACTGTTTTCCAGAGCGGCTGCACCAGTCTGCATTCCCACCAACAGTGCAAGAGGGTTCCCGTTTCTCCACATCCTTTCCAGCATCTAGAGTCTCCTGATTTGTTCATTTTAGCCACTCTGACTGGCGTGAGGTGGTATCTCAGTGTGGTTTTGATGTGTATTTCCCTGATGAGGAGCGACATAGAGCATCTTTTCATGTGCCTGTTGGCCATCTGGATGTCTTCTTTAGAAAAGTGTCTATTCATATCTTCTGCCCATTTCTTCCCTGGATTATTTGTTTTTTGGGTGTGGAGTTTGGTGAGTTCTTTATAGATTTTGGATACTAGCCCTGTATCCAATATGTCATTTGCAAATAACTGAATATATTTTTAAAGTAAAACCAACAGATTTGCCTCAGGTTGAATAAAGAATGTGAGGGAAAGAGATGACTCCAAGGATTTGGCTTGTTCCGATGTAAAGATGAAATTGCCATCAACTGACATGGAGAGAATTGCAGGAGTAGGTTTGGAGTGAATACCAGGAACTTTCTTTAGGAATGCTAAGTTTACAGTGACTGTCAGTATGGAGGACAAGTATGTAGTTGAATATAAGAGTGTAGATTGCTGGCTAGAGGCTGGGTTGTCAACATACATTTGGATTTTTCCAGTGTACAAAGTTTAATTATGGTCACGAAATTTTATGAAATCGTCAAGGAAGTTAAAGTACTTAAAAGTATTTCAAGACTTGAGCCTTGGGATGCTCCAACAGTAAGAGAACAGGAACGTGAGGATGAAAGAAGGTAGAGATTAAGATGGAGTGCTTAGACAATAGCACTACGAGGAATTTATCCAAAGGGTTACAGGAGTGCTGATTCATAGGGGTACATATACCCCAATGTTTATAACAGTTCTAGCAACAATAGCCAAATGATGGAAAGAGTTCAAATGTCCATCAACTGATGAGCGGATAAAGGAGATGTGGTTTATATATACGATGGAATACCACTTGGCAATGAGAAAGAATGAACTCTGGCCTTTTGCAACAACGTGGATGGAACTGGAGGGTATTATGCTAAGTGAAGTAAGTCAGTCAGAGAAGGACAGATATCATGTTTTCACTCATATGTGGAATTTGAGAAATTTAACAGAAAACCATGGGGGAAGGGAAGGGGAAAAAATAGTTTCAAACAGAGAGGGAGGCAAACCATAAGGACTCCTAGAACAAACTATTGAGTGGGGGGGGGGGGGGGGGGGGGGGGGGAGAGAGGGAAAAAATGGGTGATGGGCATTAAGGAGGGCACCTGTCGGGGTGAGCACTGGGTGTTGTATAGAACTGATGAATCATGGGAATCTACTCCCGAAGCCAAGAGCACACTGGATACACTGTATGTTAGCTAGCTTGACAAATTATATTAAAAAGGAGGAAGGAGGAGGAGGAAGAAGAAGAGGTAGAATGCTTAGAGATGTAGAAAGAAAACCGAGAGTGGATGGGCTCCAAAAAACCCAGTAGGAAAGAGTTTTCAGGAGGGGAAAGTTACCAACTTTTACAAATGCTGGTGATGGGTCTAGTATGTTGATAATGGAGAATTGCCCACTGAGTTTAGCAACACGAACATCATTAATGATTTTGTGAAGCGCTTTTTCAGTGAAGGGTGAAGATGCAAACCTGACTGGAATGGGTCCAAAAAGAGCATGAGGAAAGAGGAATTACAGGTAGTGACAGGGCTGGAAAAATGTGGGGATATCTGGAGGGAGGAGAGTGGAGAAAAAATATCTTCCTAAGATGTGAAAAATAACAGCTCGTTTGTGTTCTGATGGGGAAGTCTGATAAGTAGGGAAAACTGATGACGCAGGGGAAAGGGAGGGATTTACTGGAACAGTCACCTTACTTAGGTGAGAGATGAGATGATAAGATCTAGAGCACAAATGGAGGGATTGGCTTCAAAATGAGCACAAATGTCTCACCCATATTAATAAAAGGGGAAGCAAAATCATGTGCTCAGAGATGCTTCACAGAGAGACGCGATTCGGGATGGTGGAAGTCCTCTCCTGACTACATTTTCTCAGGAAAGAAGTAAGCAAGGTCATCAGTTCAGTATTAGGTCAGAAGAGTAGGCATTAGGATTTTAAAAAGAGAGACAAGAACGTATAAAGGGATTACTGAAGGGAATGGAGAAGTGAGTGGAGTAGAAAATGTGGTAAGGTTGGAAGTCAGTGGTAAGGACTCCTTTGAGGTGAGTAGTCACAAATTTAAAGTGAGCCAAATCAGCGTGGTTCTTTGTTTTTTCACAGCCACAGTGGGCTGTAAATGTTTAGGTGGTGATGTGGCTCACCAGGCTTGTGAATTTGCCATGAGAATAAATGAGGGAAGAGAAGGCTGAAAAAAGCTGTGTGACCATGTAAGAAAGTGATCATAGTGATGGGCCATGGGATTCAAAGGTGGGTAAGGAAGGAAGTGAAGACGTCAAAGGGATGAAGGTGGTGAAAAGGTGTTACTATCAATGGGTTGGAGATACTGGTGAGGCAAAGGATCATTGAAGTCAGGGAGCTAAAATAGGGAGAGTAGTCTTGACAGCTGGAAGGTCATGGTGGAAAAGGAGCGTGCTTGAAACTGGTATTACAGAGGAGTCCTATTGATTGATAATGACAATATCCAGAATGCAGCCATGGAGATAAATGGCTAAAACAGAGTTGAGTAGATGAGGAGGGAAGGTCAGGAAATCATTACAGTTTATTAGGATTATCATCTATGTGGATATTGAAATCACCAAAAATTGTGACACAAGTAGTGTTAGAGAAAACATCCAAGAGCCAAGAACAAAACTCTTCTAAGAATAGAAGAAAGCGACCTCGAATGTAGCAGGTGTCTGTTACAGGAAGGGCAGACGTGGTATAGTCTGATGAGTTGGGGGTAAAAGTTCAGGGGTTTGGAGTGAGTGGAAGTAATAATGATGTGAAAATGGCAAAGAAGAACTCACTTTCTGACTTAAGAGTATAAGAAGTGTGAGAGAGAATACAGTCACCAGAAGGAAGGCTGTAGGGGCCATGGTGTCATTAGGAGGGACAGCCAGTGTTTCTGTAGAACAAGAAGCATAAGGAAACTTACACAGAAGAGGTTAAAGACATGGGGGATTTTTGCTGATGATATACCGTGAGATCCAGGAGGCACAGATGATATACCGTGAGATCCAGGAGGCACAGTAGTATGTCTTCGGGAGTTCAAAGGGGGAAGTAATGGGGTCAGAATTGGGGATTTACTGAGAAGTATAAGGATTAGAATCCAGGGGATGGAGAATGTCCTCAGAGATCTGGCTGCTTACCAGAACTGACATAAATAAACGAAGAGTATAGTAAGATTAGTCCTGGGTTGTCTAAAGGCAGAATGATGAAGAGTAGGGGAGGGATGAGTGTCTTACTAGCAGCATACAGGAGGAAGCTACATTTTTATGTAAGTCCTTTCAATGGAAATTTGGAAGCTAGAGGAGAGGCAGTCTTCTCTGGAGCACATAGGAATTCAGGGTTTCCTCTTACGTAAACGATACGAGGAAGCCAAGGACAAAATGGTTTAATCCTGACATTCATAGCTTGGGGTTCCCTCCCTCTTGTTTCCTAAAGATGTGTGCAGGTGGTGTGCAGACAGGGTGGAGGTCATGTTTACCCTTGACTTTCAGATCATAAAGGTTATTAAAAAAAAAAAGGTGTTATAATTCAATGACCTGAAACTCTAAAAAGGAATGTATAAAGCTATAATAAGGGAAGGAGGCTGGAAAAATGCAGTTTGGGCTATCCAAATTATAACCATTGTAAAATCAGAAGAGAAGGCGTCGAACAAAACAAATGAAGCTTCACGGCAAGGTCTCTAACTTAAAAGCGACTTACTAGAAAAATACAAAGAGAAGCACACAACCAAGGACAAACGTGGAAAATCTCCGGGAAGGCTAACTTCAAGAATTTCTGAATCCATGGAAGTGCTAAGTGTGAACAGAAAGGTCTTTGTAGAAAATGAGGGTGAAGAGGAGACACGTTGATGGTGTAGAGTGTGAAACAGTCAGCTCATGGCTTGGAGCCGATTGTATTTATTTTCATTTTATTTTAGCAAACACTGAATTCATTGTTGTGGTGGTATAGAGATAAATAAAACACAAAACCTATTTTCAACATTTATTCCTAACAACAATCTCCTGAGTCCCTAACATGTACCAGACACTGTCTTTCGGCCTGAAGATAAATCAGTGGACAAGCACTGTTCTAAGCACTGTCATCCTAAAACTTACAGCCTAGCACAAAGGACAGGTAGTTATCAAGCATAGACATAAATATGAACTTACAAGGAGCACATCATGACATGGCCTGTGAAACAGATCGTCGTTAGTGCCCTTTAAACTTTCTACCTACCTCCATCCCAAAACACCCGAAGGACCCAACAAACTCATGTCAGTTGCCTCTAACTGGCAACTAGAGGACATACCGGAATCTTCAGAGCAGGAAGAAGTAGCCAGAGAAAGTTCTTTCCTCTGGTGATCCTGTGCTACTCCATTTCGATGTGTGCCTCCACCGAGAATCTCCCAAGTAGAGAATGGAAGGAAGGGGATAAAACTCAAGACGTATGCACTTAGAGGCGCCTGGGTGCGTCAGTCACTTAAGCGCCCAACTTCGGCTCGGGTCGTGATCTCACGGTTGGTGAGTTCGAACCCCACATTGGGCTCCACACTGACAGTGTGGAGCCTGCTTGAGATTCTCTCTCTCCCTCTTTCTTTCCCTTCCCCACTTGTGCGCTCTCTCTCTCTCTGAAAATAAATAAATAAACTTAAAAAATAAATTAAAAAGAAAGAAATATGCACTTAATAGTCACAGTAAAGTGAGACAGGGGCTTAGGTTTTCAGAGAATTATGTTAGACTCTGTCTGGTTACAAGTAATGGGTCTGAGCTAAAATGAAATTTATTGATTCAAGTAACTGAAAGGTCCAGGAATTTTTAAAAGCGCTAAAAATAAATGGAAAAAAAATATCAGCTAGGTCTAGAGCTAGATGTTCAGATCATGTCTTCGGGGATCTCTCTGTTTCTATCACCCGACTCTGTTTTTCTTAGTGTTGCTTTTACTCACTGTCGGCTCTACCGATGTAGTGAGAAACATGATCACCAGAGGCTTTAGCGTTGTACCCTAACTGCTTGGCAACAGCAGTGAAATGTATCAGCCTCTTTCCTGTAATTTCAGCCTAAATCTCAGCGTCATCTTTGACCTGGACCAGTTTGACCACATGTCTATATCCAAAGCAGTCATCACTACCACCAAGATATTGGCTCTGCCATTGGGCCAGATCATACACCCACCCCTTGAATTGAATAATGGGTTCTGTCTCATGGGAAACCCTAAAAACTGATGTGAAATGTCAGTTCTCCACAGTGACACTGAAGTTCTATTATTAGAACAGTGGGGGAACGGCTGATAAATAGGCAAAAGCAATTGATGTCACGTACAGAAGGCATCCACAAAGTGATGGGGTTAGATCTGGGCTTTGAAAGATGGCTAGGAGATGGAGAGAAATGAAAAGGTCATTCTGGATTCAGGAAACAGCATGGGTAATGGCACGTGAACCAAAAAGCACAAAGGCCACCAGTTCAATATGGTGTACCGAGCATTGACATCCACCTTCCTTCCCTCCAGAGACACTATTAATATGAGATAAAGAAAATGTGACAGATAGATTTCATTAATGGCCTTAATTTCGCCCCCCTTTATAACTCCTTGCCGTGCAACTCTGTAGCGCCCTCTTGCTCAGACTCTGGGAACAGTGAGTGTGATTTCTTTCTGCAAAGGCAATGTTAGCAAGTGTGACACGAGCAGAGGCTTGAAAAGTGCTTGCAAATTTGAGTTTGCTTTTGCTCTTATACCCCTGCCTTTGCCACGAGAACGTGTCTGGGCTGCTGGAGAGATGGGACAGATTCGTAAAGCGGAGCAGAATTGCCCCAGCTGACAAGCAGTTTACTCCAGGAATCTGAGGGAGCCTAGCCAAGATGAGCATCTAGGACACCTAGGGCTCACTACCCATGCATGAGAGAGACCAGGTAAGATCGGCCAAGTCCAGGTCACGTCAGCTGAATACCAGAGAAAACTCAGCAAAATAGGTGTGTGTAGTTGTATGCCGGTGAGATTTTGTGTTTTGTCATTATGCGATGTCACTGAGCGGATAGAGAACTGACACAAGAATGCGTTGGGGAGGGGACCACTAGTGATTAAGGCATTTCAACAAATTTCTAGAAGATTGGAAATAGAAACTTAGTGACAAATGATGTTGAATATAAAGAAGAAACAGCCCAGGGGACGACTGCAATAACGGTCAACTGATGTTCTAGGCCTGATCTTGGAGTTGGTGGGTACAGGTAACAGGGTTTATTAGTGGTGCTGAAAACAGGGGCGTTATTTGAAAGTGTTGATAGAATAACTTAGTACTGTTGTTAGTGTTGACTCCCCTACCCATGCAGAGTGATGAGTGACACAGGAAACCCCAAGTATATTTTTAAACAAATGATAGGAGTGTTCTTCTCTCTAGAGATCGCATGTTGATTCGACAGCATGGGGATGCTAGCTGGCAGAAATGAGGCCACAGGAAAGAGGAGGAATGGCGGAGGGAAGAGTAGACGACAGTAATATCACACTTTTACATAATGGGGCATCAAGAGCTATGGTTAAAGGTGATAGGACAAGGGCGTCTGGGTGCCTCAGTCAGTTAAGTGTCTGGCTCTTGGCTTCGGCTCAGGTCATGATCTCATGGTTCGTGAGTTCTAACCCCAAGTTGGGCTCTGTGCTGACAGTGTGGAGCCTGCTTGGGATCCTCTGTCTCCCTCTCTCTCTGTGCCCCTCCCCTGCTCCCTCTCTCTCTCTCTCTCCCTCTCAAAATAAATAAATAAACTTTAAAAAAAAATTAAGTACACTTTATTTTAAAAGAATGTGACGGAACAAAATACAGAGGCTCATGCCGATGACGTAGGTTAGAAAGGTGACCAGTACAGTAAAGCTGCCTGCATTTGGGAGGAGGACGGCATGAAAAATTCCAGGTGGTGTAAGTGAATATAGTCTTCATGTCTTCAAGTTGATAAATCAAGAAATAGTGATATAGAGATATTATTTAGTGCAACGGAGACTTCATGAGAAGAAAACACACGTGTCTAACAGATTACTTCTAGAGGGGAGCTAAGAACAGAGAGGTTTGGGGTGGGAGACTTTCATTTCCACTACGAGTTCTTTTATCTTAGTTCATTATTTTTTTTTAAGTTTGTTTGTTTTTATTTATAAAAGTTTGTTTTGAGAGAGAGCGCACGAGTGGGGCTCAAACTCATGAAGCATGAGATCATAACCTGAGCCGAAACCAAGAGTCAGATGCTTAACTGACTGAGCCAGCCGGGTGCCCCAAGTTTATTTATTTCTTTTGAGAGAGAGAGAGAGCGAGAGAGAGTGAGTATGAGCAGAAGAGGGGCAGAGAGAGAGGGAGAGAGAGAATCCCAAGCAGGCTCTGCACTGACAGTGGGCCTAAACTCACAAACTGTGGGTTCGTGACCTGTGAGATCAAGAGTCGGATGCTTAACTGACCGAGCCACCCGGGCACCCCCTTAGTTTATTGTACGGAGAACAGAAACCCTTCTGTATATTTCAGGCAGGAATATACTTCATCCAGGGAAGTACAAACTTACAGAATTCTATTTAGATCCTGAAAAACAGAAGCTGCAGGTCTGCCCCGGGGATATTGATTTCAAGGTTACACCGTCATAACTGCAACCAGAGGTCAAGGAGCTGTTGTTACTGCTTCCTGTCAGCATCGCTGCTGCAGCTACGCGCGCTCCTATCCACAGAACTGTGCACTGGGTAGAGTTCCCTGGAAGTTGCTGGCGAAGAGGATTACAAAGTGCGACGCGCTCCTGATATCTGCATGGCGAGTGGAGTTAAGAGTCACGAGACCACTTTGGACATGGCTGAACTAGCTCATGCAGACCGTCCCTCTATGAGGGAGAAACTTTTTTTCCCATTCACCACAACTGCATTCTTGTTTCCTTCCTTCTGTACATTCACGATGCAGGAAACGTTCTTTTTCGCTTATTTATTTATTTCGAGAGGGAGTGAGAGAATCCCAGGCAGGCTCCTCATGGTCAGCACAGCGCCCGATGCAGGGCTCGAACCCATGAACCATGAGATCCTGGCCTGAGCTGATGTCAGACGCTGAATCGACTGGGCCACGCATTGTTCTATGTGCAATCAGAAAGAGACGAGAACGCAGGTTCGAATTTTGACCTTACGGGTGCTAGCCGGATGTCTTGGCAAGGCTGTCTCTGCCAGTAGAACCTTGCTCAGCTCACTCTGTGGCGACAGATGTACTCAAAACATTCCTTTTTAAAAGAAATTACTATATCTTAGGATATGTGTACTATAAATTTCTTTTAAAAACCTGCTAAGGTGTCTTGTACGGGAGAGCCGGGTACTTACAAGGCTGATAATGAGCCGGTGTGTGTGTGTGTGTGTGTGTGTGTGTGTGTGTGTGTGTGTGTGTCCGTCCGTCCGTGCCTGTTTCCCCACAGGGAGCAATGTACCTGGCACAGTAACAGTCAGACATTTCTGGATCCTTGACCATAATACTACATGAATCCCATAAAAACCCATGCTTTTATTTCTCATAACTACAAAATCCTGATCTAATTTTGCAACACACAGCCAGCCAGCAGGGGAGTGGTTCCCTACATGGGATAGAGGCATTTGGAGATGGGAAAAAAAGGGCAGAACTCCCCAACTCCTCACTTGCTTTCCCATTAAAGAGAATAATCTTAAACTGGGTAGAGTGAAACAACATGGGTAAAAGGGGATGGAAGTAGGGGTGCCTGGGTGGCTCAGTCAGAAGAGCATGTGACTGTTGATCTTGGGGTTGTGAGTTCGAGCCCCATGTTGGGTGCAGAGATTACTAAAAAAACATAAATAGAAATTGAAAAAAGTTTAGAGAAAAGGTGGGGATGGAAGTACAGGTAAGGAATTTCTGAGTGAGTATTTAGACTCTCTAAAGGAGTTAAAGGCTCTCTATACAGACAGATTATAGAGGTCAAAGTAAATAACCAATATTACCCTTGAGAAGCTGTAGAAATTAAAGACTAACTAGGAGACTGGGGATGAATAAACACTGCTCCCTTTATTAAAAAGGGGAAAATGATGGAGTCTGGAAAAACAAAGATCAATAAGCGTGAAAGCAATCTGTGGCAAGATTTCACAATGAATTATTCAGCATACGGTTAAAGCGTACCAGTCTAACACAGCAGTTAAGAGCATGGATTCTGTCTACTGTCTGGGTTCTCATCCCTGCTCTGCCATACACTGTGCAACCCTGAGCATGTTGCTTATCCTCTCAGTGCCTCAGTTTCCTCATCTCTAGAATGGAAACAATAGGGGCACCTGGGAGGCTCAGTCACTTAAGTGTCTGACTCTTAGTTTCGGTTCAGGTTGTGATCTCGTGACTGATGGGTTCAAGCCCCGCATCTTGGGATTCTCTCTCTCTCCTATCCTCTCCCCCAGCTCGTGAGCTCTCTCTGTTCTGTCTCAAACATAAATAAATAAACATTTTGTTAAAAAAATAAAAATAAAATGATACTAATAATACGTATCTCAGGGTTGTTGAGAAGATTAAATGAATTAATACAAGATACTCAAAACAGTGCTATATACTTTTTTTTTAATGTTTATTTTTGAGAGAGAGAGAGAGAGAGAAAGAGAGAGTGCACAAGCAGGGGAGGGGCAGAGAGAGAGGGAGACACAGAATCTGAAGCAGGCTCCAGGCTCTAAGCTGTCAGCACGGAGCCTGACGCGAGGCTCAAACTCGTGAACCACAAGATCATGACATGAGCCGAAGTCAGATGCTTAACCAACTGAGCTACCCAGGCACCCCTATACTTTTGTATAATAATAATTACATGTTATTATATTTAGAAAGCACTTGGAGAAGTGGTGATCACTAAAAATCAGTCAGAGCCAAGGACGACGCATCCAAGCTAGCTATACGTCCTTTTTGATAACATGAATTTTTAAAATAGGGAAATGCTATTTCAGTAGGGCATTTGACCAGAGGCTTCGTTTCGTCCTGAGGCCCGGACCAGTGCATCGAGGAAGTGGGTATAGAGTTGGCCAGCAGTCAGATGTCATGGAAAGAACACGGGCGTCTCGAAAGCCGGAATGTGCCACTTCTTCGTAGAATTTTGAATAAATTATTTAAACTCTTTGACATTCAGCTCTATCATGTAAAATGGGGATAATCATATCTCCCTTGCAGGGCTATCGCAGGGATTTGTTGTTCGTGGATGGTGCGATAGCTCCTTTTAGCCCTACATTTTGTTTGACTGTGGCCTTTTTTGTTACCATCGTCTGTGTTGAATGAATTGGCTTGGAGGGGTATATCTCATTATATATAATAATTTCTACAAATAAGTTATTTAGAAACCTTTCGTGAGCCTATTATCTCTGTCACCCTCCCTCTTCTCCTCACCAGGAAATCTCTCTACTGAAGTGAATATTAAAAAGTCGTAGACCCTTCAAGTGCTCACAATTTCCTGACTCCGTGAGTCTGTTGCACCGCCTCTTTCTGGTGATAAGAAAAAGACCCATTTTACATAGAAGAAATTACTCCAAGCAAATAATGTACGATAGTTGGATAATTGCAGTGAGAAGCAAATTGAAAAGTCAATTTTCATAATTAGTCTCTGATATGTTGTGGCTCAGAGATTTTCATGCAGTGGAGGACTTCGTATGTGGCCAGACTTACAAAGTTGATATCCCTCTTAACCAACATCCTACGTCAGGAGCTTTCAGGCTAACACGAGTTGAAATAGTTGGAAGAAACATTTGCACTTCGTACGGTTAACTGGTGAATTTTTAAGCGCTGATCACTAGGCCACAGGTTGGGCTATTTGTATTTGGAATACGTAAGACACACGAGGCTTTTAGCTGATGTTTTTAAGTGCCGTGACCTCCAGTGCATGTCGCCCATTGCTCGTCACCGGCGACGCACGTCAGGCCTGTAATAGGGAGGAGTCCTTCTCATTGTTGGTTCCAGACAGATGCTGTTTTTCATTCTGAATGTATGAAGTGTAACTTTGGCCGGTCAAAATCATAGAATGCAGAGATAACCATTACAGAAGCCCAGATCTTTCAAGACAAAAGTGGTCCTGCACCTGAAAGGGAAAGGGCAGATAATACTTTGCCCCCCATTTTTAGCCTGCAATGGCCAGAGGAACCGTCCGTCCTCATTGTTTCTGCCTTCACTGCGCCCAAACTGCTACCTTTATAATTTCTTTATTTTTTAAATTTACCTCCAAGTTAGTGAGCATCTAGTGCAACAATGACTTCAGGAGTAGATTCCTTAATGCCCCTGACCCATTTAGCCCATCCCCCCTCCCGCAACCCCTCCCGCAACCCCTCCAGCAACCCTCAGTTTGTTCTCCATACTTATGAGTCTCTTCTGTGTTGTCCCCCTCCCTGTTTTTAGATTATTTTTGCTTCCCTTCTCTTAAGTTCATCTGTTTTGTCTCTTCAAGTCCTCCTATGAGTGAAGTCATATGATATTTGTCTTTCTCTGACTCATCTCGCTTAGCACGATACCCTCCAGTTCCACGCACGTGGTTGCAAATGGCAAGATTTCCTTCTTTCTGATTGCCGACTGATACTCCATTGTATGTATATACACATCTTCTTTATCCATTCATCCATCGATGGACATTTGGGCTCTTTCCAGACTTTGGCTATCGTTGATAGCGCCCGGTAACTACCTTTATATAGCAAAAAGAAAGTTGGGCTCTGATTTCTTGGTGCAGACGAACTTCATACCTTGTCTGGTCTTTTCTTGCCCTTACTTCTTCAATCAATACTACTTCTATACAGTTATTATTCGTATCTGCCACACGTCACCCACGTTCTCCTTCATACCCTCTGCTCCTGTCATACCGAATTAGCAGCTCTGTAAATAACTCCTGTTCGCTCATTGCCCTGTCTGTTCCTTTGCTTACGTTCTCCATTCTACCTGAAAGTATCCCCCCGCCCAGGACATTTCTCCACACTACCTTGTCTAGCCTGAGTTTGAAACGAGAAACAGAAATGAGACCATCTGTTTATATTAACAATGATCATATGGCACACTGAATCTTTTCATTCCCAAGTGAGACATCCAAGGATCTCACTAATTCTTTGTTTGGTTTTTTAATGTTTTTATTATTTTTGAGAGAGACACAGAGCGAGTGGGAGAGGGGCAGAGAGAGAGAGGGAGACACAGAATCCGAAGCAGGCTCCAGGCTCCGAGCTGTCAGCACAGAGCCCAAAGCAGGGCTCGAACTCACAAGTCATGAGATCATGACCTGAGCTGAAGTCGGACACTCAACCGACTGAGCCACCCAGGCGCCCCTTCACTAATTCTTAGATACCGCAGCTGGACAAATACCAGAAGACAACAGCTGGATCACAGAGTGGACACTGGGCAGATGGCCAGACTCACTGGCTGAGCAATGCGTTCCTTTCCGTGAAGCCTCGCAAACACATTAAGTCAAATCCTGGCCTCAGCAAAATGATACACGTGACAGAAGAAAGGCTAGTCGTAAAGCTTTTTGAGCGATTAAACTGCCTAATTTGAGCTACATCATCGAAGTAATCTCCCAGCTTGGAAGAGGGCGAAAGGAGTCGACAGAATAACAAAAGATTTGGAGAGAACGTAAGTGAAAGTGACCTTGGGGTGGGGGGGGGAGGGGGGAGGGAATGAATTTACAGCCAGATGTTGAAACAAATAACACAGCTGCACATCTATTTGCAAATGATCATGCAAGCGAATTGAAGAAAACTGCTCCTGCTCCACCACGAGTGCTACCTCATTTTGCTCAGTACCCTCCTGCAGACACACCTCGGCTGTCTGCTACCGGAGTCGTCCCCAGAAACAGTCCTGACTCGCTCTCGTTTCCACGGGCTCGGATCCACCGGGGGACCACAGGCACCTCTGTTCTGGCTGCAGCCCCCCGGCTTTGCTCAGAATAAGGAGTGCCGGGGGAAGGGTGGCTCTCCGAATTGTCCCAGCTGCTGTTCCTACCACAGCCACACGCTGTTCCCCTGGCAGCAGCTGTGGGGAACTCAGCCTTCTGGGAGTTTCCTCTAGTGAGAGAGGTTAAGCTTGTAAGGTGATAATACACATAACATGGAATGAATCACAACCTAGGTGTCTTCTGGCTAGGTGTCTTGATTTTGGCTCGGGCCGTGATCCCATCGTTCATGGGTTCGAGCCCCGCATCGGGCTCTGTGCTGCCAGTGCGGAGCCTGCTTGGGATTCTCTCTCTCTCTCTCTCTCTCTCTCTCTCTCTCTCTGTTCCTCCCCCGCTTGTGCGCGCTCTCTCTCTCTCTCTCAAAATAAATAAATAAACTTTAAAAAATTTAAATGCTACAGACTCACTTCTAGAGGAAAACAAAGACTCCATCCTACCGCCAGTACCTCAGAGGGCTTACAGATCTCCTAGTGACCTCTTGCCACATTTTCTTGCTTACATTCAATTCTCTGGCATGTCCGTATCTTGTTTCTTGTGGCTGTTCCTTTTTCTCCACCCTATATGGATCTATGGCTCTGGACATGTAACCTAACTAGTTGCAAGATTCAGCAAAATTTTTAAAAAAGACATCGAGGTACAGACCTCCTGTGTTTTATCTAGTAACCCTAAACGTAACATCTTTCTCTGGATCGACCCAAAATACCTCTCTCAGAGGCAGGTGTGCATAGGATACAGAAGATGCGCGGTAACAGAGGGGAACTTACAGAACAGCAAAGCAGTTTACTTGCGATCTGAATTAGGCATTTCTGTTCTTTAAGTGCCAGAGCCATTCTGATGATAACAAACTTTTTATAAAAATATCGATTTATTTTTGAGAGAGAGAGAGAGAGCGAGCACAAGTGCACGCACGCATGTCTGGGAGGGGCAGAGAGGAAGAGGGAGACAGAATCTGAATCAAGCTTTGCACTGTCAACGCAGAGCCCAGCGTGGGGCTCGAACTCACAAACCCTGAGATCATGACCTGAGCCGAAGCTGGAAGCTTAAAACCGACTGAGCCACCCGGGCGCCGCGATGATAACAGACTTTGCACTTGACGACTTTGCTCCCCAGGATCCCTGTTTTCCTGTCTTGTTGCTAAACCCTCTCTGTCCCTCTTGCCCCTCTTCATTATCAACACTTTGACTCTAGCATGTTCAGATTTTTCCAGGATAACAACAACTCCTCCCGTTTTATTAGATAGTATGTTCTGGCTTTTTAAATGTCTCTCACGCTAGCCCATTCCCAAGTGTAAGGTGGCTGGGGACTGCAGGAGAGTACTTTATTTTTCACGCATTAGGTAACCATCAAGTTATTTTCCCAGATAAAAGCAATATACTCCTAAGAAGAGGCCAGCTGATCAACTTTAAAAATCTACTTTTTTCGGGGCGCCTGGGTGGCTCAGTCGGTTAAGCGGCCGACTTTGGCTCAGGTCGTGATCTCGCGGTCCGTGAGTTCGAGCCCCGCGTCGGGCTCTGTGCTGACAGCTCAGAGTCTGGAGCCTGTTTCAGATTCTGTGTCTCCCTCTCTCTGACCCTCCCCCGTTCATGCTCTGTCTCTCCCTGTCTCAAAAATAAATAAAACATTAAAAAAAAAAATTAAAAAAAAATAACACTTTTTTCTCTCCTCCATTATATAATTAAACAACAAATGGAGGAAAACGCAACATGATGTGTGACCAAGTCCAGCATGAGCAACGAAACTGAGTAGGCCTTCACAGCAAAACCGATGGGACAGTCTGAGCTCAGCCCTGAAGGGTACGTGGTTAAATGGCCCCCCAAGTGGTTTGACTTTTTCCATATTGAGTTCCCCTCGTGGGAATCGATCAAAGTTGCCAGAGAGTCGCTATTCTTTTCGCTTCATTTTGTTCACGTTTGTATGTGCGGTAAGTGTCTAAAACAGCCTTGATTGACTCGAGGAAAGGAAGAAATTCAAGGGAATTAAAAATCAAAGCCACCACTTAAAGTGTAGCAATTTTGTTCTTGCACCGGCGTGTGAGAACAGGGTCTCAAGACAAAGCTGTTCTGGCGCTGAGCATCTCCGTTCCGATTCCTCGGGGGCGGAAATGCTTTCTCTTTGGATGAAGACGCGCTTCCGATTACGTATGCAGATATGACAACACGGACCAGCCGAAGTTGATTCTGGATGGCTGAATTCAGTACTATGGAGTGAATGTTGTAGACTTAAGCCCAGTGCACGGTTCGGCAATGTGTGTGAGACGTGTGTTTTAAGGATTCCAGGATTGCCAACTTGAAAACTTGCCCTTCCAGTCTCCAGTCAATCCAACTGGACAAATCTTCCCCAAACCGTCTTCCCGCTTCTTGCACACAAGAGATGGCAATCGGTGTATTCTGCGTTGGCGTCCTGAATACTCAGAACAAAAGTACAGGACTCACAGTCCTATAAAAACACAGGGATAGATACTACATGGAAATTCTTAATACATGAACCTCATACGAAAACCTCATTTACCAGCCACGTCTGATCCAAACTCCAAAGGTAATTTGGAATCACATTAGTTATTTGTATTCCATTAGTAACATATTAGACATACAAACACCCTCAGTCTCTCCTGTATATTAGACTTTTAAACTTGTGCTTGACAGAATAGTTACCTTAAGATGTGAATCTCCCCAACAAATAATTAAAATATTATTAAACCAGATTAAGCAAACATGATAAAAGGAAGTCAATAATATGCTAATTTAAAAAGACTTTTTGCTATGCCTTGAGGGCACCAGAAATTAGATGTTAGCTTCACAGGAGAAGAGAAAAAGGATGAACAGGTAGCCCCTCCACTTCTTCCCTCCAGTTTCTCATTCCAGAAAATGACTGCTTACTGGGGACTGAGGTTTATTTCGGTGGGTGTTCTCTGAGCATTGACTCGGTGCTGGGCTTGTACTCGCTATGGAGTCAGAGATGAATGGCAGGCTTCCTTCCTTCAGGAGCTCCAAGTCTGTTGAGGGAAGTAGGCGTGTAACCAGGCAATTGCATTACTGTGGTAAAGATGTGACCAAAGTATGTATGGAAGTGATAGACAAAGTACATTTCATCATATATGTAGAAAAGCAGAGATGCCTAAAAAAAATTAAGACTCTGGATCTGTCCTGGTAAGGAACCCACTTTCTTCGTCCATAACAATTGGCATGGGCCACGAAAATTAGTGGTCAGAGACTGAAGACATGAAAGAGTATGGTTTTCCTTTTGTTCTTTTTCCTTTAAACATTTTTTTAATTCTTTAAAAAATTCCTTTAAATTTTTTTTTAATTTTTTAAAATTTAATTTTGTAATCTCTACACCCGACATGGGGCTTGAACTCACAACCCAGAGATCAAGGCACATGCTCTACCGACTGAGCCAGCCAAGGCACCCTCCTTTTCCCTTTTTTCCCCCCTAATCCTTGTGGTGTAGGACAGAAGGAAAGTCAGGAGGTTGGACACTACATAAGAGACATGGTATAAATAGGGCACAGAGGAAAGTACTAAGATACCAAAATGGGTTAGTTATTGCTGGGTCATGACACGAAACGAGAGGCAGTGGCTAAATTTTGTAAGATCTTAGATACTACCTGTGCAGGTCAGGCCAACGTTTAGACTTTATCCTGTAAGTCAAGGATCAACAACCGTTTTTTGTGTTGGTGTTTTGTTTTTTGTTTTGTTTTGTTTTGTTTTGTTTTGCAAAGGGCCAGATAGCGAATAGAGCTTTGTTGACCCTACCTTCTGTCTTGCAATTACTCATTTCTGCCTCAATTCTACCCTTGGGTTCAAAAGCAGCAACGAATAATAAGTAAATGAATAGTCATGGCTGCGTTCCAGTAGAATCTTACAGGCAAAAAAAAAAAAAAAAAAGGCAATGGGCTAGATTTGACCCAGGGGTCATAATTTGTCTACCCTTGATCTAAGCGATAAAGAACGATTGGCAGGTTTTAAACAGCGGCGTGCCGTTTACGTGTGAGATGGAAGTTGATATTTTTAATAAACTTCTCCAGGGAATCTGACACGTATTAGGTGTAGTAAGCAAGATTCTGCAGTTTGGGCTCTACATCAGAACTGTTCGTGCTCCTTGCTCACCTGGGCAGCACATATACTAACACTGGAACGATACAGAGAAGGTCGGCAAGGCCCCCGCCAAGGATGACACGCGAATTCGTGGAGCTTCCGTGTTTTAAAATTAAAAAACAAAAAACAAAAAGAACTCCGTAGAAGTTTCTGCGATAATCAAATGTTCTATGTCTGCATTATCCAATACAGAAGCCCCTAGCCACATGTGACTAAAAATAACTATTAAATATAAATAGTTACATAGGGGATAGTGGTTGCCCGCTTGAACAGCACAGTTCTAGGCACTGGCCGACATTTGGATTTAGACCCAATTTTAAGTGGAAGCCCAAAGCAAAGAACTACGCTAGGAAATATCTATCCAAGTGGTATTGGGCATCAGCAGTAAATCTGGAAGAGATCATAGAGCAAGTTCTGAGGACACCTTAAAATCATTCATTTCCATTCCTTTACTCAGTCTGTTTCTATCTTGTCTATTGGAATCCTTCGCTTAATTTTCTCCTGAGTTTTTAAGCTTTCTTCATGTGTGAACGCAAGCCATTTATAACGTGAAATGGCCATTTATGATGTGTTACAAATATTTAAAAATTTTTAAAAATATTTTTCTATTTCTTTTGACTTTGTTTACTGTGTTCCTTACCATGGACTTTATTTTAATGTAGTATGTTAATGATCTTTTTTTTGGTGACCTCTAGGTTTTGTGTTACTACTACGAGCCTTCTCTACCCTGTAATTACTGAAAAACATTCCATAGTTTCTTCTGGAATATTTATGACTTGATTATTTTTAAATATTTGCTACATGTGGAATTAATTTATTTTGGTTTAAAGTGTAAGGAAGAGGGGCACCTGGGGGGCTCAGTCTGTTAAGCATCCAACTCTGGATTTTGGCTCAGGTCATGGTCTCATGGTTCGTGTCATCGAGCCCCATGTTCAGCTGTGTGCTGGTGGCATGGAGCCTGCTTGGGATTCTCTCTCTCTCTCTCTCTCTCTCTCTGCGCCCCTGCCCCACACGTGCACATACTCTCTCAAAGGAAATAACATTAAAAATAATAATAAAGCATGAGGAAGAGATCTAACCTAATTTTTTTCCAGACATTTACCCAGGGGACACCGAACCATATATTGAATAATTGATTTCTATCCACAAACATGGCAATGTATCATAAAAAAGAAAATCTCCTGTGTCTATTTGCATATATAGCTCAATTGTGTATTCTATGCTATTGAGCTGCCCATGAGCCAGAATCATACGCTTTAAATTATTAAAAAGCTTATAATGTGTTTGAATATTTGTTAAGATTAGTTCTCCTCTTCCTCCTCCTCCTTTTTTTTTTACTTAAAAAAATGTTTATTTATTTTTTTCGAGAGAGAGTGAAAGGGGGAAGGGCAGAGAGAGAAGGAGACAGAGGATCTATGCTGACAGCAGAGAGAGCCCACTACGGGGCTCGAACCGATGAACCGTGAGATCATGACCAGGTGCCCCGCTTTTTAAAATATGGATTATAGAATCCACTTTGCTAGTTATCTCTTACTTTGAGAAAAGCGATGTGTTTATGCAGTGTGTTTTCCTACTCAAAAACATGGTATGCCTTATGAATCATGCAAGCATTATTCTATATCTCTCAATAGTATTTTTAAAGATTTATGTCATTCTTTTTTCCTAGCATATTGTTATAATAAGTTTCAAACATACCTAAACTCCCGTAGATAAGTCATACATTCTACCCTTTACATTTTACTATATTTGCTCTATCAAATATCTATCCATATATCTCTCTAGTAATCTAAAAAAAATTTTAATGCATTTCAAAGTAAAAATATCCATTCATATATCTCTCTAGTAATCTAAAAAAAATTGTAATGCATTTCAAAGTAAGCTGTGGACGTTAGTAAACTTTACCCTAAAGAATTCAGTATGCATAGCATTAACTAGACTTTAGTACTTGTTTATAGGATTTTTTAAAATGTGAAGCAAAACTTACATGAAAGGAAATGCAGCCATGTTAAGTGTTTGACAAATACAACATTTGTGTAACCCAAAGTTCTGTCAAGATCTAGAATATTACTGTTAAACTGTGAATGGTTTAGATTGATTTTCAAAAGTTATATATACCTACCAGGGGTACCTGGGTGGCTCAGTCCATTAAACATCTAACTTTGGCTCAGGTCACGATCTCACGGTTTGTGGGTTCGAGCCCCACGTCGGACTCTGTGCTAACAGCTTGGAGCCTGGAGCCTGCTTTGGATTCTGTGGCTCCCTCTCTCTGCCCCTCCCTGACTCACACTCTGTCTGTCTCTCTCTCTCTCTCTCAAAAATAAACATTAAAAAAAAATTTTGTTAAGTTGTATTTATACCTTGATTTTATGAGCTAAATCTTACATGGTCGTTCCGTATTACACTTTTTATATATTATTGGATTTGTTTCGCTAATATTTTTTTTTAACGTTTATTTACTGTTGAGAGACAGAGAGAGCATGAGCCAGGGAAGGGCAGAGAGAGGGGGAGACACAAAATCCAAAGCAGGATCCAGGCTCGGAGCTGTCAGCATAGAGCCCGATGCGGGGCTCGAACTCACAGACCGTGAGATCACGACCTAAGCCAAAGTCAGACGCTTAACCGACTGAGCCACCCAGGTGCCCCTGTTTCGCTAATATTTTTGAGAGTCTTCCTGTTCATGAAGAACATTACTTGATAGTCTTCTTTTGTTGTAATGTCTTTGCCTGGTTTTGGTGTTAGTTTTACCCTAGTCTCATAACATGTCAAGATGTGGGGGCCCCCAGGCGCCTCAGTCTGTTGAGCGTCCAACTCTCGATTTCCGCTCAGGTCATGATCTGTGGGATCCAGTCCCACACTGAACTCTATGTTAAGTGTGGGGCCTGCTTGGGATTCTCTCTCTCTCTCTCTCTCTCTCTCTCTCTCTCTCTTTCTCTCTTTCTCTCTTTCTCTCTCTCTCTCTCTCTCTCTCTCCCGCTCCCTCCCTCCCTCTGCCCCTCTCCCTTACTCATGCTCTCTCTCTAAAATTAAACACACACACACACACGCACACGCACACACACACACACATGTCAAGAAGCAATGTTTCCTCCTCATTTCTAGGAGTTTCAGCAAGATTGGCTTTGTTTCTTCCTCAAATGTTTGAGAGGTTTTGAAATAGGTCTCAGATTTTTTTGTGGAAAATTTCTAATAATGAATTCATTTACTTGGGATTCTCTCTCTTCCACTCTCTCTGCCCCTCGCCCACTTGCTAGCACACGCACACTTGTGCTCACTCGCTCTCTCTCTTTCTCTCTCAAAATAAACTTTAAAAAAGCGTCAGTTTTGTTAAGTATCATTTTGTAAGGAACTTGTCTATTTCATCTATGTGTCAAATCCATTAGCATTATTTTATGGCTGTGGGATCTATGTTTATAATCCCTTTCGTTGCTGATGTTAGTAATTTCTCTCCTTTCTTTGAGAAATCTATGAGTTTATTGTATTTTTTGATCTTTTCTAGTAACCATAACCAATTTAAAAAAGCTTTAGTTGAGATATAAGCCACATAGCATGCTTTTTACCTATTTAAAATATGCAATTAAGGGGCACCTGGGTGGCTCAGTTGGTTAGGGTCTGACTTCAGCTCAGGTCACCATCTTGAGGTTGGTGAGTTTGAGCCCCACATGGGGCTCTGTGCTGACAGCTCAGAGCCTGGAGCCTGCTTCAGATTCTGTCTCTCTCTTTCTCTGCCCCTCCCCTGCTCGCGCTCTGTCTCTCTCAAAAATAAACGTTAAAAAAATTTTTTTAATGTGCAATTAATGTTTTTAGGGTACTTGCAGAAATATACAATATGAACACTATCTAATTTTAGAACATGTTCTTTCCTCCAGAAAGAAATCCATAGCCATTAGCCATCTTTGTTAATTTTCTCTATTGGTTATCTGTTTTCAATTTCATTTATAACTGGTATTATCTTTATTATTCTGTCCCATCTCTTCACTTTGGCTTTACAATGCTCTTCTTTTTCTAACTTTTTAAGATGGAATTTTAGGTCATTGAATGGAGGCCATTATTTTCTGATATATAAGCATTATAATTACATATTTTCTTTTAATGCTACATTATCTGTGTCCTACGTATTTTGATGTATTGTATTTGTACTGTCATTTAGTTCAAAATATTTTCTAACTTTCTTTATGATTTTTTTTCTATGATCCATGGATTATTTAGGAGTGTGCTTTTAGATTTCGTTCTTTTATTTCTAATTTAATTCAGTTGTAGTCAGAGAACTTACTCTAGATGATGTTGGTCCTTTCAAATGTATTGAGACTTTTTGGGGCCAGTCTTGGGGACTGTACCATGTGTAGTTGAAAGGAAAATATATTCTGCAAATGTTGAGTATACTGTTATACAAAGGTCACCTAAGTCATAAAAGTTGATAATATTGTTCTGATCTTTTAAGAGTTCTGATGGCCAGCAGAGCTTATACTTGTGGTCCCACAGGACCCTATATATTTGGATTCTTTAAAAGCTGTTGCCTAAGGGGCGCCTGAGTGGCCCAGTCAGTTAAGCGTCCGACTTCAGCTCAGGTCATGGTCTTACAGTTGATGAGTTCGAGCCCCATGTTCGGCTCTGTGCTGACACCTCAGAACCTGGACCCTGCTTCGGATTGTGTGTTTCCCTTTCTCTCTGCCCCTCCCTGACCCATACTCTGTCTCTCTCTGTCTCTGAAGAATGAATAAATCTTAAAAAATAAAAAATAAAAAATAAATAAAGCTAGCGCCTAAGGGTCTGGCTTCAATCAGCTTGAACCTCGGTACTTTGGGACATTGACTGATCTTGACACCGCACCCCCTCCCCTGCCCAAATACTGGGAGCTATTAAAAATAAAATGGGCTACGTGAACAATCCCAAAGCTTTGAGAGACAAGCAAGAAGTAGAGTAGGGTTGAACTCTAAAGTTCATCTCTTATGCAAGGCCAACCCTTCAAAGAGGGTTCAAAGAGAGGTTCTCTCTCTTCAAAGAGAGATGGCTGTTTCATCTAATGCATAGAAACCAATACAGAGTCAAGCTAAATGAGGAAACAGAGGAATATATTCCACATGAAAGAACAAGATAAGACCTCAGAAAAATAACCTTAATGAAATGAAGATATATAATTCACCTAATAAAGGGTTCAAAGTAATAGTCATAGAGATGCTCACCAAATTTGGGAGAAGAATGGATAAACACAGTGAGAACTTGAACAAAGGAAATACAGGAACATTCCAAACAGAACAAAGAGTACAACGATTGAACTGAAAAATACACTAGAGGGGTTTGCCAGCAGACAAGAGGAAGCACAAAAAAGGATCAGTGAAGTCAAAGACAGGGCTGAGCAGTTTCCTCCAACAGTGCAGCAAAATGGAAAAAGAATTTTATAAAGTGAAAATAGCTCAAGGGGCTCATGGGACAAAATCAAGCCGAGTGATGTTCTCATTATAGGAGTTCCAGAAGGAGAAGAGAGAATGGTCAGAAAACTTATTTGAAGAAATAATGGCTGAAAACATGTACATGCATGACATTTTCAAAAGTAGTCACTTGTGTTTCTTGTACGATGGTTGTTTTCTGATAATTAACCTTCATTTTGTATGTTTGTGCTTTCTTTAAGTCACTTAATGATATATTGTTTTCTTGACTATTTTCTAGAAGAGCAAGTCTTGGGAACCCCTGGGTGGCTCAGTCGGTTAATCTTCTGACTTTGGCCCAAGTCACGATCTTGTGGTTTGTGAGTTCGAGCCTTGCTTGCATCAGGCTCTCTGCTGACAGCACAGAGCCCAATCCTCTGTCTCCCCTCTGTCTCTGCCCCTTCTTCCCCCTCTCAAAAATAAACAAACATTTTTTAAAAACAGGAATAATGTTGGGGCGCCTGGGTGGCCAAGTCGGTTGAGTGCCTGACTTGGGCTCAGGTCATGATCTCACAGTTAATGAGTTCGAACCCCACGTCAGGCTCTGTGCTCACAGCTCAGAGCCTGAAACCTGTTTTGGATTCTGTCTGTCTGTCAGTCTGTCTCTCTCTGTCTCTGCCCCTCCCCTGCTTGCACTCTGTCTCTCTCTCAAAAATGAATAAATGTTAAAAACAAATAAAAAAATAATGTCTAAAAAAATAGAATAGCAAGTCTTTGCTTTAATTATTGCTTCAATTGTTTTTCTATTTTCTGTTCCTTTATATAGCCTATTATATTTCAAAAAAATAAATACATAAAATAAAATTCTCGGTCTGATAATTCCAGCTTCTCTGCCATCTCGGAGTCTGGTGCTCATGCTCACTCTGTCTCTTCAAACTATGTCTTTTGTGTTTTAATATGCCTTGTAATTTTTTAAACTATTTATTTAAATGATTATTTCTTTAATCATTTAAAGAAACAGAATCTCTGTTTCTTTGAGAGAAACAGAGAGAGCGGAGGAGAGATGAGAGAGAGAGAGAGAGAGAGAGAGAGAGAGAGAGAGAGAGAGAGAGAGAGAGAGAGAATCCCAAGCAGGCTGCACACTGTCAGCGCAGAGCCCGATGCAGGGCTCGAACCCATGAACTGTGAGATCATGACCTGAACCAAAGTCAGAGTCTTAACCCATTGAGCCACCCAGGGGGCCCCTTGTTTTGTTTTGTTTTGTTTTGTTTTGTTTTGTTTTGTTTTGTTTTGTTTTAAGGCAAACACACTGTAGTGGGTAAAAGGAACTGAGGTAAACAAAGACTTAGAATGAGGATTTATATTTATCTAACTGGGAGAGTTAGGCTGTGTTTCCTATTTGCGGTAGCCGCAGTTGTCAGAAGCTAAAATTTCCCGAGCTGTTCTCTCTCTCTCTCTCTCTCTCTCTTTTTTTGTCTCCCCTGTTGTCTTTGGCTTTCCCTAGAGACTTCTTAAATAAAATCTGAGACACGCAGTTGCTTCTGCCGTATTCCTCCCTTATGAGACAGGAGTTGTATCGATGTGGTCGGGCCTAGGGGAGGGGAAGCATCCTAGGTTGTGTGATTAAGTCTGGGCTTTTCAGTAAGGCCCGTGCCTCCGGGGCTGTGGCTGTCACTCATACTCGCCAGTCGGCCACCCCCTCCCCTCAAGACTGGAAGACTAGCCGGGGCTAGAGGCAGGCATTACCCTCTCTCATCTGAAGGTTAGAGCCTGCCGCCGGGCTTGGCTATTTCCCTTTCCCCCCCATCAGTTAGGCTCCGGGAAAATCCCAGTAGGTAAGGCCCCGAGAAAATTGTTTTTCTCGAGGGGAGGCTTGTTAAGAACAGAATGCTCTGGGCATCTTTCAAAATAGCTACTTTTCTCCTCCTCCTTCCTGAAGCACAGGGATTTTTCTCCCGTCATCACTGCGAGAACCCGGTGGGGTTCCTGGAGGTAGAAACGCACGGGAGCGGGGCGGTCCCCTGGCAGACTTTTTTCCGCACGGAGCCTCCAACGATTCGTCAAGGAGACTTTACCTTTTCCTGGACTGGCTGCAGCAGCAGGCTTCTACCCCTGACCTTAGCCTCCAGTAACCTGTGATTCTCCGAATCCGCCTTTCTAACTTGGGGTGTGTGGTTTGCCGCGCGACATTGTGTCTGTGATGGATCTAAGGACAGTGGTCGCTTTCTGTTTGTTCGGCTTCGTTCCTCTTGTGAGGATAGGAGAGGTGATTTCCCAGCTCTGTGCATGCGGGTCCAGACGCCGGAAGGCGACCTCCTTCTTTCTTGTTATTAATATTTAAGTCTGTGCATTTTCCTCTGGCACTTCTTCAGCTGTATCTCCATATGTTCTTTGATGTAGCATTTTTATCATAATTGCACTCTAAATACAAGTTCAGTGTTGTTTACTAATTTGACCCAAGGCTGAAATTAAAAAAAAAAAAAAAAAAAAGCAGTAACTGGGAGACATTCGCTACACTGTATTTTCTAGATTTATTGAGATATGTTTGTCATATAATGCTGTGTAAGTTTATTCAGTGTGAGGATGCGGTCCACATATTTATTGTGAAGTGTTTACCGCAGTGAGAGTAGTTAATACGTTCTTTAGCTCACATAATCACCGTATTGTTGTCGTTTTGGTGAGAATATTAAAGGCGTATTCTCATAGCAACTTCCAAGTATACAACACGGAATTATTAACTATAGTCGCCATGCCGTACTTTAGATTCCAGAATTTACTCATCTTATAACTGAAAGTTTGTATTCTTCGACCAACATCTCATTTCCCCCACCCCTAGCCCCTGGCAGCCACCATTCTATTATTTTTCTAGGAGTATGATGATTCCACATGTAAGTGAGATCATATGGTATTGGTCTTTCTCTGTCTGACTTATTTCACTTAGGATAATGCCCTCGAAATCCATTCATGTTGTTGCAAACAGGATTTCCTTTTCTTATGGCTGAATAATATTCCATTATATATATATGTGTGTGTGTGTGTGTGTGTGTGTGTGTGTGTGTGTGTGTATATATATATCTCACTTTTTTTTTTTATTCATTCATCTGTCGATGGACACAGAGGTCATTTCCATGGCTTGGCTTTTGTAAAACAGGCTGCCATAAACATAGGAGTGCAAATATCTGTTTGACATAGTGCTTTCATTTCCTTTGGATATATACCCAGAAGTGGGGTTTCTGGGTCATAAGGTAGTTCTGTTTTTAATTTGGGGGGGGGGGATCTCTATACTGTTTTCCACAGTAGCTGTACCAGTTTGCATTCCCACCAGTAGTACACAGGGTGCAGACACAGGTAGGAATGGGTTAATATCTCATTGTGGCTTGGATTTTCATTTTCTTCACGATTAGTGGTCATGAGCACCTTTTCACGGCTCTATCGTTCCTCTGAATATCTTTGGGAAAACTAGGCCTTTTGCCCATGTTTTCAATTGCATTATTAATTAATCAGTTAATTGCTGTTAAGTTGTATGAGTTCCTTATATTTTGGATATTAACCCCTGATGAGATATCTAATTTGCAAATATTTTCTCCTTTTCATTTTTGTTTCTTTTGCTGCACAGCAGCTTCATAGTTTGACATAGTTCCACTTGTTGATTTTTTTATTTTGTTGCTGTGCATTAGGTGTCATACTGATCTTTTTTGTACCTTTTAATGTGCTTAAATCGATGCTACTTTATTTTTTCAGTAGACTCCGGGCCCAACATGGGGCTTGAACTCACGACCCCAAGATCAAGAGTTGCACGCTTTACTGACCGAGCCAGCCAGGCACCCCTCTGCTGCTTTATTGAGAGAAGTAATCTCTTTGATTTTGACTATAAAAAGTAAGCAAATCAGAATGCTTATCGGACCTTCAGTCTTCCTCTACTTTTTTTTAACTTTTGTAAGCATATGTTTTGGATAGTTTCAAAGGCTTATAAAATAGACACTTTTCTAGACACCATCGCCACTCGTCAACTATAGACAGTGATTGCTGCTTCAAGGAGGATTCATGGGATTCATATTCTCTGAGTTATTTTCCGTTCAGAGGTATATTTTCGGTTGCTTTAATCTCGAAATATAAATTGTCTGTTTATAAAACACTTGTACCTAGTTTTCTTTCTGTGGGATTGTTCTATGTCTACTAAATTTGACTCTCTTTGTGAAAAAAAGAAAAACCAAAACTGGAGGGCAGTGTGATTTATTTTCCCCTTATGAGCAAGTTGAATTTTTATCTCTTGCCCAAAGAACGATTAGAATCCATTAAATTATTAAGGCTCCCATAAGATGTTCACTGTTCTGTTTCATTTTTTTAAGAGACATAGTATGCCCCTTTGATTTAGAGATTCACGTTTTGTTCGATTTCTGGAAAGTTTTCCTGATAAATTTTTTATTTTTACACTTATATTTTAAAATAATACAAAAAAAATAAGGGCCCCTGGCTGGCTCAGTCAGTAGGGCATGTGACTCTTGATCTCAGGGTCGTGAGTTTGAGCCCCATGTTGGGTGTGGAGATTACTTAAAAATAAAATCTAAAATACAGTGAAATAAAGTAATAGGAATTTGGGGGCACCTGAGTGGCCCAGTCGGTTGAGCATCTGACTTTAGCTCAGGTCATGATCTCACAGTTTGGGAGTTCAAGCCCCACATTGGGCTCGCTGCTGTCAGCGTAGGGTCTGCTTCAGATCCTCTGTCCCTGTCTCCATGCCCTTCCCTGGCTTACACTCTCTCAAAAAAAAAAAAAAAAAACAACAACATAAAAAATACCACAAGTTTTGCATATTGTGATGGTTTTAAAACAAGTCCTTGAATCTTTGACACTCCTCCCTTCCAAAGGTAAAGCTTACCTAATTTCTAGTTCCTTTGATTTTGAGCTGGCCTTGGTCCCTCACTTTTAGTGACCACAATGTGGTGGCAGTGATGTTCCTTGTTCCTTCTGACTTGATTTCTTGGGTCACTCACTCTGGGAAAGGCAGTCAACACATTGTAAAGGCAAACAACTCATGGATAGGATCACAGAGGGAGTAACTGAGACCTTCCAACAACAACTAACACTAATTTTCCATCCAGGCAAGTGAGTTACTTGGGCCGTGGGTATTCTAGGCCATTTCAAGCCTTTATAGGACTGGAATCTCAACTGACCTCTTAACTCAATTCCTTAGAATTCAGATGCTCCTGAATTCAACATACAGAAGCTAAGGAAAACAAATGTTCATTGTTGTTATAGCTGCTATAAATTAAGAAAATTTGTTACATATGTGTGTAACACATATGTACATATATGTACATATATGTGTGTGTTTTAGCTTTATATATATATATATATATATATATAAAATGTATATGGTCACATATATATGTGTATATATATATGTATATGGTCACATATATATCCATTCCATTTTACAAACTTTTTAAATTTTTTTTAAGTTTATTTTATTTATTTTGAGAGAGAAAGAAAGGCAGAAGAGAGGGCTTCAGCAGGGGAGAGGCAGTGAGAGAGTGAGAGAGAGAGAGAGAGAAAGAGAGAGAGAGAGACAATCCCAAGCAGGCTCCACTTGGAGCCCCAGCTGACAGTATGGAGCCCCACCATGGGGCTCGAATTCACCCACTGTGAGATCATGACCTGAGCTGAAATCAAGACTCACATGCTCAACTGACTGAGCCACCCAAGCACCCCACCATTTTACAAGCTTTTCTTAACTTTTTGTATACATCTGCTGCCTTATCTTCAGCAATGTCCATTATCCTTTGTGCTGTTTTTAATTTCACATTTTTGAGATATGACTGACATATAACATTGTAATAGTTTTATGTGTACAACATAATGATTTGATACACGTATATATTGCAAAATGATTACCACGAGAAGTTTAGCTAACATTTATCACCGCATATAGTTACTATTTTTTTTCTTGTGACAAGAACTTTTAAGATCTACTCTCTTAGGAACTTTCAAAAATGCAGTACAGTATAACAAGGAGACCACCATTGCCCGTTTTGCCATGAAATGGAAAAAGCATCCACAGTGGAGTTTTAATGTTAATTTCAGTATGTACTATTTCATTTTAATTTCTCTCCAGAATTCTGCACTTCATATTTCTTTGGATTATTGTATTTCTTAAGTTTTTTTTTTAACGTTTATTTATTTTTGAGAGACAGAGACAGAGAATGAGCAGGGGAGGAACAGAGAGAGAGGGAGACACAGAATCCAAAGTGGGCTCCAGGCTCTGAGCTGTCAGCACAGAACCCTATGCGGGGCTCGAACCCACGAACCGTGAGATCATGACCTGAGCCAAAGTCATTTGCTTAACTGACTGAGCCACCCAGGTGCCCCTAAATTTTCTTTAATGTTTTTTTATTTTTGAGAGACAGAGAGAGAAGTTTTGTTTTGTTTTGTTTTTGTTTTGTTTTAATAACAATCATTGCACTAGTATTTTAAAAAAATTCTTGGGAGGGGGGCGCCTGGCCAGCTCGGTAGGTAGATCATGTGACTCTCGATCTCAGGATCGGGAATTCAAGCCCCACTGTGGACATGGAGCTACTTTAAAAGAGAGAGAGAGCTAAGGGCGCTTGGGTGGCTCAATCAGTTAAGCGTCCGACTTTGGCTCAGGTCATGATCTCACCATTCATGAGTTCAAGCCCCATGTCGGGCTCTGTGCTGACCGCCCAGAGCCTGGAGACTACTTCAGACTCTGTGTCTCCTTCCCTCTCTCTCTGCCCCTCCCCTGCTCACGGTATGTTTATCTCTCTCAAAAGTAAATACATATGTAAGAAAAGAGAGAGAGAGAGAATGAGAGCAAGAAAACGAAAAAGAAAAAGAAATTCTTGGGAGTATCCTTCACATTTTTATCAGTTCCATGGTGACATTTTGTGTTGCTGTTGATGAGCGTTCTCCCTAATATTTGCTTTTTAAAAAAATCTTTGGTTCTGGGCACGTTGGTGGCTCCGTCGGTTAAGCGTCCCACTTTGAGTCAGGTCAGCTCATGATCACAGGGTTCATGGGTTCGAGCCCCACGTCAGGCTCCGCACTGACAGCACGGAGCCTGCTTGGGATTCTCTCCTTCTCCCTCTGCCCTCCCCAGCTCACTCTCTCTCAAAATAAATAAACTTAAAAAGCAAATCTTTGCCTCCTCTTTTTACATTGTGTCTTTGCCCAGGTGCAATTTAGACAGATTAGATGCAGGAAATTGGTGCAGAAGAAGAGGTGGGTTCCTTTTCTTATTAGGAAGGTTTCTGCTCACAGTTTGTGAGCTCCGCAAGCTTTTGTTCCTTCTCCCAGTTTGCACTGGAGAGCAGCTGGCAAGACAGTCTCCCCTCGGTCCGTTGTTTTACTGACTCACGGCTTTTTGTTCCTATGACTGCCAGTTTGATTTCTCATTTACCCCCCTTTCGACTTCCCAGAACCAAATACCGTCTAGAGAAATTATCCTTTGCCAGCTTTTGACTCCATTCCAGCTCTGCAAACAAGAGTCTGGATGGAGTTTATACCACATTCAAAGGACGAGTGCGCCGTGCATGTTTTTCTTCGGGGATCAGCATTCACAGGCTCACTCTGTCTGCGTCTTCCCGCATACTGTTCGACCTTCACTACTCTTGGCAGTCATTCCTCCTATTTTGTGTTCGGAGGTTTCAAAAATGTCTTCATTTCGTTTTCTGCGCATGTACTTCGTATTGCTATTTCTCTTTTATACCTCAGCTTTCGGGTGATTTTTGAAATAAGTGGGGACACTCGAATTTTATCTCCTGTGTTCAATCTGGAAGTCTCTCGGTCGGGGGCTATAATGGAGCCTGTCATAGACCTATATTCTTTTATCGACTGTAATTTGGACGTTCTAAGAATTTTTATAAAACATAATTAAGTAAACAAGCTGCTATGTTGACACTGGCCTGGCCACATATTTTGTGGGGCCTAATGTAAAGCAAGAGTGTAGGGCCCCTTACTCAAACACCAAGAAGAAGCTCCTTCAACCTGTCTTGGTGCTTTTTATTGGCCTTTAACAGTGTGGTGCCTTGGGCATTATGTCGTAAAGAGGAGGGGCCAGGCTCCCAGAGGTGCTTTGTGACTTGATGCACGGGGTGTTACAGAAGAAAACAAGTCTGGCTGCTCATCGCTCCAAAAGGCAATACGCGAGAGATGGGTTTTGACTGGAAAGGAATATGAGCTTTTTTCAGGAGGCTGGCCACCTGGAGGGGAGGGTGCACTCTTGTCCAAAACCCATTTCTGAGGTTTCTGCCCGGCCCAAAGATTTTTAAAGGAACTTTAGGGCCGGGGCCCCCTGGGTGGCTCAGTTGGTTAAGCATCTGATTTCGCTCAGGTCATGATCTCACAGTTCAGTGGTTCGAGCCCCGAGTTGGGCTCTGTTGTGACAGCACAGAGCCTACTTGGGATCCTGTCTCACTCCCCCTTCTTCTCTGCCCCTCCCTGACTCGTGCTTTCTCTCTCTTTCAAAATAAAGAAATAAGCTTTTTTTTTTTTTTAAAAGGAACTTTAGGGCACCACTTACAGTGGTCTGTGATAATTCTTTTTTTTAAGTTTATTTATTTATTTATGAGCGAGAACACAAGCGAGGGAGAGGCAGAGAGAAAGACAGGGAGACAAAATCTGAAGCAGGCTCCAGGCTCCAAGCTGTCAGCACAGAGCCTGATGTAGGTCTTGAACCCATGAACCACAAGTTCATGACCCACAAGATCATGACCCGCACCGAAGTCAAATGCTCAACCACCTGAGCCACCCAGTCGCCCCTGTAATAATTCTTTTTTTTTCAGTTTTCATTTTTTTTTTTTCAATTTTATTTTTTTAAATATGCATCCAAATTAGTTAGCATCTAGTGCAGCAATGATTTCAGGAGTAGATTCCTTAGTGCCCCTTCCCCATTTAGCCCATCCCCCCTCCCACGACCCCTCCCATAACCCTTAGTTTGTTCTCCATATTTAAGAGTCTCTTCTGTTTTGTCCCTCTCCCTGTTTTTATATTATTTTTGCTTCCCTTCCATTATGTTCATCTGTTTGGTGTCTTAAAGTCCTCATATGAATGAAGTCATATGATATTTGTCTTTCTCTGACTAATTTCACTTAGCACGATACCCTCCAGTTCCATCCACGTAGTTGCAAATGGCAAGATTTCATCCTTTTTGATTGCCAAGTAATACCCCATTGTATATATATAACACACCTTCTTTATCCATTCATCCATCGATGGACATTTGGGCTCTTTCCAGACTTTGGCTACTGTTGATAGTGCTGCCGTAAACCTGGGGGTGCATGTGCCCCTTCGAAGCAGCACACCTGTATCCCTCGGATAAATACCTAGTCGTGCCTTTGCTGGGTCGTAGGGTAGTTCCGTTTTTAGCTTTTTCAGGAACCTCCATCCTGTTTTCCAGAGTGGCCGCACCAGCTTGCGTCCCCAGCCCCTGTAATAATTCTTTTTTATTTTCCTGTAATAATTCTTGATTGTGTGCACACTCAATGGTGCCAGCTACAGACATTACCACAGTGCTCGGAGGTTGTGTATTGGTGCCCCAGGGGGAAGTTGTGCAAGAGGGTTTGGTTCCCAGTCTCTCTAGGAAACAATGCGTGATCTCTAGATGTACAAAGAAAGGTGTAGTTAATCAATCATGGCTAAAGGTGCTTGCTAAAACTTAAACACTACTAAACTGACCAGAGGGGTAGAGCTGGAGGCTTCAAGGGCATGTGCACCCAAACCTAACTGTCTCAGGCCTAGGCTCCTGCCAAGGGCAAAGGGGGCAGTAGTTGCTGTGTGTTGGGGGGGAGCAAGGGGGGGGGGCAACCATGGAGAACCTATCCTGTGTAGGTGGGGTGACAGAACCAGACATGAGCTGAGACTTCAACCCGAGAAAGATCCTCCACTGTCCCATCGGACTGTATTGACAAAACGGGAATTCAAAGATAAAATTCAGGGTTTCAGAATATTCACATTAAACCCCATATGTCCGTGCTCTCTGAGCATAGGGCCCTGTGTCACTATACTGGCTGCACACCCTCAAAGTCTGCCCTGTGTTCACGAAAGAAAGTGTCAGTATAGGCGCAGTAAGCAGTTTTGCTGGATCCTGTGGGCTTTAGCCACAAATTATCAGCTATGGCCAACACACCAAAAGTCCTCTAGATAAATTACTTTTTAAAGAGCCTTTACTTGGGGAGCCTGGGTGGCTCAGTCAGTTGAGCTTCCGACTTCGGCTCAGGTCATGATCATGCAGTTCTTGGGTTCGAGCCCCGCGTCCGGCTCCGTGCTAACAGCTCAGAGCCTGGAGCCTGCTTTGGATTCTGTGTCTCCCTCTCTCTCTCCCCTTCCCTCACTCGTGTTCTGTCTCTGTCTCAAAAATAAATAAAAACATTAAAAAAGCAAAGAACCTTTTCTTTTTGGTTTTGCTCACCCAGCCCATTCTCCTACTTCTGTCATCTTTGCTTTATTCAAAACCCATGTATATATTAATCGTACTCAAGCCCCAGATTCAGGAAATCCATAGGTACTAAATGAACCTTCTCCTAAACCCCAAGTTTTTACAAAAGTTAGCTCGAAATGGATTATAGGTTTAAATGTGAAAATTTTAGAAGACCACATAGAAGAAGAATCTTCATGACCTATTCTTAGGAGAATAGTTCATAGACGTGACCAAAGCATGGTCCATCAAAGAAAAAAAATACAGTAGATCTCAAGGGGCACCTGGGTGGCTCAGTTGGTTAAGCGTCCAACTCTTGATTCTGGTTCAGGTTTGTGGGTTGGAGCCCTGCGTCGGGCTCTGTGCTGTCAGCACACAGCCCGCTTGGGATTCTCTCCCTCTCCCTCTCTCTGTGCCCCTCCTCCAGTTTCTCTCTCAAAATAAATAAACTTAAAAAAAAATCTTTTACTTGGTGAAAAACCCCATTAAACGGATGAAAAGATAAGGTAGAAACTGGGAGAAAATATTTGCAAATCACATATCGGACAAAGGACTTGTGTCTACGACATATATTTTTAAAATCTGTAAATGCAACAAAAAGAAAATGAACAGTTAGAAAATGAGCGAAGACATGAAGAGACATTTCACTGAAGGGAATATATAGATGAACAATAGGCGCATTAAAAGATGTTCAATATCATTAGCTCTTAGGGAAATTGAAATTAAATGTGGTTTCACTACGTACCTATTAAAATAGCTAAAATAAAAAACAGTGACAAACAAAATGTTGGCAAGGATGCTGAGAAAATGGATCCCTCAAACATTGCTGGTGGGAATGTAAAATGGTACAGCCACTCTGGAAAAAAAAAAAAAGGTTTTTTTGGAAAAAAAAAAAAAAAAGACACAACTAAGCCTATGAGTAAAATATGATCCAGTAATTGTACTTCTGGGCATTTATCCAGAGAAATGAAAAACTTATGTCTGCCTCAAATCCTGTATACTATTGTTCATAGCATCCCTTATTGTTAGAGTCAAAAATTGGAAACAACCCAAATGTCCTTCAACTGGTGAATGAATAAACAAATAGCACGTCTATACAATAAAATTCTATTTGGCAGTGAAGAAGAGCGAGTTATTGGTGCAGGCAGCACCTTGAATGGATCTCAAGGGCATTATGCTGAGTGAAAAAAGCCAATCTCAAGGTTACATTACTATATGATCTAATGTACCATAGTATTTTAAAATGACAAAGTTATAGAGCTGGAGAAGAAACTAATGGTAGTCGGGTGTTTGGGCTGGGGGAAGGGTGTAACCATTAAAGGATGTGTTAGTTAGGGTTCTCCAGAAAAACAGAACCGAAAGGATGTGTGTGTGTGTGTGTGTGTGTGTGTGTGTGTGTGTGTGTGTGTATGTATACATACATGTATGTATATATACATAATATAATAATGTTTATTATGAGGAATTGACTTGTGATTTTGGAGGCTGAAAAGTTTCCAATCTTCCATCTGCAAACTGGTGACCCAGGAAAGCTGGTGGTTTAATTTCAATCTAAGTCTGAAGGCCTGAGAACCAAGCAAGCTGATTTTGTGAATCCCAGTCCGAGGGCCGAAGACTGGTGTCCCAGCTGAAGCAGGCAGCCGGGAAGGAAAGGAACTCTACCTCCCTCAGCTTTTTGTTGTATTCAGGCTCTCAATGGATTGGTTAATGCCTGCTCGCAGTGGGGAGGGCAGTACTCTCATTCTACAGATTCACATGTTAATAACGTCTGGAAATATGCTCAGAGACTCAGAAATAGTGCCTAACCAGACATCGAGGCATCCCATGACCCAGTCAAGTTGACATGGAAAATGAACCATCACTAGGAGGTAACATGAGGAAGCTGCTTTGTGGTGACAGGAGAATTCTGAATCGTGATTTTGATGACAGTTACTTGAATCTACACATGTGATAATATTTCATCAAACTACACACACAGACGCACACACACACACACACACACACACACACACACACAAAGTGCAGATGAACACTGGTGAGATCTGAATAAAGTACTTGAGTTGTTAGTATTGTGCCAACATCAACTTCCTGTTTTGACAATGCATTATGCTTATTGAAGATATCATATGTGGGAAGGAGCACCTGAGTGGCTCAGTCATTTAAGCAACCAACTCCTGATTTGTGCTCACGTCACGATCTCATGATTTGTGAGTTCGAGCCTCATATCAGACTTTGCGCTGACAGTGTGGAGCCTGCTTGGGATTCTCTCTCTTCATCTCTCTCTCTCTCTGCCCCTCTCCCGCTCTAGCTCGCTCATGCTCTCTGTCTCTCTCTCTCACAATAAGTAAATGTTTTTTAGAAAAAGATATTATTTGTGGGGGAAGTTGAGTGAAGGGCACATAGGAACCCTCTGCCATTTCCAAAACTTCTTGTGAGTCTTAAACTATTTTGAAATGTATAAGTTACAATAGAAATAAAAGAGGAAAAAAACGCCTCCCAGATCCGCCAAAAGGCAGCTGTTAGAATCTACTCTGATGTGATTAAGACATGTGTCTTAACAAAACTCAGATTTTTCTTACAGTGAATTCAGTAATCAAATCAAACACGGACAGTAGGCACTCTGCGCTTTGGGATACCCAATACTGTTTCCATAATTTACAAAAATATATTTGTATTCAAGTTTGTTTACCTTACACTCCGGTCCCTTCTCTTTCTGGACTCTCACCAAGGTAAAGATCATGCCATGTGTTTTCATCCATATGTTAGTGATAAAATATAGCAGTGTGATATCTACAATCAGCAAGACCTATTAAATGTTATTGTAGCTGGCAGTATTTGGGAGGAAGTTATCAAGAACTTAAGCAATAGCTGTATGTATTTCTCTCTCATCCTCTTCTCCAAAGGAAAATAGCTTTCCATTTACTATCTAGAATAGTGGTGGATAGGGTATAGATAATAAATTCCTTTAAGCAAATATTAGCAAAGGATTTCATATCAAATTCTTAGGTATGTCCAGTTTCTATTCAGATTCTAGGAGTTAGTACTACAGTGAATAGTAATAGGGATTATCATTTATTGCTTGCTTATTTTGTGCTAAACCCTGGGCTCAGAGCTGCAGATACTAAAAAGAATAAGGAGTGGTCTGTGCCCAAGTTCCTATTCTAATACAGAATACCAAAAGACTACATAGTTAATCACAGCCACTGTGAAATTGCTTAGTTTTTAATCCTTAGCAGTTCTTTTTTCTGTGTTTCTTTGTGCTCATCTGTATTTCATAGGTTTATTATGAGGATTAAAAAAATACATGTAAATGTTATGGAACATAGTAAGTATTCAATAAATGATAATGATTATTCTTTAAAAATTGTTTTCATTCGAAGTTTATGTATTTATTTTGAGAGAGAGAGAGTGGGGAAGGCGCAGAGAGAGGGAGAGAGAGAGAGAGAGAGAGAGAGAGAGAGAGAATCTCAAGCAGGCTCAGTGCTATCAGTGTAGATCTCGAGGCTGGGCTTGAACTCCTCAACGGTGAGATCATGACCTGAGCCTAACTCAAGAGTCCGATGCTTAACCGATTGAGCTACCCAGGCGCCCCATTTATTATCATTCTTATGTCAAGAATGCTCTGTCATCTCCCGAAACCTCATGTCTGACCTTGTGTTCCAACCGGCCTTAATAGGCCCTCTGTTTGCTACGAAGAACACGTTTTATCATTGGTCAAATCTGGAAAACAAATCCCTGGTCCAAATTTCTGGATTCTAAGCCCAAATCCTCTAATGTTCAGAGGCCGAGGGCTTTGAGAAGGAGAAGAGATGGAAGGCGCCCCGGAAGGAGACAGTAGAGCACAGTGATTGAAAGCACAAGCATAGGAATCAGTTTTATGCTCTGCGATCCTGGACAAGGAGCAGCTTTTCTGAACCTGTTTTGTTCACCTGTAAAATGAGTGAAGGCTTAGATATTGCCGTTTATGAGACATATGTATGTGGTCATTTGAATAACCAAATGTACCGTATGTATTTCGTCTTCATTCACAGTTTCCGGCTCACAGCCCCTAAAACCCTTGGAATTTCCTAAGTGAAGAGAGCTTAAAAGGTGTCTTGTTATGTTAATGAGGTCACTTTTGGAAAACCCCAGGGTAGCCTAAAGATGGGAGCTGGTTGCCAGGGGAACCAACGCAGTGATAAAAGGGTAGGGACTTTTAGCCCCACCCCCTGACTCAGGGGAGGGGAGGGGCAGGGGGTGAAGCAGCCAATGACCAACAACTTAATGTTGCTTCCGTTATGAAGCCTCCCATAAAAACCCAAAAAGAGGGTTTCGGAGACCTTCCGGTTGGTGACCACGTGGAGCGGCGGGGAGAGTGGCGGCCTGGCGAGGGCAGGGAAGCTGGGGGGAAGCTGGGGGGAAGCTGCCCGCCCGCCCTGCACCCCTCCTCCTCGGGAACGCGCCCGCCTGGCCGTGCTCCCGAGGCCCAGCCTTCCTGACTCACCCCGCGATCTGGTAAGGAAGCCGGTTCTCTAAGTTCTGTGAGCCGCCCCGGCATCTTACTCGGACCCAAGGAGGGCGCGGTGGGAACCTTTGCCGCGGCTGAGTCCCAAGCACCCGGGCTCGCAGCTGGGTCTCGAGTCGGGGTGGGGGTGGGGCAGCCCTGTAAACGGAGCCCTTCACCCTGACCGTCGGAGCTCTCTCCGGGCAGACCGTGTCTGGGAATGGCTTGGTAATGTGTGTGGGGAACTTGCCCAATCACGCTGGAGCTCGGTTCGGGCGCCCTAAGAGTTGCTATCGGTAGAAAGACCATCATGGCATTTACCTCTTAAGGCCGCAGTGGAGCTTACAGGACACTGTTCGGGGGAAAGCCTTTCGTCTGCTCCTCAAGATCCTTCCAACGGGATTCAGAATCCAATTGACGTGAGACCGTTTAACAGCAGGAAATGTAATTGGGCGTTGGGGCCGGAATCCACGCAGATCCTACAGACAGGCAACGGGGAGCCGTAGAAGAACCAAGAAGAGGGGTCGAGGCCTGAGGATCCAAAGGAGAGAAAGCGCATTAGCAAGAAGGTCTAAGGAGGCGTTTGGAAAAACAAGGTTGCCCTACTGTGCAGATGAGTTCCTTAGGTAAAGTGGAGGCCCTCCTAATAGCTCTCTTCCTGTTACGGGCTGCCCTTTCCAATGTAAATTTCGGCAGTCGTGGGGGAGGCGAGAGCTTTTCCCGCATCTGCTTTGTTTTAATCACTTAACTCAAAATAATCTTTATGCCAATGTGACCCCTCGCGCGGGGCTGCCTGCCCTGGGCCCCTACAACACAATGTTTCTAAGGTGCTTGTCAGTTTCTGACACATTGTAGCTCTGGGTTTCCCGGTCTTCCTTACCAACCCTTAAACCAGACGAAGTGAGAATGGGTCCTAGTTCAGCCTTCCTGTAGGGAGAAATGCTCTGTCCTCCATCAAAGGTAAAACATATACGCTGTGTACGATTTTTTTTTTTTAACCTCCTTTGTACTCAAATCACATTCATTGGCCAGATTTACTAAATGCCCTAGCACCTACTATTGTTTAGTAATTGTTTTGTAAATAACTGCTAATGGGCTGTCAGAGGATGAGTAGGTTTGTAACATAAACTGAAGATGAACGAACGTGTAATGTGTTAGAACTGACAAATTTGTATAAAGGAATCTTGGTTAAATCCGATGTCACTACTAAACTAAGGCCAACTGTGGCGCATTTCCACTGACAAGGATTAGCCTGCTTGGCTCTGTTTATTGGCAGTGCTTGACTCGCCCCAGACTGCCTTTCCTGTCCACGTTAAGCATGGCTACCTAGTCAAAAATGTGTTCGCGGCTTGGGGGACGGAGAATGAGAGCGTCTCGTTTATCCTGGTCCAGTGCGGCTCTAGGAGTTTATGAGGGGAAGATGAGATCTGTAGATACAGAGAAAGGGACTCGTAAGTCTGTTTTTGCTCAGCAGACAAATTATGGTAGAGCAGAACCACACATGTTGCCTTTGTGAACATTTAGCAACTAAACCCAATGGGCTTCTGTCCTCAAGGATCCATATATACACCACTGCATTTTACAGGTATTGGACTGAGACACAGCTAAGTCTAGGCTCGGGATCCACCAGGTCATTTCAGCACTCTGAACCTGGACTGTCTCATTTTGCAAAGTTTGTGAGAAACTTGACTCAAACCCCTTTAAACATCAACACTGAGAACACATAGTTTCGATGTGCAGTCTCCTTATGAACATAGTTCACAGAGATTTGTGAAAGGGTGGGGTAGCATCACCTGAGACTTGAGTCTCCTGGAGATTTCAGCCAGAACAAGCGCCATCTGTTCATAGTAAGCTTTGAAGCCACTCCCTCCACTCCCAGAGATGGCAGGCCCAAGACGGGACAGTGCTCACTGCACAGATTTTCCACTCGGAATCTACGTGTACAATCCTTCCTGTGTCGTCGCAGAGACAGGCCACAATGCAGGTCTCTGACGCCATCCCCAATCAGTTCCCCCTAAACTCACAAACCCTGAAAGGGAATCCACTAGACTTCAGTGCACCAGTCAAAAGGACAAGGTCTGGCCCAATTTAATCCTCTTTTTTCCTTAGCCTTCCGTATTGGATACACAGCTGAAAAGATGAGATGCTGGAAAAAGGAGTATCTGTTAAAGGACAGTCCTGCTCATTAAGGCAAAAATCTTAGCGATAAGAGCATTCTGACCTGAGGGGCTAAAACGCACGGGTGTTTATATCATGCTGCCACCCTGAACTTCCAGCCCAGGCTGTGTCCAAAATGTATTGTTTCTGAGACAGCGTTGTGTCAAGGCATTTGGAACTTGAGAAAATTCAAGGGAGTTGCATCCCCATAAATAATTTTTTCCAAGACGGAAAAGTAAGAGCAAGGAGCTCGGGAATATCCTTCACAAATACAACTGTATGATTAGGGATTTAGGAAAGTCTTGAAGTTGTCTTTGTACTGTGAGGGAGAGTGTAAGGGGGCAGCTCATGAATATGATCATTCCTAAGGCTGTGCTCTCCAGAAAGGTAGCCAGAAACATATGGCCATTTAAATGAACTAACAAATTTCCTCCCTCTCACCAGCCCTACTTCCAGTTCTCAGAAGCCACGTCAGCATGGTGTCTGCCATATTGGACAGAACAGAGGGAGAACTTTTTCTAACAGCTCAGGAAGTCCTGTTGGACAAATCTACAACACTATGCCAGTCTACACTTCGGTTCCCAATGTACAACGTTTAGAGGCTCCTACATTACTTTTCCTTTCATGTATTTTTTACTGTCAAAATTATAGCTAGTTTTCAGGACTCAGCTCTGATACTGCCTTCGTAAAAGGAGGATCAAGGATCCGTGTAGACCACTTCCTAAAAGGAGGTAGTATTAGTTAGACCTGACCTTCCTGGTCGGAACTGAGAATATGACTACAGTGACATTTTAGAATTTGTTCAATTCTGCTCTGTACTACAACTGGGGGTGCAGCTGTCTCTCACCCTACTATGAATAGAGAGCTCGTTGAGCAAGATCCTTATTTTTGTCGGCTTTATTGAGGTATCATTGACAACTACTGTATGTACTTAAGGTGTACAAAGTGATGATTTAATAGACGTTGCAAAATGCTCATTACAGTCTAGTTAATACATCTGCCACTTCACAGGGTTATTTGTTTTTTACCCTGTGGTGACAATACTTAAGATCTCCTATTTTCAGGGCAGTCCAAGATGGCGGCGTAGGACGATCCTGAATTCACCTCCTTGTATGAACATACCGAGTCTACAGCTCCATGTGGAACAATTCCCTCTGAAAACGACCTGAAAACCAGAGGAACAACTTGTCAACAAACAATAAAAGGGCCGCATCGGGACAGGTAGGAGGTGTAGAGACCTAGCGTCGCCAAAAAACCCAGCCCTGGCATCGTGACCCGCAATCACAAATCAAAAGCTTCTCCCTGAGGAGCGGGGAGTTTGTGCGCCACGTCAGGCGCCCCAGCCCTTGGGACCCCCACCAGAGAGACAGGCCCCCAAAACATCCGTCTCTGAAAACCAGGAGGGCTTAAGTCCAGGAGACCCAAAGGACTGTAGGGAACGGAGATACTGCTCTTAAAGGGCTTGTGGACACACTCCCTCGCCCCGGAGCCCAGTGCAAAAGCAGCAGGCTGGAAGGTGCCGAGACTGTATGAAAGGGAGAATTATTTGCTGATCTTACTGTTTGCACTCGCCCTCCGTTTTGCCCGTGCTGGGGGGTGGCTGCAATCCTTGCATGATCCCGCTGCCTTGCTGCAGCCCTCCAGTCCTCCCCAGAAAGGAGCTTAGACACCCTTGGCCATCAGCGTACGAGTGGAGAAAGATGTGGGGTGTGTGCGTGCGTGTGTGCGTACACACAGACAACGTAACGCTAGTCAGCCATAAAAAAAAAATAACATCTTGCCATTTGCGACAACATGGATGGACCTTGAGGGCGTTCTGCCAAGTGAAATTAAGTCGGAGACCAATTCTGTACGACATCACTTATGTGTGGAATCTAAAAACACGAAGAAACAAAACAAAACTCACAGATACGAGAACAGAATGGTGGTTGTCAGAGGGGAGGGGGACTGACGGGGTGAAATGCACGAAGGGGGTCAAGAGGTACAGACTTCCGTTAGAAAACAAATAAGTTGTGACGAGGCAATGTACAGCGTGTGACTGTATGGTCAGTAATATCGTAGCGCCTGTTTGAAAGTTGCCGAGCGAGTGCATCTTAAAAGTTCTTGTCACACAAAAGAATTCATTTTGTAACTTTGTATGGTGATGGATGGTGATCGCTTTGCCGCTTATACCAGTATGAAATCATTAGGTGATACACCTGAAACTAACATATGTCAGTTAGACCTCAATGAAAAAGAAACTAATACATGTCAGTTAGATCTCAATGAAAAAAGAAATCCTAAGCAATAGAGAAGATCTATTTTAGCAAACCTCGGTAATATAAAACAGTATTAACTTCCGTCACTATGGTGTATATTAGCTCCCCAGAACCCATGAATGTTAGAACTGGAAATGTGTATCCTTGGACCAACATCTCCTCCTTTACCCTCCCCGCTAGCGCCTAGCGATCACCATTCTCCTCTGCTTCTGTGTGGGACTGTTGCAGATGCCACAAATAAGTGAGCCCACGTGATGTTTTCCGCGCGTGGCTCATTTTGCTGTCCATCTGTGTTCTCGCGGACGGCAGGATTTCCTTCTTTTCTGTGGCCGAGTCCTAGCTGTGTTCTTTTGCATCTGCCGGAGCTTCTCTGAGGTGATGATCGTGAATTAGTTGTCAGGCAATGCGGAGATGTCCGCTTTTAGCTGTCGGTTACCAAGGCTTTATGAGTTTCCCTTGGTGAGGTCACGTTCGCCTGCTCCTGTGGTCACTGTTGCCTTGCATGGAGATCTGAGCATTTCATCAGTAAACACGTCTTCCAGTCTGTACAGACTGCTTTCAGCGGACAGAGACTGTCTCCTCTCGGGTTCCTGGACTGACGTTATTGCCTCTGCACCATGCTTGAGTGGGGTTGGGCTGGGTAACGTGGTTGCTGCTGGGTCTACAGAGGGGTCCGTGTTTGTCAGGCCTATTCCCAGGGGCTTGGGTGGGCATGGATCCTGTGTGGTACCCGAGGGAACAGGACTGCCTCCAGGACCTCAGTCAGTAGGGCTGGCAAGGGGCCGGAGGTCCACATCAGGGTCTGCACATGGCAGGCCCGTTACCCGGGGCGTGGATGTGCTTGTGTGGGACTCCTGCCGGGTCTCTGGGAGGCCTGCTTCCAGGTCACTGCGCGGGTCCCTGGGTGGACAGGACCGTAGCTGAGACGGACCGGAGTTGACTTACGGGGCCACTTCAGGATCCGAAGTCCGTGGGCCAGTCTCCAGGGACAAGGATGGGTATGTCTTCTGCCGAGTCCCTACGTGGGAAAGCCTCTTCCTGTGCCACAGCTGACAGGGGCTGGAACTGAGTTAGGGGACACTTCAGCTGGTTGCAGTTGGACCAGTAAAGCACACCTGCCTCAGGGGCATAGGTGGGTTTTCTCCCGGCGGGGCCCTGGGCTGACGAGACTACTCGCAAACTATGGCCGGGACAAGGCTAGAACTGACATGCTGCGCTGCTTCAATATCCACAGTAAAACGAGTCGGCAGGCCTGTTCCCCTCCTTCCAGGTTCCCTAGTGGATGGTATTAATAGCAGGACGGAGGTCAGATGTACCTGTGGCCAAATCCAAAGGCAGTAGGTCTGTTACGGGGTGTGTAGCTTGGGACCACAGTTGGTGAACCTGCTACCTGGGTGTGCACCTGCCTTTTCAAAATGGCCCTTCTCGGTCGTGGGCTCCACTGGTGTTTTGTAACCTCCTACCTGATTCCTGAAGGGCCCACAGAGACACATTTGTCTGTGAATGGCTGCCAAATTGTTCCTGTTGAGGGGCGTTATGAGTGGAGGACCTCCTATTCCACCATCGTGCTGATATCACTCCAAGAACCTTCTTTTTTTGGGGGGGCGGGGTCTGGATTTGAATAGTAGTGTTATATTGATATTACTTGATTCTGACAATTGTCCAATGGTTTTTTTTCCCAATATATGAAATTTACTGTCAAATTGGTTTCCATACAACACCCAGTGCTCATCCCAAAAGGTGCCCTCCTCAATACCCATCCCCCACCCTCCCCTCCCTCCCACCCCATCAACCCTCAGTTTGTTCTCAGTTTTTAAGAGTCTCTCATGCTTTGGCTCTCTCCCACTCTAACCTCTCTCTCTCTTTTTTTTTCCCTTCCCCTCCCCCATGGGTTTCTGTTAAGTTTCTCAGGATCCACATAAGAGTGAAAACATATGGTATCTGTCTTTCTCTGTGCGGCTTCCTTCCTTTTTTTTTTAATGTTCATTTATTTTTGAGAGAGACAGAGCAGGAGTGGGGGAGGGGCAGAGAGTGAGGGAGACACAGAATCTGAAGCAGGCTCCTCCGGGCCCTGAGCTGGCAGCAGGAGAGCCTGACTTGGAACTTGAACCCACGAACCATGAGATCATGACCTGAGCCAAAGTCGGACACTTAATCAGCCACCAGGTGCCCCAAGAACCTTACTCTTGAAGATCAGCTGGTGAACACACACATGCACACACACAGGTCACAAGATTTAAAATCGATGGTTGTCTAATTTTAGCATGAATAAGAATCAGGAGGCCTGTTAAAACAGATTTCTGCTTCTCATTCCCAACTCCAGAGTTTCTGATGTAGGTCTGGAGTAAGTCCCCCAAAGGTGCATTTCTAACGCATTCAGGGTGCTGCTGATGCAACAGGTCCAGGGACCCCACTTTGAGAACCATCAGCTTAGCTCTCACCCCCTGGCCCTGCAATCTAGAAGTATTCTCGAAGTATAACTAGCCCTGAGCCGCAGCTTTAAAACTGCTGGCTCTTTCACTGCTTCAGGATAGAGGAGCAAAAGGCCTCGAGGTTGTGTTTTACTAAAATATTGGCCTTCAGTTGTTCGATGAAAAAAAGCACCGCTGAGTCTTGGGGACGAGAAAGCTGGCTAGAAGAAACGACTCCTTACAGACCTCAATGTAGTCCAACTTGGAGAGCTCCACCCTACGTTGGATATGATTTCTGAGCTTCTAACATTCAATCTACACCACTTACTTAATGCAAATCCTAAATTGGTCAAGCTCTGACTTGCTTTGGAGCAACCCTTTCTTCCAAACAGTAAATTGTTGGTGTCTGGCTCCAGGATGTAATACGGCAGATCAAAACTTCTGCACAAATCAGTGGAGACTCTTAACCAATATATCCTCAAGAATTAGCAGTGCTTAAAAATAAAGGCCAAGTACTTCATTGCGTTACGTGCCACTTTTTTGCGTTTCAGCATTTGAAAGCTCTCCCAGACCAGTAGTAACTTGAGAAAGCGTTGTATGCAACACCACAGCATTATACACAACTGATTATTCTATCATCCAAAGAGTTTGCCCTCCCCATTATCTTGTTACAGATTTGACTGATTATTTTTACTTCACAGACTCAATTCATCAATGGCTCGGTATTTACCCACAATTGGTAAAGCAAGTGCATATGAACATGACGGAGAGAGGGGGAAATACTGCTTGCTGAGCAACTTCTATTTAATCCAGCACGATCCTCTAGACAGTTCACATCTATCAACTCATGACCCTCATGAATTTGCATGGTTGAGGTTCTTAGATCCCTTCATCACATGAGAAAACAGTAAGTCCGACGTATTATGTGATTAGATCACGTTTATATAGCTAGTAAGTGCGATAGCGTTAAGTGAGACGGAGTCTCTTCAAGGCCAAATCCTTTGATCTTTCCGTTGTATTGACACCTCTACAGTGTATTCAGTAGAACGGGTGTTTCAATAGGGAAAAGATTTGTTGACCAAACGAGTTTTGAAAGTGTTGTATATTATGACCCCCTCCTTTCTTTTTTTAGATTCCTCATGCAAATGTATTTTAAGCATCCTGAATAGGATTTCCAGTAAAGAAACCATATAGCCAGGAGTTTCCCAAACTGCACTGATAACGGAACCCTTTATTCTGAAGAAAACATTTTAAGAAATGCTATTTTGGGGTCGCCTCGGTGGCTCAAGTGGCTCAGGCAGTGAAGTGTCTGACTCTTGATTTCGGCTCAGGTCATGGTCCTCACGGTTGGTGAGTTTGAGCCCCATGTGGGCTGACAGCACAGAGCCTGCTTGGGATTCATTCTCTCTTTCTCTCTCTCTCTCTCTCTCTCTCTCTTTCTCTCTCTCTCTCTTTCTCTCTCTCTCTGCTTGTCCCCTGCTCCCTGCTGTGCTTTCTCTCTCTCTCTCTCTCTCTCTCTCAAAATAAATAAACTAAAAAAAATATATAAACTTAAATAAATGTAAAAAAACTTAAAGTAGTAATAATATTAAATAATAATAAAACTTTAAAAATAAATAAGTTTAAAAAAAGAAATGCTATTTTGTGCTAGTTTATCTGCCTAAGTATAGAACAAATATTTATTTAAAAAAATTTAATGTTGATTTTATTTTTGAGAGAGAGAGAGAGCATGAGCTGGGGGAGGGTCAGAGAGAGACAGAGGGAGACCCAGAATCTGAAGCAGGCTCCAGGCTCTGAGCTGTCAGCACAGAGCCCGACGCCGGACTCAAACTCACAAACTGTGAGATCATGACCTGAGCCGAAGTCGGATGCTTAACTGACTGAGCCACCCAGGTGCCCCCACATTCAACTTCTTAAATTACTAATACGCTTTTTTTTTTCCACTCATTTTATGTTATTTTATTATTTATATTATCACATGTACAGATGGGGGGGACAGAATACGCACATGGGCAATGTATGAAGTACTATATTGGGTATAGAATATAATAGTACACTTGTCCTCTAAGAGTTTATGTCCAAAATGTCAGATAATTATACGCCCTGGTAGAAACAGCAAAGCCTTTAGTTATGCAGGCCTGATTCAGGCATTTCTCCACTAGATGACCTTGGTAACACTACTTAGCCTTTCAGAGCCTCGGTATCCTCTTCGGCAATGGTAAGGTTTAATACTTCCCAGGGCCATTGTGAGAATTAAGTGGGGTAGTATTTCTTGCGCTTTGCAGACGGAAATATGTGTACCCCACAGGTGGGTCACAAACTGGGGACAGAGTCCAGTTCACTTGGAAATTGGAGGAAATAATTTTTCTAATACCACAAACATGAATATATTAAGAAGTAGAAAGAAAAACCCACATGAAGTTTTAGGGGAAGATGTGCAGCTGCAATCACATTCTGTTCTCGCAGTGGGCTGCTTCCGGAGACACTTCCGGAGCCCTGGAGGGATGTGCTTTCGCTCACCTCTGCTTTGTGGGTATTTCGGTGGGGCAGAATTCTGAAATGCAGCGAAATCTGCCAACATTCTCCTAATCTGGAAGCACTTTGCAATGTTAGTAGTACTCCTTCAGGGAGCATGGGAAAGTGACGGGCATAAAGGCGAAAGGAGACTCAAGACGGCAGATAGGAGAGGACGGCAGGGGAAGCAGCAGTGTGACCACAGGCTGCCCACCGCAGAGCTCAAAGGAGATTGCTCCTGAGGCAATGGTAGGGGACAGGCGTATTTGTGTCACTTCTATAACAGCAGTGAGCCTCAAAGTCGAGGGCACATCAGAATCATCTAGAAGACTTGTTAAAACAGATTTGAGGGCCCCACCCCCAGAAGCCCTGATTTAGTAGGTATGGGGTGAGGTCAGAGTATTTGCATTTCTTTTTTTTTTTTTTTTAATTTTTTTTTTAACGTTTATTTATTTTTGAGACAGAGAGAGACAGAGCATGAACGGGGGAGGGTCAGAGAGAGAGGGAGACACAGAATCTGAAACAGGCTCCAGGCTCTGAGCTGTCAGCACAGAGCCCCCGACGCGGGGCTTGAACTCACGGACCGAGAGATCATGACCTGAGCCGAAGTCGGCCGCTTAACCGACTGAGCCACCCAGGCGCCCCAGTATTTGCATTTCTAACAAGGATTCAGGTGGTGTTCATGCTGTTGGTTCAGAAAGAACCACTGGTTTCGAACAATGTTTCTTTCCTACCTCCAGCAACCTTAAAAAAATATGTTGATGTTTGGAGTCCCACTTCCATATTTAATTGATCAGATTATGAATATTAAAAATATTCCAAGGAGTTTCTACTCTTCAGGTGGACTTGTGGAGGGTTTTCAGTGCTAAAACTGTCCAGTCTGACTCAAACTGGGACAGTTGGTCAACCTAGCTATGGAGTCCGGGTCAAGTAGATAAATGACTTGCTTTATCTGTCTTGTGGAGGTTGGTAATACGAGGTTGCTTAGCACAAGGAGCGGACACTCCAGAGCTAGCTGCTTGAATCCACAGAAGGGGATTAATCACAGAGGGGGAAACAGACACTCGTTTTTAAAGTTGAAGTAGAGTCGACGTACAACGTTCTGTGAGTTTCAGGTGTACAACATGGTGATTTGACGGTTGTCTGCATTACCTGGGACTCATCACAATAAGTGTAGTTTTTGTAGTATGACTAAGGTGCTTTAGAGACAACACCGTGAAGAATGGAACGAACATAAGCTTCGGAGTCAGAATTGGGCTTGGAGGCTGCTCATTCCCATATGAATTAGGTGTACAACTTTGGGTGAGGTATTTAAAATAAGTGAGACTCGGTCTCTTTTTATGTAAAGTGTGCAAATTATAGCTCACAGATTTTGTGTGGGAATCCACGAAATTGTTCATCGTAAACGTGTCTAGTATAATGATAAGATCTCAGTTAATATTGCTGTGCGTACATGTGTGTTTCTTTCCTTCTTCACTGAAGGCGACAGTGCGAATATGCAGAAGTCATTAGGGAGTAGTATTGTCTTTCTAGTTGGGAAAAGGTGTTCTACGAGGAAGGCTCAGCTGAAGGCTCAGCGTGAGTAAAGAAAGACGAGCAGCTCTAAAAAGGCATGGTCTTTGGGGATCAAGTATGGTAGAGTGCTGTGGCCTCAATGTTTGTGCCCACCTCAGATTCCCATGTTGAAATCCTAATCCTCAAAGATGATGGCATTAAGAGGTGGGGCCTTAACGAGGTGCTGTGGTCATGAATGGGATTTGTGTTCTCATAAAAGAGGCTCCAGAGAGATCCCTAGGCCTTTCCACCACGGGAGAACACAGGATCTTAGAGTTCCAGCCTCCAGAACTGTGAAACATGAGTGTTGTTTATAAGTCACCCAGTTAGTGGTATTTTGTTACAGAAGCCTGGACAAAAACGCAGTTATATATAATCAAAGGTAATAGGAAATTTAAATGACACCTCAGGGAGATGTGTTAATCTGTTACAAATGCTTGACTTTCACTTTCAGTAATAACAACTGAAATCACATTAGTGTTTTGGCTATGTTGGGGCAACATGTAATTATTAAAAAAATTACCTGGAATTGAGGGAGGCTACTAATAGACTGTGCAGAATATAGCACCGCCTGCCTACCAACTGCAATTTTGTAAACAGAAGCCCAACGTTTCTTTCCTTTCTTATTTATACAAAAACTACAGACTGTATAACGTCGTGTCAAATTCTCTGATTTCCCTTTATTGATAATTTTTTTGTTTCTAACAGCGACAAGCGTCACATGAAAAATATTTGTATCTCTAAAGAATGAAAAGACTGTCAAGCACAGTCAAGCGATCACACATAAATAAATACAACAGCCATATGGTCATCATTATTATAAGAATGTCAAAATAGCCTGATGATCGTGTTGTCCTGTGACTGGATGTTAGTAGTGTGAATTTCCAATTTTGTCTGTTTCATAAAATTCCTGGATCTTCTTCAGAAATTACTGTGGGTATTGTCGGTTCTCCCGGAAGACGAAAAGCAACACAATAGAACTGATTAGTGTGGTGAACGCAGAGGCACCTGTAGGGTAGAGGAGGTGGAGAGGGTCACCGTTAGAGCTTGAGTCATTTGGGGTGTTCTCTGTCTTGATGTGCGGAAGGAAAGATACAAAAATAACTTAAGAACATAGACAGGCACAGAAAGGGAATAAAAAGAAAGAAATGAGGTCACGGGAAGTTTGGGTTCTGGCCAAGAAAAAGAAGAAAGATAGCAAATTGAACAGTGGGAATCCACCTTGAAGCAATTGCGGGGAAAGGCGAATAGTGCAGTTGGAAACTATAGCCCTTGAAACATCACGACAGTACTAATTAACTCCAGGAAACAAACAAAAAGATACTGTATTCCAGATGAGGAAGTAATGTAGTCCTCTTGGAATCCGATTTAATTTTGGCCGCCACGTTATATATAAGATTTGAATCAGTGGGATGCAAAATGTAATTAGAAGTTACAAACGATGAAAGGTGTAGAGCCATCCCAGTTCTTGGCGCTCTCACTAGACAATAAATGGGTTAGACGCAGGCAGCTAGGACTTCGTAATGTTCCCGACAGGCTGAAATCCCAGGAGATCCCGCTACGTGGCTTATTCGCTCTCTGAATATTAGGGTGTCTACCGCTGTCTGCTTCCTCTTCCCGTAGTCACTCTCCTTGTTCCCGCTGGTCAGTAAGTTCGTAAGTTCCGGCAAGGAATTGTCATATCCCACAGGTAGCCCTAAAGTGAAGCCTCAGTAGAAGCAGTTTTGTGCGCGGTATGGGAGAGTCCCTTAATACAGTAACCAGAGTTCTAAAATTGAACTCCATTAAGGTATCACTAGGCTTTGCTATATGTATTAGTTTCCTTAGACTGTGTAACAAACTACTGCAAATCTAGTGGCTTAAAATAATAGAGACTTAGTCTGCCACAGTTTTTTTTTTTTTTAAATGTTTAGCTTTGAAACCGAGAGAGAGGAAGAGAGAGTATCCTAAGCAGGCTCCGTACTGTCAGCACAGAGCCCCATTGTGGGGCTCGAACTCATGAACTGGGAGATCATGACCTGAGCCAAAAACCAGAGTCGATGCTTCATCAACTGAGCCACCCAGGTGCCCGCTGTCACAGTTCTTGAAGCTGGATAATCTGAAATCAAGGTGGGATTAGGGTCATGCTAATTGAAGCATCTGTGGGTGGATCCTCCCTTCTTTCTTCCAGCTTCTGGTAGCCTCAGATGTTCCATGGCTCGTGGCCGCGTCACTGCAGCCTCTGCCTCCGTCAGCATGCGGCACCCTCTGTGTGTCTCAGCGTCTGAGTCTTTTTGCCTCTGATAAGAACAGCAGTCATAGAGGACTAGGGCCTACCCTAGTGACGTCATCTTAACTTGATTATGTCTGCAAAGAATAATTCCAAACAAGGCCACCCCCCTAGCAACCAGGGTTAGGACTTCAACATATCTTTCTTGGGGACACAATTCCCCAAGCACGCTCACGTGCTCAAAATACATAAACTTAAAAAAAAACTTTAAAAAAGCTAACTACTTTTTATCGTCAGAGTGGTTCCCCAATCCTTGTTTTTTGAAACATGCAAAAAATATTTGCTTTGCATTTACGCCAATTCTGACTCGAAGAATTTACTCTTTATTTTCAAATGATTCAACTTTTGCTGGAGTCCTTATCAAAAGGAAGGCTCAGAAGGAGCGGAGCGCCTGGGTGGCTCAGTTGGTTAAGCGTCCGACTTCGGCTCAGGTCGTGAGCTTGTGGTTCGTGGGTTCAAGACCCGCATCGGGTTCTCTGCTGACAGCTCAGAGCCTGGAGCCTGCTTCGGATTCGGTGTCTCCCTCTCTCTCTCTGCCCCTCCCCTGCTTATGCTCTTTCTCTGTCTCTCAAAAATAAATAAATGTTAAAAAAAAAATTTAAAAAAAGAAAAAAAAAGAAGGCTCACACGAAACAAATTTTTTTTAAGTTTATTTTGAGGGGGGAGAGGCAGAGAGAGAGGGAGAGAGAGAGAATCCCAAGCAGGCTCCACGCTGTCAGCTCAGAGCCCAACGCGGGGCTCAGACTCACGAACTGTGAGATCATGACCTGAGCTGGGTCAAGAGTCAGCCGCTTAACTGACTGAGCCCCCCAGGCGCCCTGAAACTGTTGACTTTTGACAGACATTCTCCATCGTGAATGCATGCATTCATTAAGCTGAATAAATTGAATTGAGACTATCAGAAAATTCTGGAAGTTACTACATCTCTGAGAAGTCCTGAAGCACTGGCTGAGGACTGGAGTGAGGCTGAACGTGTTAGGGAACAAGGACCTCTTGTTTTAAGTACTGAGATTGTTACTGGTCCTTGTAAGAAGGTCTTTTTGAAGTGACCCCGAGCAGGGCCATGCTTAGAATGTGCTCTATTTGTGTCTTGAAGCTTTGTTGTTGGGTGAATGCTGTAAGATAGTTGTCTTTGTGATGAATTGACCCTTTCATTTTGTGAAGTGCTTTTCTTTGTCATTGGTGATAGTCTTCATCCTGAAGTGCTGTGTCTCATAAATAAACCCATACCAGCTTTCTTATGCTTACTATTTGCATAATAACCACACCTTCCAACCTCTGGTTTTCAGCCTGTATGCTTCTTTCTATTTAGTGTGTATGTGTTTTGTAATCAGCCTGTACATGCACTTGAGAGGTGGATGATTTCCAGTTAGGAGGAGAGAAGGTTACCATTAGAGACAAGTAAGTAAGGAAGACATGGAAATACAAGTGGGGGGGGGATGAGAATGAATGAGAGAAATAAAAAAGTTAGTCAACAAGGGAAAGAGGATTGGTTGGGTAAGAGAAGATAACACTTAAAAAATTTTTTTAACGTTTATTTTTGAGAGAGAGAGAGACAGAGCCAGAGCATGAGCGGGGGAGGGGCAGAGAGAGGGAGAGGGAGAGGGAGACACGGAATCCGAAGCAGGCTCCAGGCTCTGAGCCATCAGCCCCGATGCGGGGCTCGAACTCACGAACCGTGAGATCATGACCTGAGCCGAAGTTGCACACTTAACTGACTAAACCACCCAGGCGCCCCAGAAGGTACCACTT